>NC_133845.1:0-628017 GCF_047830755.1 Zonotrichia albicollis | reverse complement strand
GGCACAGCTGGGACTCCATGGTCCTGGGGGTCTTTGCCACCCTCAGTGATTCTGGGATTCCCTGGAGAGGGCACGGAAGGATTGGCAGCTCCCTCCTGGTGGGCAGGGCAGGTGTTCAGACAAACCCAAAGGGAGTCTGAGGGACCAGCCACGGCTGGATCATTGCCTTGAAAGCATCCGAGGCCAGGAAAGGAACGATTTGCCCTAAAGAGCTCAGCCCACTGTCAGCTGCTTTGTGAGCATTAGTGAATAATAAGGAGCGAGAGCAGCATTAGCCCTGGGTCCGCGCACTCATCTGTCACGTAACAAGGGAAGTATTGGCACACTGTCATGTTTCAAACCGTGCTGATCAATGGGTTTAAAAAAACAAACGCTGCAGCCTGGCCCCTGCGTGCCCAGAAGCAGCGCTGGCTGGGTGGGGGGCTGGCAGTGCCAAGGCAGCTCCTGCCCACCCACTGACCCTCCAGCTGGGCAGGGCAAAGCCCCTCTGCTCTGCCTGCATGCCCACGAGCAGGGAAGGGGTGGTGGTGGAGACCCAGGTGCTGTCTTGGTCTCTGTGGGGCTGAACACATCGGTGCCCAGCTCAGTGCCCTGGGAAACAGGGACAGTGACATCTCAGAGGTGCTCTGGGGTGCTGAGGGGACATCGGGGCACCCACCATGGCTCTGCAGCTGCTCTGCCTGGGCAGGGGTGGAGCTGGCAGTGGGAGAAGCCATGCCAGTGCCATGCTGTGCCTTCTCTCCATCATTAATTGCAGTGTGCAGCCATGGATGTTTCTGTGGCCAAGAGGGAAAAGGGAACACTCAAGCTTCTGACTGGATTGGACAGCAGGGAAAAAGAGGATTTTGCCCTGGCCGGTGGTGAGCAAAGGTGGAGGCAGCACCTCCTGTTCTGGGTGTCTGAGGGAAGAACAATGAAAGAGCAGAGGAGGCTCTTACAGAGAGCTCACACTGACAGGGGCTTGGGAAAGTGATATTTTCATATTGACTCAGAGGGGGAGAGGACAAATGGATTGAGGGATGGGAACCCCTCTGCTCCAGACACAAGCCCAGAGGATGCACCCAAGGAGGCAGAGCTTTGCACCAGCAGGAAGGCGCTCAGCACAATCCCTTAATGGATTTATTCCTTCAATTTCCCTCAGCTCTTCCAGGCTTTGGATATAAGCAAGGAAAGCAAGTTTAGGCACAGATTATAAAAGTGATGGATCTACAGAAACAGGAGAGGTTTGAAGGGCTGAAATTTACTGCAGAGCCTGGCCCAGAAATGACCCTCTTCCTCCTCCTCAACATTTTTTGTCTCTTGTGCAGAAAAATGCAGCTGGTCAGTGTGACAAGTGGAAGCTGGAGCTTTGTCATTGCTGTGCGATGCTGAAACAATGATGTATGGCTGGCGATAGATCATGTTGGGTTTCCGGAGAGCAGCGAAGACGAAGGCATGAGACTAATTCATGATGCATGAACACATTGATCTTCCTGGCTCTGGAAATACAATGTAATGAACCCCCGCTAACAGATCATTTTTGTGCCACTGCACTTCACTAATATCTAATGATTTCACCTTGCTCTCAGATAAAATATAATTGTATGGGAGTTCCAGCTTTGTTCTTTAATACTCGCATAGAGTTAACGAATTATGTTTTCCTCTGTAGCTGTCGGCAAGTTGAGACAAGCTTACAAAAGCCCCACAATTACCAGGCTAAGATGCATGTTTAAAACCGCGTGTGTGTGTGTGTGTGTGCTGTGTTTGTGTATAATGTCTCCATGCACGGAGCCTGGTGTGCTGCTGGGGGCTGAGCAGGGCAGGGAGGACACAGAGGATGCTGAGCAGGGCACAAAGGACACGGAGGATGCTGAGCAGAGGGTGGCAGTGCTCAGGGACTTCTGGGTCTCATCCATCCAGCTCAGGGAATGACAGGAGCCTTGCAATGGCAACCTGCAAATGCTGCTGTTTGCAGCATCCTGGCTGGTGGCTGGCAAGCCCAGCCATCCCTTTGGAAAGCAAAGCTCTCCTTTTATCTCCCAAAGTCCATTTGGAGATCAGCCTGCCCCTGTCTGCCCCCCAAATCCCCAGTCAGGCAAAGCCTTTTGCTTAAGAAGATAAGTTTGGGGTCCTTTTGGGAGCCCCTCAATGAAATCTTTGCACTTCACCTCAGCGAAGGTGCACACTGAGGTTTCCCCTGCTTGTTGTGTGTCCGTGGCAGCCACTGTCTCTCTCCCAGCCTGTGCTGATGCCCACAGCCTGTCTCTGGTGATGAACAAGAAGGATGCTCTGTGATGAGGAGGAGGGCAGGTGGAAAGGAGAGGACAGGTAAGCACTGAGTGTCAGCAGAGCCTCCTTGTTCTGGTCTGAGGGGTTGGAGACCCTGGTGTGTGTCCTGGAGCAGCACCAAGAACGCTCCTGGGCTGTCAGCTCTGGCCAGCAGCGTGCCAGGGCCGGCCACTTCTCCCTCTGACCCTCCAGCAGTGTTTGCCTTGGCCCTTACTTGCAGTGCTTGTCTCTGCCCCCAGCGTTCCTGGGGCAGGGGCTAAACTCCTGCTTGCTGCCCAGCACCTGCTGCAGCTGGGTCCCAGCCCCGGCTGCGCCTTTGGAGCCCACGCCAGGAGCGAGCCGGAGCGCAGATGGGAGCTGAAGGTGAAGATGTTTGCGAATTCTTCAAAGCGAGCCCGGCTGGTACAAAAGGAGTCAGTGAAAACCTAACTGCTCCTGACAGGGAGAGCTGCAGTAATGCTGAACCTCATTTGAAATTCCCTCTAGGCTAAGTAAGGCTCTTCCTTTCATGTGCGGAGTTTGGATCCCTTCTGGGAGACCTTTCCTCTGCACCGTGCTCCGTACGTGCGGTGTTGACAGATGATTAAGATGTGAAATCTCTGAAATCAGAGGAACAGCCCCAGTTTTGCATTGTGTGCTCAGGTGTTTATTCACGTTGGTGTAATCAGCTCAGTCTCGCTCTCTGGCTCAGGACCTGCTGCAGCAGTGAGGTACAGAAGGAAAGCCAGTCCTTTACTGGTAATGGTGTGTTTATAGTGGATGATCTTACTGGGTTTGCTGGTGTCCTTAGAGGTCTCTTGATGAGGCTCACTTCGTGCAGATGAGGAGCAGAGTGTTTTAGCAGATTCAAACCCTGCACTGTGATTTGGGGAACCATGACTACTGCTTCTGCACCTCTTGGATGTTTCCAAACCCCAGGGTCAGACAGCACCACTGGGATGGAGCTGGGTTTTTGGGAATTTAGGCGAGGCAGACAACACCCATGAGACATCATGTGGTGGGGAAGATAAGGCCTTTGATGGGATCAAAAGGGGGGATTTTTTTTTCTCCCAGCAGCTTATATAAAACAAACAAACAAAAAACCCCAAACGATTTGCTGTGGTGCCTGTCTGGAGCGTGGGGCTGGGCTGGCAGTGCCAGCATGTCCCTGGCTGCTCCCAGCAGATGCTGACACTGAAACCTGAGTGCTGGCATGGTGAGAGGAGCTGGCCCAGCCCTGCTGCAGGACACGGGCTGAGCTCACGCGTGGGCTGTGCTGAACCAGGGTCGGTGGGGCTGGAGCCCTCCTCGCACAGGGCTGTGGCTTCCCTGGCACTTGTTTTGATGTCTTCCTTCCTCCCCTCCCTGTGATCTCAGTGTCTTGACTTTTCCAGGCACTTTTCTCCTATAAGAATATTAAACACACTTAAAAAACACTTAAATGCTAATGTGAAACCTGAAAAGAGGATGTCAAATGTGCGAGGCACTCTGAAGACATGATGTCTCTGTAGAAGGGTTTGACCCCAGTAATCTAATTTGCTTTACATTTAAAATGATACTTCATTCTCCTATTATAAGGCTCTGTGTCATTGGCTCATAAAGATTACCATTTCTTGTCTTCCAATTGTAATAAATCCCATTCAAGCACCCTCTTGATTTGAAATTTGTCACGACAACATGCAGAGGGCACAGTTCCTGCAGTTTATGGCGCGGGTGCATTAGATCCTCATCTGCAGGAAGGATGATGCAAGAGCACAAAATGATTTGTCCCTTTCCTTTCTCAATTAGATACGTGTTTAACAAAAAAAAAATTAAAAATCTGAATTATAGCTCACTCCTCATTCTGCAGCAGTAAAAACGGGCTGGCAGGGGAGCCAGGCTGGCTGGATTGGCCCTGCTTTCCCCTTACACTGGGGAATAATCTGGTTTCTTTAACACCATCTGAAAATATTTCATCCTGTTTCAGCAGACTGGGGAGTTTTAACCTTTCTGGTTGTGCTTGTTGGAGATGAGAGGAAAGTGTTTGGAGCCTGCACCTTATCAGGCACTAAATGCCACAGTCGTAGCAGCTCCTTGTGCCAAAACACAAGGCTGGATCTGGGGCAAAAATGAGACTTTTGGGTAAACTCAGGTGTCCCAGGGGTGGAAATGCCCCTGCCCCATATCGGGGGAGTCAGAGTAGCATCTCTCACCCCAGCTTGGTGTGAGCAGAGCTGCAGCCAGCCTCTCCTCTTTAGGGCTGGGACAGCAACACATCAGCCCTCAGTGCCATGGAAATATTCCTTTTTTTGGGAGGTCTTGAATAAATCCATGCAAGAGATTTTGCTCAGGGAGAACTTTTATACTCTTAGTATCTGTTGTTCCTTAGGGTTTGGGGGTTTTTTTTTTATTTTTTTAACAAAGGTTTTAGTTGAGCAAAGAATCCCATCTGTATGGCTTTTTTATTAAAAGATAAAAAGCTGGAGTTCACAGGAGTTAGCATTAAGTCACAGTCCGCAGCAATCCGAGGTACTCGCTGGCTGGGGACTCTCTCTGTTTATTTCAAATACCCCTTTATCATCCTGTTGAAAGAGCCCTGTGCTCTGTAAAGCTCAGCCAATTGAAAAAAGAATCAGATAATGAAGACTGATGCTGCACTGATGACAGCCCCTCAGATCTTCAATAGGATTGCTCCAAAATCAAAAGACTTTTGCGTTTTATTGTCACACTCGTGGCTCAAAAATAATTAAATGGAATCTTTTGGCTCTAGAAACAAAAATGAAAATTTTAAAACAGCCCCCCACACCTGCAGGAAAGGGGCTAATGGGGATATCCAGCGGGTATTGGGCTGGATTCTGTGTGAATTTGCAGATTGTGCAGATTCTGTGTGAAAAGGTGGCGATGGCAGCAGGTGCCCAGCACATGTGGGGTGGAACAGAGGTGACACCACTGCTCTGGGTGACAGGAATGGCACCAGCCCCAGAGCTGGAGCTGGAGAACCCCATGTTCCCTTGCCCTTGGCACAGCTCTGAGCTTCAGCTTCCCTTCTGCCTCTGGAAACTTTGAACAAATTCGTTGCTCATTGCAGTGGAAGGCAGATAAATAAAATATATTGGGAGCGATTTGTGCTGTAACTAAACCCTGAATTTATAGAGGGAGAGCGTGGCCAACGACAGCCTTGTCACAGCACATGAAAGCCTGGAAATCGGGCTTTGCACTTTTACCTGGTCTCTAAAGAGGCATCTCCAGACTCCCCAGGCTGGGCACGGGTTTGGGGAGCAGCTCTGTGGTCACATTGGGGGTCCTGCTGGAGGAGGGGACACGGCACAACCCAGCCAAGATGGGTTTCAGGCAAGGCATTAAACCCGAAATGCTATAACTTGATTATTTCTTCTGCGGGCTCCTTTTGACAAAACTCCTCCATTTTCAAAGAGGTACACAGGATTTAGCCCCGCGCCGCTTTCATGTGAATTGTGTGGCTAAAGTTCCATGCAGCTCTTTGAAAATTTCAGAGCCGGCGCTTTCCCCAAGATCGACAACTGTTTTATTTCTCTTGACAGAAAATGGTGAGAGAACAAACACTGCCAGGGTGGGGGAAGCAGTTTGGTCGTGGGCTCTGCAGCACCTTTAATGTGAGCCTCAAAGAGCCACACAGGAATGGCAGCTCTGAATTGCACGAGTTCTGGGGGATTGTCCTTTCCTAGGAGGGAAAACTTGGGTGGTTTCAGGTCCTTTTTCCCTTCTTACACACAGGGATGTAGGGAACGGCACTTTAGGTCCCTTTGTCCATCCGTGAAACCAAGGAAAGGGAACTGATTGATCATTGGTTTTGTAATCCCATCCGAAAACATTTTCTACCATAAATTCTTCTGCAGTGGATGTGATTAGTGCCAGTTATTTGTAATTAGCCATCCCTTGGGTGATGCTGTGTCCCCTAAGACCATTCCCAATGGTGGCAGAGGCAGGACTGGCACCAGCTTGCACCAGGATTGCTCCAAGCTCTGGCCCAGTGTGTTGGCAGCAGCTGCTGCTCATCCATGGATCTAAGGCTTCATCCTGCTTCCAAATGCCACTCCAAGCATGTCCAAGCCACTGTCCTGTGCTGTGCCACAGGGGGATAGAGCACAAATCGCCTTGATCCTTCTCCTGCCTTTCTCTCTGCGTCTGAAACTGTGGGGCTTGGCTCTGTCTCTGGAAATATACCACAGATTGGAATTCTCATTTTTAAGTTCATTTCTGCTCTGATTTAAAGGCTGAATTAACAAACAATGGCTTATTTGGTTTAAAATGCAAAAACACCATCTGGTCTTTGAGATGTGCTAAGCCGCAGCGGGGGGAGCCAGAATGACACATGGGAAGGGTCTCCAAGTGGCACGGGTGAGGCTCCCAGGAGGAATTCCTGCCGCTCCTGACCCATGTCAAGGCAAGGAAAGCTGATCTTTGGAGTGGCATTGCTGCAGCTGCAGCTGGTGGCCTGGGGACAGCTCGATTTCAGGGGATGCTGCGCTTCAGCCTCACTGCTGGCAGCTCAGAGCAGCGTCCTGGGAGCTCTCCTCTGTCCCTGGCTCCTCTCCTCGCCCCGATGCAAAGTTGTGGAGGGGCCTCCACAGGCGTTGCTGGGCCTTGGTTTTCCCTGGGTCACAGCTTTAAGCCTTGCTCCAGAGCTGGCACAGGGCATTCCATCCCTGGCATCAATGAGTCTCAGGAGTGAGTGCCCACTCGGCCAGCAGGACTCAGGGATGACCTCATCCTGTAAAACCCTCGATTACACCTCTGTGCTCGTGGCTCAGGTCAGTCTCCGTGGTCCTTCATGCCCAGCCCTGTGCCCACCCTCCCCGTGCCACTCCTGGCTCCTGGCTGCTGGTGATTTGATTTAATGCAGCTTTCAATCACTGCCAGCGGGCCTCGCGCTGCAGCGGCATCACTGCTAAACACTCTGTGACAAATAATGTGAGGCTAAGCTTCCAGGACAGAGGAAATCGCTTTCCTCTCGAAATGAGAGCTGATGCATAATGGAAGGCACTAAGACGTCTCCAGCAGGAGCATCGGCAGTTTGAGCCCGTCCCGAGTCCCCGTCCGTCTGCCGACGAGACGCGGGAGGTGAGGGCAGTCATTTCCTAGAGTTCAGCATTTGCAATTTGCATTCTATAATCTCCCGGCCATTTACCAGCGGATAATTTGTCATGGTTTGCTTTAGCTGTTGTGATATTGATATTTATTATGCAAATTGTATTTCCTACTACTTATTGTCCTCACCCTCGGAATCCTTGAATTATTATAAACCTGTTTAGTTAATAGGGGTTGTCTCTGCATTGATGTCTGAGCGCAGCGGGTCACAGTGTGGGATATCGTGCAGGGGGGCTGCACTGGGTATTTGGGGACAGGCACACACGTTTAGGGATGCCTGGATGTGGGATGGCACAGCGGCCAGTGGAGCTGCACTGGGTATTTGGGGACAGGCACACACATTTAGGGATGCCTGGATGTGGGATGGCACAGCAGCCAGTGGAGCTGCACTGGGTATTTGGGGACAGGCACACACGTTTAGGGATGCCTGGATGTGGGATGGCACAGCGGCCAGTGGAGCTGCTCTGCTGGGTTTGCTGGGGCTGGAGTCCTCCTGGAGAGGAGGGAATTTGGGGTCCCAGTGTAAAACAAGGGCTTTCTCACTAACTGGGGTGAAGCTGGCTTAGTTACGGGACTGTGATGGTTATGGTGGCCCAAAACTCTACTTGTTGAGCAGGAAACAGATGTTTGGCACGGCTATGGAGCAGAAAAGCTTGTCATCATGGGGGACAGAGAGTGGCATGGGGAGGTGGTGATGCCTCAAACCAAGTCCCCAGCAGAAGCATTTTGGGTTTTCTTGGTTGTGAAATCAGCTTGGTTTCACATTCCAAAGGGTGAAAGCTCTCTCCAGCCCCACAGTGTGACTCAGTGCTTGCCCTGGGCGGTTTTAACCTCAAGCTTGGCAGAATCTGGGATGATGAAGTTGAACTGACAATTCACCTGCCTCAGGTTAACTTGGAATAACCCAATTAATAAGGTTGGGAATATTCGACATCCTCTGCATTTGCTCCATTAACGCTTGCATGGACCCATTGTCAGCGATTCCATGGTTCCATTGCTGGTGCCGTGGGTAGGGGGAAAGCCTGGACCCTTCCCGGGCGGGATGAATCCCCCGGTGACCCCGGCCGCTCCGTTTGCCGCGTGTTACGGTCCAGCTGAGCACTCGGGGGGACGGCAGGGCGCAGCTCCGGGGCTTTACTCGCCCATTTGCTCCGTTTGAATCCGGTGCGTGGGTGAGAATACGCAGAAAAGGTGGCTTGGTTGCCGGGCTGCGGTTACCGAGCCCCGACCGCCACCGCCGGGGGGCTCGTGGGCTCCGGCCGCTCCGCTCCCCCGGAGCCGCCGAGGCTCAACACCGCCTCCAGCGGCGCGGGGCCCGCTCCGGCGGGGAGCGGCACGGGGAGGGGGACACGGTCCCACCGGGAGGGTGCACCGGGGCAGAGAGGGGACACAGACACTGGGGGACCGCACGCTGCTGAACGCGGGGATGCTGGGGGGGACACTGCGGGACAGAGAGCGCTGGCGGGGGGGGCCCGCGGGAGGAAGGATGCTGGGGTGGAACCAGCTTCGTGGGGTACAAAAGGGGTGAAAGCTGCGGGTGGGGCGCGGCGGTGCGGGGCCCGGGGGCGGTGCGGGCCCGGGGCAGTGCGGGGTGCGGGGGCACGGCCCCGCCATGGCGCTCCCTGCCCGCCCGCCCGCTCGGGGGCCGGCCCGGCCGCGCTCGGTGCCGCCCGTGCCCCGTTCGGTGCTCCCCGCTCGGGGGCCGGGCCGGCCGCGCTCGGAGCCGCCCGTGCCCCGTTCGGTGCTCCCCGCTCGGGGGCCGGGCCGGCCGCGCTCGGTGCCGCCCGTGCCCCGTTCGGGGGTCGGGCCGGCCGCGCTCGGTGCCGCCCGTGGCCCCGCTCGGCGCGGGGCGGAGCGTGCCGCCGTGTCCCCGCCCCGTGACGCGCCATCTCCCGCGGGCGGCGCGCGGCGGTGGCAGAGCGAGGCAGGTGCCGGCGATGGCGGGTCGCGCCCAGCCCAGCGGCCCCGCGGGCAGCGGCGGCGGCGCTCCGGGGCTCCTCCCGCTGCTGCTGCTGCTCCTGTCCGCCGCCGCCATCATCCCCCGAGGTAGGAGGGACGCGGCCCCGCGCACGGGGCTCCGCGCGGACGGGCGGTACCGGGCGGGCGGCGCGCGGAGGGGCGTTCGCGCTCGGGGACCGCGGCGGCGCTCGGGCGGCCCCGGTTGCGGCGGGTGCGGGGCGAGCCCGCCCGCCCTCCTCCGGCCCGGGCCGTGCCCGGAGCGCTCGGTGGTCCCGGGGAAGCGCCCCCGGCGGCGGGAGCGGCGGGCGGGGTCACCCGCGCGTGGCGGCGCGGGCAGCCGCTGCCGGTTTCCATGGAAGCGGCTTCTCCGCTGCCCCGGGGGTCATCAGCGGCCCCGCAATTAAAAACTAATTGCTTTGCGCGCCCCTTCCATCTCCCCCCTCTCCGCCCCCCCGGTGTTTGCGGCGGCGCGGGGATGCTGCACCCCTGCGGGAGCGGGGAACCTGTTGGAATCTGAGTGGAACTTGCGCGGCGCGTCGCTCTCCCTCTTCCTCTCTCTCTCCGTCTTCCTCGCTTCCCACCCTCTCTCTCCTTGCTCTCCCCTCTCCCCCGGGGCCCCCCGCCGCAGCCGCGCCCCCCGCCCAGCCGGGCGCGCTCGGGGCGATCGCTCGGGGCTGGGGCGCTGCGGCTGGAGCGGGCGCTGGTTCAGTGTGGCTAACGAGGCCCCCCGAGCGGGGCCGGTTGCGTTCTCTCCGCGGCACCCTCGGGGTGCGGTGTCCCCCGGGCGTTGGGCGATCCCCCCACCCCGCCTGGCTTCGCTCCCCGCCGAGCCCGGAGCCGCAGCCGCGACCTGCGCTCGTGTCCGGTGGCTTCGGTTCGAGCGTCCCCCGTTAACGCCGCTCACGTTTCCAGTACGTCCGTGGGGCGGCACGGTGCCACACGGCCGTAGGAGCGGTGCTGTGTCCGGGATGTTTGGGAAGAACAAGAGGCCATTGAACGATCTGTTGAATCCCGCTCGTAGGAAAGGGGGGACGAAGGGGCCGCCAGCCCGGCGAACAAAGAGCTTTATTCACAGCCTGTGTACATGTCCATGCTTCCCCGCTCTTCCCGGGCGCCCTTTTTGGTGGGCTGGTGGTGGGGGGAGAGCGCCGGGGTCGTTTTCAGCTTGTTCTCCCCGCGACCGGGGCCGTGCCCGCCCGCCGGCTCCGACCGGGGCTGCGCCTCCCGGCTGCGCCGGGCAGCCCCACGGGCGGCTCTGCCCCGCTGCCGGCGCTCCGCAGCCCCGAGCCCGTTCCGGGGAGCCGGGGCGAAGGAGAGGAGCCAGCGCGGCGGCTCTGAGGAAACGCTGCGCTCCGGCTGCCCGCGCCCGGGCTTCTGCGGGCGCTGTGCTGTAGATTCCCAGGTGTCTCGTCACAAGGTGCTGTTTGTGTGCTCGGTGCTCCTCGCTGCCTGGCGAGCCTCCCGCCGCTGTGACCTGGGCACCAGGTTGGGAATACGAGCCCGGCTCCTGGCCGGCCGCGTTCATCCTTTGTTTTGCTGTCGCGCTCACCTCGATTCTCTAAGAGCAGTTTTTAGCTGGAGGCCAGTGATCCCCGGCAGGCTCAGCCTGTTCGCCGCTGCCCAGCCAGCGGGTGGAACTGTGATTTGGGGTCGCAGAGCTGCTGAAGGGAAACAAAAGCAGGGCTGGATGCTGGCTCGCAGTGGCTGTGCCTGACCCGAGCGCCGGGGTGAGAAGCACCGCGCGGCGTGCGCTGAGGTTGTGGTAAGACGGATATTTTGTGGTTGCGGTGCTGTGTTGTGAATCGCAGGATAAAATCCCAGACTGTCTGCGTTTAGGCAAAATTTCCTTACAGCTGAGGACCCTTTTTTCTCTTTTTCCCCCCCATTCTCCCCCTTTTCCAGGCTAACAGTGTTAGCTCCAGTGTTCTGCGAAGAGAGAATTAGTGTGAGGCAGCAGCACAGCGCAGAGTGCTGTGGCTGTGGCTCCCGCACGGCTGCCACCCGAGGCACAGTGCTGCCAGCGCTGTGTCACCGCCGTGGTGGCACCCCGTGATGCGGAGCGTGGCTCAGGGTTCTGCTGCCTCCTCTCAGCGAGGCGACTGGAGCAGCAAAAGGCAGCAGCGAGGCTGGGTTTGGGATGAGCCTGTGCGATCGGGTGGATCCGTGTGTGTCCGTGGTTCCTCTCCAGCCGCTCCCGATGCTCTGCGGTTCGTGGAGCTCCTGATGCCCCTGTGCAGCAGGGCGAGGGCTGAGGAGCGCTCTCGGCTCACTCTGAGGCGCCTGGGCAGCGCTGGGCTGGAACTCGGAGTCGGTCTGCGCTGGCACTCGGCACTTCAGGGACAGCAACTTTCCAGCAGAGCCTCAGGAGGTGTTTGGAGACGGCGCTGGCGTGGAGCCGTGACCCGGCCGTGGCACGGAGCTGGCCAGGGCTGCTTGTGGCCGCAGCCTCCGTGTCTGCCAACACCAAACCAGCCCCGGAGAAGCCCCCATGAAGGCAGGGAGTGCTCCCAGCGCGGCTGCGCTGAGCCAGGCTCCTTTGTAAACACAGCGTGAGTTTCCAAGGAGCCTTTGTATGCAAGCGAGGCGAGGCTGCTCGTCCCTGGCCTTCAGCAACACGCGCTGCGTTCTGCATGCGACGCAAACACCGGCGGGGAAGGGGCTGGGGAATAAAGCGATCCATCTGGGTTGCAGCTTGGGCTCATTTGTCTTGCGTGTAGGCAGTTGAGCCCAGGTTTATAAGCACGACAATCTGGTTTGAAACCACTGCCAAGGAGGCTCCTGAGGATGGCAAGGCAAGGAGATGGCTGCGCTCCGTGCGTGCTCGGCTCTGAGGAGGGGGCGGCTGTCAGCACCTTCTGCAGGATGGACATCCCCGGGTGGACGCTGTTGGATGGACGCCGCCATGGGGATGGGCGCTGCCGGTGTCCCTTGGCACGGGTGGCCGCTGCTGGTGGCAGAGGTGGCTGCGGTGACAGGAGGCCGGAGAAGAGCCGCGCTCCCCGGGGACCCCCCGGCCGTGCTGCCGATGCTGCGCTGCCGTCGCCTTTGTTTGCCTTGCGCTGTCTTTGCTGGTGTGTAAATAAAGGAGGCTCTGTAATCAAACAGCGCTGGCTCCGTCGGCCGGGCGCTTGGCGAGCCTTCCCCGGCCCTGCCAGCGCCGGTGGGGCCGTGCCTGTGCCATCAGCGGTGAGCTCTGTGCCCTATTGCTGCCTGGAAAATGGGTCAGCTCCTTAACCCTGCGTCTGCCCGGAGTCAAACCTGTGTTCCAGCCTGGATACACCCTCTGCCTCAATGGACCATCCGAGCGCTCCTCAGAAAAAGCAATGCCACCTTCCTGCGTGTAGGCAGAGTTTTCTGGATGTTTCTCTTGAATGGCTGTTTTTTAGGGATTATTGTCAGACTTTGTATAGGGGTTTTGACAACCTGTTCCTCTTCTGGGTGTTGGTGGCACTTCTGTCAGGAAAGCAGGGGCTCCCTCCTGTATCCAAACATTTCGGTTCCTGTCTGCGGCTCCAGATGTGAGCAGGCTCCAGGAGAGGAGCGTGAGGCTGCAGCCTTCCCTGGAGCTGAGCCAGGAAGTGAATGCTTAACACAGTGCATTGAGAGCACAAGCAAAGCTGGACACACAGCCACGGTCTACTGAGAAATTGGATGCTACATGTTAAAAAAATGAGTTGTGCTTGTTCCTCCGGGGGACATTGTGAGGTGCAAACCCACCGGCGCTAAATAAAGGGACGCTGTGGAAACCTGCCATGAAGGAGAGACCCTAGGTGGAATGTTGTAATTAGGAGTGGTATGTACTTGTTTAAGTTCCATAAATCAGTCTCTTTCCCGGGCTGTAATTGCCGGCTGCAGGCGCAGCTGCTGCTGCGGTTCCTGGGGAGCTCCGCCACGAAGGCTTTGAAGGTCGCCCAGCGTGGGCTCGGCGCTCGGGGCGGCGTGCTGGGGAGCAGGGCGGGCTGGGCTGTGCGCGGGCGAGTGCAGGGGAAGTGCCACGAGGCTCCATTCGCTCCCAGCCCTGCTAATTGGGAACACAGCGAGCCGTGGGCCGGCCCTGCCCCATGAGATGAGCTGTGGTTCAGCCACGAGCTGCATTTAGTTATTGCAGTTTTTAATTTGCCATACTGTGGCTGCAGGCGACTCTTCTGCTGGCCCTGCCCATGTGTGACCGCCACCCGCCTGCTGTCAGCCTTTTTTGCTGTGGAAACAGTTTTTCTTCTTCCCGGTGTCCTCAGTACCTGTTGAACCTCTCGGTTTTCCTGCTGCGTTGCGCATCAGGCTCTCACATCTTGACAGGGCGTTGGGATGGGTGTTGGGGAGCCCTGCAAACCGCTGCACGCTGCTGGATGAGGCTCTGGAAACCCGAGTTTCGTGTCAGTGTGTTGCACCCATCCCGGATTCCAGCGAGGAATGCAGATCCCCAAGGAGATTTGCCTCTCGGGGTTTCTCGGAGCCATTGCTGAGCCCACACCACACGCTCACCCGCGGTGTGTGGCTGGTGGCTGCTTGCATTTAAAACGCTTGCCTGGGACGTACCAGGGACATTTGCTGCCCTCCACTCCTGGTTATTTTAGACCAACAATGTCCCTCTGTAGGGCTGGGCTGGCTATTTTTACCCTGTGGTGTGGTTTTAATTTACTGTGTTCTTCTGTGGTTTAAAAACTTGAGCATTACAAAGACTCTGCCCTTACCAAATTCTCAAGGTGAATCAGTAGAATATTTGATACCCCATTAAGTTCCAGTCTGAAGGATCAAAGAGATACTTAGGCACATCTTTGCTCAGAGATATAAAACTTTTGTGGGCTGTGGCTTAACTGGAAAATGTCTTTAGTTTTGCTTTTTTAGGTGTTTTTTTGTCCCTGGAAGTGCTGGAGCTCCTTGGTGTTGTTGGTTTGCTGAGAGTCTCATAGACTGGTGCTGCCTGCTGGCAGCTCTGTGCTGGGTTTGCTCTGGTCCTGCCCCAATGGCATAGCCCAGGTCCCCCTGCCCTCCTAGGGCAGTTCCAGTCAGGTGCCAGCATTGGAAGGGGAATAGTCTCTTTACAGTGAACGACTGCCAGTGGGTTTTAAAGCCCAGGTGTGCATTTGGCAGTGGGAAAAAGTTGTGTTGGAAACTCTGCTCCTCTGCCAAGCCCAGCTGTGAAGTTTGCCCTCAGCAGTTACACTCCTGGCTGAGCCTTCCCTAGGAAATGTCCCATTTTCTGGAGCCCTTGGCTGAGCCATGGGGGTGGAGATGTCTGCCTGCAGATCAGGGAGATGCCAGTGAGCCATCAGAGCCAAGGCTGCCTGCAGGGTCACGCTGCCTCTTAAAGTTGTGCTCAGCCTGGAGCAGTTGGGTGTGTAAACCCCTGGGTTCAGGTTACGTCTGGAATAAACTGCTCTGATCTCGTGGTGTCCTCTTTTAGCAGTTAGTGAGCCTGTACCTGATTTATGATCTCCTGCAAGGTCTGCTTGCAGAATGGAAATGTCACTGCATGCCCCACGCTGTCAGCAGGGCTCTGGCTGGAGCTCTGCAGTGGGGCCTTCCCTTCACAGGGATGCCCTTGGGTGCTGCTCCTGAATGTGGTGATCTTGGACTGAGAGACCTCAACGGTTGGTACAGGAACAGAGCGGCAATGCTTTTATGGAGATGAATTTCTCATGGAGAGCATGAGACCAGACTGGGGCGAGCTCCGTCAAGGCTGGTCTGGGAGTGCTGTACTGGGATGGGGTCCTGTCACCCGGGGCGTGTGCCACCTCATCTGCGAGGTGGGAGCACCCCAGACCCGCTCCCACCCTGCTCCTGCAGGGTAGATCCCCTCTCCAGAGTGTGACAGGAAGAGAGAAATATGAAGCAGCAAAGTGACATTCCCTCCCTCCCCTTCTCCCCCCGTGCAGCAATAGAAATACGAGCCTGAGTCTGCAGCGTCAAAAGAGAGATCAGAGTAATCGGATCAAGCATGAGGAACTGCTTGTTGCTGCTTCCCTGTTTTTAAATGAGGCTGCCTGGCAGCTTCCCTGGCAGAGCACTTTCAACATGACTCGTGTTCAGCTTTGGAGCTGGGGTTGCAGCAAAGTCGGGCTCTGTGAGAATTGGGCTGGAAAGGGAACTTTGTGTGTAGCCTCTGGGCTAACACACAGAAATAAAGGCTCCCTGTGCCCCCACGGCCCTGGTTCTGTAGCCGAGCAGAGGCACATCTGTCCCCAGTTCTGCAGAGAGAGCGCTCTCACTTTGTGCATTTATCACAGTGATGCTGCTCTGGGGTGTGCTCCGTGATGCCAGTGCATCCCTGACCTTGGGGAAGCGCTGTGGCTGTCTCCAGAGCCATTTCTGCCTCGCTGCCCTGGTGTGGCACGGGATAACTCTGTCTGTGGAGAGGTGTTGCAGTGGTGCAGCTGGGTCAAACCAGGGGGAGAGCTGCTGGCTCAGCTGCAAAGGCTTCTCTTCATGCAGTGTCTGTGTGCTGGCTGGGTGCAGGTGGACATCCATCCATCCGTCCGTCCGTCCATCCATCCATCCATCCATCCATCCATCCATCCATCCATCCGTGTCTTTGATGCTGGCACTGCTCCAGGCACCTGGTGGTTCACCTGCACTGCTGCAGTGCCTGTGCTCACAGAAACCCTGCATTGCTCCATGGGGTTTGGTTGTGAGGTTGTTCTGCTGATCCTGACTGGTTTCACAGTAATGAGAACTTGAAATATCCACATTAGAGGGCCGTTGCTGTAGCTGGGTTTGTTTTGCATTCTCATTCTGAGCTATTTTGTGTGGAAACATGGTTGGACCCCTTTGCCTGTGCTCCCATTGCCTGTTTGACATCTTCATTCCGTTGGCTAATGCAGACATGGTGTTGGAAGCCTGGTGGAAGCAGGGGAGCTCCCAAGGGTTACTGCTGCTGCTTTTCCCACTCTGTATGGAATTAGGTGCTGTTTTCAGCTATTTGAGGACAGGCCTTGCCATGCACTCACAGGCTCTTTGAGCAGAAAGCACGCTGTGCTGGTTTGGTGTCAGCAGCTCTTGCAAAGCCCTTGTTGTGCCAGATCTCTGCCTTGCTGGGGAGGGCTGTGGCTGACGGGGCACTGTGAGATCCAATGATGCTGTCCCCGTTTGGTTCCCTGTGACTGCCTGGCTGGGCTCCTGCACAGGGAAGCTGCTGACAACCATCAAAGCCCCGAATGCCTGTCATCATCAGCCCTCAGCTTTGTCAGGCAGAGCTGCTGGGGACGCTTGGTTTGTCAGCACTCCTCGGAGCCAGCCAGCCTTCCCAGGGTGGGCTCAGCAGGAGCAAACACAGCCAAAGCCCTGCTTGCCTTGGGAAGAGTTGTCGTGGTGTTGGCTTGACAGCAGCTCTGGTTCTGCAGGCACATCCGTTCCTTTGCCACCCTCATTTGTGCAGTCGGGAGGAGCAGCGTGTGGCTCCCCAGTGTGCAGGAGGATTCCTGTCCTGGAGGGTGAGAGGCAGAGCGGATCCCTGTCTGGATCAGGGCTCTGTGACAGCCCTGTGCTTGTGGGGACTCGTGCTGGGATGGAGCAGATCCTGTGTAACCTGCTCCTGCTCCTTGTCCATAGTCACTGTTCAGGTGGAAGCAGGGGGGTTCTCTTGGTGCACAGAGTGTGGGTGTGATTTCTCCTTTGGCGCTTTTCTGCCCTTCATCTGCTGTGATTGTACAGACTGCTCGGGATGAAGGCAGCATCATTCAGAGTCTGTCTGCAGGGTCAGGGCACACGGTGGCTTTTCCTGCCCCGTCACAGTCACGCAGCCCCGTTTTCCTCAGCTCCTGGTCTGTGGGTGCCTCCAGAGGAGACATTACTCATCCCTGAGTAGGCAGAAGCGCCGAGAGCGAGTCCCACGCTGAGGTTGCAGAGCGCTGGCCACACAAACAGCTTTTCCTTCGATTTAAAGGTCTTACAGCCCTAATCGTTCCCTGGAATCTTTAACAGAAGGCACAGGTTTAATCAACTCCCCGAATCCATAACTGCCAGGTATTGCTTCCTCAGCACGAGGAGCAGAGCCGTGCCTCTCCCTGGGAAGGGTGAAGATTAAAGTGGGATAGACGGGAGATTAACAGTGTTCCCTTCAGACCCCGCCAGGGAACGGGGAGACGCTCCGAGAGGAGGAATAAAGGAAATTCTTGGAGGCAAATCACTTACTGCTCTGTAGGGATCCGTGGAGCCTTGTAAACAGAGGCTTTACAGCAAACCCAGTGCTCTGGCTCTTAAATCACTCTGGGAGAATTTTGGATGCACAGTTAAAGGATGCTCCTCCAGGCTCTCATTAGCAAATTGCATCCAAAATTTTCGTGTTAACACAACATGATGTGTGTGGAATGCAGCTCAGGAAGGTCCGTCCAGCTGTTGGGTCTGGGATACTCTGTTTTGTGTTGAGGTTGGGTGGGTCTATTGGTCTCATTCCTGTTTTGGAAAGGGGGAGGTTTAGCAGAGTCCCATTAAATGGGATTTCAGTGTTTCCTTCAGAATAACTCATTCTAAGTTCCTACAAGAGTAAATATCTTGTGGACAACGTGTTGTACTCACAAGCCACTGCTTCTTCCTCTCCTTTCCCCCTCATGCACTGCATCCCTCTAAATCCGACTTCTTTGGGCAAGGCAGGATAAAGAAATGAAAATAACTCTCCATGGGTGATGGGGCCTGTGGGGTGTAAAAATCCTTTCTGAAGGTAGGGAGTGGCTGAAATGATCCTGCAGGAAACAAATGAGGATTAATAAGCTATTTTCAGCCTGGCCATGTGCTTCTTCCCAGAGAGAGTGGAGTGACCAGTCCAGTGGGTGTCCTGAGGGAGAGGGGATTTTGTGCTGGAATAATTACTGTGGATGTTGGTGGGTGTGCATGCACAAGGAGGATATTGGAGCAGAGTGGTGGTGGGATTCTCCTCCTCCTGGATTTCACTGCCCAAGGAGCAAATCTTGCTGAAAGCTGTCCCTGAATCCTCAGGGGAACCTTTGGAAATGCAGCTCCTCATTGCTTCATGTAAAATGTCTTTGTAGCAGTTGAGGATGCTGGCGTCCATTAAAGACACAATCCAAAGCCATGTGAGAGCTTTAATAACTTGGTATTTTTGTTGTGCCAAAAAATCCAATTACATACGGAATCACTTTTCCTTTGTAAAGGTCTGGGAAAGTGTTTGCCTGAACTGCTGTGGAAGCGGCATTTCAGTGAACCAGCTGAAAAGTCACTTTTGTCACTTTAATGGGTGTAATAAAATGGTCCATCCTGGGGGAGTGAGGGAGGGCGACAGAAAAGCCTCTCTGAAATTGGGATCTTTTAATTTTAAATTGGTTCCTCGGATTTACAAGGATTTCAAAGGCAGATGGAGAGGGAAGAGCTCTGGGTAGCTGTGGAAGCAGCTCGTCCCTGTTTTTCTGAGAAATATACGGATCCCGTGGATGGAGTGTTTAGGAAATGGACATGAAATACACACGTATATACAGAAAATGCACAAAGCCAAGCACAGGGAGGTGTGGATGGCTGGGGGCTCGTGGCTGTGGCAGGCAGGGTGGCTCTGGGGGCTCAGCTTGTGCTGTCGGTGATCCTGGAGTGCCATCACTGCTTGTTTCCCACCCAACGTGCTTCTGTTTGCCTGGTCTCCTCCTGGAGTGGCTTTTTTCAGCCTTCATTTGTCCAGATTATCAGCATGCAGAGGAGAGCTGCCTGGTATTTACATGATTTAGTTGTAAATATGGTTAAGTGTTGATAGATATTGTTGTCATAAGTGCTTACAGCTCCTGGACTAATTACTGAATTTCTTATGTGGAAATGTGTACAAGCTCGGCGTGCGAGCAGCTTCCCAAGGGAAGTGTGAGGAAGGAGCCTGTGGTTTCCGTGTGGAAATCAAAGCCCAGATGTGGCTGCAGTGGGTGAATTTATGGGGGAAGTGCTGTCGGGTTTGGCTGGCAGCAACTGGGGCTCCCAGGCTGTGATGGAGGGAGAATAAAAGGCTCTTGTTGCCTGTTTTTGGGAACAGATGCTGTTCTGTGGAACAACTATTCGGGGCTGATATGCATAGGGAACATCTGTAGGGTTATACACCAGGGCTCCGGCTGAGGGATGTTCATCCCTGCCACTGGGCTGATGGAACAAATGTGTTATTTGCTGGTAGTTTTATTTTTAATTGACTGATAGGCTGTGCTTGAGCCGCCCTTGTTTAACAGTCTTATTTCCAGAATGCTTTACATCCCTGCTCAGAGCCCTGAATTAGCAGACGAGTGTTTCTGGAAGTGTCTCTCTGAAGGCAGAAAGCCTGGATTTGGCAGAATCCTCTCCAGGGGGGTGAGGATTGCGGAGGGCTCTGTGATCCTGATCACGGTCCTGAGAACCTGTGCATCCTTTGTGTTTGCCTGCAGAAAGGGAGATTTGTGGGGTGGTTTGCAGTTCTGAGGTGGGAGCGGTTATTAGGATAAAGCACGGGAGGAGAGGCCAGCTGCGCTGTGCTGTGCGTGGAGAGGATTTGTGGATGCGATGTTCAGCTCAGCGCTGAATTTAGGGCAGAGATAAAAGCCTCTCCCCACCCCGGAGTGCTTCTGTGTGTAATGCCAGCACTCAAATCCTTGCTGTGCTCGGGCTGTGGGAGAGAACCCGGGACTGCATCCCAAATGCTGCGTGCGGAGTGTGAGAGGCAGCACGTCCTGCCTGCCCGCCCTGGTGCGCTCCTTGCCTCAGAGCTGCATTTGGGAGCACAGGCAGGCTGCAAGGAGCCTGGGTGTGCTCCCTGCCAGGCAGCACGTCCTGCCTGCCCACCCTGGTGTGCTCCTTGCCTCAGAGCTGCATTTGGGAGCACAGGTAAGCTGCGAGGAGCCTGGGTGTGCTCCCTGCCAGGCAGCACGTCCTGCCTGCCCGCCCTGGTGTGCTCCTCGCCTCAGAGCTGCATTTGGGAGCACGGGCAAGCTGCAAGGAGCCTGGGTGTGCTCCCTGCCAGGCAAGAGCTGTCCCCTTGGAGGGAGCTGGAGCAGCGTGCCCGGATCCGCTCTGGCACCCAGTCTGCCTGCCATCCCCTCCATCCAGGGCTGTTCTGCCTTAAAGGGGGGAAAATCCCCCAAAAACCCTTGTGGGATCAGGAGGGAAGGGAGAAGAGAAGCCCCAAGTACTTAGTATGGGCAGTGCGAGCTTTGCGGAGTCACACATCCAGATGGATTACATGAGGAACTTGACATCTTGTTTAAAAACAAATCATTCATTATGTAGCAGTGAATAATCAAGCATTACAGTTTCATCTCTGGAGGTTCCTTTTTTGGTTGGAATTTTGATAGTTCAGTAATTAAAAGCTGTAAGCTATTACACTGTCTACATGTTGATCAATTGGTAATTAAAAAGTTGATGATAGATATGGTATTTCATGGGACTGCTTGGTTACGGTCAGATTTCCTTCGTGTGTTTTGAAAATTGTCGTTTAACTTAACTCTTAAACGTTTTTCAATATTCATGGGCTGTTTTACTTGATTTTTATAAATGCCTTTTAATGATCACAATTTGCATATGGTAATTTAGAATCAGGGAATCGTTTAGGTTAGAAAAGCCCTGTAAGATCATCGAGTCCAGCCATTAACCCTGCACTGCCGAGGCCACCGCTAAGTCCTGTCCCCAAGTGCCACATCCACACGGCTTTTAAATCCCTCTAGGGGTGCTGACCCCCTCTAGGCAGGGCTTTAAGGGAAGGAATTTTACCAATATCCAGCGTGAACCTCCCCTGGTGCAGGATCTGCTGAGGCGCTTTGGGGTGAGCTGGATAACACAATCAGGGATAAAGCAGTCCAAAATGAAGGAAAACTGGGTTGGTAATGGCCTCTGTGATGGAAGATTCATTGCTTCAGGAGTCTAATCTGAGACCAAAATGAAGCCCAAACCTGACAGTCTTCAGAGCATAATGCAAGATTTACTGCTCTGCCACGCTCAAGAGATTAAAAATAAAAACAGCCATGCTCCAAACCACCCTTCCCGTGCCTGCAAAACTTAGGGAAAACCAAGGGGTTTTGCTTCTTTTGAGTGAAAAACCCCAAAATAACCCCAAACAGAATGGGCTCATCCCTACTGCACACCCGAGGAGGTGCCTGGTTCGGGTTGTGCCTCCTTGGTGGTGATGCATCCTTGGCACTGGAATGGTCCAAGGAGCCAGAAAGCCAAACCCTCAAACACCAGATCCTTCAAAAGGCTCAATTCCTTCCCAGCCCTCACCCCTGATCCCTGGGATGACCTTCTGAATCCAAGACAGAGTGATCTGCATCCTCCTGCTGGTTCAATGCCTGTGGTGGCTTCACCTGCTCGTTGGGGACAGGGACAGTGTTGGGGTGACCAGTTCTGCTGGGGATGCATCACATCTGCCCTGGAAAGCCCTTGGTTTGAAAACCACTTTGTCCTGAGACACTTGTTGCTTTGTGACAGCTGGTTCCAGTAATTTGTTTTTATAGGGCAGTTTGTAGTAAATGAATGACACGTTGAATATTTTAGCGAGATTTTAGATTATCTAAAGAATGTTTTCCGGTTTACTAATTGGTAGATAATGCTGAATACATTGATGCTGACACGAGCAAATGGATGTAAAATGATTTTGAGGCGAGGCTCATTAGAAGATGCTCTGATTCAGTCACCAGGAGATGTCAGCTCGTGGCCGCGTGCTCGGACCCCGCCGCTCAGGGCTGCTCTAATTGCAGGGACTGGGGCTCTGCTCACAGCCCGGTGACAGGTGCTGCAGCTGCCCTGGGAGAAGGCAGCAAGGCAGCAATTAGTGATCCTGAGGGGCTCCTTTCGTGCCATCCTCAGCTGGGCCAGGGCTGCGTTTGGAATCAGGTTTCTCTGAAGAGAAGCAAACCAAGGGTGGCTGGGGGTGTGCCCAGGTGGGCAGCGTGCCCAGGTGAGTTTCTGGGGCAGGCACTGGGTTCAGAGGGATTCCCAAAGGCCTCATTCTCATGGCGGTACTCACAGAATACACTGCAATGTGCAGGGAGTTCCTTGGTGATCAGATCCTCAGAGTGCTCCTGGCAAGCAGTGACAGCCCAAAAGCACCTTGCTTTAACCCCAGAGAGAAGGTGGGTGGTGTTGTCTCCTCAGGTAATAAATCCCTGCAGTGTCTGGTGCTCCACGTCCCATTTATTGTACAGAGCAGCAGATTTTTCACTCCCACAGATTAGGATCTGCCTTTTTTTGGGTCTTCCATCAACAAAATTAACTTTTCCCTTTCTCTGGGCGTCTATGAAGGATGTTGCTTTGCTCTCTTGCAGGCAGTGTCTGAAGTTTTGAGTTCACAAAGCTGGATTTGCTCAAATCTCTTGTTTTCATTCCCTGCAAACAAAGGAGGGGCAGTTGGTGCCTGTGCAGCTGCAGCCAGTATTAACCCTTTGTCCTTCAGGCTTTGTTTCGCGTGAGAAATCATGGGAAGGTTTTACCAAATGTGGTAATTCTGTGGGAAAAGTCCCTTATTTCCTGTGTTTGGGAATGCTCAGAAGTTAAGGGATTTCTGTAAGGTGATTGATTCTCAAAATGCACAGTGGGCAGCAAGACTGGGGGAGTCCTAGGAATGTTGGGCAGAATACCCAAACCATCTAACCCAACCAACCAAAACACATTTCTTACTTGGCTGAGGAGAAATGGAGCAGTTTGGGGTTAACTTTTCTGGGAGTGAGTCCTCGATTTCCCCAGGCTGATCTCTGCAGACACATGGAGGATGAAAGCTGCTGTGGGAGGAAAATGAGGGAGCAAAGTCCTTTACCAAAGCCGCTTTCCAGGCAGAGGATGATCAGGAAAAGCTCTTCCAAACGGGGGGAAAACCTCAAAAAACCCCAGGCAATGAAGTTTCAGCTTTCCCCTGTCACCACAGGCTTGCCAGGGGCATTCAGATGGTGGCTGGTGCCTTGCTGAATTTTCACTAATGTCTAAAATTAATCAAAATGAGCGTTATCCATTTAGTGCATAATCCCTTCTGTAGGCTGTGTGTAGGCATAATCAAGGGATGCCAAATGTATTACATTACCTGGGATATTTGGGGATATTTTTATTCTACTCAAAGTAATCTGCAAGATCTGATACGAAGAGACACAAAAGGTTAGTTGAAAGCAGACAAGAACTGAATCATTGACTTGAGGAGGAACTGCATTGTGCAAGCTGTAATGCTCCTTCTTATTCATTACTGCAATTATAATTATGGAACCCAAAGTATTTAATTGGCCTCCCAGACTCTTCACACTGAATAGATTGCATTGTTACCATTTAAAAAAAATATCCTCTTATGCATTGCAAATACATGTGCGTGTTGCTCTCTGGCTCTCAAGAGGTTTCTTTGTTTATGTGATGAGCGATTAACTGAATTAGGGATCTCTGCTGTGCTGTGTCAAACCAAAATCCAGCGGAAGGAGAATGCTTGTCGGGTGTCAGGTGGTGTTGGAAGCTCTGGAAACAAAACTCGGTGCATTGAAAGCTCCAAAGGGCAGTGGAATGGGGGCTGTTGGGGGTTCTCAGATGTGCAGAACTCTGGAGGTGGGGCTGGTCCTGGGGGCTGCTCTGCTCCCAGGGCAGTGGGGCCGTGCCCGCTGCTCCAAGGTGATCCTGCCGTGCCTCGGCCGGGAGGAGCTGGCTCAGGTTGGCTGGGTTTGTGTGCCTCTGTGTGTGGAACAAACAGCCGCGTGTAATTACCGGGCAGTAATTCCATCCGCGGGCTCTGCAGGCGCGGGCAGAGCCCGTTTGCTCTCCGCTAACTGCAGAAAGGTGAGCAGAGGTTTGTTTTCCCGCCCTCATCCCGCGTCCCTCGTGCCTCCCAGGCAGCGTTTATTGTCCTTTCCCGGTCCTTTAGTGCTCTCACAAATGGGAGGGCAGCGAGTTTGGGTACGCAGCCCATCCAAGCTGCTCTTTAATGGAGCGTTCCGCCGGAATTGCCGCTCCTCTGCTCTGCTCCTGGCTGAGCCTGGCGGAGGGACGGGGCTGGAACCGTCACACACTGAGATGCTGTGTGTAACACTTGGCAGAAGGACCTGAAATTGGATTACAAGCTCCTATTCCAGCAAGTAAACGTCCACGGTGTTTTTTATAGCTTATCTCTATTCATCTCTGTTTGCAGGCTCTGCTTGCCAAGCGTTAATGTAAACACTCTATTTTGAGACGTCGGTCCATTTGCCTTCTGGAAATCCTTCTTTTATAAGGTGGTAGTAAAGTCTGTGCATAAAACCAGAATAGCTCTGTGGTCATAGCTGCACTGATGCAGCGTGGCTGGCGGTGCTGGCCACCTAACCTGGGGTCCTGGCCTTGCAGGTGGGAGCAACCAGGGCAGGGAGATCAGCTCTGTGTGTGTGTGTATAGATATATGTGTAGATATACATAGATATGATTTTCTGTCTCCCCAGCGAGGCTGCAGATCTCTGGTAGTTGA
Source organism: Zonotrichia albicollis (assembly GCF_047830755.1). Taxonomy (NCBI): domain Eukaryota; kingdom Metazoa; phylum Chordata; class Aves; order Passeriformes; family Passerellidae; genus Zonotrichia; species Zonotrichia albicollis. The sequence goes on along the minus strand of NC_133845.1, from coordinate 603,359 downwards.
ATTTGAAAGAATTAAATTGACTTTCAACTTATTGGACTCGCTTCCAATACTCTGCTAGAACAAATTTTGCAGAGTTGGTGCTCGGTGCAGAATGGATGATGGTTTGAACTCTTCGGGGGATTTAGGGAATGGTTTTATTGTATTGTTGGTTTGGCCGAAAAAATCATAATGGAAACATCACCCGAAAGAGATTAAAAAGAGAAAATGAACCAATCTTGTGTGTCCGGCCAAGCAGTTGCGTATTCTGGTGGTGTAATATGTTGCACAATATTTTGGAAGAAACTGTAAATTCTGGGAAACATGGCCTGGAAAATGTGCGAAGAATCCCGGCATTCTGTGAATGTGCAATCTGTGCAGCTCTCCCAGGGAACTGGGTGTCAAGTACTTAGGAATATTTACTGGTTCAGAGCCTTCTCGTGTTTATTTTGGGCTGCTTTGTGATTGGAAAAAAGCGTGAGGATTGAGATACTTCCCTGCCTCCTTGGAGAGGACAGACAGCAGTGAATGAGGAGATGAAGGCAGAACTTCCCAGCAGAGAGCTGTTTGTATGGGAATGAAATGGAAATGTGCCTTCCTAGCGTCAGGAAACCTGTAAATAAAACCTGTTTGCTTCCTCTCTGTTTGCTCCACTTTCCTGAAAACTTGTTTACATATTAAAGGGTGTTAAACTGTCTTCCTTTGTGGCAGGTCTCACTTAGAGCTGGGCTGAAGGAATGGGAATGAAAGGCTCCCATCACTGCTCTGGATCAGGGACCAGCCTTGTGGCAGTGTCTGGGAATGGATTGGGCAGGACAAATAAAAGGTTGTTTTTGTGTTCTAGCATTGCCGTGAGGTCAGGGAGCGAAGGAGGGTGCAGGAGAAGCTTCCTACACAAATGTGGGGTGGTGGGACAGTCACTGAACAGGGCACCTTCCTGCTGCCCTGTGCCTGGCAGTGCCATCCATGGTGAGCATTGAGGCTGGTGTGACTGTGGGGTCTGCAGGAACTTGCTCTGCTTTAAGAACTTTGCCCCTTTGACCACAAGAAAGGAGATCTGAGAGGAAGGAAAGACGTCCTTGGAGGTGTTCCAGACCCAGGCTGGACAGGGCTTGGAGCAACCTGGAAGGGCAGGGAGTTTGGAGCAGGGTGGTCTTTAGGGTCCCTTTGAACCCAAGCCATTCCTGATTCTGTGTCACAGTAAAACCATGGAATTACATTAAATTTGGGACCCAGTTGTGATGATTTCTGAGAAGACTCGTGGTCAGGCAGGAGCCTGTGACTGAAGGATGCTCAGGTGATGTTAGGAGGGGAAGCAAACAGCTCAATCACTGTTCAATAAACACATTTTTACTGCTCTGTAGTACTTTGATGTTCCCTTGGGCTCAGCTGGGGCTCTGGCTCTGCAGCACCCCTGGCTCTCAGCCACCAGGGACCTTGGCACCAGGTGTGCTCTGCGTGCCACTGTGAGCCCTGGGTGCCACCAGCCTCCTGCTGACAAATGGCAACTCTTGCTTAATTTTTATCCCCAATTATGTAGCTCCAGGACCCATTTTTCAGGTGGAATGTTGGAGCCATTAAGAAGAAATAAGTAAACTCTGCTGCATTCCATCATTTTTGGCAGGTACCCAGTGGTCTGTAGCTGTAATGTATGTGCATTTCTATGCAGGTATTTTTCATAAGCCTTGTGCCTGGCACTGTCTGAGGCTTTGTTTGCTGGCTTCACCCAGGGCAGGGATGGGTGCAGAGTGAATCCACAGCCTGGGCTGCTGTAATACTGTGAAACTGGTGAGGAGCCTGGGTGTCCTTCCCCTCTGCTCTGGGACACAGTTCCTGTGAGACCAGGGCAGGATTTCTGATGTGGGGACACAATTCTGTGTAACCAGGCAGGATTTCTATTGTGGGACAATTCCTGGGTGACCAGGCAGGGTTTCTGATGTGGGACACAATTCCTCCATTTGCAGGGGATCCTGTAACATTCCTGGCACCTTTGCACGTGTTTATCTGTCCTGGCACTTTGGTGTGCCTGAGTTCTGCAGTTATTGTGTCTAAACCTCCCTTGCTGGAGAGGTGTGTGCAGTGAAATTGCTCAGTGGGATTTGTCAGGTGTGTGCAGATTGCTGGGCCAGCCCAGAGCTCCCCAGCTCCAGCCTGAGCCAGAGAGGAGCACAATTCAGCCAACCCGTTCAAGATAATGTGATTTGCTGCAAAAGTCTGTATTTTTAGGATGTTTACTACAGAGGTCTAAAATTACGTGGGCAATTTGTTGCCCTTGACAAGAGAAAATGTATCTCTGGTGAAATTTCATACTAAAAGCAATCTTTTAATGGACCTTTTCCTCCGGAGCCCGGAGCTGTAATGGCAGTGCCTGCTGTAAATCACCGTGCTCCGGAGACAGGAGCTGGGCTCAGGGGGTGGTTCTGCTGCCTGGGCAGGGTTCTGGCTCTCAGACACACCTGGGCTCTTCATGGTCTGTGGGGAGGGAGAGGAGCCCTCCTGGGCCGGGCTGGGGCTCCTGCAGCATCCCAACCTGTGCAGGGCAGCATCCCCAGCACACCTGGGTCGTGCAGGGCAGGGCAGCATCCCCAGCACACCTGGGGCACATCCCCAGCACACCTGGGCTGTTCTCCCAGCCCCACCCAGCCCCTGTGTCCCGCTGGAGCCTCCCAGGGGATGCTCAGCTGCTGCCATGGGCAGCTGTCAGAGCACAGAAATGTGAAAAAGCACAGAGCTCTCACATCCCAGGGACTTGCTGGGACAGCTTAGACACATTGGCTTGGCAGCCCTAGGAATTAATGCTGGGTTTTGTTGACCCACCTGTTTGGGGGAGGTTTTTAATTACCTTTTTGGTGGCTGGCCAGCGGGATAATGCCTGTGCATGTTCCTGCCCCTCTGTTTGGTTCCCCCAGCTTGAACACAAAGCGAGCATTAAATTGCCTTTTCAGCAGTGTGGCAGCCTCTGCAAGGGGCGCCTGTGCTCCCCTGTCCCGGCTGGATTCCACACCCTGGGCTGCCAGGAGGTTCAGTTTGAAGGGGAGAAGCTCAGCAAAGGCTTCAGGAGCAGAAGGGAAGGGGAAGGAAAGGGAAAGGGAGCTCTGGTACCTGCTGGCATCTTTGGACACAGTCTCCTGCGCGGGAGCTGTGGGGTCCTGGGGTGTGTGTATTTGAGTGCTGGGGTGTGTGTATGTGGGTTCTGTGCCGTCCTGTGTTGCGTTTGTTGCCCTGTGTGTGAGCAGCAGTGCCCTGCCAGCTGGCTGAGCCGTTCCTGCCCAAAGCTCTGCAGACCCCAGTCTCAGCCCATGGCACTGTGCACCCAGCCAGGCTGCAGCCGCTGACTCTGCTGGTGCATGTTCCCGTTCCCTTACCCCAGGTGCCCTTTTGTCTCCTCCCCAGTTGACATTTTGGTGTCCACTGTGTTTTGTAACCTGTCCTTTGCCCCCAGATTGGCAGCAGAGCAGTTCCATGTGTGGCTCCCTGTGCTGGCCCCATTTAGGGACAGGGATGTGATGTCCAGGGACCCTGGGGACATGCCAGGGTTTGCTGGGTCCCCTCCTCATGCAGGACCCCCCTCCCCTGCCCCGGCTCCTTCTTCTGCAGCCAAGCCCCACAAAGCCCTGGGGTGCTCTGGCAGGGATGGTTTGCTGCTTATGGGGGTGTTTGTGCAGCAAAAACCTCTGGATCCTGTTGTTTCAGCTGAGCTGGAGGGATGGGTTCTTGGTTATGGGGGTGTCCCTGACTTTGGGGGCTCTGAGGGCAGGTATGGCAGGTGTGCAGCACACCTGGGCTGTGGGCTGGAGCAGAGCTGTGGCAGCCAGGGCTGGGGCTGCCAGCACAGTCAGGGTTCCTTGATGCAGGCAGAGGATAACTCTGACCTTCCTCTGAGGGCTGTTAAGGATTGATGTTTGCACAGGGCTTTGAGTATGTCAGGCTTTATGTAAATAGCAGTTATGGCTCTTTTATTAATTCCCTCCCCCAGGTAAATAACCCATGCTGTGTGAGGCCAGGGGAGGCAGCGGGGCTGGGGCAGCACCAGGTCCCTGCCAGGGCCCCTCTGTGCATCCTTTAGTACCCAAACAGGACCCAGGGCCCCTCTGTGCATCCTTTACTGCCCAAACAGGACCCAGAGATGCTCTGTGCATCCTTTACTGCCCAAACAGGACCCAGGGAGGCTGTGCTGGAGCCCAGAGGTGCTGTTTGCAGCCCTGCCCAGCTGTGTGCCTCAGTCCTGTCCCTGGGAATGCACCAAGGGACATTTCCATCACCCCTCACATCACCCTTCCATCACCTCTTTACAGCCAAGAATTCTTTTGGGATTTCACAGAAATGATTGTGTCCCTCCAAAACACCTCCAGGTGTAAATGTCCTTCCATTTTGTGCTGCAGTGTTCTTGTGCAGGAGAAGATCTACATCCATCCGTGTCACTTTGGACTCCATGTTCCATGAATTTGTCGCTCGGTTTGCTCTTGATGCGAGGTGTTTAAAGAGGAGGATTAGTCTCTGGGGCTGAGCTCCTGTGCCCTTGTGTTTGTAATCAGGCAAATCATCATGAGCAGAGATCCCTGTGCAGGGTTGGGTGTGAGGCTCACAGGGGTGTTTCACTGCTCCCTTCAGGAGCTCATTTCCAAAACTTAGTGCTGTGCCTAAAACCACGGAGGGTGGGAACTGGCTCCTTGCCAGTTAGTTACTTAAGTTTGAGAGATCTTTGCATTCAAATTACTTATCTGGAGTGCTGGCAGGCTAATAAATTCCAGGGAACTGTTCTAAATATTGTCAATCTCCAATGTAATCCTATTAAAATAATTGAGTATTTTCAGGGTAAAGAATTCCCTCATCCTCTGTCCCCAACACACAGGAGAACGCACGAGAGGCAGCCTGGAGTGTCCTGTGCCCACCATGGAGCACAGCACTGTGCCAAAGCCATCTGCCCTGCAGTTCTGTGCATTTCTGTGGCTCTGAGAGGGTTTTGTCCTCGCTCCCTGTCTGGTCTGGCCGGGTGCACGCTGATATCAGCGGGAGGCTGTTGTTATCTGCTGGGGTTTGTTCTTGGAATGCAGGGAATGCCAGGCCTGCCCGGGTGTCCTGCAGCATCCCCAGGGTGTGCAGGCAGGCCCAGGGGAGGCTGCTGGGCTGGGTCTGACCCTCCCTGCAGGCTCAGAATGGAGCAGGGGCTGGCAGTGCCCGCCCTGTGTCCCCAGAGCAGAGCTGGGTGCCATCCCTGGGTGCCATCCTTGGGTGCCATCTCTGGGTGCCATCTCTGGGTGCCATCCCTGGGTCCCATCCCTGGGTGCCAACCCTTGGTGCCATCCCTGGGTGCCATCCCTGGGTCACATCCCTGGGTCACATCCCTGGGTCACATCCCTGGGTGCCATCCCTGGGTGCCATCCCTGGGTCCCATCCCTGGGTGCCATCCCTGGGTGCCATCCCTGGGTCCCATCTCTGGGTCCCATCCCTGGGTGCCATCCCTGGGTGCCATCCCTGGGTGCCATCTCTGGGTCCCATCCCTGGGTGCCATCCCTGGGTGCCATCCCTGGGTCACATCTCTGGGTGCCATCCCTGGGTGCCATCCCTGGGTGCCATCCCTGGGTGCCATCTCTGGGTCCCATCCCTGGGTGCCATCCCTGGGTGCCATCCCTGGGTGCCATCCCTGGGTGCCATCCCTGGGTCACATCCCTGGGTCCCATCCCTGGGTGCCATCTCTGGGTCCCATCTCTGGGTGCCATCTCTGGGTCCTGTTCTTTCAGCTGGACTGGGGCAATGCACCCTCCTGGAGCAGCCCCAGCACATCAAACGCAGCCCCTGCTGCTCGTTCAGAGGAGACAGTTCCTCCAGTTTGCCTTTTGATAATCTTCAAATGGAGGCCTGACCTGAATTTACAGCACGGAGGGAGAAAACGAGAGGGAAAATATCTCCCGACAGCTCTTAAGGTGTCTTTGACAGCAGTAAACTGAAGAAAATAAGCACAAGTTCTTCCCTTCCCCTTTGCTTTTGTAGGTCACTTGAGGGGAAATCTGAGCAAATCAGAGAACTTCAAAAACAACCTCCAGCCCAATTGCATCCCCAGCAGCCAAACCCCCTCCCACAGCCCACAAACTCGCATTCTCCTTGGCACCTCCTGTGAAAACCAGCTTGGAATAACTCGCCACAAGGAGGACATGAAGTTCCTCGGCTTGGCAAAGTAAACAGGTCTATTTTTGTTTGCACAAGGTTTTGCAGTGCAGCGCCCTGGCAGAGCTGCCCTGGGTCCTTGCCTTGCCTGGATTTACCCACTTTGGAGGGTGAGGCTGTTGGGAGGAGCAGGTTTGGGGGCTGCATTGGGGGCTCCTGTCACCCAAACCCTTGTCATCCCAAGGTGCCACCTGTGCCACAGACACTGGTTTGTGTTGTGCAGAGCAGCAGCAGCCCCAGGGCTCTGTGATGTGCTCCATGTCACCCCTGGGCATGGCTTACCCTGGTTTCTGTAGCCACGATATTTTATGAAAAATCCTTTCCTTAGGGTTTTTTTCTCCTGAAAAGCTGAGAGGCCTCAGGAACTAAATGTAAACAATGGTTATCTGCTGCTGTGGAATGCAACAGGTGCATCTGGGATTGGTCTCATGTGGTTGTTTCTGATTAATGGCCAATCACAGTCCGGCTGTCCGGACTGTCTCGGTCGGTCACAAACCTTTGTTTTTCATTCTTTTTCTGTTCTTAGCTAGCCTTCTGATAAAATCCTTTCTTCTATTCTTTTAGTATTCTTTTAGTATATATAATAGAATAAAATATAACATAATATAATATAATATCTATCAAAAATTATATCATATATATGAGATATATAATATACATGATATATAATATGTCACATATATGATATATATGAGATATATATGTCATAAATATCTCATATATATATGATATATAATATATATATATAATATATTATTTATATAGATAATATAATATATATAAAAATGTATAATATAATATCATAAAATAGTGAATCAACTCAATGGAGTTAACATTGTCTTCTCTCCCCTCTTCCTGAGACCCCTGAAACACCAGCACAGGGTTCCCCTGGTTGCTGCTCTGGGTGAGGCAGGAGCAGAAATGCTGCCATAACTTGCAGTGCCTGGTGATGGTTTGGGGGCTGCAGGTGGGTCCTGAGCTGGGCTGGAGGTGCAGCTTTTTCCTCTCGTTTTCTCAGCTCCCCACATCCCTTGCCCTTACAAAGCAAGATGGAGTTTATTGTCTGATCACCAAAGCTGCCGAGTCAGGACTTGTGTCCAGGGCGATCGTTGTCGGTGCCAAGAAACAGAAGTGAGCAAAATTAAACCCAGGCCTGATTAGTGACCTACTTACAGGATGGAGAAGGTGCTGGGATTCGGGCTGAAGCGAATTCAAATTCCCCATTTCATTGTATTTCCTTGATTAATAATAAGTGAGTGAAATATCAGTCAAGATTTTTTTTAAAGCAAGGAAGCAGCTTTAAAACATTACATTTATTTTACCTTGGGAGAACTTAATTAGCTGTCAACAGCACAACACATGAGTGGTGACTTTTGAATGAAATTATGAAATCTCTGCTCCTGAGGCATTTTTCTCCCTCCTTCCAAGGCAGAGGGAAACACAACAGATATGTTTAGGTAAAAGCTAAGTAATTTTTAGGAGAATGCTTTTTCCTTCACTGTTTTCTTGTATTAATTACAGAAGTGTATAACCTTCAGTTCTGGTTTGAATGTGAGCAACCAGCACAACCAGGTTATTAAATCAGGTTGTGCATTCGAGACCAGGGTCATGTGGTTCTCTGTTTGATGGGCTAATTTCTTAAGTGATTGAACTTCTATCATTCCACTGGATACCATGGTAATTTACTTATTTCACAAATGTGATAAATAAGCCACAGCCAGCAAATCACTCAAATGGTCCTAATTTAGAGCTGCTGGCTTTTGCTGACACATGATGGGAGCGTGGCAGGGCTATCAGGGAAATGGATGTGCTGAGGAGCCAAGGAGAGCGAGGTGGCATGGAATTAAAACACCAGAAACCATCCAAACCAACCAGGTGTCCCAGCAGGGGCAGCTGCCTCTCCTGGGGAGGTTTGGTGTGCATCAGCAAAGCTCCAAGCGTGGCTTTGTTTGTGGCAAAGCTTTTCTCAGGGGCTGTGAGCAGCGAAGGAAGATGGATGGATGGATGGATGGGGATTACAGGCAATGGAGTGTCCCAATAACTCTCCTTCCTAAAGCTTCAGAAATCCAGAAGTCGTTTGAATGTACCTAAAGCTGGGATTTCAGGAAGGGCCGAGAACAGGAAGAGGAGGAACCCCAATATTGGGATCCTAGGGAAAAATCTGCAAGAAGGTTTGGGGAAATCCTGAGCAGCAAATTGTTTGTATGAGAGTGACACTGAGAGTGACACTGAGAGTGGTCATCGGTGTGAATTGCCTGTTTGCAATGATGTTTCAGAGTGAAGTATCCACATACTTAGGAAACATAAATAAAATTGACCGAGGAGCATTCCTGGAGCAAATTTGCATTTCAAATTTGCATTTCAAATGCCCCGGTGGGACAGAGCTCTGCTGTTTGTGGCACTGGCTGCAGTGGGCACAGGCATCCCCGGGCTTTGGGATGTTTTCCTGTTAAATGTGGGTTAACTGTGGATGGCAGGGATTGGTGAACCTGGGTAAAATCCCACCCTTCACCTGTGCCCCTTTGTGCACCCATGGGGATGGGCGTTCACTGAGCCTGCTTGGAGTCAGAGAAATTTAAAAAGGACGGTTCTGGCAAAGCATTTAATCCACAACATCAGGATGTTCTTTCAGTCCAGCTCTCACCTTCAGCGTCCCTGTCACCAGTCCCCATGGACCTTGTGATTGAGATGCCCTGCTCTTCCCGGAGACAGGAGAGGAAGGACGGAGAGCTGCCCACGTTTTTGTGGCAACTCGTGACAAACAATTTCAAACCTGGCAGCTGCAACAAAATTGTTGGCTGTACCCTGCCGCCACTCTGGGGCTCAGGAATGTGTTTTTGTAGCAGATGGAGCTATTAGTTAGCTGTGCTATCTTGAAGAATTGCTTTCCCAGGTAATCAGCTCTGCTCATTTAGGATGTCGTTTCCCCTCCTCGATATGTCAGCGGAGGAAGCAGGAGTGATTAATCACTGCGGCTTGGACACTGCACAGCAATCGCGGCGCGGAGGGAGCCTTGCGCGAGCACCAATGCCACAGGGAGTTTAAAGTGCTCTGATGCAAGGCAAACAAGATGGAAAAGATGACCGTGATGCTTCCTGATGGCTGCGCGGCACCCTGAGAGTTTCTGTGGCAACCTGAGGATTTGCAATTCATGGGGAGCCTGGAGCCAGGCACGGCTGGGCTGGGCTGGGAGCTGTGGCTTTGCTGGCAGGGCCCCCAGGCCGGAGACGGACGGACAGACGGACGCATGGACGCCTGCCACGCTCCCTCCAGCTCCGGCCCAAGGTCTCTGAAAGGTTCATTAGGAGTCAGCTGTTGATCCCCGCCAGACTCTGCCTCAGTTCGGGCTGGGTTTGCTGGACCGAGCAGCAGAAATTCTGTAAAAGCAGCACATTTTTATTCTTCCAGCTTTAAAGGCTGAAAATGAGATTTTGTTTTTTCAATTACCGATATTCTTAAATTACCAGCAAAGAAGGTTAATCCTTTTTTTTTATTATTATTTTCTTTTTTTTTCTGGCAGATCTCAGGCTTAATCCTGCTGGTGGCTGCCTCTGTTTTCGTTTCACCCCTTCGAAAGCAATTTGGGATATTTTGCAAGACTTAGTGTTGCCATGTGCCGTATAAACATAAGATGCAAAATAGGGCAGGCTGGGATTTGGGATAGAGGGGGTATCAGCTTTAGCTCTGAAGTGTGACCAAGGAATTTAAACTTGTTGTTGGGCAGCCTCGTCCTGTGAGGAGCATGCAGGATTTTCAGCCTCATCCCTCCTTGTAGCAGCTTTTTGCCACTCACATTTTCCTGCAGGATTTTCAGCCCCATCCCTCCTTTGTAGCAGCTTTTTGCCACTCGCCTTCCCTGCTGGGCTGAGCACTCCATGGCTTTGTGCTCCTCAGTCCTTTCCTCGTGGAGAGGGATTCTCCAGGGCTGGATGTCCTTGAAGGAGAAGGCCAAAGGGACTCGTGGGCTCAGAGCATCAGAAAATGGCTGTGGAGGGGTTTGTTGGCTGCCGGGCTGAGTTAGGACAAGCTCAGGTGGGTGGAAGGCAGAAAGCAAAGCTGTGGTACAGGGAATTCCTGGCAGCTCGGCTTTGCCAAGCCAGCACCTCAAAGGAGCACAGGCACTGGAACCCCACCAGCTTTGTGACCGTGGGCTTTAATCCCCTTTCAGACTGGGGGTGAACCTGCATCATAAAAATTACAGCAGCATTAAACCTTGCGCCGTGAGCTTTATGGTGCACGAGTGGCCCTGCAGGAATTCACTGTGGGAGCTGGTCAGGGCTCTGTGTGTGCCCAGAGCAGCTGTGCCAGCCCTGAGAGGGTGTGGAGTGCCCGTCATCCTGCTGCCTTTGGGAGGAACTCCTTGAGGAGCTCCCCAGCCTCCTCTGAGGCTCCTTGGAGTGCTCTGGCTGTGCTTTGGGCTCTGTCCTGGGCAGCTCAGCTGGGTGATGCTGCCCCGTCCCAGCCTGTCCCTCTCTCCATCCTTGCTGATGGGGACACAGAGCTGTCCTTGCCTTTATCACCTCATCCTGAGGGCCTCATAAACTCTCCCAAGGCACCTTTCCCTGATTCTGACACCCCACGTTGTGCAGGACCAGCTGGGTGAGGCGTCCCAGGAATGCAGAGCCCCAGGCAGGCTGGGCTGTGCTGGGCTGTGAGTGAGGATATTCACCTCATCTTCTTCCCACCTGGCTCAGTCATGGCTCCTTCTGAAAGATCTTCCTGTTTATTTTCAAAGCACCCTGTGCCTGTAGCAGAATTTTGAAGTTAATTGCCTGGATGCAGACAGCACGGAAGGCGGAGTGTTACAAGGAGATAGCTGGAGATAGAGAGGCTGAGAAAATAACCTCAGGGCATCTGCCTGTGAGCAGGCATGTAAAAATACTAATTTTTGAACTTTTGACTTCAAATGGTTTGTGTAAAAATGTTTAAGTTTTTTTTTTCCTCTCAGATTTGATCTTTTTGAGTCACAAGACCTTTTTGTGGTTGGCAGGGCTCCTGTAACATATTTCTTTTTAAATGATCTCTGAAGTTGTTGAGTACACGGGTATGAAAGTGCCTGATGGAAAGCTGTACAATTTGTTCAGGCAGGAGCACAGAATGAGTTTCTTTTCAGTGGAAACTGAGTTGGCTTTTTGAAGCTCCTCTCGCTGCTGGAGAAGAGGTTTTCTATGTGAGGGCTCAGCTCCTGCTTTGTGGCGCTTCCCAGCGAGCCTGTGAGCAGCCCTGTGTGGATGGAGGCGCCCTCGGGGTGTGCGCTGGCAGGTACAATTTGGGGCAGCCTGCTTTCTCCAAACTGCAAAGTTTCCTAGAATAAAGAAAAGAGAAGAGCAGGGTGTGGGGCTGGCTGGAGGCGTTCCCATGGCAGGGTCCTGTCTGTGCCCATCTGGTGGCATCGTGCCCCTGGTTCTGTCCTGTTGGGCTGAGCAGGAGCATCCCAAAGCACAGCCCTGTCCCAGGCTGCAGCTGGGTCACAAACGCCTCAGCTGCTGCCCTTGGTGCGTCCCACACCAGGAATGTCCCCAGAATCCCAACAACGGGAGCTCCAGTGCTGGGGAGGGAGCTCAAGGGCTCTCAGACAGGCGTGGAAATCAGTGAAAACCCAGATCACTGACCGTGATGGCAGAGCTGCATCTGCCCCTGTCCCCTGCCCTTTGCAGACATCCTGTGGGCTGCAGAGCTTGTGTTTGCTGGGTGCTGAAGGTCACTGTGGGCACTCTGTTCCTCTGAATCTGACTCTGGTGTTGGTTGTGTGATGGTGTTCACAGGGGTTCTTGGATGAGGGAAGAGATGAGGATCTGACTCCATGTTTCAGAAGGCTTGATTTATTATTTCATTATATATATTACATTAAAACTATACTAAAAGAATAGAAGAAAGGATTTCATCAGAAGGCTAGCTAAGAATAGAAAAAGAATGATAACAAAGTATTTGTCTTGGACAGAGAGTCTGAGCCAGCGCACTGTGATTGGCCATTAATTGCAAACAAACTAACATGGGCCAATCCCAGATGCATCTGTTGCATTCCACAGCAGCAGATAATCATTGTTTACATTTTGTTCCTGAGGCCTCTCAGCTTCTCAGGAGGAAAAATCCAAAGGAAAGGATTTCCATGAAAAGATGTCTGCGACAGTCTTGAGGCAGGGCACATCAGTGTGCCTGTGTCCTTCACCAACCACTTCAGGGTAAGGAGCTTGGAGCTGAGAAATGCAGCAGAACACTCCTGGGCTGTTTCATAAATCCATGGAAGTTGTGTTTCAGTCTTGGTCTCATTCTCTGGGAAATGGTAGCATGCACCAAAGGAGTTTTTGCTAGTCTTGACTGTGGTTTTGACCTAATACGGCAAAAGGACAAGGAGGAGAGAGCAGTAAAATGAGATGGAGAATGGAGGAGAGGGTGTCTTGTTTGCACGTGGTCCTTGGCAGGCTCCCCTTGGTGCCAGGCTCTCCCCCTGTCCCTGCAGCCCTGCCAGCCCTGCCGGGCACCGCTGAGCACATGGCACAGCGTTTTGCTGAGTCTGGGCCTTAATGAGGGGCCATGTTGGGAATAGAGTTGTGCTCCCAGACTGGAGTTCATGGTGGAGTGTACCTTTAATGTGAAGTGACACTTGTCAAAACAAATGAGCGAGATTTTTATTGCATGTTCACTCGCTTGTAAAATTCGCTAGTCTGCAGTGGCTCTTAATCACCACCACGAATTAGCCAGGTCCTCCTGCAGTTCAATTACTGGTGTGTCATGTTTAAATTCTCCCTTGATGAACTGATGGTGAGATTATACGCACGGTTTCATAATAGGTAACGGGCAAAATACAAACACAGGAGGGGAGCGCAGATGGTGCAAAGTGCTCGGTCTGCAGCAGGGCGAGGGGTGGTGGCTCTGAGGGACACGGGGACAGCCCTGGGTCACACAGCCAGCTGGGTCAGGGCAGGGATCTGGCCTGGAGCAGGCCGTGGGAATGTAAAATTGCTGGGTGCTTGGTCGATGATTTATCATCATGGTTTGTATTTTTGTTTGGTTTTGGGGGGGAGGCAGTTCTGGGGTTTGTTCTGTGTTTGTTGGGGGGGTTGTAGGGTGATGATGATGTTTGATTGTTGCTTTTGATAGTGGGAAATATAGAGGAAGGTTAATTGAAAGTGTGTTGGTGACAAGTGATTTGGATGATGTAGGGATATATGGTTTATTATTTAATGAAAAAAAATAGATGCGTAAAATGGAATTTAAATATTAGTTCCTAGTAAATGGTACAATAAAAATGGCATGTTGAGGTGTCAGAAGGGCAGGCACTGCTGGCCTTGCCATGGCCAGCATTCCTTCAGGTGCTCTGTGTTCCATCATCGCCGGCGTTGGGCTCTTGCTGCTGCTGCTGGCACCGTGCTGTGCCATGCTGGTTTTTGACAGTGCCCGCAGCCAGTTTAGTATAAAATCTGGGGCAGGGCCTGGCCGCAGGTGCAGACTGGGCAGGCTGGGCTCCCTCTCACACCGCTCACGGCTCTCCCATCCCTAACGCTCCCGCGCCGTTCCACAGAGCCCTGCTCGTGCCGATTGTTCCATTGCGGCTGGGGCAGTGTTTGAACAGAGTGGCAGCTGGAGCAATGGACAGCATTGAAGTGCAGTTAAACTGCAGCTCGCTGGAGATGCACTCCCACAGGCTGTCTGGGACATGGAGCTGCCTTTCCCTGGCTCGCACAGCCCGGGGAGCTGCGGGCTCACCCCTCTGCGCGCCCAGCCTGCCCTGTCCTGACCTCTGCCCGAAATGAAATCCTTAATTACCGAGTCATGCTGCGCGTTGTCAAGGAGACAAATGAAGCCCGTTGGACTGGCAGGGGCTGTGCTGGAGGGGCTGGCACGGTTCCTCCCCGTTCCAGAAGCACTCCGAGGCAGCGCAGCCTCCCAGATGTTGTGTGCAGCTGCTGCCTTTGCACTGTAGGTCTCAAAATTGCACACAAAAAGGCAAACTCATTGCCTCGTCTCTTATCTGTGCTCTGGAAATTCTCTGCTTACCTTGATAATGTGGTTTTCTAAGGAGCCACCTTGGTAATGACCAGAGGAGATGAGATGAGATGCAAGCAGTTGTAATTGGAGAGGAAATAACATTTAAGAAGTGGCAAATTGAAGATGCTTTCCTGGTGCTGAGCAGGTCTAACTGATCTCCGTGAAGTTGCCATAGAAAATTGAAATTAGGGTGTTGAGTCCAGGGCTCTAAACTCCACACCGAACTGTTAGAGCAAGGTGAAGCTGGGCATGGAGTGAGTGTTGCCACATGTCTGAGCAAGGAATGATCAATACCTTGGCCCCTCTGCTGCAGTTTGATTACCCGGGAGATGTTCTCCTGTGCCTGTGCTCCACTCAGGGCTAGCAAGGATCCAGATGCACGCATCCGTCAGCCTGGCTGCTGAAATTAGAGGTAACAAATTACTGATAATTAGGGCTGTTTTTTGTTTCACCATTGCAAAAAGTGAATTTATAAAAGCCAATTTATTTTTATCTCTGGCCTCGGGAACTCCAAAGCAGTTGTACTTATTCCTAATTGCTTGTTTTATGGGTGAAAATGAAGCTGGGATGTAAACGACGGCGCGGGGGGGCTGGGATGGAGCTGCTGCCACGCTCAAACCACGAGGAGGAAAACGGCACTGAGGATTGCCCAATACTCCACAAATTCCACTTTTTATTAAGTTTAACAATGCAACCATTTCCAACCGTCCCAGAACTAAATATAGTAATGAAATTTTATTTGAAGTCAGGAACATTATCGAGATATGACTTGATGTGTGTGAGATACTGCACATCACCGGAGTGCTACAGATTGTGTTAAATGGGCCTGAAATAATCTTCAGGAAAGAAAATCGTTTTCTATTCTCCTTGACACAAAGTGTTTGTCACAGATACGCGTTCTTATCCACGTCTTGTTAGTGAAATCATTATACTTTTCATTACAACTTTTATGCAAATATGCTGGTTTTCCTTGATTAGGTTTACATGAATAAGCTGTAATTGTAGGCTGAGGTGATATTAATGCTCAACAATTAAATATGTAATTACTGTGTGTAATTGTGGTGTGAGGGATGGGTGGCAGCCCGGGCTCCCTGCTGGCACAGGGTGTGGGGTCTGGGGTTTGGGCTGGGGTCCTGCCCACCTGTCCAGTATCCAAAATACATGGAGAAAGGGAGTGTGAGACCGTGGAAATGTGCTTGCAGCATCCTGCTGCTGCCCGGGATAAAGGGCTGGATAGCTCTCACTTGTCTCACTTGCCTTCCTCCTTTTGCCCACCTGAACACGTGCAGCCTTTGAAGTGTGATATTTAAGGGAACTTTTTTCGCAGCAGCTGCTTGTCTCTGTTGTAATTCCTGTTAATCTCTGTGTGCACAGGGCTCGCTGGAGCAGCAGGGGGTTCCCCTCTCTGTGGCACTCTGCTGTGTTTGCAGTTGGTGCTGCAGAGGAAATACAGAAAAACAAAACCAAAAAACCAAAAAGGAAAACTCAAAGGGACAAATACTGACCTGTGGACACCTGCCGGAATGTCCTTTTGGCAAGCAGTGAAATGTGCCTCTAATGGAGAGAGCCTCCTGATGCTGGGGACACCCACGTGCCCCTGTGAGCATCCCACAGGCTCTGTCGGTGATTTGGAGCATCCCACAGGCCCTGTTGGTGATTTGGAGCATCCCACAGGCTCTCTTGGTGATTTGGAGCATCCCACAGGCTCTGTTGGTGATTTGGAGCATCCCAAAGCTCTGTTGGTGATTTGGGGCACCCCACAGGCTCTGTGCCTGATTTGGGGCATCCCTCAGCTCTGTTGGTGATTTGGGGTCCCCGTGCTGGGAGAGGTTTCAGTGTCAGCAGCCACAGGGCTCTGCTCCTGGAGGTGACTGTGGGCACTGAAATGATGTCTTGGCAAAGGCAGCTATTAAAATGTCTTTGCTGTTTTTTTTTTTTTTTCTTTTTGCAATCAAGAGTTCCCACAACTCCAATCCCTTTATTTTTGGTTTTGAGTGGATTTTTCTGTTGTTTCTGTCCGATAAGGCAGCGAGGCTCCTCCGGTGGCCCCTTTTTGGGGGTGCAGCCCCCCTTCCCCGTGCTGAGCTGGGACCCAGCACAGCAGAGCACAGCTCGCTATCTGCAGCCTGAAGAATGAGTTAT
This sequence comes from Zonotrichia albicollis, assembly GCF_047830755.1. Classification (NCBI taxonomy): domain Eukaryota; kingdom Metazoa; phylum Chordata; class Aves; order Passeriformes; family Passerellidae; genus Zonotrichia; species Zonotrichia albicollis. The sequence goes on along the minus strand of NC_133845.1, from coordinate 587,087 downwards.
TGTGCCGCCAAGAATTGTTTGAAGAATTAAAATTGACCCATTTCCTTCAGGCACGGGCAAGTTAATACTCCAGAGTGTTAACATGGTAGGAGTGATTTGAGGAGCATTATTCCTCAAATCCCTGTGCTCATATGTATGTAGGTATAAATAAAAAGGCCTCAAAGGTTGTTTCAGCATTTATTAACCTCTCCTCCTCTTCAGGGGCTTTACTTGGCCAAGGCTTTATTTGGTTGTGTGTTTTTTATCTGAATTTGTGGAACTGGAGGAGCAGCTAACCAGCACCTCCCTGGGCTGAAACTTGTCTTTGTCCAGGGTTTTATATCCACTACATTTGTGCTAATTTTGTTTTCCTGGCTTTTTCTAGGTAAGTGAACCCGTTCAGAGGTGGGATTTGGAGGTGTTGGGCTCGGACAGCGGCTCAGGCAGGTGTCAGCCAGCAGAAGCTTCATTAGTAAGTCTAGAAATGTAAAAACATGTAAAAAAATGCTCCAACAGCTTTTGGATAATTTCTGGGATTCTCGTGTTTGGATGAAGAAAGGAGAACTCAGAACTCTTCCTCTCACGACACAGTAGGGAGAACCCAAACAGCCCTTCCTGCCTTGTGATTTCTGTTTCTGATTTTCTGTGGTATATTTAGGAGTGTAACTCTTCAAGGAGTAATTTTTAAGTGCAGCTGGATTCCTGGGCTTGGGAGCGTTCTCCAGCCTCGTGTTGAAAGGGAGTGTGAGGAGGTGGGAGGCAGCAGGGGTGGTTTGTTGTTTTTTTAAATAATGCTTAATCTAGAATTAAATTCAGAGGAGTGCCTGGAGAAAATGAGATCTCTCTGATCAGATGCTCAGAGTACTTTTTGTCTTCTCTAATAAGCAAGAAAAGCTAGTAGAGGGAATTACACGCTGGAAGAGGAATTTTAATAGCAACAGATATGCAAAAAGGGAGGTATCTCAGGTGAATAGGAGGTGCAGGCTGGTGAGCAGGAGATCCTTTCCCAGCTCCAGGAACACGAGTTTCTGTGGCACAGACACAGAGCAGGACTTGCTCAGCAAAGCCAGAGGAGAGGAATGGCTCCATTTGGTTTGCAATGGTGTGGGGAGAGTCTGTCCAAAAATGAGCAGGAGGAAGCAGCATCCCCAAGGCTCCCAGCCTGGGGATGTGCAGGGTCTGTGGCATCCATAGCCTGGGGATGTGCAGGGTCTGTGGCATCCATAGCCTGGCTGTGCAGGGTCTGTGGCATCCATAGCCTGTCCCTGCAGGGTCTGTGACTCTGTGGCTGTGACTCTGTTTTTCCCCTTCAAGCCCCCTGCTCCTTTGGCTGAGGGAAGGCGTTTCACCTTGGGGTTGTCCTGTGGGACCCTTCCCTGTTTGTGAGTGTGCTGCATTTACCACCGTGCCGCCGCCCCCAGGCAGCTGAGTGCAGAGGGGAAGATGGAAGATCCTCCTTTTCCTGAGCGTGGGCACGCTGCAGGAAAACACAACCATCCATCTCATAGTGGGCACAGATGCTCCCAGTGTCTCTTTGCCTGTGAATGTGGTTAAATGACACGGGATTCTGCTGCAGGTGCCATTCAGGGTCGCTTATTCGGCAGTGCTGTAACTAATTCCAATTAAAGCAGAAAGCTGTTCCCATTTTTTAAAAAAAGAAAGGCTTAAAAGGTTTAATTTGCTGCAGTGAGCTGCAGCTCGTGGCCTGGCCATGCAGGAGATGTTCCTTGCTCCAGCAGTGCCCTCCTGAGCTGGGCAGCCCCAGGCTGCATGTCAGCATTCCAGAGAAATGGGGATGGAGCAGAATGCAGACCTGGGGAGGGGTCTGTGCAGGGGGAGAGGGGACAAACAGGACCAGGAGCAGGACAAATGGCATTCCCAGGCAGGACCCACTCAGCCCACGAGCCCTGAGTGCTGTGGGAATCCCTCGTGGAGCAGCAGCACCCGTGCTTGTGTTCAAACACGGAGATAAACGCTTCCATCTGAATTCAGCATTTTGGGGCTTTTTCATGGAGTTGCTAATTATTGAACATAACTGCTTATTCATAATTTCTCTTCTCCTGCCTGATAGCCCTAATCCCGTATTTGTGCTGCTGTCATTCCCATGGCAACAGACTGGTGTCTGAGGCAGAAGATGATTAAATACCGAGCAGCACATTAAAATAATGGGCAGGTTCTGGCTTAGAGACTTTCGCATGGGGGCAAACTTCAAAAAAGAGAACACTTTCACAAAAAGCAATTTACTTTGCCAGTAATGTTCTCTATTCCCCCAGCTCTCAGCGGAGAGAGCTGTTTGAGGAGCAGCCCATCTCCTGCTCCTCCCGCTTTGCGGAGAAATCCTCAGCTTATGTTTGTGTCATCAGTCTGTTGCCATGGCAACCTTGTCACAAATGTATCGTGACCTCACAACGGGATGGCAAAGGAGGAGAATGTGGGCTGGGAGATGACATTAGGAATGATCAGCAGCAGGGAAAAAACAGCCCCGGGCCTCGGGAGATGCAGCAGAACAAAACACAGGGAAGGAGCCGGGGCTGGGGTGCATTTGCCTGGTCACACTGCAGGCACCCATCCCATCCCATCAATCCCATCCCCATCCCATCCGATCAATCCCATCCCATCCCATCCCATCCCATCCCATCCCATCCCATCCCATCCCATCCCATCCCATCCCATCCCATCCCATCCCACCCCTCCCCTGGTGTGCAGCAGCTCTGCTCCTGAGCCATTTAAAGCCCAAATTTTGCTGTTTCCCTGTCAGTTCCCTGCACTGTCAGGCACCCAAAGGAGGAGCAGACCCTTCCCTCCAGCCTGGTTCAAACAGCAGGGCTGGGAGCTGGGGGACAGAAGTGTCAGGTGTTTGTCTTTTTGGGGTTTCTGTGTCACATGGGGACAGGGGAAGAGCAGAGCCCTGGGTTGCTGCAGCACTGCTGCTCTGTGAGGGGAAGGTGTGTTTGCGGGGGTCTGGAGTGACAGGTGTCAAGGTGATGCCTTTTGATGCCTTTCAGAAATCAGACTTTCCCTAATGAGAGCTGCAGCTAAAATGTGAAAGAGGATTAGGCAAGGATTAATAAAGGGAAGGTAGACAAGAGATTTGATTATCTGTCACAGAGACGCTGGCTGGGTGGCGTGTGGTGGCAGTGAGGTGGAACAGAAGATTCTGCACACCTGGGCTATCGATCAGTGGGTGCTGCAGTTGATGGTGCTTTTTGCTCATTTGTGCTGACCCCAGAGTGATGCAACTCACTTCCCAAAGCAGAGGGTTTCCCCTGGAGGGGCTGCTGCTCCTTCCTGCCCCTTGCTGTGTGCTGTGAGGTGGGAGCTGCCCAGGACCCCTTGGTGCCAGGTCCAGCAGCCCTGGAGCTCAGGGCAGGTGCTGCTGAGACCCTGCTGGAGCTCAGCCCCTCCTGAACATCAAACCAAGGTGATAAAGCCGGAGAGGCTGCTCCTCAGAGCTGCTGCTGCTCCAATATTATCTCCCTGTGCAGGTGCTCCAGGCGGCAGAGCCGCACGCAGGAGTGCCACTCTCTGCATATTTCATGTATTTTTAATAAAATCCTGTAGAGCACTAATAAGATCTTGGTGCAGCTGGAGCTCCAGACAGGGCCCGTGGGCAGGCAGTGCTCTGGGGGTTTGGGGTGTGTGTGTGGGTCCTGCACAGCTCTGCCCACCCTGGCCAAAGGCTGCCCTGGCTCTGGCCTCCCCCTCACAGGGCAGGTGGGAAATGGGGCCAGGAGCCTGACGTGGGGCCAGGCAGCCCCATGAGGGCAGGGTGCACTGGCCTGCCTTGGAAGAGCCTCTGGAGGGGATTTCTGGTGCTGTGCTGGGGCAGAGTCGGAGGAGCAGCGTCTCCTTGCTGTTTATCCCTTAGGTTTCCTGCAGGGAATAAGACGAGGGCTGGACTGATTTGCAGAGCGTGTGCTTCAGCACTTCCTTTCTCTCTTAAGCAATTTCCCTGTCCTCTGGCTTCTTAAGAGCTTAAGGATCATTTTCCTCTTGCAGCTGGTAATGGGAGAGGAGATGAGCACGGATCTCTGCGACCCATAAAGCGTAAAGTCCTGCCTGCCCCTGAAACCTGCGCGGCTTTATTTGCCTTGTCGTGGCTCCTCACATGTGCTGGGGTTTAACAAACACGAGTTTCCCCTCTGGAGACACACTTAAAAGGAGGCTGCAAGGAGCAGCATTGTTCTCTGAGCATCTTTTCTCTGCCTTGGCAAGTGTGTGACTTCAAAAAGGAGCAGCAGCAGCTCAGCTCAGGCTCTGTGCTCCTCCTGGGCTCGTTCGCAGCCTGAGTTTGTTTTTGGCTGCATGCTGCAGTGCCTCAGGGACAGCTCTGTGCAGGGAGAGTGCCCTGGCAGCTCCTGCACCCTGCTGGATCCCGGTTCCTGCTCTGGGAAGGTGTTTTGGTTCAGGGTTGTGCAGGCTCACCAGCCCTGGGCAGGGCAGGAGCGAGCTGAGCTGGCAGCACAGCATCCTGTGGAAGTAGGGCATCCATCCATTCGTCTGTCCATCCGTCCATCCATCCCCCATCCATCCCCCATCCATCCCTCCATCCATCCATCCATCCATCCATCCATCCATCCATCCATCCCTCCATCCATCCGTCCGTCCGTCCGTCCATCCATCCCCCATCCATCCATCCGTCCGTCCGTCCATCCATCCCCCATCCATCCATCCCTCCATCCATCCATCCCTGCTGTTGTGTAACAGCAGCTCCCCTCCCTCCCCAGCCAGCCCTCTGCCTCCTGCGGAATTCATGGCCGAGTTCACTGCGAGTCTGTATTTGGCTGAAATATTGAAAAATGCATTTGCTGTCAATGGGTTCCTTTAATATAAAAGGAGGAAGATTTATGGGAAGAGGAGCGCTGGCATCACAAGTGCCCTTTGTCTTTAGTTCTTCACTCAGTTCCATCTTACCTGGACCTGTTTGAGGCAGCTGTGTTGTTGGGGAAGGTGAGGATGTGAGGCCATCAGGTAATTTGGATTTCCACCTCTGGGAGATCCTGGGGACACAGGGCAGCACTTACAGAAAACTCACTCACACTCTCAGAGTGTAAAACTCGCTCTCACTTACTGAAAACTCTGAGGTTTGTTCCTTTTGGTGCTCTGCCCGTTTTTAGCCTTGAGCTTTTTCAGTTGAGGGTGGAGGGGTGGAACCAGGGAGGTGTGACCTGGGGAGCAGCAATTCTTGGCTGTGACTCGTCTCCTTTCCTGCTTGTGCCCAAATGCGTGACGCTGCTTTAAAAAGATGCATAGCTGCCTCTGAAGGATGGAATCCAAAGCTGGTGAAGCTCACAGCTCCCACCTGGGGATGGAAGGTGTTGTTGGCAGTCGGGGCAGCTCTGCAGAGTGTGGGTGTGAGCGAGGTGTGCTGACAAACAGTGGCTGGAGCTGAGATACGGAACGGTGTGCAATGAGCAGAGGGCAGAGCCAGCAGAGCCGTGCCCAGCCATGGGCTGAGCACAGACAATCCCCACATCATCCCCTGCTTCCCCTTGCTGCTGAGAGCCTTTGCCAGCATGGTGCTGATCCCTGGGCTCCAGGAAAAGCCAGGGAGCTCTAGAGCTGCGAGGGAGGGCAAAATTAACTTGGCTTCTAGAGCCAGTGAGTTGTAGGTGAAGATCTTTCTAGAAAGAAGTGTTTAGGGAAGCCCTGAGGTTTGCAGCAGAGTACTCAGTGTAAGGTCATTGCAGTGGGTTCCCTGGTTTGCAGCTGAATATTCAGTGTAAGGTCACTGATGTGGGGTCCATGGTTTGCAGCTGAGTATTCAGTGTAAGATCATTGTTTTGGGTTCCATGGAATGTGTGGCAGGAGGCAAAGGGCACCAGGGCACACGGGGCTGTGGCTCCTGCACAGGAGCTGAGGAATCCCATGGGAAATGGCCTTGGTTCTGTTCTCTCTGATGAATTCTCTGCACTGTGTGGCTAATTGCGCTCAATTACTTGCGCCTGGTGCAGGTGGGTTCAGGGTTCCCAGGCAGGGATGTACATTGATTTCTTTTGCAGGCCTGGAGACAAAAGTCATTCATAAAGGAGGAGGAACTTTGCTCTGCTGTCAGTGTTGGGGGGGTTTGCATTTCTGCTCTGTATTGTTGGCAGCTCTTGCATTGATTCAATTTGAAAACTGAATGAGAAATTAACGTGTTCTGGTGTGGACACATTTCAGCTAAATTATTAAATGAAGTGGTGACTCTTCTCCCTGCATTAAACCAGGAGGAAAACTATAATTAACCATTTCATTGACTGAGGAGGAGTGGCAAAATTGATGTGAGACATTGACCTTATAGATTTTTCTTGCCTGTGCTGTGAAAGTGAGGGTGAGCTTTTAGGAACAAGAGTGGTGAGTCAGCTTTGTTCCCAGAAATACAAATTATTTCAGTTCATTATTGCACCTTTTCTGCTTTATCTCTGCTTCCCCTGGGAAGGATCTGCTCCTGCCAGGATATAGGAATCCCATCACTCTGGGATTTGATGCAGTCCCTGTGCTCCTGGTGGGCCTTGCTGGCAGGGAAGAGGCACAGCCTGTGCTTGGGATGTCTGTCTGTCTTACAAAACACCTGTTCCACTTGTTTAGCATGGCCATCTTTCCAGGAAAAATCCAGCAGGCCTGGGGCACAGCACAGGTCCCTTGGTGCCAGTCCTGGGCTGCTGGCAGGTCCTGGCTGTGCTGGGCGCCATCCAGCAGCCACCTGTGCCAGGTGTGCCAAGGGTGATGGGAGGGGCTTCCCTGGCACAGCTGCTGCTGCTGGGGAATTGCCACCCTGGTTTTTTAACATTTTCTAAGCCTTATGGTGTTGACATTCTTGTAGTGAACTTTCTCACACACCTGCTGTAAATAACTCATTGTTTTGCATTCCTTTATGGACAAGGAGAAAGTTGATGGACTGTTGGTTTGTGCAGTGTCATTGGAGAGGTGGCACTGTCACCCTCCAATCCGCTGTCACTCTTGGAAAACTGTCAATGTTGGAGTCAGAAAATGAACTTTCCTTTTCTCCTTCACCTTGAGAGCAATGTTAGTGTTCAAAAACGCATAATCACATAAGTGATTATATGCAGGTGCTTTTTATTAAGAGCTCTGGGAATCAGGGGTAGTTCCCACCTAAATCTGACTCCGACCATACATTCGAGATGATTGTGTTTTTATATTCAATCATTATATAACTTTCATGTTAAGTATTAAACTTATATTGTTCTATTGTATACATAGATCTCAGCCAAACATAAATTAAATTTAAATTTCCAACACAGTTTCTCATTATTCTTCTTATTATTACATAATATTTATATTTAATTACTAAACAATCATCGCATCTAACAATTATATCATTTATCATGCTGCTTACGCAGGTGCAGTGATCTGAGAAAACACAAAGCCTAACATTTTCGGCGTCTATCTTTAACGTTTTCCACTATCAGCAGCAGTGTGCGTTTGTGTTCTTGTGTGTCCTGCGGTGACAGGGAATGGCTGGGCAGGTCCCAGCCCTGGCTCGGGGTGCAGCAGCCCTGCCCGTAGGGGTGCAGGGGGAGAGGTTGTGGCAGGAACCGGATTCTTGCACCTTTATTGTGCCCCATTGAGCAGATGGCCAGGGGTGCACTGACCCTGGCTGACCCTCGAGTCCCAGGGCTGGGATATCTGCATTCTGGGCAGGGTGGGGCTGGGATTAGGCAGAGATTACGCAGGAAATCCATGGGAGAGGGAGGGCTGCCAGCTGTGTGCCCAGGGGACCGTGCTGCGGTGGTTGGAGAGCAGGGGGTGCCCTGTGCAGCACAGGATAATGTGCTTTTCTGAAATCTGGGAACACAGGGCTCTGTAAAGCTCTGCACAATGGGAACTGCAGGGCTGCATTCCCCTCTCTGTGAGTGCTGCCATAATGCAGTGCTGGAGACAGGAACACACGGGCATTTCACCCAGAATAGCCAAAGACAGGAAAACACGGGCATTTCCTCCAGAATAGCCAAGGACAGGAGCACACGGGCATTTCATCCAGAATAGCCAAGTACAGGAAAACACGGGCATTTCATCCAGAATACCCAAATACAGGAAAATACGGGCATTTCACCCAGAATACCCAAGGACAGGAACACACGGGCATTTCCTCCAGAATAGCCAAGTTAGCCCTCTAATGCAGGGTTTTATTGGGTACATAGCAGTGCATTCCTCACACAGTGGGACATCAGTGATGGACTCTGTTGGTTCCAATGTAAATATCCCAGCTGTGCCTCTAAATGTGTTAAACACAGAATCCCACAATGGCTCAGGCTGGACAGGACTTGAGAGCTCATCTCATTCCACACCCCTGCCATGGTTAAGGACATTTTCCCCTGTCCCAGGCTGCTCCAAGCCCTGTTCCAGCTGGCCCTGGACACCTGAGGGATGGGGCAGCCTGTGCCAGGGCCTCACCACCCTCACTGCTATAGCTGGGCGTCTTTAGGAATAGCAGAGTTGTTACCTCTGCTGATTGCATGCTTGAACGTTCATTAGGAATTGCTGGAGACTTCATGGGGCACGTGGTGTGTGGTATGAGGTGTGTGGGAGGGACATTCCTGTGTGCCCAGTCTGAGGAGCGAACAAGGGGATGATGCTGTTTGCCTGTGGTTTGTTTTTGCTCCCTTTTCAGCCAGCCCAGCGCACCTGGGGAGCTGCTGGAGTCCCTCACTCTAATGAACAGCTCTGCCACTTGTGAGGGGCTCCCGAGGGAGCAGAGGGCTCAGTTCTGCAGCCTGGGGCTGCTCAAAGCCTCCTGTGGCACTGGGGTCTGTTAAGTGTGTTCACATATCTCTGTCTTACATGTGGCAGCTCCTTGAACCTTATCAATTTTTAATGGTACTCTACAGTAATAAGAATATATGATCACTCACTGGGCAGAGGAGGCTGAAATCCCAGCAAATGCAGGTTTTCTGTGAGGTTCTGAGAGCAATATAGCAGGAGGCATTTAAGGCGTGCTGGTGGAAGAAGGTGAGCTATCCATCACCTGCACAATCTTGGATTTGAGTCTTCTATTTAGATTAAACACGTTAAGAAAGATGGATGGTAAACGTATTTCAGCAGCATTGTCCCCAAACCAGAGAGGAATATAAAGAGTCTGGGAGAAGGATTCAATTACACTGGCAAATAGCTGGGTAGGAAGGGAGCTCGTGGGGCAGTGGGATGTGGATTTATGGAGTTCTGTGATAAAAACACCACTTTTATTAAACCCTCCCGTTCCCATCACACCTGGGCCGTGTGCAGACCCACCTGGAGCTGCTGTAGGGGTGTTTGTGCACTGTTGGTGTGTGTGTGTGATAGTTTATGTGCTTTAGGGGTGTTTGTGCACTGTTGGTGTGTGTGTGTGTGATAGTTTATGTGCTTTAGGGGTGTTTGTGCACTGTTGGTGTGTGTGTGTGATAGTTTATGTGCTTTAGGGGTGTTTGTGCACTGCTGGTGCGTGTATGATGGTTTATGTGCATCCCAATCCCTCCAGCTCAGGAGTTTGGGCTGCCTGTGTAATTGCTGGGAAACCCTCTGTGCCTTTGGGAGGTTGGTGGCTGATAGGTGATGCTGGCATTCCCTGCCTTGGGTACACGGAATTAGGAGAGGGAGAAGCCTGACCCAGCCCTTGGCAGTGCCAGTGCTGCTCACAGGGTGCGTTCCTGAGCTCACAGGGTGTATTCCTGAGCTCACAGGGTGTATTCCTGAGCTCAGGATCACAGGGTTGTATTCCTGAGCTCAGGATCTCTGGGTGTATTCCTGAGCTGCTTTGGTGCAGTCAGTACAGGAATTGTGGCTCTGCTGCTCGTGCCCACAAAGAAATGAGTTTATTCTTGTGCTTGAAAAGGCCAGGGCATCACGGTGGCTGTGTTACAGAGCTTCCTTGCGCAATTACTTGGTGCCCAGGACAAGCAGGAGCAGTGAACTCTGTGTCCTGCCCCAGTGTGGGGTTCAGAGGAGCAGGAGGGGCATTGCCATTGTAAACCCCTTTTCCTGCAGCCTCCTCGGGGTGTGCAATTACCTGGTGCTTGCGGGCAAGGTGTTTTCTTATCTTGAGCTGGAGCTTTGTTCTTTTGCCCCCAGCCTGGTGCTTGGCAATTAAGGAGCTGTGCGCTGCCTGTGCTTTGATCTCCGCCTGCCTCTGCAGCCCTGGCGTTGCTGTGGCTGGTTCAGAGAAGGGGATGTTGGCCAGGGGCTCTCGTGGCGTTTTGCTGGCAGGGTTTCAGTGCTGCTGTGTGCTCACTGTGCTCCTGCTGTGGGAAACAGGCCCCAGATCCTGCTGGGGTGGAGCAGTGCAGGGAAGAGTTAACACGTTTGTGTTCTCCTCGTTGGAAATTGGGGATTTTTTTCCCCAAATTCTTTGTTCAGCAGGTTTGCCCTTGCTGGGGCTGGTGTGAGGATCCAGGATTGAATCTGGGTGGGATCAGGGCTGAGTTAAGATGCAGGGGAAGGGTGAGCAGCCAGTGGCTGTGATTCACCCCAGGGCCTAGCAGGACATGGTTCTGTGCTCGAGCCCTCCCTGCAGTACAAACATCTCCTATCAGCTGCAGGACAAGGGGCCCCACTGGACTGCTGGAAGCTGTGAGCTCCTTCTGCCTCCTCTGGGGCTCTTTCGCTTGGCTGTTCAACACAAAGCAGCTCAGGAGCTGAGAGCCCCAACCCACACACGCGTTCCCTGGGATTGCTCCCGGCTGGAGCTTGCCTGGATGCACAGCTCTGGAGCATGGCTTGTCTGTGCCTTACTCCCTTTCTGAGCTTTAGGCAGGGCTTGTGCAGGTGTGTGTTTGCCATGGGGGCGCTGGTTTGTGTTTGATGTCCTTATCACTGTGACTGAGTGCCCAGCAGAGCTGCCTCTGGGTTTGTGTTCAGCCTCCTTCCCTGGATCTGGGGCTCTCGGGGCCTTCCCAAGGTGCCAACAGCAGGACAACCTCTCTTGAGTGAAAATTCTAATTCCGCTGTGTGTCCCCCAGCCTGGGGCAGAGCTGGAGCCATTCAGAGGAGGTGGCCTGGATGATTCTGTAGCCACAGGAACTACCAAAACTCTTCCTGCATTTTTTGTTGTGTCTGTGGCCTGCCAACCATTCAGATTTTTTTTCCTCCTTTCAGGTTTGGTGGCCAGCCAACATTTAGGAGGTTTTTTTTCACTTCATTGCTCGAGTCTTTTCATTTCACACCATTGCTCCTGTGGTTTGGGAATGTCTGAGTGTGTGCCACACTTGTGCTGTGAGCCAGGTCCCAAACCTTCCCGCCAGCTCCTGGAGGTGCTGCAGAAAGTTGTGTAGGTCAGCTTGGAATCATCATGCTTGCAAGGAAAAAAATTAAAACTGACTTCAAAGGACAACTCTGACACGGTCAATTAATAATTAAAACAGTTTTTTAATGAGCTATGCAATTACCTGTGTGTCCCTGGAGATGATAGTTTATGGTATTATTGCTCAGTGCCCTTTCTTTAGTCATGGCAGATGACATCTGTAATTTAAAGCAGGCGAGACATTAAAGTGACAGAACTTTCATTAACCTTGTCTAAAGTTTGTTAATGACAAATGTCTCGTTTAAAAAAAAAGCAATTGTGAAAACAGGAGCCTGGTGCCAGGAGGAGGAGATCCTGTGGCAGTGGGGGTGTGGGGGTGTCCTGCTGTCCCGGGCTGGGAGCTGCAATGAGTTCAGGTTTAACATCTGACTTTAAATCATGGCTCAGAATTTGGTTTATCAGATTTCAAGCCAAGTGTTCTGGAAGAGGCCTGGAACAGCAGGGTGGAGGAGGCCCTGGGCCACTGCTGGTGCTGGCCAGGCTGTCACCTCCCTGTCCCCAGCTGGAAGAGCCACAGCTCCCAGCCCTCCCCTCGCCTGGGTTTGTCCCTGCCTCCATCAGGAGCTGGGACAGATCCTTCTGTAAATGCCTTCTCACCAAATGCCAGCAAATCTGACAGCCTCAGTTCTCAGGTGCAAGCTGCAATGGTCCATTGGATGCCCTGGGGAGTTAATTTGGTTTCTACTGGGGTCCTGATTAAATAAGAAATTATCTGCTTGAATTGTGAGCAACTTTGTGGGCAGGGTAGAGGCACAGGGAGGTGCCTTGGCAAGGAGATTGCTTTAGAAAGGGTCAGTCAGCTCAGAACACCTCAATGTGAATGCCAGAATGCTCAGAAATAGAATTTTTGCATCGTTGTGTCAGTGAAGACACTGCAGGGGAAAAATCATTTTGTTTGGCATTTTTGCAGTTTTTAATATGGAACAGGTAGGAAGTGCCTTGTTAAGTTATTGATTACCTTCAGATGAACTTCCAGGAGTTTATAGCAGCTCACTGTGCCCTCAGACTTTGTTAAACTGGATTAATTTTTGCCTCTGATCCCGTGAGGCTCCCAGAGCTATTAATACTGAGTGCAGCATTTAGGAGCTGTCCTTGTGGCAGAGCAGCTTCACATCACGAGAGCCAGGCTTCATCTGCCTGGGAGAAATGTGGTTTCCTTTCCAAATTAACAATGAGGAACGTAACTGCCTGTGTGAGGGTTACACAGCATTTCATGCCTTTGTTTGTTGTGGCAAATTGGATTTAAAGCACTTGCTCCTGCGAGAGGGTTTTATGTGCCCTGAAGAAAGGATTTGCTATAGTAGCTGGGCCCTCCCTCCCATCACTGTGTGTGCACACAAACACACTCACACACACATATTGTGTTTGGGTGTGTGGACAGAGGAGGCAAATGCAAGATCTGCTTGTTCTAATGTCCCAGTTTTGTCCCAGTTTTGTCCCAGTTTGGGATGTGGGCTGCTCAAGCACGAGCAGTCCCTGATCTCAGCGTCTCCTGATTTCAGTGTGGAGCTCCTGTTGGTCACTCACTGGCATCAGGCTCAGCTCTCATCTCATTTGGGAAGCAAACGAGAGATGCTGATGTTAATGCTCATGACCAGGGCAGACTCTTCATTCCATTCCCACGTCACCGTCACTGCCCAGCAGGAGAAGTTCTGGGATGAGGGGCCCTCACTGTGTGGCTGCTCAGCACTGTCAGTGTCCTGATGGAAACCTTTGGTTTCCCACAGAAACTCCCCTGCTCCTGGGCACCAGCGCTCCCTGATAAAGACAGGAGAGAGCACAGCAGCTCCCGGGGATTACTGTCACGCACAGAGAAAGGGCAGTGGGGATGCCATCACTGTAAGTGGATTTTCAAGGCACCTCAGGTTATTTACAGCCCTGTCTGCTGCCTGGGGATCCCAGAGATGCTGCTGGAGCCTCTCTGTGCCTCCAAACAGGTCCCTCGTGGCTGCTCTGGCCCTCCTCCCTGGGCAGGGAATGACCCTTTGTGGGCATTACCCAGTTCAGGCGGTAGCAGAGGTGCTGAAAAGAGAACAGCTATTATATCTGTTTACCCAAGGAAGACATAATGTGTATTCCCCCGATGGGTGTATCGTGTTGCCAAACTTTTGTCTACAAATTGCTAAAACCGGTTAAGCAGGCACGTTTGCAAATGCACAGGGCCCTAGGGAACACGCTTTTGTGTGAAATAGCCCATTAATTTGAACAAAATGTTTTAAATAGTTTTAGATCCTTCTTTTTGAAAGCTCTGCTGCTCCAGCGTGAGGAGTGGCAGCTGCCAGATATGCCAGCACCCCTTTTTCCTTATCCTTCTTTATCCAGGATAATGGTGTGTGAGGAGGTGCTGTGTGCCCTGGCAGGATGCTGGATGCCCAATCTGGGATGCTCAATCTGGGATGCTCACTGGGTGCTCCTTTGATTTGTGGCTGGCTCTGAATTGACTTTGTGGCAGGTGGTTCTGCTTTGCCAGTCTTGGAGGAGGCTAAAATAGGAGCAGGTTTGTGTTTAAAGGCAGCAAAACAACCGGTGGGTGCCTGGCAAACTTGTGATGGTTGTGGTGCTTCTCGGTGGTTTACAATACAGAAATATCAAATGCTGAACGGTTCAGGGCTGAGGGTGCTGGGGGGAGCAAGGTTAAGCAGCATCTCACACCTTCCACTTCACATCTCATTATTCATTGCTAATAGAAGCCCGGACCATCTGTCTCTGCAGAGAGCATTTGGATGTGACAGGCATGGGAGATGTTACAGAACTTTCTCTGTGAGGTGTTTATTTCTGGGGTGCTGTGCTGGTGTGGTGCTGTGCCTGTGCAGTGCACGAGGAGCCCTGCTCTGGGATGTCACCCTGAGCTCTCCGGGCCACCACAGCCATGGCTGCTGCTTCCTTGCCTCCTAAATTCTCTTTAACTGGCAGACAGCCTCCCAGAAACCCTCTGACATTTTGCCATGTGTTAGCAGTGGTGCTGCATGTCATTGGAGGCCATGGGCTTGGGAGCAGAACGTGTGGGATGGGGAGCAGGGTCCTGGCAGGGTTATGGGGTGGGAGCAGTGTCCCTGCTGCAGGTGCTGCCCCATCCCATCCCATCCCATCCCATCCCATCCCATCCCACCCCATCCCACCCCATCCCATCCCATCCCATCCCATCCCATCCCATCCCATCCCATCCCATCCCATCCCATCCCATCCCATCCCATCCCATCCCATCCCATCCCATCCCTCGTTTTCCATCATTTCCCTGCCGTGGGGATGCCTGGATGCGCTGACCCCAGAGATGGGGCTGCAGGGTGTTTCCCTCTGCCCCCCAGCACACACAGCACCCCTGAGAGCACTGCTGCCTTCTTTCCCTACAGTTCTGCTGCAGGGAGACTGAGAATATCAAATATCCCTCTCCCCTGGAGGGAAGGAGCTGCCATGGGATTTTAGAGTTCTTTTATGTTTTCTTTCAGCAGTGCTGAGCAAAAAGATTTTCTTGGTTCCATCAGTTAAACTGATGCTTGTGACAGACCTAGCAAATACCTTCTTTCCATCTGTTTATTAGGCTTGTGAATTTAAGCAGCAATCAGAAAACCAAACAGAAAGGATGGTGTTGAGTACAAGGTCCCTCCTGGACAGGTTTCAGTCATCTTGGTGGCCGTGGTGCTGTCCAGGGCGCGTTTCCTCTCTGGAGAAGAAGATCAATGGAGCACAGTTGGTTTTGGGGGCTGTGTGAGTTATTGAGCTGCAGTTCTGGCTGTGTCTGCAGTGAGCCCAGGGCTGCTGCCAGAGCAGGGCACTCAGTGGGCACTGCTGGCACCTTGTCCTGCAGGCTGCTTGTGCCGCTGTTAGAGAGGACAGGGATCCCTGCAAATGCTGAATAATTGAAGGCCAGGAGTGCTGGGGCCAGGCGTTAAAGCTGGCTACTTAAGGAGGGGATGATGGATTCCTGCAGAATCCTTTTTTCTCACTTTTTGAAGGCGTTTTAGGGAGAGATTCTTCCTGAGGGGATTGAGGTCATCTCTCTTTCCTGTTCAGGGCCTGGTGAATTGGCTCTGGGACACTTTATCTCGGGCATGACACGGTGCTCAGTCAGGGCAGCGTGCACGCGCCAGCACAGCTCGGTTTGTGAGCATCAGCAGAATCAGAGATGGAAATGCCTCCGCGCCAGTGGTGGTTTAGTCATGGAATGTAAAGAATTTTCAACACTAAATGCACCGGCTTTTGAAGTTTCTTTATCCTCTGCAGAGTTTTAACTTAAATGGCAATGGGATATCAGTATTCATTTTATAGAATTTTTTCCAGAAAATATTTTTCTTATTTGTGCCAGCCTGGCGTTGTTTGCATTCGGTTCTTCCGTTATCAATAACTGTAGAAGCAATCCGGGCAGAGTTTGCAGAAATTGCTTTGTCTGTGCTTTGCTCCTCCAGTATTTATTGGCTGACACTCTAATGTGATTATTTTTCTGTGTCCCTGCTAAAGACACAGCTTGGAAAGATGCTACCCGAGATGCCAAATCTGCACTTTTCTTTGTATGAATTTGTGAGAGAACAACTGTTTATTACAGGCACCTGATTTGAAAATCATTCCTTTGGAAGATGAAGGTTAAGCAGCATTGAATTTATATTTGTCATAGATAGGTCTCAGCTCTGTGGCAGAACAGTAGGAGTGTTGAAATCCTGGAATGATTTCATGTGGTTGTGCTGACAGGAGGTGGTAGGACAGGAAAGTTTTTACAGGACAAGAAAGAAGTTGCTGAACTTGGCATCTGCAATAATCTCAATTGGCAATACATGCCTTGGAGCAGAATATTTGGCCACTGAGCTGGAAAATTGTTATCAGTTGTGGCAAGGCTATTTTTAGGCTGTAACATCTGTGGAACACCATTTCCTCAAACTTTCACTATCTTTTGACAAGTCAGCCAGATGTGACTCACTTGAGCATATTGGGTGGAGAGGAAAAAACAATGTGTTGTGTTTACCAGAAATGCAAACATGACCTTTTCAGGATGAAGGCAGTCTTTATTCTCCCATGGAAGAGGCAATAAGAAAAGATGGATTTTCATCATCAGTATTAAACCTCTTTACAGTGCAGTATTGTGGTCCAATGCTCTCACAGAAATCACATTGAGGAAGATTCTGCCAAAACCCAATTTTCTGTCCTTGTTTTGGAGCAGAAAGGGGAGGGAGCCAGGGATGGTGTCCTGATTCTTGCCCCGCAAGTCCCCTCCTGTCCCAAGGCTTGGGGTTGGCAGTGCCTTGAGGAGCTTTTGTTACCTGGAGATGGGTCTGGCCCTTCCCAGAGCATCCCCACACCTTGAGGAGCTTTTCTCACCTGGAGATGGGTCTGGCCCTTCCCAGAGCATCCCCAGCTCCGTGTGGGAGCAGGTCAGTGATGGTGTCCTGCTTCTTGCCCCACAAGTCACCTTGAGTCCCCCTGCTTTGCCACCCCGGGTGCAGCCCATGGCAGTGGGAGCTGACTGCAGGGCTCACACACACAGCTCTGCCTTCCAATGCCCTGCTGATTCTGTCATGGGGAGCAGGTTTGTGCAGGTAACCTCCAGGAATTGCCAGGCTGAGTTAGCTCACAGCGCTGTACTCACGGCTCGGTGCTGGAGCCCAAAGAGAAGGGCGGCCCCAGCACCAGGGTGGCACTTTGGGAAGCTTTGGGCTGGTTTCTGTAGCCCAGGAATCACGTTTGGACTGTGCAAACCACACAGGAATTGCCATGGGAGGCTGCAGGAGCCCAGGGGTGCATTTTCCTGCTGGAGGAGCCCACACAGTCAGGACATCTCATCCAAACACAGCCAAAGCAGTGAGCCCCAAGGAGGTGTCACCTGCCAGGCTCCGGCACGGGCGGTACTGCAGCAGGCAGACCTTGACATTTGATGTCTCTGAAGCAGGTTTTGGCTTAAATTCAGTTGTTTACTACTGCAGTCAGGAGCAGATTTGTTAGACAGGGCTAATTACATGTGCTTGTTCCAAAATCATTTGGAAACTGTAACATTTGTTGCTTTTCAAGCGCTTTAAAATATGCAAATATTTCATGCAATGAAGAGAGCTGATTTTTGCAAGAAGCCACAAATGGTGTTCCAGCCAAATGTGATTTTAGAGGTGGCCCAAAGCAAATCCATCGGGTCCCCTGAAAGGAGCAGGGAGGAGGAGGACGGGGAGGGTTCCTTGGTTGCTGCCAGTGCCTAATCACAGGTGAGAACTGAGCAGGTGGAGAGTTTGTTTGCTCTCTTGGACTGGGATTTGTTAAACAAGGAGTGGGAAGATGAGCAGGAGCCATTCCCAGCTCCAGATGAAGGGATGTGCAGGGGGTTTCTCACGGGGGTGTCTCTCATGGTGCTGCTGTGCATCAGCCAAGAGGGGCTGGCCCTGCCTTCAGCGGCACTTTCAGGCTCTGACCCCTCAGATCTGAGGATTCCTGGGATCACAGTGTTTTAAATATTGCTGGGTTTCTGGCTGAGTGTTTGGCTCATGCTGCTCAGACGTTCTGCTGTGTTGGTGGGATCCAAGGCTCCCTTCCCCAGGGAGTGGAAGCTCAGCCTGGCCCTCTCTGCTCATCTTGAACAGTTTTACAGAAAACCAGTGGATCTGGGGCTTTTCAGTGTTCTGCTGAAGGTCCAACCTCCCCAAAACACCTAGCTAGATGAGACCCTGATTGTGTATCATGGGAACAGGGTTGGAAAGTGTTTCCTTTAGGTGAGTCCAACCATGCAAAAGCTGTTGGAATGTCCAGAGACACCGATTCCTCCCATATTTTAAGTCTGGATAATTTTATAAAAGCCCTCTTATTTTGTTTGTGTCTTTGCTGGAAACCATGTCTATCTGCCAACCCTTTGGAAATGTCATGATGTAATTATTTTAACAGGCAGTCTGTGCTCCTTTATTTGGGGGATATTAACCTTTCTAAACAAAAGAAATGTTAATATACATGGGAGACGCAGCTAATGGGATTTCATTTTTCTTATTAGAACAGACTGGAGTTCTCTTTTTAAATTATTGTAAAAGAATTCAGCAAGTCGAGTAATTGCCTTCAGCTAATCCACGACGGCAAATTTGAATGTGAATATCCAGATCATTCTGTGTGGATGGGAAAAAGTAATGTGATTTTCTTGTTTTTTATTTGCTTTGGCTAAACAGTGCTGAAGGATGATATAAATTCATTGAATTCGAAACAAAGAACATGCTAATTATTAATGCGCCGAGTTGTGATGCGCTGCAAACATGCTGTTTAATTTGCAGGGCCTGTGGTGGCCCGCTTGTATTTCATTGCATATTGATTCAAAGTGTGTGTTTGTATGTGGTTTGGTGGTTTTCCCTGATAGCCAGGGAATTTCAGCTGGATTTATGGGCTTTTCCCCCCGGTGGGAACACGTTGTCAGATCGGGGCACGGCCGCACCGGCTGTGCGGGTCTGGGCACAAATGGATAATGCTTTATAGGGCTTGGTGCAGGTTGACTGGATTAATTCAAAGATTAATTTCTCTGTGTGCAGCCTGTCCTCAAGGCCGCCTCCTGCTCACCCAACAGCCCCTGGGCTCGCCATGGCCTTTCTGGGGCAAGCACTGTTGCTTTTACGAGCTGATGCTGCGATTAAAGCCGCTCCTTCCCCGGCGTGCCTTGCGGTCGGAACGCGTCGGGATAAATATCCCAGACTCTGCAGGGTTTATCTCGCAATCTCGATTTTAAAGGGATATTTCCAAGCTCTCTAATCGCTGGCTTTATCTGCAGCCAGCTGGTGTGGTTTGCGTTGCTCTGGAGCTGCCTCCGCGGGGCTCGCGGGGAGCGGAGCGCGCTGTGACCGCCCGGTGGATAAAGGAGGATGAGTGGAAAGCCGGGCTGATTGCACGTCTGGAAGAATATTTGTGCCTGATTTATGTTCTAATTTTAGCGTTGGGCTTTCTTCACGATAGCAAAATGTCACATTAGCATGGAACTTTCCATCTAATGCGCCGAGAACAAACACCGGGGCTGAGGCCGTCGCTTGGGCTTCCCTGAGCGCCCGGATCCGATGGCTTTGCTGCAGCAGAGTCTGGGTTAAAGCTGTGCTTCCGTGTGCAGTTTTGTAGGGAATCCTACAAAGCTCAGAAGTGCTCAGGGAGCTCTGCCTGGCGTAGTTAATCCTGGTGTTACAGTGTCAGGATGCTCGTTAGAGGCTGGAATAAAGCAGCCTCCAAAGCCTGACGACTCCCAAACCCTTGGCAGTGTTAAAGTACACAGGTGTGGAATTCCTTCTTGGCACTTCTGGTTTGCGTTGGATTTTGGCTGTAAATCAGAGGGAAATTTTCCTCCAGTGAAAATTGGTGTCGTGGACCCCTCAGTGCCACCCTGTCAGACCCCAGGCTCACCAGAGTGTCAGCTGCAGTGACTCCCCCGAGTGCTGCTGGTGGGAAGCTTCCAAGATCTCATCTTCTGCAGTGTTGGAGGCTGCTCCTCAACCAGTGATATGAAGGAATTAATAATTCATCTTGTGTCTGTAGGAGGAAAATGAGTCTTAAATTTGATTAGTAAATGACAGGTTTCAGCCTGGTAATTTGCAGCCTTTATTAACAAACTTGTAGAACTTATCAATAACATTGTAAGCCGCTTTATTTTGGGCACCTTTATTGTAGCTGGTGTCATTTTTCCCAGGAAAGAAGTGCTGGTATTCCTATATTGAGCCAAGCTCATTAAGGCTCCAGGACTGTTCCACTTGTACGTGGTGCCTCTTGCCAGTTATATGCCACAGATGAGTCACAAGCCTGTTTTGACTCCTGGTGGTTCTCCGCCTGCTTTGCCAAATCCCCCAAGATTTCTTTTTGAGATGATCCTCAGTGGTTAACCACGACTTAGAGCCTGTCCACAGATTTTATGTGGGATTTTTGGGTTTCTCTCCAGCGGCGGTATGAGACACGCTGCGAAGAAAATAGTAGCCATATGTAGTCTAGTCTTGTCGAAGTTGGGAGAAGCTGTGGAGCGACTCTTCCAAGTTCTGTTGGAGTTTCCTTGGCTCTGCAGTGCTGATGTGCTGGAAGCACTGCACTGAGTCAGTGACAGGGACTTGAAAGTCTCTTGAATTTCCTGAAAGTCCCAAGACAACTTGAGGAGCAGTTTGTTTTCCCGGTGTTTGTTTTATTGCCTTTGCACCGTGCTGGGAGGTCACGAACCCAACCCTGCTCAGATGGGGAATGGCTTTGGTTAAATGTGCTGCGCTGTGGGCGTCAGGAGGATTTCAGCGAGGAGGAGGAGGGTTCTGGGGCTGTTTGGGAGGCTGTGGGCATGCTGGCACAGCCTCTCTCTGAGCTGGTTTGCTATGCAAATTGGCAGCTGAGCGTTGCGTGGCGCCCGCTTGGGATGATGCTCTTAAAAGTTGTGCAGCTTTTGTAGATAAACACGAAGACATCCGCTTTCAACTTCACATTCTTTAACCTTGTTTTATTCCTTGCCTGGTGCTGACACTTTCAAGGCAGATGAAAATCAGACTAAATTTAGCAGGGAGCAGATCCCCCATCCCTCCTTCTCCCCCACCCTCCCCATTCCACGCGTAGCATCCGTATCCTTTTGATTAGTTTTGCCCTTGGTTTCTGCTTCAGATGTGAAGTTTTGCAAAGTGATGCTGAAGAGAAGCCTGGGTTTTTTATGAAGTGAGCCCTTGGCGTGCCATGTCTTCAGGCCTTTGCAGAAGTGAGCCTAGAGACTGCTTCCCCTTTTTGGGCTGCGCCCTGCTCCCTTCCTCTCTTGGCACTTGTGCCTTCAGAGAGGTGGATTTCTGTGTCTCTTGGTGCAGGATGGAGCTCTGATCTGGAGAAATTTGTGTCTGGTGCTGGTGAGCATCAGTGTTGACAGAGTGTGTGCGTGCTGGTCCTCGCCGCTCCTCCGAGAACCCTCCTCAGACATTCCTCAACTCATTTAGTCCCATAGTCTCATTTAGTCCCTGTTTGAGCAGAGATTAATTATTTTGCTGTGTTGTGATGGCTTTTCGAAGCCGAGCCCTCGGGGGAAGGAATTTTTTAAGGCAGTTGAGCCTCAAGATTTAATTTGAACTCCTGTCTCTGCATTTGGACAAGCAGATTAATTGACCCTTGATAGGTGTGGGCTGTGCTCCAAATGAACAAATCCCAGCTGCTTCCCCTGTGCCTGTGCCTGTGCAGATAATGGCTGGGATGTGTGAGGGGGGACTCAAACCCCATTTGTGAGCATGGGCACAGCCCAGCTGAGCTGCCCACAGAGGGAATGTGCCCCTTGTGCTCTGGGCTGGGATCTGCCAGGTGCCAGCAGGTTTTTGGGTGAGCAAAAACGCTCCCAGCAATTCTCTTCATAAATAACAGCACTTTGCATATTCCCTTCTGCTTTTTACTTACGAAAAACAGCTATCTGTGCCCTTTAGTTCTGAAACTGAAGGGGTGTGTGTGCTGTTTCCAATTGGGAATGAAACTCGAGTTTCCCCAGCCCAAATCACATTTCCTCAGTGCTGTTTAGATGAAAATTACAAGTTGTGTATATTCTCTTACACAGTTGATGTGTTTTGTAGCTACACACTGATAAGGTTCACGAGCCAAACATAACAGTGGCTCTGCAGTATGATAAATTGGCCCTGGTTTTTAGGTCCTCTACTACCTTTGTTCACAGTAATCAAATTAAAGTAATCTCTTATTACAACAGCATGGCAGAACCTGCACATGCAGCTGTTTTTTATGGTAGCTGCAGGTCCTAAGGTAAGTTAAAGTTATTTCAGTTGTTACTTATCTTTGGAATGACGATCGTGACAAATGGCCAGTGTAATTTCTTTCCTTAGTAGATGGATAGAAAGGGAAGATATTGCACAGGCTGCTCACTGAATTCATAAATTTTTAGACTGGAAACACTGAGTTGGATATTGAAACACTTAACGCGACAAGGAGACAGAGAATTGTTTTCTAATCTTGTTGGTGCCATAAAGTGAAATTCGGTGAACTTCGTCGGCAGCTTCTTGTTGCAGTGTAATTCAGGTGGGAGGGGAAATAATGCGTGAAATAAAGATGGCTGGGGTTTGTTCTGCCTCTCCTGCCATGGGAAGGGGCATCCTCTGACATTCACACACATCCTGTGTGTTGTGGGGCTGTAGGTGAGGGTGCTGGTAGAGCTCAGGGTGGCTCTGGGCAGGGCACACACACTGGTTCATCGCCAGCCCTTGGATCAAGCAAATACCAAAGTGCCATCTGAGTCTTCTCTCCAGCAATATCTCCTTCAGCTGCGTGTCTGTGGTTCAAAAGGATGACAGTGTTTGGTTTAAGGTACAGACCATGCAGAGAAAGGCTTCCTTTGCTGTCTCTTGGCTAACTGCTGTGGACAGGAGCTGCAGAGAGGACATCCAGAAGCCCGAGTGACTTGGCACGAAGCTGCAGGGAGATGTCTCGAGGATTGCCAGCAGTGCTGATGGGAATGAGCTCCTTCCCCCAGTGCTGGGCTGGCTCCGTGCTCCCCTGCCTGGCTGCTCTCCTTCCTTCCAAAGCGCCAGGAGATGTGGTCAGCACCGATCCAGCTTCTCCCACCGTGCTCCTGCCTGTGTGCTGCCTTGACTGTGAGCCAGGCAGTGCTGCTGTGAGCTCCATGGCTTTGCTGATGTGCCGCTTTTTCTGCATGAAAGGAGGTTTTATTTAGCGTGATGTTAATTGGGTGCTGCCCTTCAAAATACGTCGTGTGATCCCTTAGGTGTGGGGCTGGATGGGAGAGGAGCAGCTCCCTGGCTGCATCTGCAGCTAAGCTTACACTTGCATTTGTAAGAGGGAAGGGAAATTTGGCTTCAGATTTTGCCAGCTATAAAGAAAATATTTTGATACAAGCTCGTGAGTCATCGGAGGTAAAAGGGAGGAAGTCTGAGCACTGGAGCTGCCTGTGGCTTCCCAGGGAGCTGAGTGTGGAAAGCAGGACTGAGCTCTGAGAGCAGCTCGGTCACACTGCGGTGCCCCAGAGCAGGGGAGACGTGGCACCCGTGGGGTCCCCATTGTCCTTCCAGTGAGTGGGGCTGCAGCACGAGCTCTGGGCTAACCCTGAGCCCTGCGGATCGATGCTGAGCATCTCCTGGTCATACCTGGGGCAGGTCCCTCCCTGTGCAATAGCCAGGTGCTCTCCCTGAGGATGAGTGACCGCCCTGCAGCCCCCTCCTGGCCTGCACAGGTGTGGCCTTCAGAAGACATGGCCTGTGGGGTCCTCCCATCATCATTTGTCACTGTGTGAACTGAGCAGGCATTGCCATGGGTGGGCTGCCACCAAAGGACACGAACTGGGATAACCCTGAGGGTTTCTGCACTCTTCAGTGTCTGGCAATGCTCCTCACTGGTGCCTGGAGTGCCTGTGAGACAGGGAAGTGTCAGAGGAAGTGCCTGGGCCACTAATAGCTTTTTTTGGTGCTAGCTAGAGAATATTGACCTCAGAGAGAAGCTGAGCAGGAGCTCAGGCGCTGGAGAGCCTGGCCAGCATGAGAAGCCTCTCCCAATTGTCCTCCTTGATGTACCAGTGTTTAAACGACGCTAATTTTCTGTTCGCCTTTCATTTGTTGGATGGCTGCTCAGAAAAGATAATTTTTTCATTTTCCCTGGGCTTCTGGGCGGTTGAAAAGAAGCCGTGTGTGGTGCAGGGCGGCTGCAGAAGAAGCGGCTGTTGGGATAAATAAAGGGGAGGGCTGCAAGTGCAGGCAGCTCGGTGGGGAAGGAGGGAAGGCGAGGCTATCGCACGGGAACCAGGTGCTGCCATCCCTGCCAGGCTCCATCTGACGGCACAGAAACTCGCTCCCCCCAGCACAGCATCCTGATTATTAATTTGGAGCCGGATCAGCGTGCAGTGATGTGGTGGCGTGCAGACAAATAGAGCGCTTTGGTCTTGCAGGGGCTGGCTGCTCGGCATAATTGTGGCTTTAAACAAATTCAGTGGCCGGAAAGCTGTAAAACATTTGCAAGAGAGAGCACGCCTTGAATATTCATCTTCTCCGGGTGTCACCGAGTGACATCTAAGAGTAACTGGGCAGATATGGGTGCCAGGCAAAATAGAGAGTGGGGAGTCTTGCTCGCTGATTTGTATTCTGGATGTAAATCTTAAATTAGTTTGAGATTTTAAAGTGGGTTTTTAAATGCCAGGCACATAAGAGGCGGAATTGATATTAATATTAATAGGCTTAAAAAGATATTTAATGCAATATTTGTATAATTTAATTTCTTCATAATCAAGTCAGAAAAGTATCAACTGACCACAGTCTTGGAGACCTCCATTGTGCCATCCCTCTGACGGGTGGAGTGTGACCTTGGGTACCTGGGGCTGCCCTCGGGTTTGAGCTGACCCACACCCCAAATGTCACTTATTTGGCAGTGGTGGAAGGGTCCATATGGTGGCAGAGGCACCACGTTGGTGCCCTGGCCCTGGGGCTGGAGCTCTCCCCGTGCCAGAACACACAGAGGCAGTGCTGGGAAGGCTCAGTCCCTCGGCAGGGAGCCCTGCTCCAAGCAAACAAGAACTTGGAAGAAGTACCAGTGGCATCCTGCAGATATAAATAAAATGAGGCCAGTTGCAGGAGGAGGAGGAGATGGGGAGAGACTGAAATATTAATGAAGATATAAAGCACTGCACCTACACTGAGAGCAGTGTGATGTTCTTGCTCATCTATTCATGTTGAGCTGGCTGGAGCTTTAAATTTTAAAGCCTGGGTGGAGAAGAGGGGCAAGGTTAGGCAGCTCGTTAAGGCTGTGGTGGTGCTCCCAGGCAGCTGAATGGCTCTGCGGGGAGGGAGCCTTCCATCCCAGGGGTTTGGCAATTTGGCAGTATTTGGCGATGTCCCCGTGGCTGAGCCTGCCTGGCGGGCATCGGGGTCTGGTGAGGGTTGGTGCAGCTGGAGGCTGGGCTGGTGGGTGGGATGTCTCTGCTGCTGAAAACCTGTCTGTGCCAGTGCCAGGGAGTGAGGGCACGGCACCCTGCACAGGCTGGGCAGCCTGCAAACCCCGGGGAGCCAGAGATGGGCGGGTTGATGCTGCCTGCCCGGGTGGCACGGTGAGCCATGGGCTGGCAGAAGCAGCAGCCAGGTGTTCTGCAGAGAGTGCTGTGGGGCAGCCACCCCTCGGGGACAGTTTGGGGGGGTTTTACAGTTTGGGGCTGCACAATCCCTGAGCTGGAGCTGGTTGTGGGGTGGGTGCCATGGCATGGTGAGAGCTCCCCATCACCCTGCAGGAGAGATGTGCGGGCTCCTCTCTGGCAGCTGCTGCAGGTACCTCTGCCTGTTTTCCTTCTGTCTTCTCTTCAGCAAGGAGTCTGCCTCCACCTACAGGAAGCAGAAAGCAAGAAAAGCCCCCAGAGTCACACAGCACTCTGTTAGCCCTTCCAGGGGAGCAGCTCATCCCTCTCCGTGCAGCACGGGCCCTGCTCCTGGAGGTGCTGTGGCAGCCTGAAGGCTCCATGACTCTCAGACAGGTTTTAATTCCCTGCTCCTCATGCCCAGGCCTCGACAAGGAAACGCTGACAAGCCAATAATTGAATTTTGGTTGCGTTAGCGAGGCTTCTGCTGGGGCTTGTGCTGAAAGACAGAGCAGATCTTTCTGAGCAGAGCTGTGGTGGTGCAGGAAGGTTTGGGGAATCACAGCTTTGACTGTGGAGTCAATGGCACAGGAGCAGATTGATGCCCACGTTGGCACTCCAGGCAGGCTGGGCAGGGGCTCAGGGGATGGAAAGGGCTGGAACTTCCCATTCCTTCCTATTCCATGGACCTGCAGGTGCAGGGGCCCTGGCAGTGCCTGCACTGGGGCTGAGGCTGGGGTACACCATAGCCGTCCAGTCCTGTTCTCTATTCAGCTTTGTTTACCTTCACCCTGCACGTGAATGCAGAAGAGAAAGTAAACAGAGCTTGGGTGGCTTCTCCAGGGCCTCTTCAGAGGGAACCTCTCTGTTCCTGTTTCACTCCCAAAATGATGAGTGGCTCTGTAATTTCTCCTGTCCCACTGCTGCCTTGGAGCCATCACTCCTGTTTGGGTGCTCAGTGTTTGGTTCTTGTTTGAATTTTTGGATGGTTTCCAGGATAAGAGACTGTCTGGGACATCCTGGTATGGAGCACTTGTAGGATGGGGCACACTGGGCACTTCCAGATCTCAGTGTTGCTGTTGTGGGCATTCCCACGGAACAATGGGACAAAAACCCTGAACAGCATCCTGTGGGCAGGCACAGTCCTTGGTGCTCCAGCTCTTTGGAGCAGTGCTCTCAGGTGCTGGGGCAGGATCAGGAGGGCTCTGGATGGCAGGGAGGGGATGCCACCCTGGCCAGGTCCAGGCAGCTCCCTTGCACTGCAGGAGTGACCTGTGTCTGTCCGCCCTGGCTGTCTGTCCATCAGCCGCACTCCAGTCCATTGTCACACTGCTGGAACCACGTTTGTGTGTGTTGGGAGGATGTGCCACGTTTGAGTGATGTCTGGGTGAGAGAAATTCCAACCTCTGCATTTTCTGTGCAGGATACCTGACGGTAAAGCTGTGGGATGACCTTTATCTTTATGAGCTGAGAGAATTAAGGAGTTCTGTATTTTAGTTTAATTAAGCTATAAGGCATAACAGATGGTGCTTTTCTGGGTGATTATTGAATGTCTCTGCTTTGACTGAGAAGTGCAGTAACACCGTGCTGATAAATGCATTGTGATTTGAAATATCTGAGCTCTTAGAGAGCACGTGTTGGTGGCCGTGTGTCCTCGCTGCCTGCTGGACACCTGCCCCTCAGGGTTTCACCGTGTGGGTGCTGATATTTTCCATCCTGTTTGGCCAAGGTGCTTGGCTGGCACTGGCCAAGCTGGCGCCTCCTGTGCCCTGGCTGTGAGAGCAGAGTCACCTGCTCCCCCCTGCATCCGTCAGCACTTCCCAAGTATGAGATTCTGCAGGGAAGCGTTCTTGTTGTACCAACTGCCCTGAGCACAGGCAGGTCTGTGCTGTGTTCTTCTAATAAAATTGACAAACAAATTACCCTAGAATTTCCAAAATTACCCTAGAATTTCCAAAATTACACGGATTCAAAGAAGCCCCGAGCCCCAGCGTTCAGTCTGCAGGAACATCTCTCTGTAGGGATCACCAGCCTGGTGAGATGGCATTGGCGGCAGCACAGCAAGGAGGGACTGAGGAAGGCACTGGGCTGGAAACCCAGAGCAGCTCCTGTGTCTGCACATCAGGTACACCCAGGGCTCTGGAGATGCTGCTGTTCCAATATTTGCATATACATAACCAGGTCAGGCATTAAAGATGCATCGTAGCACGGCTGCTGTGCAGGACTCGGGAAGCCGAGAGGAGCTGAGGTCATGGCAGGTTGATTTGCTGTTTGATTTTTTTTCCCCCTCTATTACATGAAAACTTTGCATGAATTTGTCTATGCTGGGTGTTCCTCTGCGCGCTGGCAGCTGCCATAGTTACTTCAGATGTTAGAAAGCAGCAGAAGCAAGGAGGAGTGTGGAATTAATTGAGCAAACCTGACCGGTCCGAGGCTGTTGGAACAGGGTTCAGGCAGTGAATCACAGAATGGCTTGGGGTGGAAGGCGCTTGAGACATCATCTCATTCCAGCCTCTGCCACGGGCAGGGATGCCACCACTGTCCCAGGCTGCTCCAAGCCCTGTCCAGCCTGACCATGGACACTTCCAGGGATCCATCTAACCCTGTCCTCTGGCAGTTTCTTCCACTGGTGCATTGTCATCATCCCCTTTTCTTTCCCCCGACTTGTCAGGCATGGGAATTGCTCACAGCCTCACCCTGAACTTGTGCTTCCTCAGTATTTCAGATCACTGACTAATATGCCTCAATTTTTCTCATTAATGGAGTATTTGAAATGATCAAAATGAAATAGATTCACTTCCTGGCTGTAAAGTTGTTACAAGGATGATCTATGAGAAGTTTTTAACAAAGCTGTAGTCGTTTTTGGAGAAAACCTCCCATTTGTCTTGATCTTGTGCTGTTACAAGATGATCTGGGATCATCCTTCAGATGGTAAACTTTGAAAACCAGCAGTTCTGCAGGAAAGCTCCGAGTTGTGGTTTCAAAGGGCCTTGTCCCTTCCTGACCTTCCTTCCCTCCGGCTTGGTGAGCCAGTTCCTTGTTCCCCCGTCACAGGGGGGGTGCCCGGTGGGACACCCTGTCCCTGGCACACACAGAGGGTCCCACGCCGAGGCTGGACCCCCGTGGGCACAGCAGTGCTGCCATCCCGGGGTGCTGCATTTCACACAGCACAATGAGAGCCCTGGGCTGGCCCGGTGCCATTTTCAGAGACAATGCCCTGCCTAAATAGCCTGGATCGGGCCGAGAAGAATGATTGCAGCTATGAAATAATTCCGCAATTACCGCTGTAATTAAGGGCAGTTTGTTAATGAAGGCGCAGGGTGAGCGATGGCTGCGGGGCGCTGCATCCCGGGCGGGAGGGACGCAGCTGTGGCGGGCAGGACGGAGCAAACACCACGCAAACACACACTCCACGCCGTGATGGAGTGCCATCATTACCCCTGCCCTGCGGGAGCCGGCCAGACAAGGAAAAATAAACTGAAAATGTGATGGTGGCTGCCCGGGGCCCCTTCTCCCGGCCGTTAATGGGATATGCAGATGCCCTCGCCCGGCTGATCCATCGTGCAATCCCCAGCCTCGCCAGCCGTTTGTCAGCAATATCAACTTTGTGCTGCTGAAGGTTTTGTCGCTTTGCTTGTTTTGGGCTTGTTTTTCCATGTCGTGCTTCCTCTTAGAACACAAATCCTCACAGATTTTTCCTTTGTATGGCTTAAAAAAAATTACTGTTAGGAAATGCTGCCCTGCTTGCACGTCTGAGTGCAGGGGGAGCGCTGGCTGGAGACCCTGGCACAGCGTGTTTGCAGGGAAGCAATCTTGGAAATACTTTGATGTGTTGGGCAGGAGTCAAACTAATGGAGCATTTTAAATTGCTGGAGGAGGCAGCTGGCAATGGACACGTTGTCCATGGGTTGAGGATCTCTGAGGGTTTCCTGGAGCCAGTATCACAGAATCGTATGGAATTGTTTAGACTGGAAAATACCTGTAGGATCATTGACTCCAGCCATTTCCCTAGCACTGCCAACTCCACCAGTGACCTGTGTAGTGATGGCAGTGCTGGCATTGTCAAGGAAGTAATTTTCAGGAGCCTCCCTTGTTTTCTGTGTGACCCAAACCCTCGGTGTTTGTGGCTCTTTGCTCTATGTGGGGCTCCTGAGCAGATTTTGCAGCATAGGAGGCAGGGTGGGATTTGGCCTCTCATTGCCCCTAAGAGGAGGGTGGCTTTCCCAAGGTGACCCTGCTGATGTCTGGGTGCCAGGCTGGCACTGAGCAAGCCAAATTCCTGGTGAATTTCAATTCCAGCTGCTGAAAGGGTTTCCCAGGGATGTCAGGGCCACTGACTTACACCTGGTGGGAGCAGAGGTGAGGGAACTTGCGGGAAGGTGGGGATGGGGCAGGTTTCAGGTGTGCTGAAGATTAGGGAGGGTGCTGGTGTTGCTGTGCAGCACCATCACCACAGGCAGGGGCATGCTCTATGTTGGGCTGCAGCTGTGGAGGAGGAGTGGTGGCACTTGTCCCTTTTGCTCCATCGCCACCGGGCAGGACAGGGCTGCCAGGGCAGCAGCCAGCCTTTCAGAGCAAGGAAAGGCCTCCATTGGTGCAGCTTGTTAGAGGTGGAAGGATGTTTTTGTGCCCAGCGCATCGCTGGGTAGCAGTGCCTCTTGTTTTAATTGGATTTGCAACCTGCTGAAGAGCCGTGATTTACAACAGCTGCTCAAATATGCATGGCGAGGTCTTGGGGACTGCTGAGGTGTTCATCTGACCATCAGTGGAAAATCATTCCGGGCCCGTGCGCTCCGTTTGCTGAGGCTGAGCTCCACGGGAGAGGGGAGCCCACAGGGCCCTGTCCCTGACGCTGTTTGTGGAGCCACCGCTGTGAGCACTGGTGTGGGTGCAAGGGAGCAGCCTGTCTGCCTTTACACCAGCCTTGTCAGAGGTTTTATAGATCTCCTGTGTGCTCCGTTTTCTGAGGCTGAGCTCCACGGGCGGAGGGGAGCCCACAGGGCCCTGTCCCTGCCGCCATTCGCGGAGCCACCGCCGCTGTGAGCAGCGGTGTGGGTGCGAGGGAGCAGCCTGTCTGCCTTTACACCAGCCTTGTCAGAGGTTTTATAGATCTCCATAATGAAGATGGATCAGGTTCATTCTCGTTGCCAGTTGCTCTATCAAAATAGCGCTAATTACCGCAGCCGCACGTGCTGCGCGCTGCCATCTTCCTCCTTGGAGCCTACGGCACGTCTCGTGCCGCTCACAATAGATAAAATGAGGCAACTTTTCCCCTTCTATTTTTGGAAAAGTAGTTAGTAAAGGAGAAGGAAATTGATTTTGGTGTCAGAAAGGACATTTCTGACAGGAGCATACTTTGAAATGATTCAAGGCATCTGTTTCTGTTGCAGACACCCAAAGCTGCTGAGAGCGGTACCTAAATTAAACTGTTTAAGATGTCAGCTCTGGGTACGAAGGCAATTTACATCCCGGTAGCACGGTTGGAATTTTTATCGTGTAATGAACTTTCTCACTCAGTTTACGAACAAAGCCTCTCCCACGGTAACTATTTTTGTAGAACGTGCAGCTCCTCAGGTGCAGGATTGATGTTCATATTGGGAAGGAATGGGGCAGGGTGTGAAGGTGTGAGCAGGCTTGCAGGAGCTTTGGGCGTGCTGTCTTCATGGTGGCTGGCTTTGGGACATCAGTTTGGTGGCCTTTGTCTTAATATCTTGGTTATCACGTGATTAAACACTGGGGAGAAGCATTCCTCCTTCTGCCAGTGGTCTCCCCCATCCTCTGTGGTCTGCAAAGGGTCTGCAGCAGGATCACCTTTCAAGGTGAGCGTTAAATTAATATGGAAGACTTCTAGAGCTCTACAATTACAGGGTCTTTTACTTTCCCCACTTCAGAGCAGATCTGGCGGTTTATTGCCAGAGCCTTGGCTCCCAGCCTGGCTGACCTTGGATCTCTGCCTTTTAACTATCAGCGGGGTTTCTTGTGTGCTGTTGTGGCCTTTTATGCAAAGAACAAGCCCCTGTTGTGGCCACCAGCTTTGCTGAAGCATTTGTGATGCTCGGAGGATGCCAGCAGAGGTGGGAGGCTTGATTTTCCCTTTCACGTGCCTCTCTCATCAGCACTTACTGTGCCCATGAGGTGGTTGGCAGTGTAGGAGACCCTTTTTGGTATATAGATATTTACCTTTTTAAGGTTTTCCTGATGAACTGAGGC
The DNA here is from genome assembly GCF_047830755.1 of Zonotrichia albicollis. NCBI lineage: Eukaryota > Metazoa > Chordata > Aves > Passeriformes > Passerellidae > Zonotrichia > Zonotrichia albicollis. The sequence continues at coordinate 555,627 of NC_133845.1, read as the reverse complement.
AGATGAGGAGCCCAAGGGGAAGCGCAGGCTGTGTTTGCCTCTGACAGTCTGGGACTTCAGGGTCTGGTTGCTTCAGCACCTTTCGTATTCCCAGTTCTGACACCTTTGGCAAATGGTCCAGAAATGACAGCAAGGCTGATCCAATCCCCTCAGAATCAGCTTTGTGTCCCTGCTTTATGTGCTTGAGTTCCAGCCTTGGCTGCTCAAGCAAAGCATCTGGTTGGCATTGAAAATCCAGTGTATGGTCTCAGAAAGGGGTGTTACATGCTGCTGTTTGGGGCGTGCCAGCATCTCTGCACTGACACAATTTAGGTATTCCTTCACCCAGAGTTAATTTTCACTCAAATTGAGTTGTCTGCTTAAGGGGAGAATCAACACCCAGCTGCCAACATGAGCAGCGTATTGAAGGGGTCACGGGTGCCATGTCATTATCATTTGTATTAGTTTATATTGGCTGAAAGGATGAAAGGGGAAACAAGAATATTGACTTATGTTACTTCATATTGAATTAGCATCCCTTTGCAAAGGGCTTCGGGCTTAACTCGGAGCTGTGAATAGTTCCTGTTCAGCAGAGGTAGGGAGGTTTTGGAGCAGGGATGGATCTGTCCCTTCCCACTGCCTGTTCCTGCCTTTTGCAGGGTATCTTGAGCTCAGTGAGACCCTGCCATGCTGTAACTGAGTGCAGTTTGTTTAAGTTTTGACTTCAAGCAGTGGATTACCTTTTATCACATTATATAATGAATTATTGATCCAGTGATTGTGAATATTCCGGGGAAGGCCGCTGATGGAGGCTGCCCTCGGCCGAGCAGAGCTCTCCTGTCCCAGGCTCGCGCTGCCGCGTCTCAGACCAAGCCCAGCTCCTTGGGCACCGTCCTTGGAACGTGGCTCCAAGGGCACAGATCCTCCGCCGCCCTTCAGGCTGCCACAGCTCTCCCACATCAGCATCCCTGCTGGAAGGGAGAGCTGAGGCGCGAACCCTGCAGCTGGTGAAGGTGTGGGTGGGCAGCATTTCAGGCTGCATGGGCAGGGCTCTGCAGAATGGCGCCCTAGGTCAGCTCTGGAGCTCCCTGGGGCCTTTGCTCCTTGGAAAGGCAGGTTTTGTCTGTGTTTGCTGATGCCAGAGGATTGGTAGTTTGTGTTTATTGAGCTGCTGGCGTTGAGGTGATACTGTGTGCTGGCACTGTGTGCTGCTCTGGATCTCTGCCCCACCTGGCCTCTGTAGGTGAGCAGACCTTGAGGGGCCAGTTCTGACTGCAGGGCCTGTTCCCTGGGGCAGCTGGCAGAGACTGGAGCACACGTCTCCATTGTCCTCCCAGTGCGGAGGACGGAGATAAAGCACAAACACGAGCAGTGCTGCTGCAGGCTGCCCGGACAAGGTGTTGGGGAGCTGTTTGCGCTGAGCGAGACGCACGGCGCACGGAGAGGAGCGCTGGGCTCTGCTCGCCATCTGTGGATGCAGCAGATAGCATCGCTGGGAGCAGAAAGGGTTTTCAGTCTGCGAGATGAGCTGCTGATTGTTGTGCTCCACGCAGGCTCCGCTGCTGGTCTTTGGCATTCCAGCAGCACGGCCCTGCCTGCATCAATCGATCCCCGCCCGCCGTATTGACAGGCAGCCCCGATAGTTCTCATCTGAAGAAGTGCAGCATGGATAATTAAGCAATGCACTCTGCAAGTTGGTGATCAGCTTCTCGTGGAGGACCAGTAATGAATAAAAAGTACATTAAGTAAATTAAACTCTTGATGCCTGCAGGTCTGTAACTGCAGAGTTGCCTTTCTGAAATTCATTACAGTTTATAGGAGTTCTGTTAATCAAGAGACTCCTGCAGAAAACATTCTGGGAATTAAAGTTTATTTTATTCCTGTGTTGTTTAGGACAGAGACAAGTGATGTTGCTGCCGGTCTCTCTGAATACTGAGCTGGGCTCTGAACCTGGGCCCACTGGATGTGGAAAAATTTAATTTGAGCAGTTAAATGGTCTCATCCCCCACCCAAATATATATATAACTACATATAATGGGATTTTATGCTCTTTGTTGGTGACATCCTGTCTTTGAACAGACAGCCAGGTGGATGGGCTCAGTGTCTGTAAGCCAGCCTCCCTTGTGTTTCTCGGTGTGTGCATGGAGCATCCAGGCTCTGAGCAACGCCTGGGGTCTGTCCCGTGCTGGATGCCCACGTGCGTTTGGTATGTTTGGATTTCTTCCTCTGGAGCACTGAATCTCTCTTGTTACATTCTGTAAACCAGAGAGAGCCCAGCCGAGCAGGTGCCCTTCTTAGTGTCCAGATGTAGGAGCGTTCTCCAGTGATATGAACACGCTGCAGAAATCATGTTTGCTCTCTAAACTTTTTTTTGCAAGCGGCTGCCAACTGCACGCTTGGATGGGAGCCATTTATTTGTAGCACAGTCAATCTTCCCTTAAAGAAAACCACCAGTGAATTAGCTTTTGCATAGTGTTTCAATCAAAGCATTTGATCCTTGTTTCTGCGAGATAATCCTAAGAACTTCTTATTTGGAGAATAGAGGACCGTGATGGATTTAATTCATAAAGGGAAGCAGCCGTAAGGAATGTAAATGTAAGAGGCTGATAAGGTAGGATTTCCTAGTTGCTATGACAACCCCTGGGTCATGAGCCTGAGAAAATATAAAGTAAGTCCTGGAGCTGTGAAGATGATTATAAAATTTAACTGTCATTCTTCATTTGGAGTTGATGGCAAACATTATTTACTTAAGTTTATCTCCAGGCAGGCGAGGATCCTTTCTTCCTCCCTTAAATCGGAGCCTGGGATCACAAATGAACGCGTTGTGCGCGGCCCACATTAGAAGGCGAAGCCACTATTTATTATTCTAACCAGACAATTTGCAGGGAATATCCCTGTAGATTCGGTCACTCCCGACAGAAGCAGAGCTTTTATCCCGTGTATCCCTGATAAAAGGCTCAGTGCAGGGGGATGTTCCCAGCCGGGCGTGCCGGGATGAGGATGGTTCCCCAGCCCAGGGATGCCCCGATCCCTCTTTTCTTACCCTGGAATCCCGTGTTTGGCTTCCACAGGGGAGGGAATGCTCAGACCTGGTGATTTATTGAGCGTGTGCCCTGTCCTGCTGCCTGGTGGGCTCTTCCCTGCCTGCAGGAGGGAGCAGGGATCCACAACAGCCTCTGCATTCCCTGTGCATTTCTGGTGCTCCCACCTCAGCCACGGCAACTTGGCTTCATCGTCTGCTCTTTGTTGTTGCTGTCGCCCAGTTTCAGACCAGCAGAGGAATCCTTTTGCAGCCCATGAACACTCTGTGCTCTGGAGGGCTGCAGGAGCGCTCCCAGCTGGGACAGAGTGAAGCCTGAATGTCTCAGTGCTGACGTGCCTGGGATGAGCAGCTCCAGGAGCATCTGGGGCCACATCTGGGGCTGTGGCAGTGGCAGAGCCCGCAGCTGCCACTCTCCTGCTGCCCCAGATACCCAACTGCTGCGCCAAGGTGGGTTTGGTCTCCAACAGCCTCTCCAAAGCTCTGCTCCAGATGGAAACCAGGCAGTTCCTGGCTTTCAGCAGCACCTTCTGTGCCGATGGGTTCTCTGCACACTTAGAATGGTTTCAGCCATTCCTGGTGTCATATAATTTAAAAAATACATATGTGATGAGCAGTTGTGTGTGTACTCTAAGGGATCAGCTGTGCCCTCAGCAGTGGCCTCTGGCCTTTGAGGGAAGGTGGGAGAAAAATTCATGTAATAACTTAAAGGATGTTCCAGCTCCAGCATCGGAATGTGTGACTTGAACACAAAAATCATTCAGCACCTCCCTCTGAACTTTATTTTACTGCCTTTGGAAGACTTTTCTCTGGCTGCTCAGTGTACTCGAGGGGATGAAAAGGGAAGTCACTGGATTCAAAGAATCCACGTGCAGCAAATGCCTTTTGAGGCTTTTCACTGGCTGCGGGATTTAGTGAGATGCTATTTTCGAGGCTGCTCTCACAATTTCAGTTGGGAAACTCTTTCACCTTTGCAGCTTTCATCCTGAAATGATGCTGGAGCAGGCGAGCTGGCAGATTGTGGTAAGGATCAGAGTTTGTAGCCATTACTGAAGAGAAGTAGCTCTGTGCAAATGGAACAGAGCATTATCACTGTACTGGGAAAACCAGAATCTGTTGCTTTTCCTGGGATGGGAACTTTGTGAAAGCACTTGCCTAAGTGGAAATTGCAGCAACCCCAAGTTTTATTTTTTGGTAGCCAGAGGAGGCTGAGCCTCAGCAGCAGCTGAGCACTGTCTGGGGAAGGGGTTCATCCTTGCACCTGCCCTGGGCAGGCACTGGGGTGTGGTTGTGTTTCTCCATGCAGTATTTAGTCATTCAGGGCCACGTTTCAGGAAGGTACATCAAAAGATCTGGTCCAAAAGGCTTCCCCAGGACAGACCACTGTGCTGGAGCTCTGAAGCACAACAGAGGATGAAACGTTGGAGTGTAACAAGGCTGATGAACACAAAAGAGCATTTTTATTTGGTTTCTCATCAGTTCTTTTGCTAGCGTTGCAGTGTCTGTACATCGATTGGAGATTTAGCCCTACTGCCCTTGTTATCCCTAGTTTAAGATGTAAAATGCTTTTTTTTGCAAGTGTGGAGGCAAAAGGCTTTTGAGTTAATTAAATCTATGAAGAAATGAGCTGTGAGCTGAGCATTGTAGTCAGCCCTTTCCAACCCGAGCCTGGACCCCACGGCGCTGGCCGCTCGCTGTCAGCGTGGCGATCCCTGCCAGCATTCAGGTAGCATCAGATCCCTCTATAAAATGGAGATTTCAAGCAGCTTGCAGGAGGCTGTGCATGTAAACCTAAGCCAGAAATAGCTGCTCTGACAAAGACTGACAGGTACGTGCCATTCTCTTCATCTGGCACATGCTGTCGGCGGTGCCGCTACGGGAGCTGGCAGCAGCCTTGCAGTGGTGGGTGGCAAACAAAGGCTGCTCTCAGAAATATTTTCCACACAAAGTTAGGATTAAAAGCACAGAGCCGATATGAAATACCAGCGATAACGATATGGATGAAGGGAGTTGCTGGCAACACACAACTAAACTGAAATCTGTAAAATGAGGCTTTTTCTTTTGTACTGAGTTTTCCAGCGTTGCTTTCTCCAAGGTGCATTGCCTGTGATCTCCTGTGCCTCCTGCAATTGATGGAGCGGCTGGGATCAATAATTCACGGGCACACGGAGCAGCGTTAGCCCTGGAGACGAGGCTGCTCCACGGCCTGGGGAGGTGCTGGTGCTGCCGGTCAGCCCCGGCCGAGCGCGGCCGCTCCGAGCGCGCCCTGCCCGCAGCCCTGACTCAGCCTTGACTCACCCTGCGAGCCCCGGGGGAGGAGAGGAGCGCAGTCATCTGCCAGCTCCCCCTCTGGAGCCCCCACAGCCCGATGCTAACGTGGCTGTTCCCTCCCACAGCTCCTTACGCTGCCTGGGGCCGCAGGCACGCCGCTCCTCGGCGCTGCAGTGGTGTTGGTCCTGATGGCTCAGCAGAGCCCACTCACCGCCCTCCTCCAACAGCAGAGCCCAGGCAGGGCTGCTACTACCTCCCCGTGTTTGGTGGTTGCAGGAATATGGGGTATTTCTATGGAATCTGCTCGTTAACACAACCTGGCAGGACCAGGATGGTCTCCCCTTCGCTCTGCCTTACACGTGTGCACAGCTGCAGCTTCACTTCAGGTGCTCTCCCACTGCCCAGCCTGGCGTGCGCTGACAGATCAAGTTTTCCAGGAGGTGCTGGTGGTTATCTCAGGCCTTGGTCATCTCCAGGCTGAAGGATGGTTTCTGGGACAGCGTGAGCTCTTCTCAAGCTGTTCTGTCAGGCAGGAGGAGCTGTCAGGCAGGCTGGAGATGTGGGAGCTCTTCTGGCCCAAATGAACTTGGGCAGCAATGGGTGTGGGTGGAATCCCGTGCTGACATTTCAGATACCTTCAGCATCAGAATGCTGAGATAATTGAAATCAGAGATAATTGCAGAGCAGCCATGGTAAATGTCATGGGTGCTGCTCCTGTAAGAGCTGAAGCTGTGCAGGCAAGTGGGCAAAGAGTGCACAAACAATGAAGGTTCTTATGAGTAAGTACAGGAGCTGAAGATCAACCTCTCCTCCCATTGCCAGCATCTGTTACTGCCAAAATGTAACGATTGTGTTAAATATGTGGCTTTTCAGGCAAATCCTGTTAAACCTCTTTGTGGTTGTGCACTGTGTTGTAGGAGGTGATGACTCTGTTCCTCTGACTCCTTGGGTGGGAGTCCAGGTTAGCATCCCCAGCTCTGAAGTGGCTTTTGGGGTGCTGCTGGTTTGGGTTTGGCAGTCTGGAGTAATTAAAAACAGACAAGGACTGGAAAAGGCACACTATGATCTCCCCTGAGGGCTCCACAGGTCCTGCAGGTTGTACTTGGCTCTACTTCCACATCTTCCAACTCGACTCCAGTTTTGATCTGATTTTTTTTTTGCAGCAGAGATATGGAAAGATTTGGAGAGGACAGGTTGTGTTCTTATTATCAAATTTCCTTGGTTTGTATTGTCTTCATGTATAGCAGGTACCATTAAAAATTCCCATTGGAAAGGCCACTATCACACTGATAGTGTTGGCAGGGCTGGGGACTGGACTGGCATCCAGCACTCCTGTGGTGACAGAACCCATTTTCCAGTGGAGTTTTGTTCCTCCCTATTTGCCCATTGAGTGGGCTGCAGACCCTCAGCAGGACCAGAACCAGAGCAGCTGTGGCAGCTTTAGGGGACTGCTGGAAAAGCCTGTTAGGAGGTACAAAGGCTGTGTTTAATTTATGGAAAAGAAGGGAGGGTAACGCATGAGAGTCAGAAATTGGCTGTTCTCTTTGTAAGTGAAAGGTCGCGTTACCGAGCACGGCAGGGTGGATTTGTGAAAAACGAGCTCCTGTTTGCGAGGAATTAGAATGAGTAGCTGATTTTTTTATTTTTTTCCCCACTTGTGACCTTTAAAGATGCTGCTCGTAGATTGATAAGCAGGCTGATGCTTTTAGCAACCCAATCCTCCATTTCCCTCTCGCAGAAGGACAATCTGTCAAACGCCATGGGTGTCACTCGCAGAAAACCTTCCTCTCTAACCCCCGGGGGAAGCAGGGATGTGGTGGCAGGGCCCGAGCTGACAAACAGGAAAATTCAACATTGTCTTCAATGAGTAAAGACCTGCATTTCCTGTGGTCTGCAGCCTCTGGCTAAGGACTTTCCCTGCGTCCTTTTCCCAGTCACTTCTGCTTTCTCCTTTTCCTCTGTCCTTGGCAGGGTTGCAGTGCTCCTGCCTGGTGGTTTGGGAAATTTGGCTTTTCCCCCTGAGCCAGGATAGCTACTTTCCCTCCCTTGCTGCTGAGGAGGTGCATTTTGAGGCTGGGAAGTGATGGTTTGGAGAGCCCCATCTGCACTGCATGTAGCACACGGTACCTGAGACACCTCAGCACGTCTTACTTGGGTTGTGTTTGTAGTGGCTGATGGGCTGATGAAATAATGGAAGATGGGCTGAACTCAGAAAAATCGTTTTCTTAGAGATGGACAGCAGTTCTGTGTGTCCAGGTGTGCCAGAGCCTCCTGGGGGCTGCTGAGGAAGCTCCTGGTGCTGCAGGGAGCTCTGGCTTTGTGAGCTTGGCAGTGTCCCTGTGTTTATTCTCTGTTCCTGGAGTGCTGCTGGCACCGAGGTGCTGCGGCTGCAGGCGCCCTGGGCAGTGCAGCTCCTGTGCAGCTCTCTGCTGTGTCTGCTGGGTGCGTGGCACAGCTGATCTAGATCCTGACAGGAGCAGGATTCTTCCCGGGTGACAATTTGCTGCAGAGAAACCAGCGCTGTTCTGGTGGTGCTGCCTCCTGCTGCCCTTGGTCATCCCTTCCCGTTCAGGCAGAAACTGGAACGTGTGGCTTTGCTCCAAACCCTGCTCTGAGTGCTCTAAGCCACGTGAGAGCTGTTAACATGGATAATTCCGCCGTGTCATTTGGCCGCCCATTACTGGGGGATGTTAGTGCACAAGTAATTCTCCTGCTGCAGCTGAGGCTGCTCCTGACCTGTTTCTCTGTTCTAAAAAGATTGTTGTCACTTTGTGATGCTGAAGACCTTACCCATAAGGTATTTTTCCTTGCTGTAATGCGTTGGTGTTCTGTGAGGAACAGCTGACAGGCTGCCCCATGACTCTGAGCATCCACAGTGCCCAAATTGCCCCGAGTTTGGCACACCTGGCTGCTACCCTGGCAGGCAGCAGGGTGTTCCTTGACCTGCTCTCTTTTATGACGTTCTAACTGCTCATTCCCCATGGGCAGAAGGTGCCTTCATGGTTTCACTTGGGCAAAACTTCAGTGCAGGTGCTGAATTCCTTTCTAGCTGCTGTGTAGGACACGAAAGGTAAAAAAGGTGTTCATTCCCTGCAAGGGGAGCGGGCCCAGGGCAGTCTCTGTCCCACAGTGTCCCTTTGTGAGTGCCACCCTTACATAAGCACGATGCTGCAGCAGCACGATGGAAATCTCGTCAGGCCGGCCAAGCTCCCTGGTTCGGAGCCAGACATCTGGGATTGGGGTTTTCATGGCATTCTTCAGTAGCATGAGGAGCCTCATAAAGCAGCTTCTCTGGGGTATTGTGCCGAGAGCCGCATTCCCAAGCAATTACAGCCGGGGCTGCAGCAGTAATGAGCCCTCGCTTTGGGAAGGGACAGGAAGACAAAAGGGAAACGTTCAATGGAAGCTGCGAAGCCTTTGAACGTGAATAGCTGTGGGCTTGTTAATTGGGATCACCATTGGGAGCATTCCCTGTTCCCTCCGGCTCTGGCACTGTGGCCAGGCTCCGGCCCGGAGCGCGGTGGCAGCACGGGAAGAGGGCTGAGAAGCTGCAGCTCTTTGGGGTTTCACCATTAATGATTTCTGGCCAGGGGGACGAGGCGCAATTGAGCCTTTTTTGGACCAGGAAAGTGCTGCAAGTGGTGTTCTCAGCTGAGCGAGTCTCAGCATAACAAAACGCTCGCCTGCTGCTTCAGAAGGGTTTGCTTTGGCACCAGCACCATCCTCAGTTCTGTGGGGTGGCAGGGGATGGAGGAGCTGCTCTGACTGAGCTTGGTGCTCCTGAAGATGCCCAGGAATCTTGAGGATTGAAGGTCTGGTCTTTGGGAAGCAGCAGTGGCACAGTGGGTGCAGGCTGGTGACAGGCACCCTGTCACATAGGCATCCTTGTGTCCAAGCTCCCATTTACTTACAAATCTGAGATTTGTATTGGAGTGTTTCAAAGCTTCCTTATTTTGAATGTTTCCTCTAGAGTTTGGTGGGTTCCAAACAAGAAGTGAAGTTTGAATAAGAACCACTTTGGCTTCTGCAGTGAGTTATTGCCGAGGCTGCTCAGAGACGGGCTGTTCGTGTCTGTGTGGGTAACTATCAGAGAACATTTTGTTGGTGTTTGTTTAGAAGACAAACAAAAACCCTCTGAGCTGGAGCGAAACACTTGTCCCTGGGATTTTGAGTGAGAGAACAGGTGCAGTGTGGATTGTGACTCAGTCTGAGGCATGGCACCAGTACAGTGCCAGTAATAACGAATGCTGTGTGTCCTCGTGTCTGCACAAGGCTCTGCCAGTTCAGGGTGGATGAATTGCAAACTCGCTATTTTCCTAGGGAAAACAATTGGTGCAAGGTTCGGGGAATCTCTGCTTCCCACCCTGCAGGCCAGCACTCCCAAACGTTGTGGTTGGCAGTGCAAGGACAGATTCCTGGGCTCGCTGATGCCAGAGAAAACCGCACGTGGTTCCACTCTGCCGTGCGGTTTGCAGTTGAGAGTGACAAGTTTAATTCCTTGTATTGCATTTGGGATGGAAAGGAAGAGTACGGCAGATGAATTTCCTTCTTTTCTGATTCCCTCCCCCCGTTTGATTGCGCTATTGTTTCTTTGGGCACATTAAAATAGAATTTGACTGGAGTCGTTATCCGCTGTCCCCGCGCTGCCGCGTGTAATCCTCTTGCAGAGCCCTCCGCTTTGTGCAGCGCCGTTTGCTAATGAGCAGAATGTAATTCTTTCTTTTTTCTGGAAATTACATGAAACAGCATAGCCATAAAACCTGCAGATTCAAGATGGCTTGTTTTGCTCTCATAGGCAGCCCAAACTCCACAGCCGGGGCACCCACAGTGAGGATCCAGCCCCAGCTGCAGAAGAACCTGTTGTGCTGCACCATCCATTCCCATGCACACTGCTTGGATCCCTGTGCTCAGGGGATGAGAGCAGGATGAGCTGCTCCCAAATCAAGTACAGGCAGTAGGAAAAGGAAATTTTGCAGGTTGAAGTCACCTGCCTCGTTGTGGGTGTTGAGCATATGGTGTCTGTGTCAAAGCATTTTTCCTCAAAACTTGGGTGTTTTATCTCATCAGCTGAGCCTAATGCATTCCATTCACAGGGTGGTTACCCCGGGGTGATGGCCCCAAGGTGAGCTGAGAGGAGTGTGCTTGCAGGGAGGTGCTGGGGCTCAGTCCTGGGCGAGCTGTTGGTGTCACTTTGGTGTCACTTTGGATGCAGAGCCCAGTGGGTGCCTGAATCCAGTGACTGATGGCACCCATGCTCCAGAGCAGCTGCCTGCCTGCAAACCTTCCAGCAGCACACAGCCCTGGCAGGTTCAGCAAAAAAAATAATCCCCAACCCAAAAGCACCTTCACTACAGGATGTGCTCAAGTGGCTCCTCAGCAAAAACCCTTTTAACGTTTATAAACCATTTCTAAAAGCCAGCCTGAACCAGGCTGTCATTTCAGTGCCTTGCTAGAAAAATAGCCGTGAGGAATTGTCCTTCATTTGTGGCTCCAGAATGTGGTGTGTCATCCAGTTTGGTGAGAGCAGCATTTACTGGAAGGTCGCGGTTGCTGGGGCTTAAGGAGGGGTGTTCTGGACAGACTGTGCTCACTTAGAGCAGGTTTTATAAAGTGCTTTTAAATGCAAGTGATTAAGGGGAGGATTTCTCTTGCTCTCAGGTGCAAATGCAGCTCCTGATTAAAAGTCAACTGCTGAAATCTGAAATTTTCACAACAGCACTGCTGAGTTATTTATTGTGGAGCATTTCCATTGAAAATGAGCCTTGTTTTAAATATCCTACCCTTGATATGCTGAGTGCAAAGGGGCCAGGCTTACAGTTCGTGAAAACTTGGCAAAAACAAGCAGATCTCTTCAAACTGTTGGGGTTTGAGAAGAGAACTGTGAAGAATGTGTCTAATTGAAACTGTTCTTTCAAGAAATGCTAAGCAAATGTCTGGTAGATTTTCAGCTGCTGTTGGCAACATCTGTAAAAGGTCTCATGTCTCCTGTGACATGGCAGCAGGAGGGTTGGAGCCCGCCTGGCTTTGATGGTTGGAGTGTATTTTTATTTGAAATGCACTCGCTGTGTGTACAATAGAGGGAAGGGATGTGGTTGGAGTGTGCTGGGCTGCTCCACCTGCAGCAGTGCTCGGTGCCAGCCCTGTGCTGCCCCGTGGCCAGGAGCGAGCAGGTTTGTCCAAAATTGCAGCAGAAAAGCGATGTACCCGATTTTCCTGGGGGCTCCTCATTGTGCCCCGGAGGACAGGGAAGAGCAGCAGTGATGGGAGGGAGAGCAGGATGGAAGAAGCTGGAGTTGGGGTGTGGGCAGTGACCCCCCAGCCCCACACCCCTCCATGGGCTGCTCAGAATGTTCCAGAGCTGCTGTGGGTGGCACTGGGGGGTGGCCAAAGCTGGGCACTTTGTCCCTGGTCGCTGCAGCCCATCCAGTCCTGGCTAAAGCAGGTAAAGCCGCCGTGGGGCCAGGCGTGGTGAGAGCTGCAGGGGTTTGAGGTGCTTTGTAATCCCGGGCACATCGAGCAGGAGAGGCTTTATTTAATTCTAATAATGGCAGAGATAATGTTGGCTTTGTGATAGTCCCAGGCGCAGCTGTTGTGCAATATCCACGGCGGCGCATGCTGTGAATGGCTAGCAAGGTATCGAGCCCCCAGGATGTTTTCCTTGCTTTTCAGTGCCTGGATGGATTGCATTGCTTTATTGGAAGAGCGCTGACTTTGTGCTTGCAGTAATTAATTCCCTTTTCCGGGCTGGGGGAAGGTTGGCTATAATTTCCTGCATTCTTTTATCATAAGGCCAAAGGAGAAGCTCAGAATAGCGAGCAGAGAGGAACACTGCATACATGCATTTTAAATTTAGTTTCAAGCAGTTAAGAAGATGGATTTTTGGTGGGGTGGCCTCTCTGTATTTGCAGTTTTGAAACAAGGTGACCTGGAGGATTGGTGCTGGCTGTAGTGTCCATTTCCAAAATCCCTGGCTGTACTGCTCTCTCCACCTGTAAATCCATATTCCCCTCTCCTCCAGGGCGCTGCAGTGGGCTGGAGATCAGGAGTTTGTTTCCCTGCTGGTAGTTCTGACACTGCCTGTGGACAGGAGGAGGGTTGTTGTGGGGGAGTACAAGTGTGTGCTGACCAAAATTCAGTTGTGACTGAGCAGAGGAGCAGCACAGTTTGTGTCCTCCTGCTGTCCCCCCTGCCTGCCCTGATCTTGGGACATCCCAGTGCAGGCTGGGCAAGGGCTTCTCATGGGTATGAGAGAGCGTGAGAGATGGAAAATATTGCTTCTGAGAACAAGAAGGGCAAAAAGGAGTTGGGGAAGAATGAGTTTCTTGTGTATTTTCACTGATTTTGGGGAGGTTTTCCATAAGTGCATGTCTGGTGTCACCTTTGCTTTGTGGCCATTGAAATGTCCCATGGAAATGGTTGTGTTCAGACAGGCAGGGAGGGCAGTGACAGGGCTGGGAATGGCTGGGTTCTGGCCAAACCCAGAGGGTAACCCGTGTGTGGTGTGCAGCCCTGCCCTGGGGATGGATGTGCAGCCCTGCCCAGGTTCCCCAGCCCTGCCCTGGGGATGGATGTACAGCCCTGCCCTGGGGTACAGCCCTGCCCAGGGGTACAGCCCTGCCCTGGGGATGGATGTGCAGCCCTGCCCTGGATGCTCAGCCCTGCCCAGGTTCCCCAGCCCTGCCCTGGGGATGGATGCACAGCCCTGCCCGCTCTCCCCGGAGCCCTCTGCTCCTGTTGCCTTGCCAACACCGTGCAGGAGATGGAGCCGAGCTCCGCTGCAGTGATGCTCAGGGAGAGGAGGAGGAGGAGGAGGAGGAGGAAGAGAGGGAGGAGGAGAGAACCTCGCCGCCCCAAAACCAGCCCTCTGCACCCCGGCGGGGAGGGAGAATTAATAACGCTGGCAGAGGCATTCAGCGTTCGCTCCTTGCTGCTTCTGAGATTGTACAACAGCATAATTTTTTAATGACGGGTAATGATGAAACATCAATTTCAAATCTGTTTTTCTGACTGGTGCCTGAAGCTGCAGCGTCAGGCTCGGCACAGGGAACAGGGTGCCCGGATCCCTGCGGATGGAGCCGGTGCCTGCTGATGTTTGCCATGTGGGTATCAAGGAGGAGCACTAAATTGGAAATTGCTTCTAAATGGGCTCAGTTTGACTGTTTTAGTGCTTCTCGGGAGAACACAAGAAATGCGGAGATTCTAAAATAGAAGCAGCACGGCGGTGCCTGGTGCTGTGCGTTGCTGGTGTTTGTCTTTCTTTACAGTTCACGTCCCTTTGGTGGCGGCTCAGAGGCGCCTCACCTGAAAGCAGCGCTGAAATGCCATTTATCTCAGCATTCCAACGTGCAGAACACTGCCACAGAGCTGAGGGGACAGGTGTGGGTCTGCTGGGCAGCCCAGGGCCCTGCTGGGACAGGGACAGGGACAGGGACAGGGACGCTGTCCCCAGGGAGCAGCAGTGCCTCCGTCCTGCCCCACCACAAATTCCCTTGGCTCTGGTGTTACCTGGCATTGCTCATCCCAGCCCTGCCTTTGGGGCTCTCAGGACACCCCAAACATGGGTGCCCGATGGCTGCACACCACCCCTCCTGCCACACATGGGAACGTGGCAGAAAATGAACATTTCAGCCCAAAAGATAAAAATATGTAATGGGAAGGCTTTTCTTGCTGCAGCTCTCCCTCGGAGCAGACGCTTCAAAGGCAGCAGCGAATGGAAGTCACTCTCTGGAGCTGTCTCGTTCTTTCTCGAGGCAGTGTTTTGATAAATGTTGATGAGTTTCACTGTAAAACTAAATGACATTTATAGCACGATGTATGCTTTACCCATTGCTTAATTATACCTAATGGTGTTGGATGGAAAAGGCATTTACCATTTTACTTTTGTTTAAAATGACAATCTAAACCTCAGAGCCTGTGGGGTTTTGTAGAACGATGACGATTTAATTAAGAACTAAATACAATCTAATTTTAAAAGGCAATTGCAACTTTTAGAAATAAGTGATAAAATTTACAAAGAGCTTTCTGAGAGAGGAGTGCTGGGCTCGGTGTGCCTGCTGTGGGATGGTCTGGGTGCAGGTTTGAGGAAGGTGGGATGAGGACCATATCCAGACTTGTTTTCTCTCTCATCCTTACTGTGTTTGTTTGGTCATATGCTTCACAGTCCTGTTGCTGCACCTGCAGAGGCAGTGAGAGGCATTGGGCTAACACAGTTTATAAACCCAAGGGTTTTTTTTCGTGTGCACAACACGGTTTCTCTTCCCTTCCTCCCAGCTCTGCCTTTGTCCTGGCAGCCAGCAAAGAAAACAGAGCCTCTATTGAAAACAAGGCTTGAGGAATGAGTGTGGATCAGGCAAGCTGCATCTTTAAAAATAAACACTGGAGCAGAGCTTTGTGCCTTCCACTCAGCTGGCAGAGCACTGACAGCAGGCAGGAATGTGCTCAGGAGCATCTGCCCTTTCTCTTCTTTTCATGGGTTTAGTCAAAACAAATCCCAAAGATGAAGGGAAAAAAATATACCAAAATGCATTTTATTTCCCCAAGCCTGGATGAGCCAGCGGGCGGAGGCTGGAGGGGTACGTGCAGGATCTGCAATGAGGAGATTAATGTTTAAAGATATTAGCACTGGTCCTATACTAACATTCATAAATCCAACGGGTGGCAGATTGAGGGCTGATTCCGCATTTTTTCTTCCTCCTCTGTAAAATAATAAATATGGTAAAATAGCTCTCAGAGCTGCCTTTATCGTGGGGATGAATCAGGACAGTTGGTGTTGCAAGAGACTTAAAACTTACAAATATGTTGCCCTTTAGGTGAGCATTCATCATAATGTCTGATCTGGGATCTAGACTAAAGGCTTCTCTTATACCTTTTTATCCTTCCTGGGAAGTGGAAATTGGAAGGAGTCCTCGCTTTGATGGCGACGTTGCTGCTGAGAGCCTTTCACCTGTGTTGTGGGGGAGTGTCTGTCCCCGTGGGGGTCTGTTGTTCTTTGAGAAAAGATCTTGTCTGCTGTCTCTGAAAGGACTGGAAAGGGGGGACATACTTGAGTAAAAGAAAGGGAAGGGAGAGACCCCTAAGACATTGCCCTTCTTCGTGGCATGGAGTCCCTGCAGGTGCTGGGTGGGCAGGGAGATAAATACCTGTGGGCAAGCAGGGCTCCGGAGTCCAGAGCTGTGCCATTCCCATCTGCCCGGGGAGGTGAGGAGTGGACAGGTAACACCTGTGAGCAAAGCCACTCCAAAGCTGGCAATTCCTGGAAAGTGACATCAGCTTTCCTGCCCTGATGGCAAACTGGGAATTAACTTCAAAGGGCAAAAGAAACTCAGCCTGATCTGTGGAGGAGAGCCCACCCTCGAGATGGGCTGGTAGCACACAGGTCACTGTGCAAGCTCCTGGTCATTCCAGCTGGTAAATGTTTCCCTTCTGCTTCTACACCCCAGTTTTGGGATAACAGCTGGGCAGGTGTTTTGTCAAAGGCTCACAGAGTCGCTCCTGTGTGTGACAGGGCAGGGACAGTGCTGGGATTTAAGGCTGGGTGCATGCTGAGCCAAAGGGTGGGAACAGGCCAGGATACCCTAAAAAACCACAGTATTCCTGGTATTCTTTGTTGGTCCTTTGTTTTGAGGATATTTTCTACAGGTTTGTGCATTTGTTATTAATTTTGCCATTTATTTCTCGCTTATTTCAGTGGTGAGCTAAAGATTTCAGACTTAAATATGCAGGCATTGAAAGGAGGTCCTTTTTATAGGGAAGAGACCAGGCTGATGTTGATCAGAATTCATTGTGGGTGCTTTATGGAAATACAGATTTCTTGGGTTTAAAAGAGATTATTAAGCCGCACGTTGTGACAGATGCTACTGACAGTAAAAAATAGAAAGGATGTGAAAAAGTCTGCAAGAAATGGGTTACAGGTATGGATATAAGACATATCTGCTCATTAGAGTAAAACGAAACCCATCATCTGAGTTGAAACAGGATTCCTTGTTCCTGGGAACCCTGTGGCTGTGACTAATGGGAATCGCTGTTGTGGGCACACCTGGGGCAGGTGCTGTCTGCTCCAGGGCCTGAGCTGTGCCAGGGCAGAGCTCGCCAGCAATGGCATCACCCAGAGGGCCTGCAGGGGACAGAGGGTGTCTGGGCTGGGGGGCTGCAGTGCTGGGGTCCCTGGTAGGGCCATGGAATGGATGTTCCCCCATTGGGTCCCTGGCAGGGCCATGAAATGGATGTTCCCCCAATTCTCGGGTCCCTGGTAGGGCCATGGAATGGATGTTCCCCCATTGGGTTCCTGGTAGGGCCATGGAATGGATGTTCCCTCAATTCTCAGGTCCCTGGTAGGGCCATGGAATGGATGTTCCCCCAGTGCTGGGGTCCCTGGTAGGGCCATGGAATGGATGTTCCCCCATTGGGTCCCTGGCAGGGCCATGAAATGGATGTTCCCCCAATTCTCGGGTCCCTGGTAGGGCCATGGAATGGATGTTCCCCCATTGGGTCCCTGGTAGGGCCATGGAATGGATGTTCCCTCAATTCTCAGGTCCCTGGTAGGGCCATGGAATGGATGTTCCCCCAGTGCTGGGGTCCCTGGTAGGGCCATGGAATGGATGTTCCCCCTTTGGGTCCCTGGTAGGGCCATGGATTGGATGTTTCCCCCGTGCCCCTGTCCAGCTGCAGGGGATGGCACCCTGCACAGGGATGTGTGCTGAAGGTGGGCACAGAGCAGATGGAGCTCCCTCCTCACATCCAGGTGCCAGCTCGGGCTGTGAGCAGTGCCCTGCTCCGTGCGAGGCAGGTGGCAGCTGCTGGCCACCGCAGGGCACAAACAGAGGTGACAACGGTGGTGACAAACCTGCAAACATGTAAATTCTCTCCTCCTGTGCTCAGGTTTTGGCAGGGGCTGCTGCAGGTTCACCCCCGTGGCAGAGACAGAAAGGAGTGTGAGGCAGCAGGTGGTGTTGTGGTCAGGGAGATGCACAGAACATGCTCTTTGATTGTGCAAACTGAATATTTGATCTGTGCTTCCTCCTCTTACGCTCCTCATCGGGGCTTAGCTCCCCATGGAGCAAGTCAAGGCAGGGAAAGGAAATTCCACCTGTGTTTGAAACTCGGGTTTAATCAAGGTCTCCTTCCTTGGATCGGGGCTGTGGGTGTCCTTGGTAGCAATGTAGCTGGAAGATAAATGCAGATAAGAATTCTGTATTAGGGCTCCATTAATAATAAACGTGTGTTGATGCTAACTGAGTGTTATTTAAACACACTGAATGGAGGCAGCAGCCTGCTGGGACCGTCTCGTGTAGTCAGAGCTTCTCCCTTGCTGGTGCTGCTGCCAGGCAGTGCTGGGGCATGGAGGGGTGGATTTTGGGGGGTGTCCTTGGCGGGTGTTGGATGCCAGCGATGGCTGAGTGCCAGGGGGAGCACGAGCGAAGGGCACCTGGCTCTTTCTGCTGAGGGGCCCTTCTCTCCCTTTCCTGCTCTCTTGATCTCCCTTGCCTCTGTCCCTCGGTGTCCCCAAGAGCCCCCCAGAGCCCTCAGCAGCCTCCCCTTCCCAGATCCTCCCACAGACCTGTTCTGTGTCCCTGGCACAGCCGAGGAGCCGCTCACACCCACCGGGTCCTTGGGGGACGCTTGGATAAACCCCTGACCTTATGGGAGAAGTCTTTAGCAAGTGACCTTTTCCTGTCTAGGCAATGGACCATCAACTGCTGGAAACACAGCAAGAGAGCAGCTGCTTCTGTTCCTTAGAAATGTTGTAGAAATGTGGAGCACAAAGCGGAGATGTGCAGAGCAGCAGACCCGTGCTGCCGTTCCGAATCCTCCCTCGCCGCGTTCGTCCCTCTGGCCAGTGACAGAGCAGATGGATATTGATCCCCAGTGTCCGCCAGCAGTAACCTTTGAAGGGACAGGCGACGTATGGCCAGGGAGTTTGATCTATCAATATCTGGGTAATAGAAAGACAAGGGTGACATCTAATCCCAGCCCAGGTGACAGATCATAAATCTGCGCCGACGGGGCGATTGGCGGCAGCGGGAGTGTGAGGGGAGGGCAGAGGAGCTGCTGAGTCTGGAACACGCTCTGGCCACGGCCACAGAGGCTGTCATGGCAGAAAAAAAGAATTTTGTTCGTAACATCCAAAGGAATACTTTCATTTGGGCATTACACAGGATTTTTGTTCCTGTACCGTTGTGGTTTCAGCCAGTGGAAAGAATTCCCTGATGCCATTGCATCACATAGACATTCACTATGTTTAAAGTCAGTGCAGCCTCCAGTGTAATTTCAGAGCTATTGTCATCTTTTATTCTTACTCTTTAAGCCAGAAAAGCCATAAAGGTGGCAATGGCATTTTTTTTCTGCACAAATTTAATATCTGTGCAGAACTCGCTTGAATTTGCCGTATATTTCTGTGAAGTGGCTGTTTCATAGCGTAAACTCGCTCCTCACAATAAGTAATTTTTAGCACCATCTTGCAGGCTGTCTCGGTGTGGGGAGCAGCTCGGGGAAGTGTGATGCGAGCGGGGAGAGGAGCGGGCGCTGCGAGAGCGCTGAGAAAATCTGTGCCGAGAAGGAGGGGAGAGAGGTCCCTGGGCCTGCTGGGGCTGCCACAGCCTGTGACAGGGATGGGAGCCGGGGGCTCTGTCCCTGCAGACAGTGCCAGGGAGACTCAAGGAAATCAGCATTTCGCGAATGCTAATTCCTCCCACTCCTCCTCTTTTCGCTCCTAAATGGAAACCGGGGCTTTGAGCATCGCCAGGGGATCCCAAACCTGGCACAGCAAAGTTGTCTCTGCTGGTGGAGCCCCTCCTCAGAGCAATTCTCGTCAACCTGGCTGCGGCATAAAGGAAGGATAACATGCATTACATGTGAAAGTAAAACCCAAATACCAGGTGAGCGTTACCGAATCAATTTGCTGTGGTCTGTGCCTCAGAGGGAGACAGGGAGCTGCCATACCCCATGCCCATCATCACTGAGCAAGCCCTGCCCAGTTTGGCTCAGCTGCACCTTGCTGGAAAGTCTCTGTTCCCTTGTGCTCAGCAAGGAATTTTCATGGGCAAGACTCCCCAGTGCTGAATTGCAGCTGACAGACCTGCACAGAACTAACTCAAAAGGAGATCTTTCTAGAATTCTATTTGTTTGCCACCATCACTTTTTTTAAGAGCTCTTTGCCTGGGAATTGGAGTTGCTGAGTCTGTTTCTGGCCATGGAGAAGATGCTGAAGAGGGAATAAGAGCTACTTGAATGCAGAAAAATCTCAGAGAGGCTTGACTCAGGGTCACAAAACTGGTAATTACATCTTATTAGAAGAGAAAGTTGCTGTTGCAAAAGGTTCGTTGTGAACCTTGGTGGAAAACAACATTTTCCTCTGGGGCGAGGGCACTGGCAGAAGAATAGCTCAGGGGTGCCACGTCTGGCTCCAGGCTCCGTGCCTTGGTGGGTTTCTCTTGGAGATTGTGCGTGGGTGGAAGGAGCAGCAGCTGCCTCTTGTCCTGCCCTCCCTGCAGCCCAGCCTGCCGCAGTGACCTTTGGGAGTGGGTGACAGTACCCACGGAGGATGCAGGCTGGCATTGATGGGGCTGTGGGAGGGTGCAGGCTGGCCTTGGTGAGGATGTGCGAGCTCTGCATTCTGCCCCAGCCTGTTCTGCCCTGCTGCAGGGCCCTCCTGCTGCCCTGGGGCCATACGTGTGTCCATTGAACACCCATGGAGGATGCAGGCTGGCTGTGGTGGGGCTGTGGGAGCTCTGCATTCTGCCCCAGCCTGTTCCCTCCCTTTGCAGGGCCCTCCTGCTGCACTAGGCCCACACGTGTGTCCGTGTGCTGCCTGGGTCTCCAGCTGCTGCCCATGAAAAGATGCCATGAAATTAACTCCATCGGCAGCAATTGCCTCTCCCTGCCAGCACAATCAGCGTGGATTGTCTGTTCTTTTCCAAAGTTCAAGTGTGACGACTGCAGCTTTTTCAAGCGGTCTCTCAAGACTTGGAGCCTGGATGCACGGAGCTCCAGTGGTGTCTCCCAGCGCTGCTGGCAGTCCTCCTCTCCCTCCCAGAGGCAGATCTGCAGGGTGGTTGGTGGCCTTGGGTCCCCTCCTTTTTCCTGTGTCCGATCCGTGACCAGGAGTCTCTGGTTCTGGTCTCTCCCTGGCAAGCAGACTGTGATATTTGTGTTAAAGGGAAGAGATGAAGCCCTCAGTGATGGATGAGAGAGCAGAGGAGCTGCTCTGCTCAGGGAGGAGAAGGAACACAAAGGAGACAAAGCTTCTGGGGAGGTGGATGCTCAGTGTTTATAAACCCACTTGTCTCTGCTCTAACCACCACATTTCCTTTTAGGTACTTGAAACTGATAGATGAATGTTGACGTTCAAATTGTGTTAATTCTGGGAATGGAGCTTGGTGTCGCTTTTTTCCTTGAGCACGTGGGCAGTTTGTGTATCTGTGTGAGTTGTTTCTCCTGACTCAATCTATTAAGAGGAATTTTGTTTAGGTTTACGGGCTTACACAGTTCAGGTGTAATGAAAACCCCTCTTCCTTGGAAAGCATTTGTGTCGGGATCCTGCAGGCTGAGCCAGCAGGGCTGCAGCTCACGCTGGGGCACCTGTGGTTAGAAATTCCACAGAAATTGAAAACCCATGCTCCCCAGCACGTATTTTTAATCTTTCCTCTTCTCTCCCTGACGCTTCCCTCTAGCCCAGTGTCCTACAAGCGGAGAAAGAATTGATTTTAAATGTGACCGCTGAATATGAGCCAAGGTCCCTGGGCTGTGTCCAGCTGGGGGGAACTTGTTTGAAACACAATTTACTCGTCTGTGTGTGTCTGCAGCCCTAAGAGCAGAGACTGCAGTGGTCTAAGGCAGGGAGACAAGTGCAGAAATTAATTGTACAGGTTGCAGCCAAAGCGTCCCTCCAGCACTGTGTCCCCCTCCTCGCCCCCCTTCCAGTAAGTACAAAACAAGGTGTCATTTCTCACCTTCACAGGGAGGTTCAGCAAATGAGGCTGCAGAATTGCTTTGGGTAATGGAGGAAGCACACGTCGTGTTTTCCCTGCAGGCACTGCAGGCGCCCATTTGGGTGATTCCCTTGCTGTTAACACCGTGCGTGTGTTAGACAGGAGCTCACCCCAGGGACTCCCCCAGAAAGTGCCTTCCTTTCTGTGCCTGTTCCACTCCCTCTGCAGCAATCCCTTGGGCTCCAAGCCAGGATTTTCAAGGCTCTGATCCAGTCCTGGACTCTGTCTGTCCTGGTGTCTGTCCGTCACACTCTGGATGAGGATTTGTCCCATATTGGAGTCCCAACAGGAAGCCTTGGTCTGATACATGGACACTGTGCCGTCATAGTCCCTTCACATTTGATAGATGAAAATCTGTCCATATCATTCTGTTGGGGCTTTCCATTGGATCTGCTTGTGCTGTGCCCCTCCAAAGCATTCCCAGGATTTAATGTTGGTTCTCAACAGTAATTTTCCTTTGCTTCTCTTAGCTCCTGAGATTCCCTGTTGAGTGCATAAATTTCATCTGCCCTCCCCAGCCTGTCCTTTTCCGTTCCAAAATATTGTCAATGCTGTGTGTGTGTGTACTTTAATGCTCCTCAAAATACGTATACACTGACAGTAAATATTTACTGAGAAACTTGCCGAGCTGTTGACAATGAGGATGGGTCTGAGGAGTTCTTGCTTTGTGCTGCGTTTTTATTTAATTTAGTTTGTAATTGCTGCTGCTGCTGGTGGGAATGGCTTTCCTGGGAGCAGAATGAGGAGGGGTGCACGCCGTGGCTGGGTGCACACAGGGCTGCTCAGCCACCCTTGGATGGAGAACAAAGAGGCTGGGGCTGCTCTGAGCCGTGGAGGGGCTCAGCGTGGCCTCGGGTGCTCCCTGCCCACGGTTAACCCGGGTAAAGGCTCCTCCAGAGGGATCTGTGCTGGGTGGACTCTGCAGCCATCCATCGGCAGGCTCGGTGCTGCAGCATCCCGGTGTGAAAAGCCTCAGTGGCTTGAACTTCAAATAATTTATTTCTAAATTACTTCTACTGTAATTCTTATTAATTCAAATAGTCTTCTAAGCTGATGTAAAATTCAGTAAACGCAAGGAACAGTTTAATGAATTGAAAATAGGATTGAGTCTTTTAAAGTAAATGTAAAAAAATATGCTGGCAATAATTGCTTAGATGGAAATCGAATCTTAATAGCTTTGTTAATGATTTGTAGGGAATATTGCGTTTATGAGAACATATCAAGCTGATCCTTGTGCAAGAACCTTGTTTTGAATGGGTTTGATAAAATTATTCCCCAGAAGCAGTTAGTAATGTTTAATATTTTTGCTTGAACCACTTTGGAAGTGTTTGATTTCATTGATGTGGCTGTGCAGGGCTGCTCCAGCCACCAGCAGGGCACAGGCAGGGCAGGGCTCTGCTGGGAGGCCCCTGGGGTCTGCACAGGGTTTGGGGTTTGACAACAGAATAATTTGGGCTGAAAAAGCCCTCTGAGATTGAGTCCAGACATTAACGTGTGTCCCCAAGGTTCAGGAGCACCACATTGAGGGTGCTGGGAGTGTGGTGGGGTGGCTGAGTGCTCATGTTGTGGTCAGAGGGCTTTGGGCAGGACCAGCTTCATCCTGGTGCGCAGAATGTGGAGCAGGAGCCAGGCAGAGCTCTGGGACAGGCTCTGTGCCCCTCCTGACTGGGGCTGGGGGTCTGTGCTCCAGTATGGGTGCTGCTGTTTGATGGTGAATCCTCTTGTTGCTCCTCAAAGTTCATCAGTCTGGAGAATCTGTCTAAAATTTATACTGAAAGGGCAGAAAAATGTGCCCAGACTTCAGCTTTCTGCCCATCAGGTGCGGAGAGGAGTCTGATGCTTTATCCATCTTTCTCTTTCCAAACTATGAACCTTTTTGTCAAACATTTGTTTCCAAGGGGTGTCAAATTATAAAGGCAAGTTGGAAAGAAAGATAAATGAAGGAAGTGCAGGGTGAGAGAAAAGCTGGGGTTTCAATGTGATCCCCAGATTTCCTGTGTGCAGATTTGATCCCACTCCTGCCTTTTTGGGTTTCTGGGCTGAGGCAGCTGTGGAGCAGCAGAGGGTTCTCTGACCACCCAGCCTGTGCCATCCTGGCTCCATTTGGAGCATTGCCATCAAAGTCTCAGTGCTTGTGCCACTTTGATTCCCAGGGTTATGGAAGGATTGAAATGCAAGGCGCAGCTCCAGTGCCATCCCCGTGTCCTTTGGTGCTCAGGGCAGATGTCTCAGCGTGCCTCGCCTCATTAGGAGGAGAGTTTTGGGGTTGTGACCTGTAAATGATTACAAGGCTCCCATGGCATAATTGCACAGGATCCTTTTCCCCCTGCCTCTGGACATTATTAGCACCTGCTGATTACACCGAGTGGGTAAGGACTGGTTCCCTGAAGTCTGCCTGCTCCAAAGGATCAGTGCTTCTTACAGAGAGTTGTTCCTTCGAGTAATCTAACAGGATTTTTCTGCTGGGAGAGGGAGGGAATTTTTGGTGTTTGTGTGTGGGGCAGCAGTCCTTCCTCCTCTATTCCCATCTCAGAGCTCCTTTCTCATTGCTCCTTTAGCAGCTGCTTGGGCACCCAGAGTCAGTGCCTGACTGGCTGGTGTTCCTCCCTTGGTGGCTGGAGCTTTTCATTCCCTGGTGTCGTTTCTGACCTTGAGCCCTGCTTTGCTGTGTCTGCAGGTCACGGTCAGAACCTGGTGACGGAGGATGTGACCGTGGTGGAGGGAGACGTGGCCACCATCAGCTGCCGCGTCAAGAACAGCGACGACTCCGTGATCCAGCTCCTGAACCCCAACAGGCAGACCATCTACTTCAGAGATTTCAGGCGTAAGTTTGTGGCTCCTCCTTTGGTCGTGACTCCTCCTGTGCCTCACTCGCACTCAGGACACGGCATTTGCTGAGATCCCTCCTGTTTGTGCAGTGCTGGGCACTTACGGATCACTGGTTCTGTGGAGGTAGGTGAGATAGACAATCATCATCTTCCCCTTAATGGAAAACTTCACAGTCCTCTCTAAAAGTCAGAGCATCTTACTTTGCAATGGGAATTGATTGTTGTAATTCAGGGTGAATTGCAATTGAATGCCAAATATTTAGCTGACACAAACAAATTGAGCAGGGCGACACCGAGACAGCGCAGCGCTCTCAGGAGTAATCTCTTCAGACCAAAGACTGAAAATTTCAGGACAATCTGTGCTGCTTTATACCCAATCTGAAATCTCTCATCACTTACATGTCCAGTGGATATGTCTGTCCTGTGGTGACAGTGCCACAGTAGCTGCAGTGAGACACTTTAAATGGTCTGTATTAATGTCACTGTGGGGACACGCCTGTCCTCTGCCCAGGAAGCAACAGGACAGGAAAAAAGCTTTAAATTCTGCTTCTCCCAATTCCTCCCTCACTTAGGCTGTCCCTGAGTGCCTGCAGTTGGTGCTGGGGCTGCATAGACACCATAAACATTTCACCTACACATCCCTAATAAAACCTGGTAATAAAACTATGCCCAAAGATTTGATGCTGTGCCCTGTGATTGGCTCATGTTGATTATTGAGAACCAAGATTTTATGGGTCCAGCTTGAAGGTAGGAAGCAGCTACTCCGGAGCCCAGGGGTGCTCACCCTTATGTGCTGCTGCCCGTGGGGATTTGGGGTGGTGGTGTGGTGGGAAGGGGCCATTGCCCCTCTCCGTGCAGTCACCAGGCTGTGCTTGCCCCGCAGCCCTGAAGGACAGCAGGTTCCAGCTGGTGAACTTCTCCAACAGCGAGCTGCGGGTGTCGCTGACCAACGTGTCCGTCTCAGACGAGGGGAGGTACTTCTGCCAGCTCTACACCGACCCGCCGCAGGAGATCTACACCACCATCACGGTGCTGGGTGAGGAGCCCTGCACACACAGGGGCACGGGGGTTCTGCGCAGCCCTGGGAGGGGGACTGGGAGCCAGGACGGAGCCCTGAGTGCTGGTGGCCACAGGGGCAGCGTGGCAGGGGCAGCTGCTGCTCTGTCTGAGCGGCTCCTGCCGATTAGCAGCAGCTTTTAAGGCTCTATTAGTGGGAGAACCTGGATCAGGGAGGGTGACTTAATGTAAGATCTCACTTGCTGATTAGTTTAAATCTTCCTTCTTTTGCTTAATGAGATTTGGGTCTTAGGTTTCTCTGCGTTGTTAAGTGGTGTTTATAAGCAGTTTTACTCTTGCTATTACAGTTATCAACACCTTCAAAGTTTCCGTGCACTTCCAGCACTCACAGGCACGGGAAGCTCTTCCAGCTCCTGCCTCTAATCGTGCACAGGCAAAAACAGTTCCTTGGATTTGATTTCACTGCTGGCAATGCTGAGAAGGTGTTTGAAAGGAGAATACTCATTTCATTCACCTGTAAGCCAGCACCGCGTGTCTTTCAAGTGGGAGACATAATGCAGGTTTTTGTAGGGTTTTTTTAAGCATGAATCATGCTTTAGAACTGAGGGAAAAGTCAGTTTTCTTGCCTTGTACTTGAGTTGTTTTTGAGCAGCCTTTGTGTCATGGCCAGTGTGTGTGCTGCCTTTCCCCCACACCCATAAGGGAGGGGGTTTCTTGTCACCTTTGCCATGCTCTGGGCTCAAACCTCAGCTCAGGAAGCAGGCAGGGATGAGGGAGGTTTATCAGCAGAAGATGAAGGAAGGGTCTTGACTTGCATGGAGAGATTGGGCACTGTGATGGCAGGCATGGCTTGTCTTGCCTGTCCTTTCCATTACTGGCTCCCTAATTAGGGGAACTAATGAGCCAGGGTGGGGGAGTGGTGCTCAGTGTGGCATTGGCTGCTCCTCCCAGGAACTTGTTCCCCACCAAAAACCTCGTGGCCATCCCCAGCCTTTGGCAGGGCTGAAGTTGTGTCAAAGCCTGGTTCTGCTGGCCTGCCCGTGGCACTGCCAGCTCGGGAGGGCACAGGCAGGGCTGAGGTGTCCCCCTTGCAGCTGGCATTCAGGGGGGCTGCACGCTGGCTGCAGCACTTTCATGTCTTCTGTGACACAATATGTAGATTTATTCATGCCTAATTGGAACATGTGAAACTCTCAAATATGTAGCTCATTCTGTTCTTTTTAGAGAGAAGCCACAAGTGACTAATTAGTCCATTTGATCATCTGGATGATATTTATACATATTTGTTCTTCATTAGCTTTAAGACCTGTGAGTCACATCTGAACTGTGCAGTTGCTTAATCACATTGATCAGAGCAAAGTTGAGTTTCCTTTGGAAGTTCTGGGATTTTCTGAAGCCGTGACTCTGCCATGAGAGCTCTCGCTGTTCACTTTTTCTTGGGTTTTGCCTTGCTGCTGATGTTTCCATGGGAAAAAGATTCCCTTGGTCCCGTGTCTTAATTTTTAAGCTCATTTGTCCAATTTCTGGGCAGTGCTGCAGTGGTTGTTACCCCTGAAGTTACAGCCTGTTTCTCAATATTACTGGATGATTTTTTATTGGGTGCAATCTCCCAGCTTTGTGTTTTGGGAGACTCCTGACCTAGGGAAGATGTGTGCTTGGGCAAAGGATGTGGCACTCCCACCCCAAAGGATGTGGCGCTTGTGGCCGGGCACAGATCCAGCTCCCCCTTCCTTTGGGGTGGTTTTGGGGTGGTTTGTGGGGGTGTGATGGGCGCAGAGCTGTTCCCAAGGGATGCTGTTCCACTCCAGGCTTGTGCTCAGTGGCTTTTCGAGCATCTTAAATGAGGTTGATGTTTGCTGGCCTGCTTCCATGCTCACGGCTGAGCCTTGGAGCTGAACAGCAGGAGAGAAAAATTGCCGTGGAGGTTAGAGGCTTGGTAAGTAATGCAGTGCCAAGTGTCAGCTTTTGTGTTTCCTCTCCTTGTCAGAGAAGTCAGGAAATGTGCACGGAGTCAAGCTGGATTTTTAAATAGCAGCACACACCCGAGCAGCACAGGAGGCTGCGGCTCTCCCTGGAACCGTGCCTGCCTGGCAGAGGGAACAGAAAGTTACAACCCTGATAATAATAATTTGTGAGACTGCGGTGATTATTAGGTGGAGAGTGAAAGTGCTCACTCCAATTACTGCAAAACCACCTATCAAAGGGTTTGATTGATTGAAAGATCAAATAAATGCTGGTTGCTTGTTTCCTGCAGTGGATTTTGCTGGTTTTCCTCAAGGTTTTGTCCTGTGTTAGTGATCAAAAGACGTTTTTTTTCATCTGGTTTGTGTTGTGTTTCCCATTCCAGTGCCACCACGCAATTTGGTAATTGATATCGAGAAAGAAACGGCCGTGGAGGGAGAGGAGATCGAGCTGAACTGCACTGCCATGGCCAGCAGACCAGCCACCACCATCAGATGGTTCAAAGGCAACAAGGAGCTAACGGGTAGATGTGTCCTCTCAGTCCCTTGCTTTGTTCAGGGAGCTGAAGTGATTTATGTAACGCTGGGTGTTTGTTCTCTGCTGCCAGTTAAGGGGAAAAAAAAGTAAGAAAAGTAGAGCGAGCTTCTGAGCACCAGCTGAGGAACAAAGGACTGTGTGGGCAGACAGATTATTCCCTAACGCGGGGGGCTGAACTCCATTTGGTCCTCTGCCCACCTGCCAGCCTCGAGTGGCGGGTTCTGGAGTCCTGCTGTAACTGCAGGTGACCTTGAGGAGCCCAGGGCTGTGCTCTGAATTCATTTCTGCATGGCTTGTGTGGCTTTCTGCCCTGTTTCAGCTACGAGAGGGATCGTCTGCGCTTTGGGCTGGAAGGATTTGCAATTCACCTTCATGTCTAGCTCTCCCTTGTTTGTAGAGCGTTTTCCCTGCGTTCAGTTGAATATTCATCCAAGATGGGTTTCTCTGACTCCCTGAAGTCTGGTGGCTCCCAGTACTTGCACATTCAAGTCACTGACTCTGATTGCATGTGACACGCTGTTAGTTTAAGTCTGCATGTAGATGTGAGCTTGGTTGACAACACCTTTGTGCTTTACCCAGTCTGAGACGCTGACGGACTCTCTGCAGAAGTCCAGACTCATTACTTCAAACCCACTCCCCTGCAAGGACAGGATAAAATCCTCTGTTTAAGCCCAGCACTTCAGAGCATTTGAGCAGGCCACATGCTGGCAGGATGCTGGGACAGGTGGGATGCAAACCTGGCCCAGTGGTGCCCCGCTGTGTCCCAGCACCGTGGTGTGCAGGAGTTAATGATCCCATTCTGGTTCCCTTCACCATGCCAGTGGGCAGCAGGACAAAGTGTCTGTCCCTTTCTGCCTGACCTGTGCAGCTTCTTGATTGAGTTCTCTTGTGTTAGCAGACGAATCCCAGCTTTGAGTTCCCTGGGAAGAATGCTGAGCTTCATGTAATACCTCCTTACCCTGCTCAGTCTTCAGATATTTTTTTAACAGAGTATAGACTGAAACATTTGGCTCTGAGTTTGTGAATCACAGGAAGTGTGGCTTTGCCCATGGGAAAGCTTTTCCTCCAAATATCAAGGGGTGTCTGCATGTGTCACCTGTTTCATATATTATACAGCAATATTTGGTGTCTGGAAGAGCTCTGCTACAGAAGTTACTCTTAGCAATTTTGCCTGTGAATTCTTAAATAAAGAGGCACAGATCAGAGCGGAGCTGCGCTGTCAGCGGGCGCTTGCTGAGTTCCTGGAAAAATCCTTTTTCTGCTGTCTTGTCTCGTCTCGTTTTGTCTTGTCTTCCTGCTTGTTTCCATCTCGGCATCCCTCAGGCAGCCAGTCCCGAGCTGGGCTCCCCTCCCTCAAACAGAGCACTGCTGAAAATGCTCCCACCTACCCATGCTGCTTTTAATTAATCTAATCTGTTAAATCGCTTTTGCAGCTGATTGTTGATTCAGGAGTGGGAGGGGATTTGTAGCTCATTGATTTGAGAGTTTGGGGATTTGGGGATGGCGCTAATCATTGCAGTAACATCGTGTGGACCTCGCTTGGCCGGAGGCTGACAGGGAGGACGGGATGGGTGGACACAGGGAGGTGGACAGAGGGGAGGTGGACAGAGGGAGGTGGACACAGGGAGGTGGACAGAGGGAGGTGGACAGAGGGGAGGTGGACAGGAGGGAGGTGGACACAGGGAGGTGGACAGGAGGCAGGTGGACAGAGGGAGGTGGACAGAGTGAGGTGGACACAGGGAGGTGGACAGGAGGCAGGTGGACAGAGGGAGGTGGACAGAGTGAGGTGGACACAGGGAGGTGGACAGGAGGGAGGTGGACAGGAGGCAGGTGGACACAGGGAGGTGGACACAGGGAGGTGGACAGAGGGAGTGGCCTGGCTGCAGGCCGTCCCCCTGCCCTCACTGCCCTGTCCTGTGCTCCCTGGCCAGGCAAGTCGGAGGTGGAGCGGTGGTCGGACATGTACACGGTGACCAGCCAGCTCCTGCTGAAGGTGGGGCGCGAGGACGACGGCGTGCCCGTCATCTGCCTGGTGGATCACCCTGCCGTCAAGGACCTGCAGACACAGCGTTACCTGGAAGTCATGTGTGAGTAGCAGAACCTTTCATTCTCTTCATGTGTAACCCTGTGTGCTTGGGAGTTCAGCAACCATTCCCTCCATGTTCAGATTCCAACATCAATATGGATTATGTCGTGTTACACAGAAATCATAAACGCAGTGTAGGGTAACACTTCATGGGTGAAGCCACGACTTTCCCAGCCCTCTGTGATACCATAAATACTTTGTTCTCTGATGAAATAACCCCTTGTACATAGAATTTGCATCAAAGGTTTCTGGCTGGGCTTTTTAATTGTCAGAACAGATTAAATCTGAGTATTTTTCTTCTAGCAACCTACTTACCTCTGAAAAGTGCTTCTCCCCCTCCAAAGCAACTGGCCACCGTGGCGAGTTTACTGGCAAAAACTGGGTATTGTGCAGGTGAAACCCAGTGTTGTGCACTGTGACCATACAGCATCGGCTGGATTTGCACATCAGAGAATGGAGCTCTGTGGAATCTGTAGCAGCAGCACTGATTGAAGCCAGCCTATTTCCTGTACTGCTCCTGACATGTTCATTGTTAATAATGCATCTCACTTCCCTTAGGAGCTGCTCCGCTGTACATGACAGCAGCAAGCAGGTACCTGGAAATAGCTGTGGTCCCAAATGCACCCGGTGGAGATTTTGGAGTGTGTACATGCATCCCTGCGTTCTGGAACATCTCCCAAAAGCAAAGTGGGATGGTCCCTACAGCGAGGCCGTGTGCTTGGAAAGCCAGGCCCTGAGACAATTCAAAGCCCTTGTTTTTGTAGGGTCCCTTCAACTACATCGCACTGAAAGGAGGAGAGGAAGTTTGGTATTAATTTATTTCATCTGCTTCATTATGTAGTTTCATTATGAACATCTTGGTTACAATTCTCGTATCTCCGAAAGTAGCGGGAAGTAATGTTCCTGTAATGAGGAAAACAGGAATGATCAGATACTGCCTAAATTGACAGATACGAGATTTCTTGCGACTGTGCTAATGTGTAATTCATTTATGCAAACTTAATGTCCATTAACATTTCTTGCAGAGCTCCATTAGCTTTAATAATACATTAGCACCTTTGTGAGGCGTGATCAAATACTTAACGGGGAAGAGCAAGAAATGCCATCTACCCTGTTGTGTGAGGGGATTGGAACTCACTGGGCTGGAAGGGCGTTGGACAACCTTGAGGCTTCCTCTCAGAAATCTCTGCAATCCTGGTGATTTGGTGGAACATGAGAGTGCCGCTGTTTCGGGGGAATTAAGCAAATGTTTTTTTTCTTCTTCCTCAAATCAGTCACTCCTTGGCCACTTTGGTTTGCAGCCTTAGGGATTGCCTGTGCAATGAGGGCAAAGCACCCCTAGAGCACAGTTCTTTGTTCAGCTCCTGCACTGGAGGCCCTGCTGCTGAAATTTGCATTTCCTTGGGCTGTTCAGGGCTGTTTGTGGGAATGAGGCCCCCTCAGGAGGGAGCAGGGATGAGCAGGAGAAGAGAGTTCAGACTGATTGGGTTTTACGTTCTGATTTAAACTCTGAGCTTGTTAAAAGTAATTATGTCCCAATGTGGGGACCTGACCCCGTTAGCCCAGTCTGTTCCTTGAGTGGGCAGAGCAGATGGCCAGAGAGGAGCCCCAGCCCAAGAACTCGTCCTGCATTGTGACCTTGTGGCTCGACGGGCTGGAGCATGGCCAGACACCTGCATTTCATACCTGCTGCAGGGCTGTAGCTTGAAGAAAAGGCAGTTTCAGAGCAAGCTCTTACCCTGGAGCTTCTGCTGTCTGACAGCGATGATTTGTTGGCCAGTGGGAGAGTGTGGGCAGGAGGAAGAGCCTCTTGTCCTTGCACACAGGCGTCTCCATCAGAGCTCTGCCCTGGGGCTCCTGCACTGACGCCTTCCCGGCTGGTTTTGGATGTGGGATGTGCAGCAGAGGATGCTTCTCCAGCTGCTTTCCTGCCTCCGCTGTCCATGGCGTGTCCTTGCCGGCACCCAGCTCCCAGGTCTGTGCTGCAGGGACACTGGGAATCCCTGGCTCATCCCGTGGGCATGGGGCTGCTTTCCCTTCAGCAGGTCATTACCTGGGCTGCCTGTTCCGCTCTCTGCTCTGATTTTCCTCTCCCCACAAATCCTGCCCGCTCCCCTCATGGGCACAGCGGATCCGCCCCTTCAGAACATCAGCAGGGCACAAGAAAATGTTTTTCTCAGCAGATGTCGTATTTCTCTGCACTTAATGTATCCAACTGGAGCATGAAATGTGTTGGGGAAGGACAGGAGGATGATGGATGGAGCCTGCTCAGATAATGAGGTATTTTTTGTCTGACTAAATTTCAGAGTAGGGAGATATTTTTTCTGAGATGCAACTAAAAAGTTGTGGGGTTTGTTTTCCAAGTAAAAAAAGCAGAAAACAACAATGCTGGGTGTTAACTTGTCCTATTTATGGAGGAAGCCATTTGTTGCGTATCTGCCCTGGCACAGCGTGGCCCATGGTGAAGTTGGAGGTGAATGCCTTCACGTGGCTGCAGGGTGTGTTACTGACAAGAAATCTCTGTGAACCAGCAGTGTGACAGTGTGAAACCCTCCCGGAGCACTCTAAAAGCAAGGCAGGGCTGGACTGAGAGCGTGGTGCCCTCACAGTGGCCGCAGCACTCCCGTGCTGGGAGCGCCCTCAGCCCTGGTGGGGACAGTGGCACTGGAGGGGAAATGTCCCCAGCTCTGCTGCAGCCACCGAGTTCCTGTGGGTCTGATGGGAGACCAGTGCGTTGGGTGTAATTTTAGAAAGGAAATGAAGCAACAAAATGCATTAAAATGTCGTTAAGGAGCTGAATGGAACCAGATATTCTGGGAGACGTGCGAGTTGAGCCCTTGTGGTGCGTTTGCTGCTCTCATTATGTGACACTGGAAGTGAGCGTCATACCTGGATTTTGGCCTTTTCTCTGGGCTGGCTTTTTGTCCTTTTCTGAAGTTATAATTACCTGTGCATTCATTTTTGTAATACCTACATGTGTACCTTTAAAGCCTGCCCCAGTGGAGTCTTGTTGCAGCCTCTGCTGTTGCGATAGGAGAACTTTCTGTGCCCAATTATGTTTAAAATCAGCTGCATACGTTTGCTGCTGCATCTCCAGTAATCCTTACATTTCCGTCCAGTACAAATATTAATTGCATAGTTTGCAGTGAAGTTATTAACATCAATGTAATTTATCATCTGGAGATCGCTAAAAGCGAATAAATGAGTTGTTTTGTTCAGTGAGGTGTTGACCCCTTCAGAAACTTTGATTTAAAGCTGTTTTTTTTCTTTTAGTGAATATGAAAAGCACCACAATCAGCCGAGTGTTCAGTTATTTGATTTTCTGGGGCATTAGCCACTCTTGTTTGTGACATTTCCCAGTTGGGTGCTCGTTTGTGAGCTCATTAATAAGGTTTTCTCGGAGGAATGTTGTTGGGAGCACGGAGCGTGTGGGGCGACCGGGGCTCTGCCATTTGCAGGCATTAAGCAGCAGAGTGTGCTTAAATATTAAAAGAGAAGTGTTTATCCCCAAAATGCCTGTCGGGCTCTGGCATTCCTTTTCCTGCAACAAGCAACATGATTAAATTGCTTTCGTTAAGGGTGAATTTTGCAGAGTCGTGTTTGGGGTTGACAGGCTCTTCCAGACAAGCTGTGATCTGCCAGTCCTGCTCATTCCTTATTTTAGACACGGGATCTATTTATTGAATAGATTTCTGTATTTTGGCTGAAAATCAGCAGTGCAGCCTCTCGTCCTTGTCAGAGGTGAGGAGCAGGCAGGGGATTGCCAGGCTGGGCTGGCTTTGACGCACGGTGCATTCCTGATGAGCAGCCCCACTGGATTTTGGAATAGAGGTGGCTGTTGTTTACACCTGAGGATCATTGTTAACTTTGCTGACTCCCTCTAATACAGAAAAACACATTGTTCCTGCTCTTCCCTGAGTGAGATCAGAGACTCCCCCACGTCAGGTTTTTGAGCAGCTCTCTTTGGCACAGGGGTGAGGAGCTGGATGAAGCGATGCCCGCCTGCGGGGAGATGTGCTGAGCATTATGTGGGAAGTGCTGAGGCTGGGTTTACCTGCGGCGGGCAGGACGCGCCTTGGCTGCAGATCCTGCTCCCAGGGATGCCATCTGGCGTCGGGTTTGCCAGGAGGTGCGTCAGCAATTCGTGCAGGGATC
The DNA here is from genome assembly GCF_047830755.1 of Zonotrichia albicollis. Classification (NCBI taxonomy): domain Eukaryota; kingdom Metazoa; phylum Chordata; class Aves; order Passeriformes; family Passerellidae; genus Zonotrichia; species Zonotrichia albicollis. The sequence goes on along the minus strand of NC_133845.1, from coordinate 521,766 downwards.
CGAGAGCGGATTTCAAACTTGGACCCGGCCGCTCCCCACCTGGCAGGGGCCGGAGCCTGCTCGGCTGAAGCACTGGCAGAGCCCGGGTTGGCCGCTGCTCTGCCAGCCTGGCACTGCCAAAAGCGCCTCGTGCTGCTCTCCCGGCGCTTGGGAAGAGCCTTGTAGCTGTTTGATCCTCACAGGAGCGTGTCCTCTGGGCAGGGTGCGCTGGGTTGTCCCCCGAGATGGTCAGCGAGGGTCCCACGGCCGAGCCCTGAGCACCCCTGGGAGCTGCGCCTGCCACACCTGCCTGGGCTGGCCTGAGGAGAGGAAACGGGGGGAAATAATGGGCTTAGGCTTTTGTAAGGGCCCGAACTCGGTGTAATGTTTTATCTCGGCTGATTAATGACATCTAAGCATTATCGATGAAGTGCATGTTTAAATGGATTAAGAAATCACTAACTGGCAGATCTCAAAGGATAGTCATTAGGGAGTAATCAGCAGTGCTGGTATTTTTAGAGGGAACGCAGGGGCCTGGGTGCTTGGCCTGATGCTGTTCAGTTGAAGCATTTGAAGTTCTTAAAAAGTCACTGTTAATAATCTTTGCTGATGGCACAAAAATGGGGCGAGCAGCTAAAAAAGGAAGAACTGGGACAAATGCAGAATAACTGGAGTGGTTTGGTAAGCTCCCAAGCACGGAGCTTGAGAGCTGTGAAAGTCAATGGGTACTGGCTTTGGTGGCCAGTGGCATCCTGAAGGGAGATGAGGGTTTTGGGGTGCGTGGTCCCTCTGGGGGCTGCAGGCCCCAGCAGACCCCGGTGTACGGGCACGCGCCGGGCCTGTTGTGAGAGAAATCTCATCAAACGCAGAATGGCTTTGTAATAAGTTTTTCAAATTGGCTGCTGCTACAGTGTAACCTTTAGATGACTGGTATTTAACCTTGTATATCACTCTGAGCTTTTGAATGAATTTAGCTTAATAAAGGTGCCTTATTAAATTACGAGGCTGTTTTTTTTAAGCTGCTAGAAAGAGGCGTAGTAGGAAATAGCTGTGGGTTGTTGGGTCTAATTGGCTGCCATGGAGCCTGCAGGGCCTCGGGTGCACAGATGCAAGTGTTTATTTTTGTGTAACAATCCAGTGGTGTGATGCTGTGAGGTTCCAAGTTGAGGATTTTCGGGCACTGGTGAAAACTGCCACTTCTTGCCTGGTGTCCTGTGTTACCGTCCGAGGCGGTCATCACCCAGAGCTGCAGACATCACTGCTGGAGCATATCCTGTGTAAGAGGGCGGGAGCAGACGCTGCAGCATCCTTGGAGCCATCAGAGCTCTGTCCGTGTGCTGCTAAATGTCACAGGAGCCGGGCTGGGGTCCCAGGGCGCGCGGCATTTCACAAACCTGCGCTCCGAGTCCATAATCTGCAGGAAATACACTGACTTGCTGCGAGGCAGGTGTGAGCACTGGAAGTAGAATTTAAGATTGTCTAAAGGCACGTCCTTAAACAAAGGGAGAAGGGCACCACTGCCCCTCCAGATTCTTGAGTGAAATTTCTTTTCATGCCGTGAGCCTGATGCCAGCCGGTCCTGTGGAGTGTCCAGCCATCCCTCTGCATCCTTCAGGCTCGGGTACATTTTCCTAAGTGCCTTCTGTAACTCCCAGCGTGCTGACAAGTCCTTTGCTGTGGTAACTCTGTTGGGAAGTTCTTGGCCTCAGCAGTGCTGATAAACCCAGATTCCTGTTGCAGGTGACCCCTCCACAGTGCCTGGATCCCAATGGGACGGGTCCAGCTCACTGCCTCTGTTGGTTGGATGAAGCTCCTGGGGCTGGGAGGTGGCAGAGGAAAGGCTCACCCAGCTTGGTGGGAGCTCATGGAGCTGGCAGTTTGTGCTCAGTACAGTGAGCCTGGATATTCCTCCCCATTTCCATCAGTAATTGTCATTAGTAAACAGCTCATTAGAAATACTAAACTCACCTAATGGCAGGGGGATGCAGCGGGAGAGGCAAACAGCAAAAGGAGGTGTTTCAGTCCCTGTGTGCGGAGTAAACTGGGCTGGGATGTTTGCTGCTCCTTCCACAGCACGGATATAACACCATCCACGTTCCTGGCACTGGCACGGGCTGCTGCTGCTGCTGCAGAGCGCATCAGAGGTGGGGAGCAGATGCTGTGGGGCGGGGGCTGTGCACGGGAGCGGTGAGCGCAGTGCCCAGGATGTGCAGGTGATTTATTTGCTGCATAACACCGGGGTGAGCTCGTCCTCCCCTGCTCCTTGGGCAGAGCTATTGCCCCTCCAGGGCTGGAGGGCATTTCCAGGCACACCAAAGCTGCCCCTCAGCCGGTGACACCCCAGGGTGCTGCCAGCGCCCCCAGCCCACAAGGACACCCCAGCTCCAGAGCTGCAGGAAGCATCTGTAACAGGGATTAGCTGATGAAATGTTGTGGTAGAGTCATCTCGGGAGAGGATTTACTTGTGTAGCTTATTCCATTACTGAAAATTATGAGAGTTTAAATTGGTTAAATCCTGACACGCGGGTTTTTTTTCCTAATCTCTATTATTCCATAGGAGGCATGTTAATGAGTTAAACACAGTTAATAAAATGCAGCCAGCCAATATTTTGGGTAGCAGTTACTCTCAAAGGAAATAGAAACATTTAAATGGTTTCAACCTTTATGCATACTGATTTTTTTCCTTCCTTTGTTCCTTACAGTTGAGTAAATTCCTGAAAAATATCTATGGCTTAATGGCACTTGTAGCCTTGAATTGATTTCCTGCACTGATAATGTTTTAGCTACAGCTCAGATTGCGTTTTTAATCTCTGTTTCAGTCATGGGAGGTAATGAATTTTTTAATTGTGGACTCTAGGTTTGTGGTTTGGCTCTTTTTTTCCTGCAGGGTCTTACTAAAGTGTTGTCGAGTTGGCTCCCTAACTATCCATGCTTTAATTCTCTGTTTATTGTAGGATTTAGAGGAGCTTCATCCGGGCGAAGTGTGCAGCCTCCTGTTGTTGACACAGGGGCAGCGGTGGCTGTGGCTCTGTTTGTGTCTCTAACCAGCCTCTCTTGTCCAGCCCAGTCAGCACTCATGGACCTGGGGGCTGTGGTGCAGGAGTCGCTGGTACCCCACAGAACCCTTCCATCGCGGGCACCGCGGGTCTCTCCAGCCTCCCCTCAGCACGAAGGCAAAGGAGTTCCTTTTAGCTGGAGTGGGCTCAGGATGGAGCAGTGCAGCTGGAGCCCTGAGCTCAGGATGGAGCAGTGCAGCTGGAGCCCTGAGCTCAGGATGGGCTGTGCACCAGGAGCCCTGAGCTCAGGATGGGCTGTGCACCAGGAGCCCTTGCGGGCAGCACGGGGCCATGGCAGGACTCGCGGTGCTGCCAGCCCCAAGCGGGCACGGGGGCACGAGCCGGGGCTCACCTGCCGTGTTTTGTGTCCTGCAGATAAGCCTCAAGTGCGGGTGTCTCAGAATTACCCCTTGCAAGGCCTGACGAGGGAAGGGGAGCCGCTGGAGCTGACGTGCACCGCCTTTGGAAAGCCACAGTAAGTTGGGCCCTTCCCAGGGCGGGCCGGTGGTGACGGGACGTTGCGCGGCCGCTGTTGCTGCTGCCATTCTCTGCTGTGAAGGCAGTGTCCCAGGGGGAAGGAGAGAGATGCCTCCTGCACCCAAACAGCTGCTGGACTTGCATTTATTGCTGTGCACCTCATGGCCAAGGAATTTCCACTGGAAGGCTCCTAGGAGAGCTCCTCCTGGCCACCATGCAGCAGCCTTCGGGTGCAGCAGGAGAAGGCTCCCAGGCGGACACCTCTTCCCCCAGGGAATGGCTGGGGTGGCATTAATCTGCAGTTAATCGTGGGTTTGGTTAATCTGCAAGAGCAAGGCTGGGGAACTGTGGCCCCTGGAGGTGCCAGTGCACGGACACCACCCAGCACCACAGCACTTGGCCCGTGGGGAGGTGGGATGGATCCCCAGGTAAGGCAGTCCATCCTTCAGCTCATACTGACTGTGTGATGGTTTTGCTCCCCCTTGGTGCCTCGTGTGGTTTTTATAGAATACCAGTTTTATTCTCTCTCCTCTTCTTGCCAAGCCCTTGAGGCTTTCTTAGGCAGTTGAAGAAATTTATGCATCAGGAAAATCCTGGCAAGGGAGGGTAGATTTTCTCACACTTTCATTGCTGTTCTAATTTAAGTTTTGTCGGCTTTATTTTTTTTTTCCAAAATACTTTCTCTTCCACTTGGATTTATGGCTGTCAAGTATTTACTATCCTTCCTTATTTTCCTCATGTCCATGAGATTTCTGCAAACATCCCTGAGATGTGTCAGTGCCTCCCTGGCAGCGTGCCCAGGGCTGGGCGTGGGGAGCTGGAGCCCGTCCAGCTCGGTGCTGTGGGCAGGGCAGGCACCAGAGGCTGCCCTCATCCTCCTGCTAGCCTGCATCCCCATCCACAGTGATTCTCGATTCCCAAAGTCCTTGCTTGATTCCCAGTTTGTTCTGCTGGGCACGAGGCCAGTCCCTTCCCGTGCATCAGAGGCTGGCACGTCCCTGCTGAATTCTGGATTCCGTTTAGTAGCTATTCCCTGCTCAGAGCCTGCCAGGCCCCTCTGCATTCCTGCTCCCCTGGGTACCTGCAGTGCCTCCCATTTGCTGTCACCTGGGAATCTAATGAACAGGCTTCTCTGCATTTTCTCCTTGCAGGCTATGAGTAAGACATTCCCATGTTAAATAGGACAGACACATCTCCCTGGCAGCTTGCTGCTGCACGTTTCGTGGTGCTGGTGATGTGCTGGGAATTGGCTTCTCTAGGTCACTTCACCTGGGTCTCCCAAAGCTGAGAAAATACACAGTAAAATAATCAGCTGGGTTTGGCTCCATCTTTTTAAGACAAAGAGGTTTCATGAAATCTTTTACAGGGGTTTTAGATGAAGGGGGAGGTTTCTCCAGTTAAGCAAAGTAATTTCTCTGCAAAATTTGGCAGCATAAATATTGGGGGAAGGAAGCTCAGAGGGGAAAAAAGACTAGAGAGGAGAAATTTCTATTTGGTATTAATACAGATGTTTTGTTAGATTTGACACAGCCCCCTAAAACTATGACAGAAGTGGGAAGATGCTGAAATGGTCACTTGTGAGGCATCCAGGGACACTTCTCTGAGCAGCAGCTACTGTGTTGTGTACCAGCTGGGGACTCCACAGCACAAACTGTGCTTTAAAAACTGCACCCAGGAGCATTCAAACCCTTCCCACCCCTACTGAAGTTAATTTGGGCTGTCTCAGGAGCTCCTGCTGCCCACACTGTGCCTCGCGGCCGATTCCATGGCAGCAAGGGACACAACACCAAACCCGTGTCCAAAACCAGTCAGCCAATGCCCAGCTGAGTTTGCTTGGTGCTGGATACACGGCTGGGGTGTTGAAGCATCAGGAGCTTCTGCACCATGGCTGTCATGCACTGTTTGTACCCAGGGAGGAGCCTGAGCCCTGGGATGCCTCCAGCAGCGTGAAGTCCCACTTGCCAGCCTGGGAGCCAGGCAGGCTGAGCAGTGCTGTGCTGCAGCAAACTCCCCTTGAACAGGGGAGTTGAACAATGCTGGAGTTTTCTTGCTGAGAAAGAGCTGATCTGTCCCCTCACTGCTGCTTAAAGGCCTAATGATAAGAGATGCTAAACACCCCCACAAAGTCAAAAGACCTTCCCAAAGCCCTTCAGCACCTCCAATCCTTACCAGCTCTAACAGCCCAGGCTCATTTCATCCCCTGAATGCTGCAGACCCCTGCCCACGTGGGTTCCATCGGTGTGGGGTGCAGGAGGGGGCTGCCAGGCGGGCTGGGGGGCAGGAGAAGGGCTGGAACTCCCCCAGTGCACAGCACAGCCCCTGCCGAGGTCACCGGGGCCCTGGCAGCCTGGGGAAGGGTTCAAACTTGACAAAACCTTGCTTGTTCTGATGTGCAGCTCTGCCCTCAGAGCACCCCGTGGATCAACACTGAGTCTGTAGCCTCAGAGCTTTCAGGTTTGCTGAGTAAGCGAATGATTAACCACTAATGAACTTTCTTCCTGCTTGCATTAGTGTTTTCAGAAAATTTAAGCTCTGGATACAGTTTCCTGTTGGGTTTAAATAAATGTAAATTGAGGAAGCCCGACAGCATCTGGGCTTGAGTAGTGCAAAAAAGTATGTGTTGTTTCTTTACAGTTTTTCTTGGTTTGGGCTTTCTGTCTGTGGATGAACTTTTGAAGATGCCATCTTGACCATAGGAAAATAGTAATGTGACTGTTTCTTTTTCTCCCTCCTCTGTAGGCCTACGGACATGAGGTGGTTAAGAGTAGATGATGAGATGCCTCAACACGTTGTAGTGTCTGGTTCAAACCTTCTCATTAGTAACCTAAACAAAACAGATAATGGTACATACCGCTGTGAGGCTTCCAACGCGGTGGGGAAATCACATGCGGATTACATGCTGTTTGTATACGGTACGTGAGAAAAACCACCGTTCTTCTAGACTCCTTTGCACCTAATTGCACCATGCCCTGCTCGGGAAGCTGTGACAGAACTTTACATTTGCTCGATGCCAGGTTTGCAGGCAGCTCCTGGGCCCCAGCGCTGGGCTGGGCTGGCAGGGGCTGGGGAGGCGCTGGGTGCTGCCGGGCTCTCGGCGTGGGCATGGGCACAGAGCCTGTGCCAGCTCTGGGAGCTCCCACCCCTGCTGCAGGTGAAGCCCAAGGAAAGCCAGAGCAGGGGCGTGGGGAGAACTGTGCAGTTCTCCTTGGACTTGTCACTGATTTCTTGTCCTTCTGGTAACGCCTCCTCCAGAGGCCTGAGCAATGGTCCGAGGGGTTCTGAGCCTTTCCCTAGCCAGTTAATCAGCCAGCATCCCCAAATAATTACAAACCAGTAAATAAACTGGAGGAATGAGGCGCCTTCAGCCTGTCTGTGTGGCTGGGCAGACACTAAAACATGCCTCAGCATCTTTTAAAGCACTGTTAAGTACCTGCTTTAATTCTTCCTTTCCTCTGTGCTACTTTGGCATTGCTGTGAGCCTCATGCTCCTGCCGTGAGGTGTTGCATGGAATGGAGATTCAGGAGGCACTTGCAGAGCGATCCCCAGTTAATGATGAGCTGCTCCTTGGGCTGCATATTTAAACTCTCTCTGTCAAGGGCGGTTGTGTGTGGCTGGGCTGAGTTCCTGGTGGGTCTTGGTCATTTCTGACCTGAACGATGCTACAGTTCCACTCAGGTGGGACAGAAACTTGGTCTGAAGTTTGTTCCATGCAACAGCCACCTGAAGCTCTGCAGTCTGAGCTCTCTGGTAGTTGATCCAGCCAAAGAGTGGAGAGCCTCCCATGCCTCTCCAAATGCCAGCTCTGCGGGAATGGTTTTAAGCCCAGTCTTAGAAACTCACCTAAAGACTAAAGGTAGTGACAGCTTTGAGCTTATACAGAACTCATGTACCCCATCATATAGGTAATTCTTCTAGTGCCTCTCGCTCCACAAGACTCCAATTTACAAAATGAAGTCAGATAGGCACTGGTTTATGATTGGTAATTTGCATGCTCACTATGTAAAAAGCCCACTTGTTTACATCAGTGTTGAAGGAAACAGCCGATGTTGCAGAGAGCAGAGCAGTTGGAACAGGGCACAGGCAGCTCCCCACGAGATGGAAATCATGAAAGCTGCTGCCATGAAGCAGCTGTGGGGTGGGTGCAGTTCTGTGTACCCATCCTGGGCCAAGGCAGGGCTGGGGGCACCTCCCCAGCATTACTGCCGTGAGGTTTAGAGCTGGTGAGGAATCTCACATAATTACTCTGCATTTTGCATGTGAGCGAGAATAGACAGCGCAGGACTTCCTTGGGGTTGCTTCCTCTTGGGATTAAATCCCCAGGAGGAGAGCCAGGATAGCATTACTGGGAAGGAGATGCAGCTTCCCAGGGGATGGAGACTGTGGGTTCCAGCTTAGGCATCTGGCAGATGTGTGTCCGTGTAGAGGAGAGTGCTCATGGGCACAGAAGGGATTTGCACACCCCATCACCCCCAGTGCTGCACGTCTGGGGCATCCTGCTGGGCCCTGCCTCTCTGGACAGAACAGGGAATCCTTTTAACCCTTGGTTTCAAAGGGAGGAGTCCAGAGTGGGGAGGGAGTGGTTGGGCTGTGGCCATCAGGGAAGGCTCCTGGCGCAGAGCTGCTGCTGAGGGCAGGTTCAGCGTGGGGGTCTCAGCCCCTCATGGTGGGGCACCTGCACCTGTGGCCCGTGGCTCCTTTCACACCAAAGCAGCAGCATTGGGGCAGCCCCATTGCAAGGGCCGTCCCTGCAGGCCCAGGGTTTGATGTGACTCCAGCAGCTGAGCTGTGCCAGCTCCTCCCCAGCTGCCCCCGTGGGATGGGGCTGTATCATTGCACGGACTCTCACTGGACACATGCTCATATCTAAAGTTCATTTTATGCTTTTTGTCCCCGTGGGCAGATGCATTGCTAGAAACCTCCAGCTCTATTAGCACTCCAGATTTTTTGGGGGGTTTTTTTGCTTTCATGGCACAGGCAGACCAGGCTGGTCAGTGTGAGTCTGGGGCCCTCCCCAAGCATTGGGAGGGTCCCCACTCTCCCAGATATGTGTGGGTCAGGAGTGAGAGAGAAGCCCAGGGGCTGAGATCCTTGGGATGCAGAGGAGAGACAGTGACTGCTCACAGCACAGCAAACTATGGGGTGATGTTCCTTAACTCTTGGGAAGTTGGATGGAATATAATAATGGTGCAGTATATAATTAAAGTTCAGATATCTTAATTAGGGGATCCAAGGGAGCTCGCTCAGAGATAAAAGAGTAGCAGATGTGTTAGTGAGGAACAGCTGACGTGCTACGGAGGAAACCTAAAATCAAAAGCCCATGAAAGGTTTCATGCTCTATTATTGCCGAATGAATCCGTAGTTCAAAGTCTTTCTGACTACTAAGTGCATTCAGTTTGATCATCTGGGCATTGATACATATTTTTTCTTTTACATCTTCTCATATCTACCTTCTCCTGCCCGATAGTTTTGATAAGGATGTGTCCCTGTGTGTAACATCAATCCCGTGACGAGCAGCAGGGTTTGAATCTCAACAGGTCCAGTCCATCTGAGAAATGGTCACAGAGAGAAACATCTCATTAACGATGCCCTAGTAGCAAAAACAAGAGTGTGCAACTGAAATTGTCAGGAAAATATTGACTTTTTTTTAAATTAAAAGATCTTGGTGGGATTCATCATACCTGGACATTGATATTCAGCAATGGTGTTGTTCGTTTCTCGGTATCCCTCACCACCTTTGAAGTAGTTTTTAACATCCTGCTGCCGTGTGTTTATGGAGGAAGAGCAGAGAGGTTCAGGGCCCTGGGAAGGCAGTGAGATGTGTTGATGCTCAGGCTGTGAAGCGCAGCAGGGCCTCTCACACAGCCCTCCCACCCGGGTTTGCAAATGTATCCGTAGACAACCACCAAAGCACCACTGTGTCTCTCCTTGTATGTGCAAACTGGTCTTTTTGTTGTGGAAAGCGTGCAGTTTATTTTCCTTATGCCTCTCCCATTCCATTCTCTCTCTCATTGACTAATTTATGCTGGGTTTTATTTATTTTTTTTAGCATTGTAGAAGGCAGAAAGGGGGGAGAGGCTGGGGCCAGGTTCTCCAGCCTGGGTAAGCGTGGGTGGAGGATCTGGCCCCGCTGTCCCTGCTGGGCTCCCCCCTGGGATTTAGCCAGGGAGGGGTCCCCATCCCCATGCTGCTTCTTAGCATCCTTGTTTTCCTCTGATCACAATTGACCGCTGTTGTGTTCTGCTTGTTTTTTTTCTTAATTTGCTTTTTTATTATTTTCCTTTTTATATTTTATCCAGATCCCCCCACAACTATCCCTCCTCCCACAACAACCACCACCACTACCACCACCATCCCTACCACCATCACAGGTATGGTACCTTCATAACCATTGGAATTGTCCTGAATGTTTATTGTCTTTTATGTATATAAGCAGAGCATGAAGCCTGGGGAAAAACAACAAACCAATCACTTGCAGTATTTTTTTTTTCCCCCTCAAATACGCCCACCCACAGCACGAGCCCTGGTCCGGCAGCTCTGCGTGTCAGACAGTCCTTGCTGTGGCTGTGGGCGTTCCTGAAACGTGGGAATTGTCATGGCAGGAAAAGTGATTCATTCAGTTACTGGTGGCCAGCACTGGGTACTTCACATGCAGGATGCCAAAAGCCTCAGAGCTCCCTTAGCACGGGCAGTCGTTTCAGCCTCCGTCCCGTCAGTACCAATTTCTGAGCAGTTTATAGAAAGTTTGGTCTCTGGCAGTTCAGTTCGCCTGATGTGCCTCAAGATGCTTTTTCTCATGCCAAGATGTTGGTATTTCTTTGTGATAAGCTTCTCCCTCCCTCTCCCAGAAAAGGGAATTCCACCAGTTGTTTTTATTGTGTGAATGCCATCCATAGGCCCCTTCTTGAGGAGCTGCCTTTCAGCTTGTGAGATTTTCCGTGTCTTGCAAGAAAAGATGAATAAAAACAACCAGCAAGATCATGACACCTCTGTGACACATCCTCATACCTCCTCACAGACCTGACTCATCAGGAAAACCCTTCTGATTTATTTGTGACCATTCGCATTGTCATTTCTCTGACCTTTCCTATTCCAACCGCTGCTTTTGCTTTTGCTTGCTGCTTTTTGTGGGTTTTGGTTTTGTTTGTTTTTTTTTTTTTTTATTTGAGGCAGAGGTGACAAACGGCAGGTGAGGATGGACCATTGAATAGCTAATGGCACAACGTTTACTGTTGCTGTAAAGCACCCCTTGTGTAAATGCCTTCACATTTTATTTGCTTTTATGAAGCTGCTCAGCTGACTCTCACCACCCTGCCCAGGGCGTTCCGTGGCTTCTTTTCCTCCCGAGGTTTTTGCAGCCAGGGCAGGCCCCGCTGGCCCGGACACGCCGGTGAAGCCTCAGCACCAGCACCAGCACCAGCACCAGCACAGCCTGCCGCCCTCGCCGCGCTCCGCTTCCTCTGCAGGTGCCTGCCGGCCGCGCTCCAGGCACCCGTGCCGGGGTTCCTGCCCTTAACCCGCTTTTGTTTCAGAGGAGCTCTGAGGCTTTCTCGCAGCCCCCCGAGAGCTGTTGGCAGGGCAGCTCGGCCGCGCCCGCCCCACGGGCTGTACCTGGACGTGCTCACAGGTTTCTTTCTCTGACGGTAATTGCTCGTGCTTTCAGTGAACTTTGGAAGGCTAAGTGGAACCATGTGTCTTGATGCTTGGATAACACCTTCAGTTGGTCGTGGTGCCTGCAGACCTTAATGACTGGGAACTGTTTTGTTTTTGGGAGCTGGGTTGTTATCAGCCTGTCCTTTTAGGGATTGCCCCAGCACTGCCCTCCAAAGCTGGTGCTGTGTCAGGTCCCACAGCAGTGCTTGGTTCTTCCCAATGAACAGCAGCTTGGTTGTTTGCTGTCCTGCTGCAGCTTGGCTGTGGATGCTCGGTAGCCTTTGGGCTCTCCTTCACACAGCTTTCCAGGTTTTTTGTATTAAAAATAAGGGAAGAGATGATTCTTGCAGTTGGAAATGGCCGTGTCATCAGCCTGGCAGAGGTCCCTCGGGGTAAGGAGCACATCGCTGTCCAGCATTGCTCTCTCGCCTTGGTTTGCAGTGGTGGAGGATCTCAGACTCTGGTGGCACAACCCAGTGGGTCTCCATTGCCTTCTTGGTGCTTTTCTGTGTTGCCTTTGCACTGCTGAGGAGGCTGGAACAGTAATGATGTGATATTGCTCCCTGATTCCAGCAGTTCCTGCTCGCCATTTGTCGGAAGAAGATTTACTAATGCTGATAAGGGAAATTATTATTTTCTTCCCTGGCACTGAGTCTTCTTGACATGTGTCTCACCATGCTGTGCCCTTGAGTTCAGTGTGCTTTTCCCACCCAGAGCAGCCGAGGCCTCTCCTCCCTCTGTCGTGCAGAGATCTGTGCGTGTGTCCTCTCCAGTCAGTGCTCAGGAGCGTGGAGCCACACCAGCTTCTGCCCTTCAGTAGTTGAGAGACTTTGTGGCTGGAAAAAATTAGGTCAAATTAACATAATCTCCAGAATTACATAGCAGAGTAGTGTTGGAACACTTTTCAAAGCCTTGAGAGACGCCTGATACCTTAATTCCCAAATGTTCTTCCTGTCTGACAGAGGAGAGGTGGGAGAGAGCTGGGTGTTCTCTGAGCTGCTGGCAGTCCAGGCATCTGGAGCCAGCCTAGTGGAACACAGTCCTTAGGATGAGGTGGGTTTGAAATCTGCTTCATTTTGCTTTTGTCCCCCTACTTTTAGCATAACCCTGACGTAGTTCATGTCCCCTGGAACCATGGAGTAGTTCTGAAAAACAATTGTCTTGCTTTAATTGAATAAAACATGGGGAAAGAGGCTGCACTGAAGCAGTTTCTAGCAGGTGACCCTAGAAAATTCTGCCCTTGGAGTTGTCCTTTTGATTTATTGGTTCAGGGAGTTTCTGGGGGAGCTCTTGGAAAGCTGACCTGATGCTTTCTCCAGCGAAGGACAAGCTGAGCAGTGAAGTTTCCAGACACCACGACCTTTAGAGCTTTCCCTCTGTCACTTTAGTGTAGGTGCTTGAAAAGATTTCCTGTGTGACAGCTTGATCTTTTCCACGTATCCTGCAGCAGCATTGATATTCCAGCCATCCTTTGGTGTTTCAGCCCTTATCACTGCCGAGCCCTTTTTTATCAGTTAAATTGTCCTTGTGGCTTTCTTCATTAAGATGTACAATACGATACAGCAGAGCAAACAGCATCATTTGAATTGCCCTGGAGTGGCTCCTGGAAATGCTGGGCTCGGGCAGCCGTTGTTTCCTGGGAAATAAAGGTCCTTAATCACAGCCCAGCCCTCATATTGTGTTTTTCTGCCTGTGCCGGCCTCCCCAGGCACTGGCACGCCCCCTCCCAGGACCAGGGCGTCATCCATAGGTGCACATTGCATTTCCCACTCTTTCTCCACAGGTGGAATTGCACAGGTGTCTGGGCAGCGGTTTTGGTGAACACCTGGGGGTGACACGCGCAGGTTGCCAGCGTTGCCAGCCCTGCAGGTGATGCTGCTCTGCCAAGGCACTGCTCTCCCTCCTCAGCAGCAGCCTGGGGGCTCCTGGTGTGCCCCCAGAATGCCCATTTGGAGCATATTTTAAATCCCACTGATCCCTTGGAGCAGCAGGTCTGGTTGGAGGTGACTGTGTATTTCAGGGGGCTGTGACATTGCAGGCAGTCGTTTTCACTTGAGAATTCCCAGAGCTGTTCCAGCCCCTTCAGTGAATGCATGTGGAAAGGACCAAGCCCATCCTGTGGAAACAGGAACAGGAGTTCCTTCCTGAGGCTCAGGATTTGGATGAGCCAGGAGCCAGCTCTCTTTGGCTTGGAGGTGTGCAGGAACCAGTGAGTTGTGGAGCTGAGAATTGATGCTGAGTTGGAGCATCAGCTCTCGAGCAGGGGCACGTGGTGGTGGAGCTCTCCTGTCACCCACAGGGCAGGCACTGTCTCCTGAGAAGCACACCTTTGTGTCATCCCAGCTGCTTTAAAAATAATGGCACATGGAAATGTGAACTCTGGGAGCAAAAATAAGCTGCAGGTTTTCAGAGCATTTCACATGTCGAAAATTTATTTTATCCTAGTAGGAGTTTGTCCTTTCCTAATTACAGCCGGTGGTGGGAAAGGCTGCAGTCGCAGGGGTTCATTCCAGCAGCAATCGCAGTGGCTGGTGGGCAGGCAGAATGCAGGCCCAGTCCTCCTGCTCTCGGGTTTCCTGCAGTGGGAGGCACAGAGGCAGCGTGGGGATGTCTAAAGCCCAGACTGTGTGCTGGCAGGATGGTGACATGGGCTCAGGTACGGCCACGTCTGCCTGGGACTGCTGGTTATGGAATTTAATTGTAAAACACATTTACTCCCCAGTCAGCTGGGAGTGGCCAGCTGCAGGGCGGCTCTCTGGACTCTCTCTCAGTCTCTGGCATTTCTGGGGATGTGGAGATGCCCGCGCTGCCCACGGGAGATCAGCAGGAGCAGGAGGGTTCCTGGTTTGCTCTCGGCATTCCCAGCCTGGTGTCGAGCTGTGACATGCTCAGCTGCTTGGTGCCGCTGTGCAGGGACGCAGCCCAGGGATTTGTTCCCCCAAATTATTTATTATTTAACTTCTGCTTTCTCTTGAAGGTTCTGCCTGTCCCTGGTAAAATGTCAAGTTAATTTAAAGATGATTCTTCGCCTTTCTGACATTTTCATCCAGGATGTGTCTGCATTAAAGGGGCTAAAGGCAGAGCTGACAGGCCTGGGACAGAAAATAAAATGAAATAAAATTCAGTCTTTCAGTCCCATGTCCAGCCAGTAGCAGGCAGGACTTGTCATACATGGCCTTACTTTTGGTGTACATAAGCAGTGCACAAACCATCATCTTGCCGAGCAGAAGCGTGGGTTGTGTGCAGGCTTGGGCTTGAAACCAAACCCAAATCCTCCCAAATCTGTATGGAGAAACATGCAAAAGCATGGCTGGAGCCACTGTGCTAATTTCAGACTATTTTTGTTCTGGTCACACACAACATCCATACAGATTGTGATGATTTTTGTGAAACATCTGGTCTGCTAATCAAGCTGTCCCCAGGGCCCATTGCAGGGCACTCGGTGCCAACCTGGAGCCCTGTGCAGAGCAGATCAGGGGCTCAGGAATGCAGGGGACATCTCCATCCGTCCTTGGAGGAGCGTGTGGTGAGGGAGAGGATGGCTGAGCTGAAGGAGGGGACGGATGGGTCACTGCACTCTGGTGTTTGAGCCCCATCACCCCATTGCTGTGGGATGGGACACCTGTGCTGGTGTCCCACAGAAGTTTGATCCAGAGGAGCACTGGCAGGGTTCTGTAGGTGTTTCCATCAGCCCCAGGGAGCTGAAGCAGAGCAGGATCCGTGTGCAGTGCTGCCTGCTGTCCCTCAGGCTGCTCGAGGCAGCGGCGTGCAGGAACTCACACTCGCCCCGGTCAGTGCATGGGAAGCAGTCTGGAAAATCGGGAAGAATAAGAGCTCCACGCGTCAGGGATCAGATTGGCTTTTGGTTTCAGTTCAGAAAGCAATTTAAAAAGCAATATATTGAATGGATATCTATACTTGCTAAAGCCTCTTTAAATTTAAAAGGCAGCAGCGTGTTTTGCCGTGATTTTGTGGATGTGCTGCTGTGATTCTGCGTGTGCTCCTCAGCCCAGCACCAGGTACCTCTGTGAGGCTGCAGCACTGCGGCTGCAGCATTCAACCAGGGGAATTTAATTTTGCTGCTGGGGTTTTAATATTCCTCCATCGTGCTTGTTCTGTTTGAGGCTGCGGACTAATTACGGCCAAGTTTAAAGGGCCTGGTCTGTCACACTCTGCAAACAGTTTGAAGTTGGAGAGAATCCATTTGAGAAAACGAGGAGGCTCAGCAGTGGAGCTCATAACTCTGAGAAATGTGGCCCAGCTGCCTCCATGCAGTAATTTTATAAATATGTGTGTGTATATGTGTGTGTGCCCTTGCGTAGCTGCCTAATGGGGTGGTAAGTGCCTCGAGCTTGGGTGTCATCTGAGTTGTCCTAGCTGGCAGATATTTATTTCTTACAGCCAGTGCTACACAGAAATCCCAATAAAGTGAAATTTGCAGCTTTGTAGAAGCCAATGGTTACTCCTTTGGGTACCTTCTGTAACTATAAACCTGGCCTCTGAGGAGCTTTTGTACATGAAGATTTTGGAAGGCCTTGACATTGCTCTGCTTTTCCTGAACAGCGTGTTTAGTTCTTTTCCTGATTGGCATTGGAAGAGAAGCCTTGATATTAAGGTAGAAAATCCCAGGTCTGTTTGGTTATGTGATTTCCATGTTCTCTTGGCTTTGCTGCACTGAGTAAACTGGCCCCTTCTTCATCACCAGCTTTCCATTTTAAATGATAGCTATCAGCCTTGGGTGATGGTGTAGCATGTTGATGGCTTGGGACCAGAACGGTGCTTTTTGCTGATGGCAGAGCCTGTCCTTGGCTTTGATCAACATTAGCTAAATCAGAAGTGTATCAAAGACTTCTTGTTGGTCAGCATTTGAGAAGAGATGGTTTTTGTTGTAGGACATGGGGCAGAAGGCTGATCCCTGGGATGCTGTGTGCCTGCTGTGACATGGAAGTGTGGCTGTTCTTGAAAGTAAAGCAGAAGCTGGTGGCACAATCACAGGCTTCAGAAAAGCCCCTTTGAAGTTAGCCAGTCCAGCCTGAAGTTACGGGTTGTGTGAGCAGCAGCGTTGCAGGGCTGGGGTGTCCCTTCCTGGGTGTCCATTCCCGGGTGTCCCTGCCTGGGTGTCCATTCCTGGATGTCCCTTCCCAGGTTTCCCTTCCCAGGTGTCCATTCCTGGATGTCCCTGCCCGGGTGTCCCTTCCCAGGTGAGGAGCGGCAGTGGCGGGCCGGGACACACCTGGATGTGCAGGAATGCCCTGATTTGGTTCCAAAGCAGCAGTGACAGCTTTCTCTCCTCTGCCACGTGATGATGCACAAACACACCCATGTCAGCACATTCGTGTCTCTAGCAGGGGTCTCTCCCTGCAGAGCCCTGGTGTGTGCTGTCCTCCTTCCCACAGGGGACTGGGGCTGGACAGGACTCCCCCAAAGCTCACTCTAAACTTTAACCGGTCTGTGTTTCCTATTACAACCATCCAAACCATTTGCTAATCATAACTTTGTCATTCCAGCTGCAGCCAACATGTTGTTTGACGTGGATATTTGTTCGCACTTACAACCGCTTGAGAACTTTATTTTGTGTAACCTGTCGGTCTCTGTCCCCGGACGGGGAAGCGAGATGCACTGTCCAGTTTGCACTGTTTCTTGACTAATAATCTCTTCCAGCACATCAATACAAGTTTGCTTCCAGCAGATTCTCTATTTATTGTAAAAGCTGACATAACTTTTTTTATTTCAGGAAGACAGTAAATTGAGACTATTTATAGATGCCAAGATGCTATCTCAGGAATTAATACTCAGTTTTACAACCCCTTCTAAACAATGGCTTTCCCCCCACCTCCACCACCATTTCCCCTTCCACCATTTGCTTGGTTAAAACAAATGGGGATTGCTACCCAAAACCAAAGCAAAGCCCTGCTCTTGGTCTCCTCGTGGCCTTGGAAGGTTTCCCCTGCAGCCCCCAGGGCTCCCGCAGGAGAACAAGGGCTGGCCTCCTTGAGGGTGCCTTAGATTTGGTTGCCAAGATGAGAACAGCCTACATTGGCAGTGGAAACAGGCTAATGATGGCTTGATAATCTGTTATGCGAATCTTGGTGCAGTTTGTTAAACTGTGCAGGGTTTATTTGTTTTGCTTCCATAATTAAAGCATGTAGACCTTGTATCTGTAAGTATTATGTATTCCTTGTATGATTCTTGTCTTTGCTGCTGCTTCAGGAATTCAGCCCTGGGCTGTCCTCAGCTAAATTGCCCAGACACAGGTCCTGTTGTTTCCACTGCTGCCTCTGCCAGCGCAGGGCCCTGTCCCTGGGTCCTGTGCCCGCATGTCACGGGGAAAGGCCGCTGTGAATTGTCTGTCGTGCTGCAAAACCCAAGCTCCAGGCTGCTGTGCAGGCCTCAGGTGCAGCGCTGCTCACCCACGGTGTTGCCCACCCAAACACTGCCCGCCCCAGCCAGGCAGGCTTGGCCTGGGATTTATTTCAGTTCTGGGGAGCCAGCCCCCTCCAGCCACTGACCCCGGCCACAGAGTGCCTCCAGCTGCAGAGCAAACAGCCTCCAGCAGCTGAATTAGCCAGGAAATTGGGCAATGTGGTTACATTTGGTCTAGACCTGTTGGTGGAAATAACTGTGAGTGAAAGCCAAAAGATTCGGTCAGTCTTTTAAAACTGCCTGTTGCAACCTCCTGGAGGAGACAAAGCTTCTCTCCATTGGCAAGGCAGTGCTCCCCAGGAAATTTCCAGTGAGATGTAGTCCATATGGAGTAGAGTCAGCTTCAGACCAACCAGCAAAAAAACATCCAGGATATTTTAATTACCCATAGCTGTTCCACCAGCTACCTGCTGCAGCAGAGGGACTGGTAATGTTTGTCCACTGTTGCCAGTTCTAGAACACCTTTTGTGCTGATAAAAATGGTTCATCGTGCAGGTGGTGGCTGGGAGGCTGGAGGAGAGGCAGGAGCAGACCGTCCCTGGCCAGGGGTGCTCAGTGAGGCAGTGTTTGAGTGTGTAACAGCGACGTGCCGAGCCTCAGCTCCTCATCCTGCTCTGGAGCTTCTGTTTTGTCCCCACCAACCAAACCGTTGGTGTCGGTGTTCTCCCCTGTCTCCTGTTCCCCTGACTTTGCAACCACCAGTAATTGTTCTGGCAAGGACCTGGAAAAAGAGAAAAATTTACTGTTTTCCTCAGGCTCATAGCTTTTGAACTGGAGGCATGTCTTCTAAACAGTGCAACTCACTTCAAATGCTTTTTGCCTTTCATTTTATTATTGCTTGTCACGCAATGTTCTTTGAAAGCTTGCTCATATATTATCTGTTCCATTTTTTCCATTTTCCCTTTTTTTGCATGCTGTTCCTCCTGTTTCTTCCCTTCCTCCAATCCTCTGTTCCCGTGTGTAGACACAACGGCGACGACAGAACCAGCAGTTCACGGTTGGTATCACATTCCTGTTTATCTTATTTCTCAGCACTGCTGAGTGGCAAGACAAGCCTGGGAAGGGGAGGCCAAAAAGGGAACTGGAGTCTTCAAGGGAAAACTGTGTTCCAGGTGGACTCATCTCATAAATACAACGTGGGTTCTAAGGCTGGAAAGTCTGTCTGCTCTTGTCATTTCTGCTGTGAGCTCCCCGGCTGATCATCCTGGTGCCAGGCAAGCACAAGCCCCATTGGAGTGGCATCCAGGTCCAAGCAATGCCAACTGGTTCTCCAGCCGTTGACTGAGAGAATCACTTCACACATGAAAAAGAAATTAATTTTTTTCTTTCTTTAGGGTTTTTGTTTGGTAGGGATTTTTTTGGGGTTGTTTTTTTTTTTTTTTTTAGATTTTTGAGCATTTTCCTTGGATTTTGAGTTAGTTTTTAAGGCAGAGTATCCAGCAGGTCTGCTGGCACAGGGCAGCACTGGGATTCTGGATGCTCCACAAAGGAACGCTCGCCTCCAAGGTCGGCAGGGAAGTTTGCGTTATTACACTGCAGAAGGAGATGGGGAAAACAAATAGCAACACTTTCCTCTCAGCATAGCAGTCTAGCAAAGTAACCCTTCTCGTCTGCTCGAGGCAGTCTAGCTAACAGCTTGACAGCTTCCTGAGCTTCCTCCATTCTCCGGCGAGCCTACGTACGCTGCAGGCTGGAAGTTGAGCATCCCGATTTTTTGGCACAAGCTTACTTTTCAGCTGAAGAACCAAAACCTCTGACAATTTTTAATTACAGCTAATGCATGTTGGACTTTGTTGTTCTAGTTTCTTTTAACTCTGATAAATTGACTGATGTTTTACTGACAGAAATCCCTAGCACAGAGCACCCATTCTCCTGCCTGCTCCCCTCGAGGCGATGCTTGGGCGAGGTCAGAGTCAGGACTGAGTGAAGCAATCATTCCGTAGCAATGTGCCATGTCAAATGGAGGAGTTTACACTTTTATCCCAAATAACTTACCTACCTGGATGCATTTTCCCACTCGGCATAAAGATCAGAAATCTTGGGGCACACTTGTGTTTTGTCTGTGTGTCAACCCCCCTGTGTGTGTTAGATGTCAAGAGCCATCGTTGCTGATTTTGTAGCTACATGTTTGTGGCTAGATGTTGATCCCTAAATTTGAAAAAGAGCAGGTAGCCCCAGTGATGGCACAACTCCCAGCATCCTTTCTGGGTGTTGTTTCTGCATCAGGAAAGGCTCAGTGTAGGGATGTATTAAACTCTGCAATGAGGACAAGCTGGGCAGATGCTCACTGGCAAACCCTTGCCCCATTTTCAAAGCAATTCCTGATGTCTTTCCTTATTTTTCTTTGTTCTGAGGAAGCCATAAAAAGCCTGTTCTTAACTCGAGGGCTTCCCCCCTTCATGGGGAGGATCAGTGCCAGGGAGGTGGCCAGCTGAAATGACAACCTATCCCAGTCAAACGAGCTGCCACAAACTTTCCTGCCTTAAAACCAGCCAGTTTGTTCTGAATTCCCCCATGTTTGCCCTTGTGGGGTGCTTTTCCCGTGAAGACTCTGGATTTCTTTCCAAGCTTGTGTTGCTGGAGTGTGTATGGAGTATACCAGGTGTTTCTGTATGTTGGCCATTTGTTCTTTCTGATGTCCGATGGGAGTGAGCATGTCTGTGAATGACTAGAAATGCATGGGCATGAATACAGCCAAATGGATTTTCTCCAAAAACGATTTAAAATGAATTGGGGGAAGAAAAAAGAAAATCAACCAACCAACCAAAAAAAAACCAACAAAAAACAAAACCAAAAACCAACCCAAAAAAGAGCTTGCTAGCAAAGAAAATGGAATGTAAGGAGCCAGCATAATGCTTCAATCGGGGAAAGAGGGTTTTGAGCCATTGAAAGTTTTGGAGTGTATCCTAGAGGACTGGGGGGAAGGAGTCCTGTGTGTGTGTGCATGTCCCAGCAGTAGCCAAGGCCCTGCCATTCCTGTTTCCTCACGGAATGGAGTTGACGGCAGCGATGCATGAGTGACCTAACGCACGAACGTTGTTAACCCTTTTGTTGAAAAATGAGAGCTTAACTGTGAATTTTCTGATGCACTTTCTCCTTTCTCTGCACTGTTCATTGCCAGAGCTCCAATAACAGCATGGTCATGGCCGGCAGGAAGGCTTGTGCTTCCGCTGCACCCCACGAGCTGGGGTTTCCCAGCCTCAGCCTCCTCCCTCCCGTGTGCCCCGTGGGGTCAGGGTGCCCGTGGGGCTGCGATCACAGCTCCCGCTGCTTGAGCTGGAGTACAGGCAGAACTCGTGGAGCCGGGAGTGTGACAGCCCGGAGTGTCTGCCCCGCTCACTCTGGGGGAGAAAGCGCTTTTTCTGCCATGCCCTTTCAATTTTCCTCCATGCCACTCTCCCCACCATAACCAATGTGCCAGTTTTTAATGCCCTGGCCCCTGTTGGCCCTCGGTGGCCAGAGAGCTCAGCCCTCACAAAGTGCTGGCCTTTGGGGAGCCCCTCAGGTGAGATGCCCAGCTCACATTTGCCCCCTGTACAAGCAGCCATGACCTTGAACACACTGACTTTGTGTCCATTTTTTTCCAAATTCTGCCCTTACGCTGTTGTAAGCAGAGAGCTCTAAATGCTCAGAGTGATTCCCCAGGATGTGGGTGCTGCCCACACAGGGCTTTGTGCTTGAGGCCCTGTCCATCCATCTGTCTGCCCAGCAATGAGGGGCTCAGAGCTGCTCCCCCTTCCCCTCGCAAGGCAAGAACCAGGCAATGGTTCAGCACAGGCAGAATTTCTGCTCATTCCTGTGGAAATATTGGGTTTTGAGCCATTTGGAAATGCCTCCTCTGAAACTGGCAAAGCAGGAAGCCTGGAGTGAAGGTTAAAATAAGGAAAATACCCCAGTCACAAATGAAGACTGATAAGAAAATACTTGGCCCATAATGCAGCAGGTAAATTATTTTACAGGCTGAAAATCCTTCCCTGAAGGCCTGTGTGGGTTTTTAATTGTGGCCCTAGCAGGTTTGGTACAAGAATAGGTAGCACTATTGTGTTACACTCTTGTTCCTTTTTCTGATAGCCCTCAGTCCCTGAAAATGCTTGGCTGAAGCCAAAGCCAGGCTGCACCAGAGCACCAGCCCCTCGTACATCCTGCCAGGTGCCACAGCAAAGGGCTTTCTGCACTGCCATCACCAAGCAGCTCTGCCAGTCCCACTGCCTCCTTCCCTCTTGGAAATGCCCTACTTAAAAGTGCAGCTAATGGGGAATCCGCTCCTCAGTCTGTTTTACAGCTCCCATCCTTGGGGCAGTGAATAAAACATCACAGCGCTGCCTGCGCGCTGCGGCTCTGCGCAGCGCCGCATGAAACGGAATCCCTAATTGCTTATTTAGGGCCTGAGATGGGAGAGAAATTGGCTTTTCCTAAAGAAGTGGATGTAGCGTGGGAGCCCACAGGAACCTAAACGTGCCCGGGGTGCCCGGTGCTTGTGTGAGCACCTTGTGTGATGCACTCACCGAGCCGGCTCTGCCTGCCGGGGGTTTATCATTCCCAGGGAAATGGAGCAGAGTGAAAAGTTCCCTTTCATTTCTCTGACAGCGGTGGTGGCAGGCTTTGAGTTCATCCCCTCAGAAGTGAAAAGAAGGGGCTTTAGTAGCCAGTATGAAAGTTTAATGAGAAAAATCAAGAAGTAATTTACCACCTATTTAAATGCCTCACAACAGGTTTTAACACCGGCCGGTGGCATTTGTGAGTGTCCCAGGTGCAGGGAGAAGCGAAATTGTGGAATTGTTGCAAATTTTATTCTGAAAAGGATTTTTTTTCCTTCATAAAAAATGCAACATTGCCCTTTTTCATCAGTGAGAAAATGTAGTTCCTTGAAAAGGAACTCTCTACAGAATCAATTTTGGAGAGAGAAAAGTTGAAGGGCTCCTCTGCCAAGTGCAGCTTTGCATGGTCAATGGTTCTGTGAGTCAACTGTTGTATTTATAGATCATTTATAGGAAAAAACCTCCTGAAAATCTGAAAAGGACTCCCTGAAACCCAAGAGTGACACACAAGCCTATTTCCTGCTATTAATCTAAATGGCTTCCCACTTCAGGAGGTAATACCAACGTAGCTTCCTGATGATTTGATGCATTTAAAAACTAATCACTGAAAATAAGTTTCATTTTTAAAGGGCAGTGTATATATAAAAATACACATATTGCTGCTTTGCAGTGGGGCCAAGTCTGCACATTGACCATCCTGCACTCACAGCTTGGCTATTTAACAGACAGTCAGCTCTGGTAGCAGTCTGAGCTGATGATCCCAGGTTCCCCAGGGATCTCTTCATGGGAATTTTTTTCCTTTGCTCATGCATTTGCTTTAAGTGGCCACCAGCAAGAGTGAGTCCTGCAAGTGGCAGCCCACTGGGTAACATTTCCCCACCCCACATTTCAGTAAGTCTGGGTGGCTCCTGGCGCCGGTTTGCACTGGCACTGGTGCTGGGATGTCCACCCCTGGAGATGCTCTGCCTGCAGAGCCCAGCACTTCCCCAGACCCCCAGACCAAGCAGCACTAATGCCCTCACAGACAGTACTGCCTGTGGTGGCCATGGCCACGTGCCTCCCTGGTTACTTTAGAGCTTTGAGGACAGATGCTTTTCCCATAAATCCATCACATTTGGGCAAATGAAAAAAAGCCGGTTTGCCCCATAGTTTGGCAGAGGACACAGCCCACAGCCTGCAAACAGGCCATGACATGCACTGCACAATATTTGTATTCTGTCATTGGTAAATGTCCTGACTTGTCACCATGACCAAAACTAATTGGATTGGTTGCAAAATTGGAGGCAAGTTTTCCATTGCTCTCTGTACGCAGGACTGAAATCGGCCTGGACTAAATTGGGAAATTGTCCCCGAAAGGCAGAGTGTGGGGCTCTGCATGCTGTTATGATGGTCTCAATGCCATGTTCCGTGTGCCAACAGTGTAGAGCGAGGAGCATTTCTGTCTGTAATGAAGGCCACGATTGCACTGGTGTCACACGATGGCTCTGCCCGCACCGGCAGACGGTGGCGAGTGACTGACGCATTCTCTTTTTCCCCCTCAAGAAATTCATCCTCAGTTCTTAAGTGTGTTGTTTTTTGTCGCTTGAGAAACGCAGAGAAAAACGAGTCTGTTTTTACTTGTAAGGCTTTACTCAGTTGCCCAATTCGGCCGAGGAGCTGGACTATGGGGATCTCTCAGGTAAGGGCTAGTCTGTAGGTAACCTGCTGCTCTCCTTCGCTAGACACTGGTTCCACTCTGGTTTCTGCATCTTGGCCATGTTGCATTGTGCAGTCGCTATGGCGCAGCCATTCCCCCACGCTCTTGCAGCTTGGAAGTGCGCTCCTTTCTGTTGGGGTTCTCCTCCCTTTTTTTATTTTTTATTTTTATTTTTATTTTGGCACCCATTTCTGTTTGGCATCCTCAGGGCAGGAGGTGCAGGGCACCAAGGCCAACCCTTGTGGTTCCCTCCTGGCTGGGATTTTTTGAACATTGAATTGGAGACCGGTTGAGTTGAGTCTTTGTTTGTAAAACACTTGACTCTGCCGTGTTGTGTGAAACCCCCCTTAAAACAGGTGGCCAGCCCTAACCCGTGGCTGCTCAGGGATTCTCATCATTCCAGAATCAGATTGGCAGTAAAAAAGAGGTGGTTGTTTCATCAGTGAGGCCAAGCCAAGTAAATGGTTCAAGCCTCTTTTTATCCACACTGGTCTGAAAGGGCCATAAATGCATCCTCATGGCTGCTCCTTGCCAATTAGTGCTGATTGAGATTAAAGCATAACAGCATCTTCAGTGGATGCAGTTGGGTGCATTCAGAGCAGAGCCTCTACCAGTGGTACAAACCTAAATATTTGTTTTTCATGTTTTCTTACAGAAATGCACCTATATATATTTTTTTTTGCCCCCCTTGCAGAGCATCCCTGCAGACTCCTGGTACCTGCTGGGCTCTGTGGCTGCTCCAGCACAGGGTGCTCAGTCCTGGCCGTAGGGCAGGAGCAGCCACTTGTCCCCCTGGCAGGAGCCCAGCCCAGGGGCTTGGAGCCCAGTGCTGTTCCTCTCAGGGGTTCAGCATGGAGCCAAAAAATACTCCAAAAAACCCTGAGTCCTCATCTTACTCCATCAAATGGTTCCCTTCACCCAATCAAATCAGGATTGTCTCATCCCATAAGCCACTACAGGTGTGCTGTGGCCAAGAGGTCAGAAATTATGGATTCATTCTGGATGTTTTCTAACACTGAGCAATGCTAACAATTATTATTGCAGGCCTGGGACAGATCCCATAGGTAAGATGCACCAGGGCTGTGGTGAACATCCCTGAGTGGATGGGGAAAATTGTTTTGTTTTAAGTTCTTTTACTTTTAAATTTCTATTTTTTAAGGAAAAATACACTTTTTGGTGAATGAAGAGAAGAACCTGAAACAATTCCTCAAGGGAATTGCCCAGAATGGGTGTTTGCTCCCCAGCCTGTGCTGCTCAGAGGGGCTCACTCCTTTCCCGGAGCACGCAGCTCAGTGTAGTCCTTTTCCTGAGTCTGGAATGGAAACCAAAAATTTCCCCCCCCCTCTACAGAACGCAGCTCAGGCAGAGCCACTGCCCACAGTAAGCACCTATCATGTGCTGCCAAGCAGCCTTTCTGGAGCATCTGGTTTGGCTGCTGGTTTTATCCCCTAACAATTTCAAAATTTTTCTTGTTGCTCTTTGGGCTACTCTGCTGCCCAAAGTGATCATTCCTGGTCAGGTGTGGTCAGCATCATGCTGGGTCAGCTGTGGGGGAGGCACTAGAGAGAGCCCCAGGCCCTTCTCTGCTGCAGACAGAGTGGTCTCTGCCCCATGGCTTCAGAGACTGAAACCAGGTCACGTTTTTGGCCCGGGGTCAGCACATGGGGGCTCTCAGATGGGTGGTACAGGTGAGTGCTGGAATTGAGCTCTCCATTGGGAAAGCTGCCCTCTGCTCCAGCTGGATTAACCCCCCTGGGGGATGCAGGGCATGGACCCACCCTGGGAGCCCTGGGCACCACCCTGGGGGACACAGGGCACAGACCCATCCCCACGGGGGGACCCTGAGGGATGCAGGGCACCAGAAGCCCTGGGTACCACCCTGGGGGACGCAGGGCACCGGGAGCCCTGGGTACCACCTTGGGGGACGCAGGTGGTCCCACCCCCACGGGGGACCCTGGCGTGGCGGGCGTGGGGGCTGCTGCCGTGTTTGCTCAGTGTGCTGTTCCTTCCAGGTACATCTGTCCCACCCACAGCTTCAGCCGAGGCTCTGCCGACTGAGCAATTAAATAATGCATCCCTTGCCTTCCGCCCTTCAGGTAGCCTGAGTCCAGAGCCGTCCTCGCTCCTGGGCTGAGCTCTGTGTGTCCGTGCCTCTCTCTCGCAGTCCTCCTCTTGTTCCTCACGTCCTGAGCCCTTAGGGTGGGAGAGGGCTGGCCTGGCACCTCTCAGTTCCTCACTCCAGCCTCGCACAGACCGGCAGGCAGGGTTCCAGCAGCAGTGGGCACTGAGGGGGCAAACCTGAGCCTGTGTGTGTGTGTGTGTGTGTTGTGCACACCTGTGCGTGCAGGTGCACACACACAGACACTGCCGTGGGCTCTGGGCACGGCGCTCCAGGGACCCCTCCCCACACTCCCTGAGCTCTCCTGGCTCTGCTCCAGAGCACCAGCACCTCCTGTGAGCCAGGGAATGGTTCCCTGACCAAAAACCATCAGCACCTGCCTTTGCAGAGGGGATGCTGGTGGAGCGATGGCATCGGCTGCACACGGGGCTCCCTTCTCCAGAGAGGAGTCTGGAAGCAGCCGTGCAGCGCTGAGCTCTGCCACGGTGAGCACATTCATTCAAACAAGGCGCGTTATTTTTTATGAAGCGATCTTGAAATGGGTCGCTGGAGGGGAGCTTATTGATTGAAGAAGGATGAACTCCTCAAATTTCTCTGGTTTAAATTAGACCAAATTCAATTACGATACGACAGGCAGGTTAACGCTGCTCTTTAACGGCCCCTCAATAAATTCGAGGAGGGGTAGCCTGCTCCATGCCACGCTGTGGGAATGAATAACATTATTGCTCATCCTGTCATGGGCAGGCAGTGATTTCTGTCCTCCCATGTCGTGGCTAAGTGCTTTATAGTGCTCACAGAGTAACGGCAGCCTGCTCTTCCGCCAGCACCCCTGCCAAGTCCAACCTCTAGTGCTGCTCCATCATTTCAAAAACTTCATTCCACAAAAGAATTGACCCCAGATTCATTTGGGAGGTGTCAGTGCAGTCCTGATGTTTCCTACCTCCAGGGAAAAGGAATAATTGGCTCACCAGGTTTTCAGGAGTGCTCAAATGACTTAAGGCCATTAAACACCCAAATCGTGACCTGTGGGATCTCCAGGCATACTGATGGGATAATCATTTAACAAAGGAAGCTGTAATCAGATTTACAAGAGATCACTTGTTTAGGAATTCTTCAAAGCTGTTGGCGTAGGTTTCCTTTCCCCTGCCGAGATGCAGATGTTACCTGCACATCTGGGAAGCTCAGGAGCTTCAGTGGGGTTGGTATATATGAGCTTACTCCTGCCCACAAGTTCAGCCCACACTGTCCAATGTCAGGAGCTTGACCTTAATTTTCACCCAGAAATAGAAGGTAATTTTTTTGTGCAAGTGCAGCAGTAAATCCTGATGTGCCAAAAATAATGTCTTAACTACATTTTCATGAAAATCTCCCTCTGTTCTCTGCTTTTACAGCAGAAATGCACACAGAGGAAGGTCAGGGCTGTACAGAGATAGCCCAGATGTTGCAGTTGGGCTAAGGTGAAGCTGGAGGGAGGTGAGGAGGAAGGACAGGAGTCAGGAGCACCACAGAGCCGGAGTTCCACATGGCGGTAGGACAGGCTGCGTGTCCCGGCGCTGCCTTTGCTCCACACTCTGCTCTGAGCTGAGGAGAGCTGTAACTGGCCGGGGAGGGTGCGGAGCAGGGCAGGAGCTGCTGCAGCAGTGTCAGTGCCGGCAGCAGTGCCGGCCGGCTCCTCCAGCTGCAGGAGGCCCTGGAAGGAAGGAGCCGCTGCCTCCAGGTGCTGGGGGATGCAGGTGTGTGCTCCCGGCACCACGGTGAGCCCAGAGCCGCCGCCTGAGCCTCGCGGGACGCACTGCTGAGAGCGAGGGGAGCGCTGAAGGTAAACCTGCACTGGTTTGACCCAAATCGGTCTGAGGCTCTTAGTGTGGGTAGAAAGGAGATTTAAAACACAGGCAGCCCGGGCCAACCCAGTCTTGCCTTTACTCTTGGGATGCTGCCTCTGACGGAAAGAGTGGAATATTCATAGATACATCTATATTTAAAGCCTCATTAAAGTGGAATTGAGTGGAACCTATTCATTGAGAAGTTGGGAGCAGAGAAGTCTTCCCTGTGCTAAACCTTGGTGTAAGCACTGACCCAGACTGTCAGAGTGCTGCTCTTACCATCACCAACATTTTTCTTGAGAGCCCACAGAAAGCCGATTTTAGCACTTACATTGGCAGAAATGTTAGAAACCTGGAGCCCATTAGAACATTCGCTTTCTAAGAGAGTCCCCCAAAGCCCCCATAGCTGAGAGCCTGCAGGTGTGAATCACAGGTGATGATTATCGATACTTAGATGGACAATCCCCAGCTCAGCATCTGCTCCGTACTGCTCCTAACCTCTGGAATTAGTTCCTTAGTTCTGTGATGAGTAGGAAGCAGTCCCAAACCCTTTTCTCTCCTGTCTGTGTGCTGTTTGCTGAGCCGCCCTTTTTGTTTAAAGGAAAACTTCAAGGTTGCCATTCCAGCAGTGTAATCACTATTTTGTTGATTACATGAGCAGTTGGTAAAAATAATCAGCAAAAATAAATTTCAAGCTGCCCAAGTCTCTTGCTGGCCACCCTAGAAGAGGCTCTGGAGCACTGCTGCTGCTGTACAGTGATCTGCACCACGGGCACACGGGCCCAGTACTGCATCCCCTGAAACCCTGGTGTCCTCTGTTGTGGGGTGCAGCAGTGCCAGTCCCCTGGGGAAGCAGCACAGCACTTGGAAAGACAAATTGATTTTTTTTTTTCCCCTGCATGAGTTCAGCTCTGGCAAGTGGATTGTACCATTACCTCTGCAGTTTTCCTTTAAGG
The DNA here is from genome assembly GCF_047830755.1 of Zonotrichia albicollis. Classification (NCBI taxonomy): domain Eukaryota; kingdom Metazoa; phylum Chordata; class Aves; order Passeriformes; family Passerellidae; genus Zonotrichia; species Zonotrichia albicollis. The sequence goes on along the minus strand of NC_133845.1, from coordinate 493,048 downwards.
TGCTTTGGTGCCAAGCAAAGCATCGACCCAAAAACGGTTCAGCCAAGGTGCACCGTAGCTGCAGAGTAGCCCTGAGGGGGCATGTTGCTGACAACATGCTGTGGTGTCTGTTCCTTCCCTGCCCTTCCCTCCTTTCTGCCCCACCCACAAAAATTCACAAGCAAACCCAAAACAAAAGCCTAATGGGCAAATTCCTGATGATTCGCTGGAGAGGCCAGGATTCAGCTTGCTCCAATATATATTAACATCCTAATGGGAAAGCTCTGCATGTATACATTTACTGCGCCCTGACAAGAGGGAATTAAATGTCAGAAGGATTTGTAGCATCTGTAATTGAATTGGTGCTGAGAAAAGCAAATCTTGAGGAAGAATAACATATTAGGATTAGCAAATAATGTGGCATTTTGTCAGTTCCTGCCATCTCAACTGTTCCCTCTTCAGCAATAAAGTTGTGATTTCTGGTTTAATCAGAGATAGGAGGCAGGAATAGCTTGGGTGAATTGGAGACAGCATTTAAAGCAGATTCCGGTTGTTAAGGTCAAGTCTCTCGTTGGCTTTGGGGAATTATTCCTTGTTCCATAGACCTGACACTTTGTTAATTACTGAAGAAATAGCGAGGGACAGGATGTGGAGGGGCTGTTGCTGTGCTGGTGGCACACAGACAGGTTTGCTGGGAGCAGTGTGGGAATGGCTGGCGGTGGGTTTGGGCTTTGCTGTGCCCGCAGGCAGAGCTCTTGGTGTGGGTCATGCTCCAGAGCATGCAGGGTTTGATGAGGGGCTGGAGGCAAGGAGAGGAGGTGCTGCAGCAGGAATGTTTTAGGCCGTGTGTGAGCTTGAAGATGTATTTAGCCACGTGTATAACAGCGTGAACTTGGGGCTGGCGCCTCACAGGGGTCTTCCTTGAGAGGAACAATTGAGAAAAATGGCCCTGCACGTCTCAGCAGAGGAACTGACACTTAACAAACTCTGCTGAGCAAACCTGGCAAGGCTTTAGGCCAAAGTCCCTTCTCAGGGGAGCCCTCTCTCCCTGCTCTTGGCACGATGTCAGGCGAAGGAAGACAGGAGGGATGTGCCAGGCACGGGGCTCTGGCACAGCCCCATCCCTGCGGCACCGGCTCGGTGGGACAGCGCGGAGGCTGCTGCCGCCAGCACGAGCACACGGCTTCGTCTTTCCGGAACCTTAATTTATGGTGATGAAGAAAAAATGCCTCTTGATGCAAAATCCTGCTGGAAGCACATTACAGAGCCGTAACTCAGCATGTTTATGCCCCTCAGCTGTTCCAGATGTCAGCAAGGCACTCATCGCCCAGGCTGGGATGCTGCTGGCTGCTCCGAATGCACCCGAGCGGAACTGGGCGAAAGTTTCTGAAAAAATAAGAAAAAAATGGAGTGAAGCATGCCTGAAGCAGCTGCTCCAGCAGATGAGCCAGTTCAGTTGCTGTGCAGAGAGCCGGTTCATGGATCAGCCAAGCTGGAGTGGCAGTGGGGAGGCTGTCGGAGTGGGGGCTCCCAGGATGCCCAGTGTGGCTGGGGTTCCCCGGCTGCCACCCTGGGCAAGCAGCAGATCCTGTCCCCGGACACGGGGTCAGCCCAGCACCCCATGGGTGTCCATGGGCACCTTTCCCTCAGCACGCAGGGGTGTTCAGCTGCTTGCCACTCAGCAGATGCTGGGAAGTGATCACAGCATGATCTGCTCCCACTGGAGATGAGACAGAAGGTCCTCTTTGCTGTGCTTTTGGTTTGCAGGAGAATAATCTATTTTGGCTGCAGTTTTTACCTTATCAGCCAAGCTGCTGGAAGGGTCTCCACAGTGTCTCTCACCACGCCCCAGCTCATCCCAAAATCTCTCTGCCCACACTGGGGCTCCTGCTCTCAAAGGTTACTCGAAAGGGGCTTTTATTCTTAAATTGTTTTAATTAAAAGGCGCTTTATGGTGCTCTTGGTCCCCAGTTATTTACTTGGGTCCCTCAGTCCTTAATCTTGGAGCAGAATTGGAAATATCGATAGAAAGCGTAAATCCCAGCTGCTGCTCGAAAGCTTTGTATCAGGTCTCAGCTCAAAAGAGCCCCATTACCTTTAGCTGTCACGGATCTGTACGCTTGATCGATAAACTTCAAATATTATTAGAGGTGGAGGCTTCAGAGATTTGCTCTGTTCTTTGGAGGGAGACGGAGATAAATCTTTCTTAAAAATTGACTTGCATTTGCTCTCTCAGTCGTCCTGGCAAAACGCATTTCTCCGAGGTGTCCAGGCAGGCGCAGGCAGGGCAGATTTATGGGCCATGTGCTTCTTGTAGTGAAAGATTTAAATGGTAAATCCTTCACATATGACTTCACAAATCATGTAAAGTTAAAAGATTTTTACCGTTTCTGTTGCTGCTGTGCTTAAATTGTAAGGTATGGCCAGTAAATCATTTTAATAGAGGTGTCGCGCTTGACTCACTAAAAAAAAGAGACAATGGTTTAGCTTCTATTCCAAAATGTTAATGTATTAATCAGCGGGAGAATAATTGTTTTTTACTGCGTTATAAATCTCAGTTGCCATTAGGATTGCAGCGAGGGTTGATGTAGCTGCGTTCTTAAATTAAAATTGTTTACACTGCTATACATTCATTTTACATGGCCATAGCTCATCCGGGGTTCATTCCGGAGCTGTTCCTCCGCCACATCAGTCATCCCTCTCCCAGGTGACGGCGTCCCGAGGGAGAGGCGCTTCTGAAAGGAAACTAATTGTGTGGTGAGGAGTTAAATAAACGCAGTAAAGCAGTCGGAGGCTCTGTACAGTTACTGCTTGCTTTTGGGTCAGGAGTGCAGTGTCCTTGTCAGTTCATTGGACAGTAAAGGTGGGGGTTCATGGTGGAACCCAGTTCAGTCACGGCAGAGGATGTTTGTAAACACGTTTTCCATGCTGGGTGGGTGGAGTTTTGGGCAAGGAGTGTTTTGGGACGTTGAAATGTTTTCAACAGGGCACTCGTTAATGACATTTCTCAGAGCTGACGATTAATATTCCCGTAATGGTACTGCTCTTCTCCATGCCCCATCCACCAAGAGGGCTGGGGAGCACTATAGGGAAATTTCCCAAAATAGATCCCCACCAACTCCACGTGCCCTTCCTCCCCTCTCCCAGCTGTCTCCCACGTGCGTAGTCATAGTGCTGCTGCTTTTAGCGGAAAACACCTCGCGAGTCGAGCCGCCAGATCAGTTCGGCTCCGGACAGAGCTCCTCTGCCCGAACTCATCTGTCTAGTTAGCTCCGTGCTTCACCCCTGCTCCTCTGGAGAGTCCGAGGGCAGCTCTCCCCATCCTGAGAGCAGCTGCAGCCACAGCCTGCCGAGAGCATCGCAGCGAGTCCCCAATTCTTATTCCTCTTCTGATCTCAACAGATTCCCGCGCAGGTGAGGACAGCGCCATACGCAGCGTGGACCATGCCGTGGTTGGTGGCGTCGTGGCTGTCGTCGTCTTTGCAATGCTTTGCCTGCTCATCATTTTAGGGCGATATTTTGCCAGACATAAAGGTAAGACGGAGAGCAAAGCTGGAGGATGAAAGGCCAGGCTCGTGTGGCCCCTCAGTCGTGGTGTTGTCATGTCTGGCGGGACACACGCCCCACTTTCTCTCCCAGCAGCACTTTCTGTTTCCTTTGTCCGTCGCTCCCTCAGCACCACACCAGGGCCCCCAAGGAGTCACGCAGCCTCCGCTTCCCTTGCAGGTACATACTTCACTCACGAAGCCAAAGGAGCAGATGATGCGGCCGACGCAGACACAGCCATCATCAACGCAGAGGGGGGACAAAACAACTCCGAGGAAAAGAAAGAGTACTTCATCTAGAGCAGCCTTGGTTCCCATGAGGTGTCCAACTGTGGACGGTTACTACTGGCCCTATTTAAACGCTACAAAGACAAAGTGATCTTGGAAGTTGCAACCAGCTTGTGTCTTTTTTTTTTTAAGGAAAAAAAAAGCAAATGGGTGGAGAGCGGTGAGGCTGGGAAGGTCTGGGATTTGCTGTGTAAAAATATTCCTCGTAAAGTACACTCTGCTGTTTGACACCTCAGTTCGTTTGGGTTTTCTTTTTTTGGCCAAGTCCAGCTTGGATTTAGTTTAGTGAAGTCATTTGCAGAAGATTCTGTGCCTTGTTTAATTTCTGTTCGTTCGGGTCGGGGGGAGGCTGGGAAGAAGAGGGGCTTCTGTGCGTTAGTTCCCTTCGGGTTTCTGTGGCTCTTCGTTTCCCCTTTCCTGTTTCTGGAGTTGCCAGCTGGGACCCCGTGGAGTAGGTGCGTTTCTCTGAAGGTGTTTCCCCTTTTTTCTCTTCACCAGTTTCCGTTCAGAACTCGAGCTCATTGGAGGAGAACCAGCACATTTTAGATGCGTAGTTTGCAGTTCAGTGTGCCCATGTCCCGTTCCCCTGTTGCCGTCAGGGCTCGGATAACACCCCCAAGCCCCCTTTTGTGGCTGTTTCAGGTGCTTTCGATGGTGCAGCTGGGAGATGGGCTGGAGCTCGGCAGAGGCGCCGCTCGGCCGTGGGGATGCGGGAGCAGGGTCCCTGCTGGGCAGGCAGAGCCCTCCCGGGTGCGGGGGCTTCTCCTCACCCTCGCCCGCTTGGCGGCCGTGGAGGCAGCAGGTAAAGCCCCTCTGACGTGTGAGCCCAGACCCGGAGAGCGGCTGCATGAACAAAACTGCCTTTTTTTCTACCTGCTGAGTAAAACGCGGGAATTCGTGTTGAAACGAGCGTGCTAATGACCACTAAAGCCATAGGTGCACAGGAGACTCTGGCTCAATTGGGATTGTAAGCGACAGGTAGCAAACTGCAGCGGGAAGACGGTATAAAGTTATGTATGCTGACTTTTTTTTGGTGAGTAATCATGGATTTCGAGCGATACTTTTTTATTGTGTTTATGTGGCAAATGTATCTGATTTATTTAAGGAAAGCATTAATCTTAGTGTCAGGTTTGGGGATTTTTTTACGGGTTTTGGGGCGGGGGGGGCCATTTCCGTGCGTTTGTTTTTTAATTGCTGTTTTTTGGCAGAACCATTACAATGTGGGATTCCTTTGGGAACGGGGCGGCCTGGGGCACCAAGCAGGCCCGTTTTCCCCGGCAGTATTCCGTCTTTCCCCTCTTTCACGGGCGGAACCTCGCGAAGCAAACACCCCTCTGTTCCGAGCAGCTTTTGCCGAGCGCAGCTCTTGTCTGAGCCCTCAGCACCATTGCCAAACCCCATCGCGGTGAGAAGCAGCCAGGCTGGAGCCGGGGGCTCCGCGGCACGGGACGGGCATCCTGGCCTTGAGCAGCCCATATTTGTTTGGAAGTGTACCGTAGTGCAGTGTTACCGATGTAACTTTGACTTACAATGTTGACATGTCTCAGGTTCATGTGTTTGATTGGTGTTTTCCGTCTCAGGTAGATTGCAAAATTTCGGCCCCACGCATTGGAAAAATAAAATAAAAAAAAAAACCACGCATAAAAACAGGAGAAAAAACAGGAAATTATTAATTTTAGTTGTATATCGGTTTATGTATTTTTTCTTCAGTATACAGTGCACTGTTGAAATGTATTGTTGAGTATTACTTTGTACAGCTTTAGATCATTAGGACTTTGAAGCGTGAAGAAAGAACAACCTTGTTTAAAGGAGGATCACAAATGAAGAACGCAGAACTGATGATAAACAACCTTGTTCTTTATTTACCCGGCCTTTTTATTTTTTCCCCTTAGGCCAGTTCTGTTTTAAGGTGTCCATGGAAGATGTTACAGTGTAAGAAAATACATATCCATCTGTTCCCATTCACATTTTGTATTGGTTCATGTATCCCATTTTTACAAAGGAAAAGAAGTACTATAAAATATCTGTCTTCTTAATAAAAAAAAGTTAATGTTACAAAACTAGACCTTGTTTTGCACTCTTTATCCCAGCTGTTACAGAGTCCACTATCTGAGCTCCACCAGCAACATGGGCAGGAGGAACTGGGGCTGAGCAGGTCACGCTCAGCACTAGGACAAAAGGAGTTAAATCTGATGTATTGAACCTGCATATAATGCAGAGCAGATTTCATAAGTTTCTTGTTTATAATTGCTAAACTACTTTCTTTGAGGAGCAGTGCCTTGGAGGAAGTTGATCTGACACTGATATTCCAACTTTCCCAAGCTGCAGTAGGTCAGTACACAAGTTCTTAATGGCAGCCAGATATTTAAATCCTGCCTTGTAAGATAAGGTAAGGTAAGGTAAGGTTAAGGTAAGGTAAGGTAAGGTAAGGTAAGGTTAAGGTAAGGTAAGGTTAAGGTAAGGTAAGGTAAATAGGGTAAGGTAATCCTCCTTTGAAATACGTGACCTCCTTCAGCCCATTGTTGTCTCCCAGTCAGTCCTGGCACTGCCAGGTTTCCTGGCGTCTGTCTGTGGAGCACCTGGCATTTCCAGGTTGTGGCTCCGGGGTCTGTTTGCCCCCGGACACGTGGATCCAGCTGCCAATGCTGCAGGAAGGATCCGGCTCAGCCTCGGACAGCAGCAGCAGCACCCACATTCCTCCTCTCCTCCTCCTGCCTCCCCTCCACCACAGCCCCCCAAATCAGGCTGCGAGGCAGCTGCAGCACTGAAATTAGAATCATTAATCTTTTATGTTTTGCACAAAGGATGAGGAGGAAGACAATTGCTTTTTGAGGAGATCACACCGAGAACAACCGTGCAGAATGAGCGCGCTTGGCCCCAGAGGGGCTGCATGGACCCGGGGGCGTGTGCCACACCAGGGCCACCGTCCAGCTCCTGAGCACTCGGGGCATCTCATGGTTATGTCACAAATAAGGTTTTTCTGAGCGAAATTGTGACACAGGGAAAAACCATAGGACAGAGCCAAGAATGCAGCTCACTCTTTTCTTACCTGAAATGAGCAGAGCAGCTTTGATGGTTTCCATGGCTATTGCAATTATTTCAGTGCAGAAGAGGTTTGTGGCTGATGCCAGCTCACGATGGTTTTCTCCTCGAGCCAGCACTAATTGTGTCTCACACTTGTGGTGTGTGTAATTTATCCTCTCAGGGGTCCACGTCTTTCAGGGTTTTAAGGTTATTTAGTGGTGCTTTTCTTCCCATTGAACCTAAACACTCTGCTCCTTTGCTTTTCTGGCCCTACACAGGCCTTACAAATAGGTGGCAGGAAACTGTACCTGTAGCATGCAGGATCAGGGACCTGGTGAAACCCTTTGCATTAACTTCTCAGACACTGAGATACAAAGAACTTGGATGGGGAAAGCTGGAGAGAGCAACAATTGAGCAGCAAGATTTAGTGACCCCTCTATCTTGTGTCCAGCTGCAGAAACACGCTCCCCCATCCATGACCCCACAGCTGCTGAGTTGAGGACACTGCCAGGATTTTATGAAAATGAAGAAAATCATCATTACTTCAAATAAAAATGTAATCTTTGCCCTGAATTTCACATTTTCACAAGTTGCAGAAGTCATTTGGTCCTAATTACAAAATTATTTTATTAGGTCAGCAATACAGTTCTTAATTTTCTTCCCTTTTTAACCAAATACAGGGAGGAATTGTTTTAACTGGGTATCTGAGTCTGATTTGTGTAATTACAGCCTGTTCTGCCAGGCTGAAGTTGCTGAAAACCTTATGCCACATGAAGTAATTAGCAATAAATGACACTTAAACTCCCATCAGGTGAGGCGTACCTGGATCCTGGGCTGGGTGATTGAAATACACGGGAGCAGGGACGAGGCGCGAGCTGTTGGCATCGATCCGCGCTGGGCAGTCAGTTCTCATCAGAGGGTCCTGACAAGGGGCTAATAGCTTTTTCTGAAGATCCAATCCCATTTTCGAGGCAGCTGCTGGTGCTGTGCCACCTGGGATAACACCTGCTCCAGGTGGCATCGATCGGGCAGGGGCACGTGTGACACCACCAGCTTTATCTGGTTGTGTCATTTTAGTGAAGGGAAAACCTGAATTCCATCTAAACCCTAACACCTGGCTTAAAAATTTACATCTGAATTAGTGTAACCAGGAAAATAATTTCAGTCCACTGACCGCTAAGGGTTTAAACTGGGCTTGTCCTGTTTCCAGAGTGAGCTGTGATCCCTGCAGCACTTCGAGACCTCTCCTGGAAACCTGTGCACAGGTGAGCAGGGCAGGGGATTCTGCAGAGCTCTGCACGCCCTGCAGCTGGCTGCGAGCTGAGCAGCTCCTTGGTCTGTTTCACTTAAATAAACAGGCTTTGTGTAAACAAACAGGTTTCAGGAAGAAAAATAAGCTTTAGCCAAACTAACAAACACTATGTGAATAAATAAACTTTAGTTGAATAAGCAAACTTGAGTGCAGTAAAGAGCTTGAGTTAAATAAGCAAATCCTGTTGAGGTCCAGCTGTGCCAGCAGGATGAGAGCTCAGCAATGCTGCCCAGCACAGGCTCCCCTGAGAGCTGCTGTGCCTGGGGACACCCTCAGTGCTCTCGGGGTGTCTCCCTGCCCCGGGCCAGGTCAGTTCCTTATGGACTGATGGGTGCCTCACACCTCCATCTGTTTTCCCTGTCAGCCCGGGCTGAGCTGCACCAGTATCAGCTCTAACCCGTGTGCCTCTGCCTATCTGCCCACAGCCTGCTCTCCTGCAGCAGCTCTTATCCTGTTCTGCAGGATAGCAGCAGCCCTGTAAGTCACAGACCTGGAGAGATGTGGGCAGCGCAGGAATAATGCCTGCAGATGGAACAGGGATGCAGAATGTAGATAGGAGAGGGTAGGGAGGGATGCCACTCAACACTCCCTCGGCTCTGCAATCCAAGGTGAGCAGGGCTTGGGCACTGGGCAGCCTGAGTGGGGTTTGGGGGACACCCTGCACCCCAGAAGGTGGGAAAATGGAGCCCTTTGGATGAGTGAAGGGATTCAGCAGCCCTGGGATGTCTTGTTTGTCTTAGGACACATCTGTGAGCCCAACCCACATCTGCCTCCTGACACACTCCCTGTGGTGGCTGGCAGAGTTGCTCTAGGCTGTTCTATGCCCTGTCCCCAAAGAAAGCCTGGAAATCCTATTTTCCTGCTTTGTGTCCCAGCAGTACCAGCGCTGACCCAAGTCCTCAGGTGCTGGCTCTCAGCATCCTTTGGGGTGAGTGGGATGCCCTCCTCTTCCTCACCAAGCTGCCCCAAAGTGGGAATCCCTCTCTGCAGCGGCACCTGTGCAGTGGGGGGTGCTTGGTGCAGTGTCACACCTGGGCTGCTGAGCCCTAATCCAGGTTAAGCACCTGCAGGAGCAGCCCTATTCCTGCGGGAGCAACCCCATTCCTATGAGATTCCTGCAGGAGCAGCCCCATTCCTGCAGGAGCAACCCCATTCCTATGGGATTCCTGCAGGAGCAGCCTCATTCCCGCAGGAGCAGACCCATTCCTATGGGATTCCTGCAGGAGCAGCCCCATTCCTCCCAGGGTTCCTGCAGAAATCCTGCAGCAGGCAGGTAAGCAGGGCTGGCAGCACCTCACCTGCTGGAGCACACCCAGAGCAGAGCAGGGAGATGTGAGGGCTGCCAGGAGTAAAGGGAATATTTGATCAGACGCCCTCCTGTGTGCTCTGTTCTGGCTCTCAGCCTCCCTCGGGGACGGCACCTCGCTGCCTCCAGCACCGCGGCTGCGACAGGCTGGCAGCAGCTCCTCACAGCCTGCCCGGGAATCTCAATGAGATGGAGAGGGAATCTTCAGCCTGTGACTCTCCATGTTCTTCTCTGCACCCTGCACCTTTGTTCCCTTCTCTGTTCCAGCTCCTCTCTGCTGTTTCCATGCCCATGTCAGCTTTCTGTTCTCTGTACCTGGTCCCTGTGTCTGTTCCAGGATGGGAGATGCTGCCCCATGCTCTGCACTGCTTGCTCAGACCTTGTCCTTCCTCAGACATGCCCCTTGTCCATGCTGTGCTCTGGGCATTCAGGTTTCTTCCACATAACTTGCTCCAAGCCAGGGGCACACAGTGCCCAGAGCATCCTGCAGTGGTGACTGGGACCTGCTGTGGCTCCTTCCCTCACCCAGCAGCCTGCAGCCCTTCCCTGCAGCCCTGAGCATTCCTTCCCCACCGCTCCTGTCCACAATCAGCCCCATTATCCCTGGTAATTGTCCCTTCTCCGGGTAATGCTGCTGAGCAGGGACAGGGAGCGTGGCAGTGTTTTTCTGCGACTAAGAGAAGGTGTGTGCGTGGCCTTGATTGCAAATGAAAAATTAAGGCCCCGTGTCTCGCATTCATTCCTACTTGATTACACACCAGTACATAAACAAATCTTCACCCAGTTGCCTGAGGGGTGTCAATGATCCACCTTTGCTTCGCCCGCCTCTCCTCCAGCAAATCTATAACGCATTTAATCTTTGCCACTCGCTCTCCTCTGTTTTTAAATGCCTAATTTGCTGCCAGGAGCGGCTCCAGTTCTCCCTGTGCTGCCGCCTTCACTGCCTGGTGTTTGCCTGATTGTTGGCTGGAGCACCAGGGGCACCCAGGGCGGGCACAGGGGCAGCAGCCCTGCCCGAGCTGTCCCTGGGCTGGGCCAGGTTGGCAGCGGCTTTAGAGCAAAGCCCAAACCCCGCAGGCCTGCAGGCTGAGGGAGGGGAAATCGAACCTGTGGTGGGCTGGCAAGGCCCAGGTTTGGGTTTAGAGTGAACCCCAAACCCCGCAGGCCTGCAGGCTGAGGGAGGGGAAATCGAACCTGTGGTGGGCTGGCAAGGCCCAGGTTTGGGTTTAGAGTGAACCCCAAACCCCACAGGCCTGCAGGCTGAGGGAGGGGAAATCGAACCTGTGGTGGGCTGGCAAGGCCCAGGTTTGGGAGCTGGGGCATGGGAGAGTTTAGCAGGCAGTTCTCAGTGAGGCACAGGGAAATGGGGAACAGGGCGCAGGGTTTGCTGAGGTTCTTGGGCCCTTTGTGTGTTCAATCCTTGGAGCATCAGCTTCTCCTGCTGAGACTGGCAGGGCCACAAGCAGATCATGCCAAATGTCCCCATCAGCTCTGGAGGAGCTGCCATCCCCTACCTCCAGCTGCTGGACTGGTCACCGTGTCCAGCACTGGGTGCTGCTGGGGCTGGGGACAGGGGCTGGCAGCCCATGGACAGGGTGAGGCAGCTCTGCCTCCGCTCCTCTCCTCAGGGCTGTGTGAGAGCGGCACTCCTGAGGTGAGCCTGCTTGGAGCAAAAACAGTTCAGATTATCAAACTCGCCATAAATCTTGCAGCACATCTTCTTGTGTCTGGGTGTGTGTATATGTGCTGCTTTCTTTTTATTTAATGCTCTATTGAGGTCTGAGGCTTTTCCTTCCACTGGCTTTTATCTAGTCATGACTCCTACAATATTTAATCTCTATCAGAAACTGTAAGCCCTGTATTTATTTTATGGGTCAGTTGTTCATCCTTTTCCCTTGATGTTCTCACTGGCAGTGGAGAGTGTGGAAGGTGGAAAAAGAGAGAAAAGGGGAGGGGGGGAAGAAAGCCCTGCTTGTTTGTGCCCGTCAACATTTGTCCAAATGACAGGCCGACAAATCAGAGCTCTGGAGGCTAATGGCAGGCAGGGAGCAAATGGGAGCATGGAAGGGATGCTGGAAATTTCCATCCCCGGCAGATCACAGCCCTGTCTGGGCAGGCTCTCTGCTCCTCCCTGGCTGTCCCAGGAGGAGATTGGCTCTCACAGGAGCTCCTGCAGCCTCACTGAGGCCAGCCCAGGGTCCTGCACAGCTGGGGCTGCAGGTGGCACCGAGGGCACCCACAGCCCCCTGTGTGACAGCGAGGTGACACACCTGCCAGTCTCATTGTCACTATCTGGAAAGTCTGCTCATAGCTGAGATGAATAAAAGATTAGAGTTACAGGGGAGAGACAACACCAAAGGTTAAGGCGATCCACTGAATTTCCTGTATTTGCTGCAGAGATATAAATGGGAGGAGGTAAGTGCTGCCTGGGCGTCCCAAATCGGCTTTAAAGGTGGATTTAAAGATCCACCTGCAGCCTGCAGCCCTCCCCGGGATGCAGAGGAAGGAGCAGCACTCTCCCATGGAGCCCTGGCTGGTCCAGGGCAGTCTGAGAGAACAAAGCCACCAGAGGCTTGCCATGGGCACTCAGATAAAGATTGATCATGGGGAATTTGGGTGAAACATGAACTGCCTCTGGGAACTGGGGTGCAAACGTGGTGCTCTGCCAGGGCTTTACCTGGGGACAGCGGGGCCCTGCCATGGCCACAGGCAGCTCCAAGGAGAGGAAAGGTGTGTCCCCTGCAACAGGTGGGATTTGGGTGCGCAGAGTGTGGGTGCTGCTCCTCAGGCAGAACAGACAATTCTTGCAGCACTGCTTGAGGTCACCTCTCCGAGGCTGAGGACCTTGTTCATTGTCTTTGTTCCCTTTCCCTCTGCCTGGGATGGTTAAAGCTGAGCTCTCATGTCAGCTGTCATCCTTCAGTGTCTGTGCTTGACCTGTGCAGAGGAATGGGCAGGTGGTACAGAGAATGTCAGGCTAGCAAGCAGCATCTCCTCAATACTGATTTACTGGTCGGCACCAAAGGGGTTGGAGCTGGTGCTGGGAGGGGTGCAGGGGCTTCCTTGGTGCTCCTCACTCCCCACCAGCCCCAGAGCTGTGGGGCACAGGGCCCTGTGCCAGCTGCTGCTTCCCCTGCCTGTGCCCCAGCTGTGGCAGCTCCCTGTTGGCATTTCCAGCTGTGGGGAGCCTGCCCATGGTCTGGGCTGTGCAGGGAGGATGAGCAGACCTTGGAGAGGCCATTGGCATCCTGAGCTCTGCTCTGAGCATCCTCCAAAGCAGGGAGTGGCTGGCCCTGGGCTCCTCATTTCCTTGTAGGAGATGCAGGGTGGCATAGCACGAGCTGGAAGAACACTCCAAGTGTTGTCTGGAGACAACTGGCCCAGATACGGCACAGAGACAACATTTAAAACCTCATTTAAGTGAACACAATGAGAGGGCTCTTGGGTAGAAGGAGAATTAATTAATCTCATTCCTACGTAGATACTTTTAATTAAATGGAAGTGCATGGTCTTAATTTAAAAAAAAAAAAGAAAGACATGGAGAAGAGCTGGTGCCTTTGTGCGAGCCTGCAAGAGGAGGATGGGGAGCAAGATTATTCCTTTTTTGAGTGTTTTCAAGAGGAGTGAGCATCAGATCAGGAGAGGTCTGTATTGTCAGAGTGTGCACTGAACATTTTCTTTCATCTGGGAGGGCGGCAGACGCATTTTCCTTGTCAGCTGCTCCAGAAGGTTCTTGCAAGCTCCTGCAGGCCTGTCCTTGCTGGGTGCCACAGTGATGTGAACAGCATGGAAGCCTGCCCAGAGCAGGGCAGGGTGCTCACAGCTAGGATGGAAACCTGCCTTATCTGTTATCACGTTACCTCAGGCACCCATGAGAGTGCTCAAAGGACTGTATTTTCTAACCTAAAGCTGGTCAGAGCACACTGCAACTTTCCTGAGGATGAGGTGTGATTTCAGTAGAGAAATGGGCTTGTTCTGTATGTGGAGCTGCTGGAATGAATTTGCCCTACCAAAGAGGCACTTGATGTGATGTGGGGCACAAATATTAGGGGACATCGACAATTGTCTGGTTGGTGGAGCACAGATCCAGAGATCTGAGTTTTTCCTGTTGTGCATTGCTGCCTGTTCCCTTCTCCATGTCCTTGCCACCCAATAAAGGGTTCCTGCAGGTGTGAGGGCATTGGCACTGTGGGAGCTCTCAGCAGCCAGGGTCTGTCCTGCCATGGGATACACACACAGGTTTCCAGGCCCGCTCCATGCCATTCCCTGCTCCTTGCCATGGGTACAGCAGCACCCTGAACTGAGCAATGGGGCTGCTGGGCCTGCCTGTGGGTGCCCTGCCAGGGCTGCAAGGCAGTCTGTTGTTGTTGCTCAGTTGGGTGCTGGGGTTTTGTTCCCAGTTTTAGGGACTCACCACAACAGACATTGAGCTTAAGGGATGTTCTTGGCTTTTCCCCAGTAAAAATAGTGTTGCTTTATTATCCTGTCATGTTTTGGTGAAAGGTGGGAACACAGGTCTCTGTGGTCGCCCCTGGAGTGACAGGATGCTAATGAATTGAGAAATGGCTGCGGACAGGGCTGCCCGCATCACATCTTCATTAGCATCCCTCTCTCAGAGACGGCTGTGATTAACACTGTCACCACCGACGGGACAGGAATGGATAACCAGGGCCCCTCTGGCTCAGCAGCTGTGCCCTGAGCTCAGCAGCGGAGCAGGGACCCCCGGAGAGCTCCAGCCGCGGTTTGGGTCCTGCCATGGATCTCTACCAGGGTTTGTTCAGCAGCTGCTGATGCTCTGTCTGCAGCTGGAGTGTCCTTCTTGGCTTGGAGGGTGGGGAAAGCAGAGACTGCTGCCCTGGGAAAAGCTCAGGAGCTGGGAGATGCTCTGTTCATCCCGTGAGGGGTCCCATAAAACATCTGCACTGCCCAGATGTGAGTGGGGCCAGGGGTCCATAAAACATCTGCACGGCCCCAGATGTGAGTGGAGCCAGGGGTCCATAAAACGTCTGCACTGCCCCAGATGTGAGTGGGGCCAGGAGGAGCTGCCTGGGCTGTAGGAAGGTTATTGCCAAGGCACAGATCTGTGGGACAGTTTGTGTCTGGGGCTGGCAGGGGGGAAATGCTGCTTCCCAAGCCAGCCTCATCCCCCTGGCTTCCCAGCAGCCCCACGGCTCAGAACTGACAGCAGCTTGCGAGAGAAGGCAAGCCTGCCATCCCTCACACCTCCTGCCTGTCCCACAGCCACAATGCTGAGCACAGGGACCCGTAACAGGTCTCTCACTTCCACAAGGAGCTTTGTACAGGCTGGCTGAGTCAAACACTCTGAGCTGCTGTGCAGACCAAGTCTGCATGTGGAACCCATTCATGAGGCCAGGGCAGTGGAGTCACTTTTCTTCTGCCGCCACCTGCTCCTTTGAAGTGCCCTGGGTAGGGAAGGAGGCTGTAGCTGTGTAAAACTGAGAAACTCATAGAGGTCAAAAGAATAAATTATAGTAATTTTTAGGGTTTTGTGGGTTGTTTATCTCCCCTGTTTTCAAGTCAATCTAATCAAATGCGGATTTGCCACAATCACAGCTCATGCTAACCTTCACCTGGAGGGTATTAATATGCATGACGCTTGTTAAGTGTTTGCTTAATTTTTATTTATGGAAACTAGACTCTGTGAAGTGTAGCTGAGCTGGCTGGAGAGCACGTGTGCAGGGCGTGCTGGGTGGGAAGGCAGCAGGGAGCTGGGGGTGCTGGAGGAGGTGGTCCTGCAGCCCCTTGTGGGCAGCAGGTCAGGGCTGATCTCTCACTGGACTCAGGAGCTGGCAGGGGGAGCCCACTCATCGCCAGAAATGCTTGACCCCAGCCTGGCTGCCTGTTTAATGCTCTGAACCTTGTGTGCCATTTTTCTCATCTCTTGGAGATGTGCTCACAGGTCACTTAACAGCAATAGTGTTGTGTCCTGGAAGAGAGACGGGGAAAAGGAGTCTCGGTGGTGGGGGATTTTCCTGCAAATAGCTCTTATTTTTAGCCTGGCTTTTGGGAAGTCAAAAGGGAAGGAAAGGACAGGGTGTATTTTTAGCGTGTATTCTTGCCAAAGCCGCTCTGAGGTCTGCAGGCTGAAGGACACGTTTCTCCAGGGCCCAGTTCCTCAGTGCCCTGCCGTGCCGGGGTGCAGTGAGCATCACACCCGTGCTGGTGGCAAACACAGCCCCTGTGGCCGTGTCGTGGGGAGTCCGTGGGGACAGCACAGGCTGGGGTGTGACCAGAGGCCATGGCTGTGCTTGCAGGGCATGGAGAGGCTCCTCCAAAGGACAAAAAGGATGATCAGGGCTCAGTTCCATCACAGCGTCCCAGCCTTGGGCTCAAGAGAGGAGTTTGGGCTCAGGGTGGCCACAGACCACGTGGGGATCTGGGAAGATGTTGAATAATCAGTGAACTGAACGGGGACTGAGCCTGCAAGGAACCAAGTGATTGAAAATGGATGAAAGGTTCTGCTGCCCCCTCCTTTAAATCAGAGATCTTCCCAAAGCCTGCCCCGGTGCATGGCAGCCAGCCCTTGGCACGTGGAGGGATTGATCCAGGCTGTAATGGGCTCCCTCTCTGCCCTGCCTCTGCAGCGACTCTATAAATAATCATTTACCATTGCCCTCTGATCCACAGGCTTTATTGAAATCTGCAGCACTGGATGTTTTTACAGCGACCTGGGTGTGTTCCCGCAGTCAATCCTAATCTCAGCATTGATTACAGCATCAATATTGCCGGGGCTGCTGTTGTGGTGCCTCAGAGCGGGCGGAGGGCGGCGGCCGTGCCCGAGCATCCCGGCCCTCGGTGCCCACAGCGGCGGCTGATGGCAGCCCCAGCTCCCCGAACGGGA
Source organism: Zonotrichia albicollis (assembly GCF_047830755.1). Classification (NCBI taxonomy): domain Eukaryota; kingdom Metazoa; phylum Chordata; class Aves; order Passeriformes; family Passerellidae; genus Zonotrichia; species Zonotrichia albicollis. The sequence goes on along the minus strand of NC_133845.1, from coordinate 476,732 downwards.
GCCAGCCGTCTCCTGGAAACCCTTAACGCATCCCTAATGTGCGTATTTATGTGTCTGAATTAAAAAAGAACGGGAAAAAAAGCCTTAACCTTGGGGAGGGGGGAGCTCGGGGATGGCAGAAAGGTTGCAGTGATTAAAGAAAGCTCGGAGCATTCGAGCAATATTAAATCTGACGGGCATAATGACGACTGAGATCTGATAGAACAGAGAGAAGGCTGCAAAGAAAGGGCTGGTATTTTTCCCTGATGTAACATAATGGTCACATTTTTCTTTCACAATGGTTTTTCTGAGATAAAGAACAAATTATACTGATTTGATTGCTACTTAGAAATACTTAAAATTGAAAAAGACAGCAGGTGGGCATGGTTAGGAAGGAGGGTTATTTTAGCATAACAGATGCATGCATAAAGCATTGCAGAGCCAATTTTTTAATCATGAGACCCCCCCCAAAAAGGCCTTTGGAATGTTTCTGTGCTGAGTGGGGAGGTGAGGAGGAGTGTGGGGGCACTGGGGGATGGAGGAGAGCGTTCCTCTGCTGCTGCCCCTCACACCCCAGCCCTTGCACCAGCTGGGGCATGTCCTGGTGGGAAATAAATCAGACAAGGGGCATTTTCTTATGGAGAAGGGGACGATTCCTCAGGGCAGGGGGCTGCTGGTGCCTGGGATGGCTGCATCAGGAGATGGCACAGCCCCGGCTGCCAGGCTGGAGGGACAAAGCCTCCTCAAGCACAGCTCTGGCAGGGTCTGCTCTTCAACAAACACACGTGGGCATTTTTAATTATTCCCACAATTAAAAATGACTTGTTTACTCAGATTTATGCAGCGCTAATAAATATGCCTTGGAAATTACTTAAGTAACTAGGGTTTGCTAATAAAAACACCATATATAAAGCAAGTGCGTTGCTTGGTTAATCAATTAATTCTCATTTAATTACTGGGAATTGCTACCGGTGACTGGCCATGGCTCCTGCTTGCTCGCAGAACGGACGTGTTTGTCTGCAGCTGCAGATCAATGGTGTCAGGGAGGGCAGGGCTGCTCTGCAGGGCTGTCCCTGCTGCAGGGCAGTGCCAGGAGGGCTCCCATTCCCAGAGGAGCCCGTGGTGGCTCTGAGGTGCCAGCCAGGGGTCAGGGTGGGCAGCAGGGCTGGGCCTGTGGGGCTGGGGGCACCATGCACTGCCAATGCAGCCAGGGAGAGTTTCCTTCATTCTGTCAGAACAAATCATCTGTTCCTTTATGGCCCTTAATATCAAATTTAAAAGCGGTTCAGGCCTGGGTGACCATTTACAGCAGTTTCCAAACCAAACTCCATCCTTCATTTTCTCGTTTCCATGAGCAGGGTAAGACAACAAGCTACGACAGAAGCAAACCTGTTAATTCCAAAATTCTGTTTCCATGACACCAAGAAAGTTTCACTTGGTGATAAAGTGTATTTTATGTTTGCTTTCTAATGGTATTTTAAAAACATCTTGGACTTTCCTGGGATTCTCCTGAGCTCCCTGCCCGTGATCATCACTGCAATGGGGAGGAATAGCCCCCCTTGCTGCAGAGGAGAAGCTATGCAGGTTCTGTACTGACCTCAGGACTAATTTTCAGACAAAAAAGACTATTTGATTATCTAACCTGACCTCTTGTTAAATATTAAACACGTAATTCAATCAGACCAGCTGCTTTTGAGCTTCTGTTTGGCTAAGGGAGGAGAGTGGTTTATAAAGGAGACCCTGCACCCTGGAATGCCTGGGCTGTGCTGCAAGGCTCAGCAGCTCTCCAGCCCCGCTCAGGGCTTTGCCTTCCAGGCTTTGTTGCACCAGCCAGAGTGGGAACAAGCTGGGAAAAGTGGGCAGAACAAGCAGATATCATCCTGGCTGGGAGGAGAGAGGGCACAGAGCTGCTGGCACAGGGCAGTGCTCCTGGCATGAGCAGCACCAGCCAGACCTCATGAGAGTGTCTCTCTCCTCTTTCCTTTTCCCTTTTCTCCTTCCCCTAATCCTGCCTGTCCTGGAGCATCCACTGGGGCCTCCTGTGAAAGCAGGGATTTGTCTGGCTTTTGTGTTTAAGCCCAAATCTGTCAAGCCCTGTTGAATTTGATGGTCCCTGAAAGGTCTGGTGTTAAACAAACAGGTGGTGACCAGAGGCTTGGATGGGAGTCAGGTGGAAGCCTAATCCTAGAGTGATGTTTTTCCGTGTAAGCCAGGGGTGTGTGGGAGGAGGAGAGCAGGGAGCAGCGCTGTGCTGCTGCCTGCCCTGCTGGTGTGGGTGTCTGGCAGCCCTGTGCAGCCCCTGATGGGCCTGTGCTGCTGCATTTCCATCCCTCCTGCAATGGAGGGGTCCCCAGCTGGACCAGAGCAATGCTGATGTGCACTTTGCCCACACTCTGAATGCCCAGCTCCTCAAATTGCATCCCCCCAGAGAGATGCAGGAAGGCACCGGTGTCCCATGCACCTCATCCCCTCCTGGCAGTGAGGGGGCACTGGGACACAGGCAGGGGAGTGCCTCTCTCACTGGAGTGGTGCTTAATCCTTCTTGTTCCTCCCCTTCCTTCCTGCTGCAGCACACCGGGCAAGGATGGTGCTTTTCATTAAGTGAATATTACCGGTCATGTAATTGAAATTCAGCTTTAAGGTTGAAACTCCAAAGCAATGAGCCTTGAAGGAAAATGCAAAGCTCACCTTCGCTCCCACCTTGTTCCTGCCTCCCCGAGCAGGAGCAGCCACGTGTCCCAGGAACAGCCCTGACTTTGCCTGCAGTGCTCCTGTGCCAGAGCCGGTTGGTGCTTTTATTTTAATCTCTTTTTGCCCTTTTTCATCACACACTGGAAGTTCCCCTGGAAGTTCATAGGGTTAGTTTGAAATAGTGGCACTTTCTTTTCCTTTTCCTCCCCAAAATAGCAATAATTACCAGGATGCAGCTGCCCCTGTCAGTGTCACTGTGGGCACAGCCAGACAGTGCCAGGGCCTGCATTTTCTGGCACAGCCAGGGAATGGCAATGCCTGGAGCCTCGCCTTGCTCCCCAGCTGCTGCTGCAATTCCCAGAGACGAGCAGAAATGAAGATGTATCTGTTCCCATCCGCAGATAAACCAGGCGCTTTTGGTAAATTAAAGTAATTCATTGTGCATCTCCAGACAAATATGTGTGTGCGCCTTGTTATTAATTCAGGCTCTGTTTTTCATTGGCTTTTTTCTGCAGCTAATTACCTGTCAGAGAGGGTTCTCTGCTGGTCCCTGTGCCGAGGGGCTGCTTGGGGAGGGAGCCACAGGGAGGTGCAGGGTGTGCAGGGTGATGGGGGCAGGAAGGGCCAGGCTGAGCTGGAATACTGGAAATTCCCCATCTGTGTTTCCACAGGGCTTCTTTTGAGGGACTGGAGGTGGAAAAGATGAGGAAAGAGTGTCCTGACCACCCCAGTGCTTGCCAGGAAGGTGGAGGAGGTTTGGATTTGTGGTAAGAAGCTGCTGACCAGCTGAGCTTCTTTTTCGTTTTCTTTTTTTTTCCCCAAACCTGTTGAGGTCCAGGTTTCTGCTGGAAAAGCCACCTGCTCAGCTGAATCCTGGCTCCATCAGGAGGCTCTGCTGTGTTTTCTCTGCCCTGTGTGTGCTGCTTTACGTGGGGCTGACAAAGGATGAGTGTGAGTAGCTGTTGTGAGGCACAAGTGGGTACGTGAGACGTTATTATAAGCACATTAGCAGGATGAATTATTTATACATTTATAAGAAATTATCGATCCGCTGGGTCCTAATCATGCAGTTACTCATCAAATGATCTATTTTTCACACATTAACCCTTTGCAACCCACCACAAAAGGATCTTGTGCACAAACTCTGACAAGTGGAAGTGAATGTTTTGCCTGGGTTTTGCCTTGGGCCTTTGGGATAGCCACAGTGAGAATTTGTGAATCCTGCAGGCACGCAGATGCCGGCAGGTGAGCAGTCAGCATCCAGGGGGTGAGAAATCCTCATGAGACAGGAATGTGCCAGGCCTGAGTGATGCTGGGTCAGTGGGGTGGTTCCTTTGGCTGTGGGACGGGGCAGCCCCCAACACGGCAAAGGCCCAGCGCCTGAAGCCCCTATTGCCCTGCCCCTCCTGCCCCTCCTGCCCTGCCCCTCCTACCCCTCCTGCCCTGCCCAGCCCCTCCTGCCCCTCCTGCCCCTCCTGCCCTGCCCTCCACGACCACTCTCACGTGGCTCCATGCCAACGCTCACTCCGAGTCTGCTGATGGAAACAGCTCTGGAGCCAGCCTCCAGAGACCCCATGAGGCTTGTGTTGCTTTCAGCAGAATAATGCAATTCCTTATATTTTATTAACCATAGTAACACCGGTCTCCAGCCGTTGCTGTATCCCCATCCACATTTTTTTTTCCAGCTTTCCAATTATTTCAGCTCCCTGCACCTTGGTGACAGAAAATGCATTGCAGTGCACTTTGTCTGGGGCACAGTGAGCCTGGCAGGGCCTGGCCCAGGGGCGTGGAGGGCGGTGGGTGCTCCCCATGCCCACTGTGAACCCCAGCAGCCCTCCCCATGGTCCCCTCACACCCCAGCTGTGCCTCCCAGTCCCTGCACGTCCCTCACACCCACCTCAGGCCGCGTTAGAAATTGCAGAAACTGTTGGGGAGATTTATTCTCCATAAAAAATGTGTGACTGTTATGCCAAGTTGTTGCATTTTTCTGTCTTTGCTTTAATGGGTGCTAAAACTGATTGACTCTCTGGCTTTAGACAACTCCACGGCGCATTCATTGGGGCAGGATTGATTTTTTTTTTGGCCCCCCACTTTTTTAGCAGAGCAGCCACCTGACGACTTCAAGTTACGAACTTTGCGCTAAATTATGAACCTTTTAGTTTTGCATTACGAGGAGTATCTGAAACCTGATTTGCTACATCAAACCACATTAGTTGTGTTATGTTATTTTCTAAAAACACATTTCGGAGAAATAACTCCAATCTGTGTTGCATTTTATAGACCAAAATAATTGAATGGCGGCTGTTTGTAATTTTAGCAATCTCTTAACCTTAATCATATTTAATGGCTTTTCTCTTCAGGCTAACAGGAGGAAAAAAACATATTTCAGCTCCATCATGGAGCAGCACTACAGTAATGCACTCCCGGCTCCGGCAGGCACTGTAAATTCCTGCTTTCTGAATTGTTGGTTCAGGACAATCATTCAGCAGGGAATTACTTTCTCCTCTATGAAATAAATGAGATGTTAAACTAGTTTTCTGCTTCCTGCAGTAGGAGCAGGGCAGCTTGCAGACCCGGGGAGGGCAAAAACCAGCACCCAACCCAGCTGGTCAGGGGATCAGGGCAGGGGCATCAGTGGGCATGGCCAGGCAGAGGAAAGGATATGGGGACATCCTTGGCAGGAGCATCGCTGGGCTGGGATGGGGATGCTGAACCAGGATGAGGATGCTGGGCTGGGATGCTGATTTGGGATGGGGATGCTGGGCCAGGATGGGGATGCTGGGCTGGGATGCTGAGCCCAGTGCTCCCCCTGCACCCACCCGCTGGCTCTGGCATTGCTGGTGGCTCTGGGAGCAGCAATGCTGCCAGGAAATGCCCTCCTGTCCCATTCTAAATGGGGATGGCCATTCTCAGTCCTCCCAAGGGTTTGATTTTGGGGTTATTTGTATGGTTTTTACACAGGCGGCTGAGGCAGAAACACTTCCGTGGCGTTGCTGATTAAAACTCCAGTTGCTTTGGTGATTGCAATAGGTTTCAGGGCACAGGGCTGGAACTCTGAGCAGGTGTGGCTGCAGAGGCACTGTCTGGTCCCTGCTGGGTTGGGCTGGATCCCTGCCCCATCCCTGCTCCTGCTCCATCCCCTCCTCTGCCCAGGGCTGTGGTGCCACTGGCAGGAATAAACAGCACCAGGCACAGGGAAGGAGGTTAATTCCTGCCCACAGGAGCTCTGCTCCTTCGGAACTCCCTCCCATTGTACCCATGAAAATAGGTTGGTGTAATTAGGGCTACCGGCCGGGCAGCAAAGGAGAGGCACGATGGTGATTAACTCGGAGAGGTCACCTTCTCTCACCCTGCCAGGAAAGGAAAAATCCCTCTTTTTCTGCCCCCCCCCAGACATGCTGGAACCATCTGAGTGACAGGGTATTGTCCATAACAATACTCAGAGTTTTGTATGAGATGGAAACCTTCAAAGACTGAAAGAAATTCCCCCAAATCTCTGGCTTCTGTCAGGTGGAATATCGATGCTGTTTTAACAGGATCCTTTTTATGCCATTTCTACAGATGGGTTTTTTACAAAATAGTGTAAAATGTATTTAAAAGGCAGATTCCTCCCTTGTGCCCTCCCTGGTTCTGGGTCCCACCGGAGCAAGCTTCTAAAAAGGTCCTTGATATATTTTGCAGTGATGGCTCCTGCAATCAGGAGAAGTCAGCGGACAGATGTGTCCTCCTAAGCCCTGGCAGATGCCTGCAGACCAAGGCTGAACTGGGATCTGGGAGGGATGGAGAGCTCCCAAGCCAGGTGCCTCAGCTGTGGGACATTCTCCTCTCCTGAAGGCTCTGAGCCCATCATGCATGGGAGTTCAGCCAGTGACTGATACAAGGGATAGTGAGACTGAGGGGGATAAACCCCAAAAGTTCCATTTTCCCCTAAAAGGCTGACACTTCTGAATCTGGCTGATGTGTTTGAAAATCTTCAGCGAGGTCGAGCACAAAGTTCCTCACTCAAGGATCCTGCACCCCTTCGTGCTTGGCAGCCTCTAAGGCTGGGGGGAAATGAGAATTGCCTTTTCATTCTCCTTGGTGGCATCAGGAAACATTAAAATTGAGTTTGGTTGGTCCTATGGGAGCTCCATCCATCAGCAGCGTGGTGTGAGAGCACAATGGAGAGTTTCTCCCAATGCGGGCAAAAGGCATTATTAAAGAAACTAATCACTGAAAAAAATAGTACAAATAACCTGCTTGTCTGGTGAGCCTGATGGCTTTGTTTTTGTGTTCTCCTGCATAAGGAGCACAGCCTGGGCTGCCTGGATCTGCCTCTCGGAGGTGGTGATGGTTTTACATTCTCTGCTCACCACTCCTCATGGAGCCCATCAATCTGGGTGTGGGTGACTGAGCCAGGCCCCAGCTCCCTGTCAGGCTGGGGTGTTAATTAAACACTCATTTAGGAAGATGCAGAGCTGCAATCCCTCAGCCCCTAACGTGCTGCCAAGGGTGCTGGGCTCCATCGCTCTCTGCCCAGGGTGTACCGAGCCTTTGGCACCATTTCCCACAGGACTGTCCTGGGGAAATTGGCTGTTCATGGCTTGGATGGGTTCTGTTGGCTGAGCAGAAACCTGGCTGGGTGGCTGGGCCCCAAGGGGAGTGGGGCTATACCCAAAATCACCCCACTTCCCTTTAAAAACCAGAGATACAGCCCTGAAGGAAACACAGCCTGTGTTTTCCTCCGCTGAATTAAATGATGTCTGAAATGTGTTGTGACCTTGACCCTTGGGCTGCATTTAACCTTAAACAGCACAAAAATTTGGCTTTTTTTTTCAATCTACATATCAGTCTTTCTTCTCCTCAGAAGACAAAATATTAACTCTGTGTGCTTTGAGCTGTTGTGATTCAATTGGCCCTCTCCCTGAACTGCAAGCTGGAGCTAATGCACAGGGATGGAAGGCAGGCACGACTTCCAAACTGTTTTCTTTTAAGCAGCCCATTACACATTAACCTGCAAAGCTGTGTTTTAAGGGAGCCTTGTTCATCACCTCAGAAAAGTCGAATTAACATAATATCTGGAAAAGAACAATGGGGATAGAAACTGTTAGTCATTGTTGATGGAACAGGTAAGTTTCATGGCATGATCTGCTGAATATTCATACCATATTGTTTTTGACATTTAAGAACTCAATTATCAGCTGACTAATCAGTCTTTTACAGGACATTATTTTTGTGATGGAAAACGCAGCGCTGCTAAGCCTCGGGGGAAACACTGCTCAGAGAGATCTTGGATCTTGTTTTATTCTGAGGGCAGGGTTTTTCTTTATTAAATGGATTAATTTAGCCCTTCCACCAGCCAGTGGCTTGGAGCCCTGTGGCAGGGCGGGCAGATTTTACCCAGCTCTGTGTGACACTGGGACTGGAGCCATCCTTCCCAACAAGCTTGGGGCATCGGGGAGGGGCAGGGAGCAGCCCCTGGGCTGGTCAGGAGCTCCAGCACAGCAGGGCTCCCCTGTCCTGGAGAACCTCAAAATGTGATGTCTGTCTCTGAAAGCAAGAAAGGGCTGGGAACAGTCTAAGCCTTAAAAAAGATACCCAAATCTTGTCCTTTCCCTTCCTTTCTCTCTTTTTTTTTTTTTTTTTCTTTTTTGGAAGGCATTTTGGAAATCTAGTGATAGTCTTTGTGTAATTTACCTCTTGCATTGAACAGCTCAGGGACCAGCTTTCCACTTGATAGATTATTTTGACATATTTACTCATAGCTGTGTCTGTCTCAGCAGCATCCCCATAAAAACCTCAAACTTTAAATTAATACGTGGGGACTGGGATTTTTCTTGCCTGCAGTTGAACAGTCTCTTAACACACTCTCCTCTCTCTGGCTTTTAGTTATATTTAGGTCTAAAAGCGTGATGACAAGGAAGCACTGAGTGCATTTGTTTTGGAGCAAAAACGGAGCTGTTTTTGCGCAGGGTTTGGTGTTGGGGATCTGCCTTTGGCCACCCTGACCAGCACACCCTGACCAGCACACCCTGACCAGCACTGCTCCTCTGCCAACCTGGGACCAGGCAATTCCCCCCGGGTTTGGTGTTGGGGATCTGCCTTTGGCCACCCTGACCAGTGCACGGTGTCAGCAGTGCTGCTCCTCTGCCAGCGTGGGGCTCAGAGCGGGGCAGGGGGCGATTCCCCCCAGGTTTGGTGTAATCTGTGGGTGCAAGGCAGCCCATTATTCCACCTTGTGGAACGTGGCAGTTATTAATAACGCCATTAAGGGCCGCGCGCTCGCCCTGCTCGGGCGGGCGGCGCTGGAGTGATTGCTGGAGCAGGAGGGCTCCCCCAGCCTCCCCGGCTAACAAGATGTTGTGCTGCTGAACATTGTTTTTCTGTTTTGGTAACGAGCAGCGCTCGGGGTGCTGTGGGTCAGATCAATAGCAGCTCTGGCCCCTCCATCACCCCTGCGGAGAGCGGGGAAGGACAGCGCTGAAGGATTTCTTACCAGGTTTTAAAACAAGCGCTTTCCCCTGCACTCATGTTTATCACACGCTTCAGAGGGGGTTTCAATTTTTTTTTTTTTAATTTTATTTTATTTTATTTTATTTTGCAGAGAAGCTTTGCTCCCCTGGCACCCAGCCTGGGCAGGGCTGTCCTGGGGGTGCCCCTGGGTGCTGGGGTGCCCCTGGCATGCAGCTCTGCCCTGGGGCTCTGGGCATGGAGCTGCTGTGCTCTGCTGGACCCACACTGCCTGTGGCACCAGATCAGGCTGTTTGGGCTGCTTTGGATGGGCTTGCAGAGGGTTGCAGGTTGCTCAGAGCTCTGGAACTCGCAGATGCCCATGGTCGGGTTGTGGGGGCTGCTCACCCACACAGGAGCTGCTGCTGGACATGGGCAGAGGTGACACATCAATGCAGAGCTCAGAGAAAGAGCCAGAAGCAGCTGGGAAGCCTGGGCAGCTCCTCCACAAGTCCTGCAGGCCTGCCCCTCTGTGCAGTGGGGCACAGCTGGCACAATTAGTGGCATCCAAGGCTGGTGGCTGCTGGGCTGGGATGTGGGGCACAGCAGCCTCTCATTAGGAGCCTGGCAGGACTTGGTGTTCACTGCTTTTCTTTCAAAGGAAGGAAAAACAGAGCATTGCATCTTGGGGGTTTTGTTTGGGAGGAGAATACGAAGAATTGTAATTCTTTTTAAAGCCGGTGTTATATCTGCATCCACGTAGACGTGCACCCGCTCCTTTATCTCACATGGGGATAATGATGCCTGGTTCCACACAGCCTGAATAATTCATCAGCATTCATAAACACTCAGTGCCCGGCCTGTGACGGCCTCCAACAGTCCCAGGGAAATGTTAGGAATAATCCCATATCCTGGGTCATGGGTGGGTTTAGGGTTCAGTTCAAAGGCTGAGAGCTGCTGGCATGGCAGGGTTGGCAGCAGTGGCTGGGGCTGCAGTGCTGCCTCTGCCCCTCTGCCCCATGGGCACAATCAGCCCCTCTATCATGGGACTCAGTTTCCCACTTTCTTATCAGCAGTGAATTTTTGGTGTTTGTGCAGCCGCTGAGTGATCTCAGCGTCCCCAGAAAGCAGGTACAGGTAACTGGGACAGGTGCTGCAGCCAGCTGTGCCACACCATGGGATTTGGGTCTCACCTCACTTCTATCAGATAACTTTTCAAAACAAACCTCCGTTTTATTTTCTATAAACAGAGCGCTGCTCAGGTCCAGCTCTCTTTTCTCTTTGCAGAGAAGAAAATTGGCACATTTCCCCCTGCAAATACATTTATTGTGCAGTACGGGATCAAAACACCATTTAATCCTGAAGATTAAAACCTTATGTTGTCGGGGGATTCCTGCGTGGAGCACTTATTTCCTTTACACTTGTTTTCTTTCTTTCCTGATGGATACAGCTGTCTGTTCTCCTGTCACCAGCCAGACCCCTCATAGCTGTGCCAGGGCTATTACTCCATCACGTTGCCACTCTGCAGAAAGCAGGTATTAAGCAAAGCGGCATTCTCGGAAGCAGAAACCGCTATTGTTAGCAAAACAATTCCTGCAAAACCATTTCCTGCAGGCTGCAGCCTGGCTGCTCCCCGTGGCTGGGTGGGAGGGTGGTTTGTGCTCTGGTGTCACTGGGGCTGCTCCTGAGCCCAGGTGGTGCAGAGGGACATGGAGCAGCTCCATGCCCAGCCCCTGCACTGGTGCTCTGCAGGATGCTTTCCCCACTGTGGGCACTTGGGAGGCCACTTTGCTGCTGTCCAGGATTTATCTGAAATCAGCCACAAAGCACTGGTTGGCATCCCTGAATGTTCCTGTGAATCAAACCTGGGCAGGGAAAAAGGAAATACAGTCGGTAGTATGGGAAAGGTGGGGTTTGTTGGGCAATATTTTCCTGACTGCCACAGCAGAGAACGCTGAGGCTCACAGTAAACAAGCCCAGGTTCCTGGGGTGGCAGAACGCCAGACCTGGAGATTCACTGCTCGTTTTTTCAACAACAACAATTAGCTTCTCCAGCTAATGAGGGGTTTCATAAGCAACCATGAATAATAGTGCTTAGGGACTCTTGGCAAAAATCGCTGGTTTGACTCAGGCAGCCACCATCTCTCTGAAATCCAAGCAGAGGCTCCTCACACAGCAGCTCAGGGGGTTGTGAGGGGCATCTCCAAAGGGTCCCTGGGGGAAGCAATGATCCAGCTCTGCAGGGGCAGTCAGGGCTATTGGAATACAATGGCAGCACTGGAGACATGGAGAGACCCTTGGACTGCATCGATGGGAAGGGGAGAGACATCAATTCCATCCCTTTGAATTAATGAACTCAAGTCTGAAACCTGCAGCCTGGGCAAAAGCTGTATGGATTTCACCCACTTGCTGCTCAAAGAGGATTCCTGTGCCCTGGGTGCTCCCCAGGGCTGTGGGGTTCCCTCTGCATCATCCCTCTGCCCCGGAGCCAGGCCCCCTGCCCTCCCCTGCTCCAGGGGAGGCTCAGCAATGCTCCCCAGCTTTGCCAGGAGGTGCAGCCCAAGGGAAGGGTCTCCCTCTGAAGGGGCTCCTTGCCCCCCATGTCCTGGAGCCCCTCTGGCCCCGGGCAGGCTCAGAGCCCTGCCCAGCTGCAGGGATGAGCACAGGGACATTCTCAGCTTGGGCTGGTCACACAGGCTGGACACAAACCCCAACTCCTGCTGAAGTGCTGCCTTTGCCAGCTCTAATCTTCAGCCTCTTCCTCAGCGTGAGGCAGGCTCGGCTTTCCAATTTTAATTTTATTCATACAGCTGCTATTACTCCATCTGGATCACACGGGATGAATACTAATGGCCCTCTGGATTGTTTTAAGTGCAGATCTGAACCAGATACTTGCCTTCATTTTGTCAGGAGCTGTAGCATCACACTGAGATTTGTGGAGTTTCCTCCTAATGGATCCCTCCTGGTGCCAGCATCAGACGTGGTGTTTGTGTGTGGGTGAGGGCAGAGGAAAGCTGCCAGAGCCAGAAAGGGAGACGTGGGCAACCTCCCCTCTGCACTGGAGTGTATATTCACTTTATATGTGTGTTTGTACATATATATATATATATAAAAAAATAAAATACATGTAGGCTGCCCTATCTGGGGACACCCAGGGAAGCTCTCGCCCTGCAGTGAGGTCCTGGCTCTCCCTATGGGCACAGCAGCTCCCCTGCCCCATCTCTCATTCCGCTGCTTGAGAGGATGCCCCAGGTCTGCTCTGAGGGCACTCCAACCTTCCGCTGCATCCGAGGTGGGAATTATTCCATTTAGCAAAGAGGATTAATGTTTCATAACAAAGGGTAATTTATTCAATTGTATGCAAAAAAGGTAGCGGTAACGCACGTACGAGGCTCGCTTTAATTCTGGCTATTGCACTGGAAGTTTAAATCCTGTGGAAACATTGGTAACGCCGTTGTGTCCCTCAACCATCTTGTACTTGAAACCTTCCCTTTGCCATCTCAGCGGTCCTGCCCGGCCCCTCTAGCCAGGCTCTAACAGACAGTGAGGAGAGGAGGCCCTGAACAAGCACAGCTGGCTGATATTGCGTATCCAGACCAGAATAAGGCAGTGAGCCCCATCCCAGGCCCATGCAGGGCCCCTGGGGCTGAGCTCCTGCTGTGGATGGTTCTGATGGCACTGATGGCGTCCCGCATCTCTGCAGCACCTCGGGAGCTGTTTACAGCATCCCCAGATCTTTGTGCCGCATGGACTCTTGAAATAAGCAACCAGTGAGAGCTTTTACCTTCCAGGGAGACTGTAAAGCCTCCATATCTGCATTGATCCAGCCCTGGGGATTTGCATTAATTACCTCTTCCCCGGTGACTTTCAGCCCTGGGCTGAACCTGCGGCAGGGCACCTGCAGCACACACAGCCCGGGCACCAGCCCTGGCACAGGAGCAGAGAGCAGCACCAGGGACAGGGACAGTCGGGGCTCCAGACCCAGACAGCAAATCCTCCAGCGCTGCCACATCCCCACACTCAGGGCAGGTCAGCCGTCTGAGCTGAGGCAAGAGGCTCAGGAGGCTGCTCCTGACAGAAAGTAAGGCTTGAACAGAGTCAGTCACTGTGCCATGCTGCTGGCCGCTGTTTTGGCCAAAGATAAAAACAGAGGTGTGAAGGCACTTCTATTTCCTTCCCTTGCCCACCTGCCAATTCTGTTTTCACCAAAAAGAATCTCCCTTGGGCTAACTGAATTGGCAAACTGCATTCACAGGGAATTTCTGAGAAAGGATTTATAAGGAAAACCTTGACAGTCCCTTTGCTGGAGGGACAAGAGGGCTCCTTTCCCACCAGGCTCCAGCCTGTGGCTGCCCAGGGAGTTTGCTCCTGCTGCCCTGCTGCTGAAAGCAGGGCTCCAGCTTGTGCCATTTCTGTGTCCCAAGCCCAGCCTCTGTGCCAAGAGCTGCTGCTCATCCTCCTCGCTGCAGGGCTGTGAGGGACCAGGGCTCTTCACACTGCTGCTGCAGGAGGGCTCTGTGGGGACACAGCCCTCATCCCTGCTCCACTGGCCGTGGCATCAAAGAGAATAGCAGATAAATTGTGGCTGGAGACGATGAAGGGGAGGCAGCCTCTGGGATTTGCTCTGCTCCAGGACTGTGCCATGCAGTCATTAATGATCTAGAGAAGCAATAAGCTGTGAAGGAACAGAATTTGCGATGACACACAGCTGTGTCAAGTAGGCAAGTGTAAAGAAGCTGGAGAAATTTTAAGGACATCTACCAGTGGCTGGTGAGCGAGTGCCTGGCTCGGAGATGATGTTTGCCTTGCCCAACACAAAATGATGAACAGAGACTGCAATTACCTGAGGTGTTGTCAAGAATGTCTGTGCCCTGATTAGCCCTGTCAGCTCAGAACGATGATTCACGGAGGAAGCCCTGCACCCATATCCAAAAAGCCAAGAAATGCAGTTTTCCCTCTAAAGTGCACAGCAGGGAAAATCCAGCCCTGGAAACAGGAGGCTCTAATGCTCACCTGAGCATCACTGTTTAGTTCTGACACACCTCAGAGAAGATACAGGAGAAATAAAAATTATAGCAATGCTTTCCTGGATGAGATGAAACTCGCTGGGATTGGAACTGGGGGTTCCAAAGTGCTTAGCAGAGATCACCCGAGAGATCTGGGGTGGTCTGGCCCCAGGCAGGCTCCTCAGCGCTGCTGATGGCATCCTGGGGCAGGGCCTGGCAAGGAGTGGTAATTCTCCCAGCCCAGCACTGCTCTACTTTTCCCCCTTAACAGCTGAAGTGATTAGAGTGAAACTTTGACTTGATGAGCGATCGTTGTGGCGGTGGCAGCTGAGTGTAGCCCCTTCATTTCCTTGGTTTGTCTTTAAAGGAACATTGGCAGCATTTCATCCCAATTTAATGCTCAAGCTCTCTGTTCCATATTCATTTCTCTCTCCCTTCTTCCCCTCCCTCCTGCTTAAAAGAATCAAGCTATTGTTTTATTTTTGTTCACGTGTACAAAGCAGGGACTTGTGAGGTGGCTGTTCCTCTCGGTACATGTCACCCGGGGGACACCGGCTGTGCTTTGCCACGGAGGGAACAGGGACAAAGCTGCAGCCAGCCCTAATTACAGCATAATGTGCAAAAGCAGCACCGTATTTCTTTCCCCTAGGTTCCAGCTCAGTGGAGTCCTTTACTCCTCGGGCTCTGATGCGTTGGAAGCTTATTCAGCATTATTTCTGTTAATTAGTGGCATTAGAGCAGTTTCAGGAAATCCTGGATGAGCTCAGAGCTGTTGCTGCTGAACAATTTATTGCCACCTTTCTTCCTCCCAGGGCTGCAGGCCAGGGCCGTGCTCTGCAGGCAGAAACACAAGAGAGCCCCAAACGTTCCAGGCTGGAGAGGGCAGGGAGAGCACTGAGGGGAGGGCAGCCCAGAGCACGGGCACTGATGTGCAAATTGTCTGTGCCACCCGTGTCACCAGTCTGCAAATCATCTGTGCCACCCATGTCACCACTGTGCAAGCCACGTGTGTCCCCCGTGCCACCACTGTGCAAGCCACCTGTGTCCCCCGTGCCATTAGTGTGCAAGCCACCTGTGTCACTGCTCATCCCAGGACAGGAGTGAGGCCCTGCAGCCTCTCTGTGCCTCCCACTGCCCTGAGCCCCTCGGGGAGCTGAGTTCTGCTGGTGCCCACCCTGCAGCTCCGTTTCCTCTGCTCACTGAGCCCTGGCAGTATCGACCCTGGCTCTCAATCACCTCCCACCTTTCCTCTGTCTTGCAAACACCGGGCAAAATATTTATAGCAGGGATCTGCAAGCTCCCAGCTCCTGCTGCGGATGCAGCTCACGTGCCACGTATTCCAACAACAAGGACTTATTAAATAATAACTGACATTTACCTAGCTGCCTCTTGTCCTCAGGGCCCCCAGGACTTGGCAAACTTTAATTAATAGTTGTTTTAATAGTTAAATAACCTTTATAACTGCATTTCATTTATTCCAGGCCCGTCAGAAATAAAGTCATAATGATCTGAGTCAAGTGATAAAACACAACATCTGGTTTAATGTTTGCAGGTTATTTAATGAACTGAGGAACCTGGCAGAAGAACTAGATATTTATTTCTTCTTCTTCTTGAAAGAAATGGGGTTTGTAGTGAGATAGAGCTTGAAGCTGGCCTCCTGTTTTTTCCAGCAGCAGGTTCAGCTGCAGGACCCCGTGGGAGCAGGGTGCCAGGGCATGACCACAGACAGAACGCCCTGATTTATCTGGGGGTGCATTCTCTCCCTCTGTTCTCTCATGGCCCTGGGCACAGGATGAGCGGCTCCAACACAGCACACGCTTCAGCAGCCACGGAGCTCCTGTGTCTGCAGAATCCAGGGCAAGGCTGGCAGCCGTCCCAGAGCATCCTTCCCCA
Source organism: Zonotrichia albicollis (assembly GCF_047830755.1). Classification (NCBI taxonomy): domain Eukaryota; kingdom Metazoa; phylum Chordata; class Aves; order Passeriformes; family Passerellidae; genus Zonotrichia; species Zonotrichia albicollis. The sequence continues at coordinate 460,734 of NC_133845.1, read as the reverse complement.
GAGCGGCTTCCAGGACAGGCAGTGCCACCTCCAGAGGCTCCACAGGGCTGGCCGGCCCCCACACCTGAGCCCCCGACGTGGCTCCCCCCTGTCGCCCTCTGGGCTGCAGCAGGCCTGTCCCTGTCCCAGCTCAGCCTCCTCTGCAGCTCCGTGCTACCTGCTCTCCCTCAACTTGTGACACGTTTCCTCTTCTCTCTCTGCAGCCTGTTACGAGCATCCTGACTAATGTTGCTCAACGCAGCTCACTCTGTGGATCCCAGAGCACCGTCTGCACAATAAAATTACATTCCTTGGGCATATTTTGGGTACTCGTGCTCCCCCCTCAATGTTACCTATTAATTGCACAGAGAAAATATTCCAGAAACTTACTTGTGCCCTTGAGCTACATTCATGTTTATTTCCATAACTCTTTGATACAATATTTGTCTTTGCCTGACTTAGTTTGCCAAAAGGAAAGGGAGAAGGAGGAGAAGCATATGAGGGATTTGGATTGCCTCACATCTGCCTTTCTTTAAGCAGCCCATATGGGAAAACATATTCTTCTGCACAGAATTTGTTAAAGGTTTCATAAAACGCATTGCGTACACATTTAGCACAGAACCCAGCAATATTTATATTTAAAATGGGTCCAAACAGATCCATTTGGAGAGCGTTTGGAAGATGTAGGGTGGCAGAGCACATTGCGAATGTAATAGTCTCGTTAGCTGGCTCAGCTTGTGGGATCTGCTCCGGGAGCTGGTGGGAGAAGCAGCTCCCACTGTGGTAAGTGTAAAAATCATAATGTATGCAATGCTGCCAGCATATTTCATCTGTGACGCTCCAAAGAGGCGACTTTATCCACGTTCCCCTTTCAGACAGAGCAGCCGAGTAAACAGGAGTTGACACGAGTGGACACTCCATCCATTTCCCTGGTGTCAATAAATCACGAGAGCCAACCTGCAGCCCCTGGTTCCTGCTGGTGCACAGCTACTCACTGATCATCCCACCCATTTCCTGCAGTAATTCATGGAACTCAGGTTTCAGGGGCTGGCCAGAACCGATCAGCCCCGTGGGCAGAGGGAGGAGAGGCCGGACCCAGCCCCTGGACCAGGGGTGCACCCAGAGCAGCTCCTGCAGGCCAGCACAGGTGGGGAGCACTGGCAGAGAGCACAGGCTGGTCCCAAAGAGCAGATCGTGGGTGTCTGTGCCGTGATTCCAGCTGGGATTGGCCCAGTTATGGTTTATTTTATAGGGACGAGATTTAAAACCACGTTAGTCTCTCCACAGCCCCTGAGCAGGGTGTTCCCTGCTCCCAAGCTAGGCTGGGGTGAGAGGCCCTGCCCATAGCAGCAGCAGCAGAGGCTGACAAGCACTAATCACATCCCATTAGCTGCTTTCGGCCTTGGCTAGGTTGGTTTGGTCTGGTTTGTCTGAATCTTCATTAGCCAAGCTGGAATTGGCAGCAGGGCGTGTGGTGCAGCAGCCCCTGTGCGCCGTCCGGCCATCCCGAGCGCGCACGGCCCTGCCTGCCTGCAGCTGATTCCATTCGCCTTGGCAATCTTCTGCTATGCACTTAAGTAAACAAAGATCAAGCTACTCACAGCCTTAATTAGGCTGCACATAAATAAGAGATTACTGGATTAGCCAGGAGGATACGTGGGAGAGTAACAATCACAGCAGGCGCAGCGCGCTCGCGGTGTTTCCCTTGCCGCGCATCCCTGCGGGCCTTCCCTGGCCCTCCCCGCCCCACACTGCTTTTCTGCTCCCTGCCAGAGCTGCGGGGCTGATGGGAGCACTGCAGGGGTGCAGGAGTGCAGGGGTGCAGGGGTGCAGGGGTGCAGAGCTGCAGGGATGCAGGGACTCAGGGGTGCAGGGATGCAGGGATGCAGGGATGCAGGGATGCAGGGACGCAGGGATGCAGGGATGCAGGGATGCAGGGGTGCAGGGGTGCAGGGATGCAGGGATGCAGGGATGCAGGGATGCAGGCTGTGGCTGTGGAGGCACAGGGGGCGAGGCTGGAGCTGCTCACCCAGGACCTGCAGCACCCAGCACCACCTCCTGTCCTGCTCCACCAGGGCTGAGTGGCCAAAGCTGAGCTTGACCAGCTCACGCCAAGCCTTGGGGAAGGGTGAACCTCTGCTGCTTGCACCCAAAGGGTCCCATTCTAAGCCTGGCTCCCTGGGCATGGTGCAGGATGCAGGGATGAGGAGGGACCATCCCAGCTCCCCCCAGAGCTGCTGCTCCGGGCTGCCTCATTTCCCTCTCGCTCCAGCAGAGGATCGTGGGGAGAAGTTCCCAAAAGGCATAAAATATTACCACAAGATGCTTTTTCAGCCAAGGTGCTGACACAGCACCATCCGTGTTTCTTAACCAGGAGCGATGTCTGAGTTATCTCAACCTAGAGCCTGAAATATACATTATAGGCTGTGTCTTTCTGTGCTTTATTTGGGCTGTAAAGTGATATCTTATTATTTCTCCCTCCTGGGCATCCTTTAATGAATCTAGATTTGAAAGTGAAATATTTATTGTATTTCGGGAGTATAAGCATGGAAGGAGAGGAGGAGGAATATGCAAATTTGCCAGAAAGCATTAAAAAAGGTCTTTACTAAGAAAAGAAGGTGCAAGTGTGAATCTATTGAGCCTCAGAAGAGATGTCCCAAAAAGTAGTGTGATGGGGACGTGGGGAGCAGGACTCCCCCAGGAACTACCCCATTCTAGCTCCTCTCAAACACTCTGGGAATGGGAAGTTAGACCTGGAGTTAGAGATGTGTCTCATTGCTCTTAGTCCTCAACCTGGCCACTGCAGTCCTTTGGAAAGGTGCAGAAGAAAATATTTTTCTGCAAATAAACCAGAAACAAAGCAATAAAGCCAAGTGTATTGGCACAGGTAAATGCAGATTTCATGCAAAAGTTGCCAGAGCCTCAGCTTCATTGGAATCCACACATTTGTTTTAAAAAAGAATTATTCTGCCATCTTCCACAGCCAAAATGAAGAAAGCTATTAATGGATTATGGCTCTGTGACTTTAGAGCGTTGTGGTGTTAGTATTTCATGGAACAGAGTACCTCGTATGGGAACAGCACCATTGGCTTCAGCTGTTGCAAACAATATGGGGCAGAAATAATTGAACTACAAAGAAATTACAACTATTTGTGGCAACTCTGCTGCACGGAGAGGAGGCTGCAGGTGCCGAGTCAGGCATGTGCTTTAAAAAATCAGGATAAAAATCACTGGGCTTGATGTTGGAGAGATTTTTGGTGGAGAGGGAGCCGCTCTGTCAGCGTTATATACAGGCAGGGAGGATGGAAGAGGAGGCCTTGCCTATATGGGGAATTGTGCTGGGTTCAGGCGGGCTGGTATGAATCTCTGTTTGTGCTTTTAAGTCTCAGATGTATCGTGCAGCCACCGCAGCTTAACAAGTTGCTGTTTGTCAGCTGTGCTGTAAGTCACCGTGGGCGTGCTCGGCGCCCAGCTCGGGGATGCCATAAAGCTCGGCAGATTGTGCCTTTCATCTGTTCTTATTCCAGTCCTTTTAGCTTAAACTAGTTCCTAATCATTACAAAAACCCCAAACGGGGCTTGTTTCCAGCAAAACAGCCATCTGGGCAGTTTTCTTGCATCCTCACGGAGCTGTGCTGGGAGTTGCATTGCCCTGGCACTCGCCCGTGCCCCCGCCCTTCCTTCTCACTGTCCCCTTCTCTCTCTGCAGCTCTGGGACACCCCAGCCTTGGGGACAGCACGGTGGCTTTGGTCAGAGCCCGGCTGGCACCACCTGCACCCCTCCATGGCCCTGCTCATCTCACCTTCGGGCAGAAAATGGAGAGCAGGGAGGGATGCAGCAGCGGGATGGAAATGCTTCAGCCCTGCTGGGCTGCAGGGTGGCAATATTTCATTCTGAAACAGATTTTTCACTGGAAATTTGTTAAATGGTGGATGTCAGCTGCGAAACTCAATGTTTTGATGGCTGGAATTGCCTGTTGGAAGTGGAACTTCTTTCACAGTGATGGGGAAGTGCCTGACTCCCAGCTCAGAGCACACACATATATGTTATACCACGTATAATACCATATGTAATATACAGAGCATCTGCTTCTGTGTATGTGAAATATTTGCCCTGTGAGTGTGGCTGATTTACAGTGGAAAGGGCTGCCCACAGCCTGGGTTTGAAGGGAGCAGTCTGTCTGTCGCCCAGAGAAATGGAGCTCTGTGGTGAAATGCTGAGCCCTCGTCCCCAGAGAGCCAACAATACCCTGGTGTGACAGAGCAGGTCACCTGCAGCTGGCACAGGTGTCTGCATCATGCTGGCACCTGAGGGTCCTGGCACAAGCACAGAACCCTGGAGCGCCTGTGCCAGCACCCGCATGAGTCACTCCACACTCCTCCACTCCTCCAAAGTGAAGTGAACTGATAAAACAGAAATTTTCTGGTTTTCCAAAAAATTTTCAGCTGTCTCTGGCTAATTTCCCCCTCCCAGAGTGACACAATTTCACAGTAAATTCATCACTGCAGCAGCTCCTGGCACCATCTCTGTTCCAGCTCCTGGCAGCCCCTGTCCCAAAGGAGGATCCCTCACAGGAGATGTGCCCCTGTCCCAAAGGATCCCTCACAGGAGATGTGCCCCTGTCCCACAGGAGATGTGCCCCTGTCCCACAGGAGATGTGTCCCTGTCCCAAAGGAGGATCCCTCACAGGAGATGTGCCCCTGTCCCACAGGAGATGTGCCCCTGTCCCACAGGAGTTGTGTCCCTGTCCCAAAGGAGGATCCCTCACAGGAGATGTGCCCCTGTCCCACAGGAGCTGTGTCCCTGTCCCAAAGGATCCCTCACAGGAGATGTGCCCCTGTTCCAGAGCACACCCAGCTTGCTGATGTGCAGTTCCTGAGCAGCTGGACATGAGGAAGCAGAAGGACATGTTCAAGGCTGATTTTTGGGCAGATGAGATTAAAAAAACCATTAATTGGGGTGGGCCCCACATGCTGGAATGCAAAGAGGAAGGTGACCTGGTGTCTGCCAGCTCCCTGAGTGGTGTCAGGAGCGGAGAGGCCTCTAAGCCCCTGCACAGGAGGGGTCCCCCCACCCCAGCCCAACGCTGCTGCCAGGAAGGAGCTGTTTGGAGCTGTTTGGAGCTGTTTGGAGCTGTTTGCTGCTGTCAAGTGAAGAAACTCTGTCTGTGGCTCTGTTACTTGACATGATGGAAGCTCCTGGGAGACAGGGGAATTGAAGACAATGCTTTTTTTCTTTATTTGCTGGGCAGAGATAGAGAGAAAGCGTGTGAGGGCTCCCAGCAGTGTAAGTCTGGATACTCCTGTGGTCAATCACAGTTTTTAACCTTCCCCGTTCCTGCTGCGAGTCCCCTTGGGACTGTTTGCATTTCAGGACTGGCTCTGTGAGGCAGCCAGGAGGGGGAGGCTGTCTCAGCCTGTGTCCCCTCTCCCCTGGCAGCAGGCCATCAAAGGCAGCCTGGAGCTGTCCTGGCTCTGGTGCCAGCCAAGCTTTTGTTGTACAAACCTCCCCTCTCCGCGGAAGGGAGAAGTGATGTTGTTTTGATTCCAGCAGATGACAATCCGCCGTAAAATACACTGGAGAGCTCGGTCAGGTGTGCGTTATCTTCCAGACATCTGGATGGTGTTTTGGCTCTTACCCCCAAAGAATCCAAACTTCCCCTGCTGCAGTGAATCCGCTGGAGCTGGAGCTGGATGGGGCTCTCTCCATCTCACCCCTGGTTTGTGGGGACCTCAGCACAGCCCTGCTGCTAAAGGCAGGCCCTGGGGAGCTGCTGAGTGCCCTGGGGAGCTGCTGAGTGCCTTGGTGCTAAAGGCAGGCCCTGGGGAGCTGCTGAGTGCCCTGGGAGATGCTGAGTGCCCTGGGCAGCCACTGAGCGCCCTGGGGAGATGCTGAGTGCTCTCTGGAGCCACTGAGTGCCCCGGGGAGCCACTGAGTGCCCTGGGAGATGCTGAGTGCCTTGGCGCTAAAGGCAGGCCCTGGGGAGATGCTGAGTGCCCTGGGCAGATGCTGAATGCTCTCTGGAGCCACTGAGTGCCCCGGGGAGCCACTGAGTGCCCTGGGAGATGCTGAGTGCCCTGGGGAGCCACTGAGCGCCCGCTCCTCCCCTGCTCTGCTCCGGAGCCACTCGCGGTGCCGTATCCATCTCAATGTCATTTTCTTTGAGATGTGAGCTGGAACAAATCCGGAGCAGCTGCTCCATCTCTAAGTGTCCTTCAGGGATCCCTTCAGCAGACACTTTGCAGGATATAATGATGACATTCTAACGAGCGCTAATGCACACGTTGTCATCTTTCTGTATTTACACTTCCCACAGGAGGCATCGTTCCAAGAAGGAAAAGTGAGAGACGGAAACTTTGCTGCAGAAACTTCAGCAGGGCTGGGGAATCTGCCTGAGAGAGAGGAGCTGTGGGCTGGGAGCTGTGACTGTGCCAGCAGCTCTGGCCACAGAGAGAGGCCCAACCCTCACAGGCCTGTCCTGGGAAAGGCTGGGAGAAGATCAGAGAAAAGAATGAGAAACGGTTCTTATCTTCACTGGCTGCACCTGCTGTTGTGAACTGGTGGAGATTTGTTTACCAAAGGGTGATTTCTTAATTGGACACTGGTGATGGGGGTTTGGATTCAAGGACCAATTGGGTCCACCTGCATGGTGACTGTCTGTAAGGGCAATGGGTTTATTAATAAGTGTAATAAAGTGACTGATCACCCTTCTGGAATCATGGAGTCAGTGCTAATTATTGTCCCGTTCAGGGACACCACGACACTGTGCCAGCAAGGGGCAGTGGCTGTCAGGGCACAGAGGGGTGGCCAGGAGAGGACAGACACCAAGCAGGAGCCCCGTAATCCCTGCAGTTAGATTTCACCAGGATGTCAGGAGAAAGAGGGGAACAAGGACTGTGTTGGGGTGCAGGGTGACAGCAGAACCTACATCACTCCATCACATTAGACCAGCTCCAGTCTAATGATTTCACTGGGAACCAGGGCATTCCATATTCCCCCTGGAACATGTGGGCCTTCCCTCTGCTTTGCCCCTGAAGATGCCACACAGAACAAATTCATGGCCCTTCGTTAGCCACAGCATCAAACCAAACCATAATGGCTTCGGGGAGCAGCACTGTCCCGTGGCTGCCAGTGGCAAAGGGACTCTCGAGTCACTAATGCAATGAAACTCTCCTTGTCCAGGAGGAAACAGAGGAATCAGCTCTTTTCCCCCCAGGAATGTTAAATACAAATGTATGGACATGTGTGCCTATAGATAAACAAATGGAGAACCCACCAAAGGGAGTGAATGAGCCTCTGTGTCCGTGTGGCCTTTCAGCTGGAATGGACAAGGTCATCGCTGTCCTCTGCTCGCTGATCTTACTGGCAGGAAGATTATATCAAATAAATAATAAATCAAAAGATTTCTGTTCCCATCTCTCCTCAGGCCCCGCTGTCCCCACGGCCTTACCTGGACTGGAGTGAGGATCTGGCCAGTATGATAAACAGGAATAAATGGTTCTGCTCATGGGGGGAATTCTGCTGGCAAATTTCCGAGCCAGATTAAAAAGTAAATGAGATTTCTTCTGGAGAGTTATTTTCAAGGGTTTTGTCTGCTGATGTTCTCATGCAAGATTGCAGATTTGCCAAGGGGAGAAGAGAACAAAAGGGGAGGATAAAGAACCGAGGTTGCAATTATCCAACAGAACGAGGTTCTCCAGTGAAAGCACATAATCAGGAAAGTCTCAAATTTGCTTAAAATACAAAGTGTGGTACAACATTTATTTATAATCTGCCTCACCTGCTCAGATAAAACTGTTTCTAAAGCCAGGCAATTGCAGGAGACAAGCTGTAAAATGGAACAAATGGAATCAAATCGGATATTAATAACAGTGGAATGAAATAATAACAGAAGTGGGTCTTTGAGCAGAGCACAATTGCTGTGTTCCAGCAAACACAGGTGTCGGGAATGCCCACAGGTGTGGGCAGGTGAGCGTGCTGCAGGAGAGGCTGGGCCCAGGTGTGGGCAGGTGGGTAACGAGGAGAGAGCTGAGCCTGCCTTCCTGAGGCAGGTGGAGCCATTTGTGTCCTGGAGAGGCTCTGCAGAGCTGCATGCAATGGATGCTCCTCCAAAGCCTTCAGCTGGGACCCTGGGTGAGTCTCTGGGTGTTTATTTCTCTATTATTTCAGCAGAAATGTCATTGGTTTGGTTGTTTGGTCAGTAGTTTGGTTGTTTGGTCAGCAGTTTGGTTGTTTGGTCAGCAGTCTGGTTATTTGGTCAGCAGTTTGGTTGTTCGGTCAATGGTTTGGTTCTTTGGTCAGTAGTTTGGTTGTTTGGACGATGGTTTGGTTCTTTGGTCAATGGTTTGGTTCTTTGGTCAGCAGTTTGGTTGTTTGGTCAGTAGTTTGGTTGTTTGGTCAATGGTTTGGTTCTTTGGTCAGTAGTTTGGTTGTTTGGACGATGGTTTGGTCCTTTGGTCAATGGTTTGGTTCTTTGCTCAGTGGTTGTTCCAGGATTTGTGTCTCTGCGCTCTATAACAAACTCTTTGCCTCTCTGCAAGGTCATTGAAACACAAGCTGGGGAAATGAATCTACACTTGAACATTTATAAACCCTTTGTTATTGTCCTTTGCTGTTGGGGAAAAGAGACAAAGGTGCCGGGCTTGGGGCCCCTCAGTGAGAGGTTTGAGTCAGAACAGGTGATTCTCGTTGTCCCACAGGTGATTCTCATCCACAGGTGATTCTCGTTGTCCCACAGGTGATTCTCGTTGTCCACAGGTGATTCTCGTTACCCCACAGGTGATGCTCGTTGCCCGCCAGGTGATTCTCGTTACCCGCCAGGTGATTCTCGTTGTCCACAGATGATTCTCGTTGTCCCACAGGTGATTCTCGTTGTCCACCAGGTGATTCCCGTTACCCCACAGGTGATTCTCGTTGTCCACCAGGTGATTCTCGTTGTCCACAAGTGATTCTCGTTACCCCACAGGTGATTCTCGTTGCCCACCAAGTGATTCTCGTTGCCCCACAGGTGATTCTCGTTACCCCACAGGTGATTCTCGTTGCCCACCAGGTGATTCTTGTTACTCACAATCATTGCCCAGGCAGGGCCTGCTGGAGAGGGTGGTCTGGGGGGCTTGAAGCGTTTTGCACATGAACGATGGGTCTAATCACAAACTCCTGTGTGTGAGCTGCTGCCCAGGGAGCAGCTTGCTGATCTCCTGCAGCCTGTGCTCCCAAATGCTCCAAGTAAACTCGGAATGAGTAGGAAAGCCCTTCCTGCTCCTGTTCATGCACCAGGCGAGGGGCAGGGGCCGTGCCTGGCTGTGCTCTGTGCTGGAGCTGGCAGCACACTCTGGCAGGGGTCAGAAAAGGGGAGCAGGGCCAGGCTCCCTCATGCCATGGCCATTCCCAGGACCCCTCCCCATGCTCAGAGCAGGGCAGGGCAGGTGGGCATCACCCGCGCTGGGGGTGTGGGGTCTGCAGCGCGCCTCGAGGCTCCTGTGCTGGCTTTCTGCCCTGTGATGTTGCTGTGCAAGCGATAAATCTGCTTGGCAAGGCTGGAGAAGCTGTAAAGCAGCCGTGGGCAGCTCCTGGCCAGTGAGAGTGGGCAGGGCAGAGCTGGGGGTGCCCAGGGTCCTCCGGAGGTGACACGGGGTGCACACAGGTCTCTGTACGTGCCAGGCTGCACCAGTGCCAGCATCGCCCTGCATGCCAGCTGCCCTTAACCCAGCTCTGCCCTTCACTCTGCGCTGGGCAGGCACGAGCAGCTGCCGGGCTGACAGCGGTGACACACTCGGGCTGGCTCCTGTAATTGGGGTCAATCACAGAGAAAGCCCTGTCACAGCAGAAAGGGCTGCTCAGCTGCTGGGCTGGCACGGGCAGCGGTGCCTGGGGACGGGGGCACGGCCACGCTGCCCTCGCACCCTGTCCCTGCTGCCCTCGCACCCTGTCACCCTGTCCCTGCTGCCCTCGCACCCTGTCACCCTGTCCCTGCTGCCCCTCCCCTGCTTTCTGCGCACACAGCTCCCCTCTGCCCCAGAGCAGGGCAGGTTTGCCCCGTGCCAGATGTGCTCATCCCACCCCACCTCTGGCCGGGCTCCTGGAGCAGCCCTCCCTCCCCTCTGCATGCTGGGGAGCGGGGTTTGGGTGCTCTGAAATAAATAAACAAACAAACAGATAGATCATTGTCGCTCCTCCCTGCTCCCCCTGCCCGTCAGCTGAAGGAGCCAGGGACCTTTCATGGAGATAAATGCAGTGCAAGGGGTAATTAAAGTGACTGATTTCTGCACGGCAGGAGCTTCCCAAGGCCTCAGTGCTGCGGTGCCCTTGGGTTGGAGCAGGGAGGGGAGCCAGGGGTGCTCCATGTCTGGCATGGCACGAGCTGGGGACAGCCACCCCTGTCACCTCCCATCAGAGGGGCTCAGACAGCCCTGCCAGCAGCATCTCAGCCCACAGATAATCACCATCTCATTTCCCTGCCAGCCTGCTCCAGCAGGACCTTCCCTGTCTCCTGTCTCCCCTTCTCTGTCATGGAAGGGACGGGGAGGGAAAGGTTCACAGCTCGGAGCAGGAGGAAAGAGATGAAATTGCACAACCCTTTTATTGACATGGGGGTCTTACAAATCTGCCAGGAGCAGGAAGACCCTGGTAAAGGCAGGAGGAGCAGGATGGCCCCTCAGCATCTGGGGCACACATTGAGCCTTTGCATTTGTAAACAGCAGCTTGTCCCAACAGCTGGATCCTGGAAATGGGGGGACCCAGTCCAGAGCCAGCACAGCCACGTGTGCTCCCAAATGCCCTCTGCCTCTGCTCTGCCCAGCCTCCTTGCACCACTTACCGTGAGGGACAGCGTGTCTGTCCTTGTTTGTGAAGCATAAATGTTTTGTGCCACTGTTAATCACTGCCCTGCACCTTTAGTCTAAACCTCGTCCAAAGCTGCAACCAGGGGCTCATTTAGGTTTCTGGTTTGTAGCAATAATACCCTTTTAATATGCTAAATGAGAACACAAATGAACCTTCCTTAGGCTTATGAGTTGTTGAGAACATCCCTGCAGGACTGAAGGTCACTGCATTGGCAGATTGATGCTGCCCTGCCAGGCCCATCCATCACTCAGGGCTGGCACCCCGGGTGGCACCGGGGACACCCAAGCTGGCAGGCAGAGCACAGCTCAGTCTGATGTGGGGATCGAGGGTTTCTGAGTGCCAGCTCCCTCCAGCTCTCCCCAGACCTGCAGGCCCTGCAAGTCCTGTCCAGATCCCGGGCTTTGGTTGGGGCTTTTTCCATTCCTCAGCAGCAAACACGTCTCTTCTGATGCTATCGTGCATTCCTCTCTCTTTCCCTTTCTGCTCTTCCTAGGAGCTGGTGTCCTGGTGATCTATGAGTTGTTTGGAGAAGCAGCAAACACTACTTATGCATTATATACATGTCTTGTCTGTTCCACTTGATAATGCCATTCTTTAATATGCTCAGCAGTGGCTTTTGGGCTGCCTCTCTCCCCTCGCCCCTAAAAGCTGCCTGGCACACACTCAGGCCTTTTTCTTCATCAAATAATTTAGGGGATTTTATGTCCAACTTTGTTTCCTGACATCCTTGTGCGTGGAGAGGAGGAAACCAAACAAAGCCTGTGCCTCAGGAGCCTGCAGCATTTCCGTTCGCTGCAGAGACAGAGCGGCTCCGAGGTGTGGTCAGAGATGAGAGGAGACAGTGACAGATTAGAGCTGTGTCTCAGTGTGGGTGGAGGGGGAACTGCCTCCCCTGTGCTTGGTGTAGGAGCTGCCTGTCATGTTCTGCGTGTATATTTCTATATTATATATATATGTGTGTGTGTGAATAGTGATGCCTCATCACACCCAGACCCCAGCTCCACAGAGGCAGCAGGAGAGGAGGGGAGCACTGCAGCCCCATCAGGGTGTGCTGTGAGTGCTGGAGGCCCGGGAATGATGTGGGCTCTCCTGGAGATGGAGAGCCATTTAAAAAGGGGGATAGAGCTTTTTCAGTCCTCTTTTTCCAGCTGAGAGGAGAGCATCTGTCACCACTAGTCTGATTCATGAAAATCACTCTGACCTCTCATATGGAGAGTCTCAGCTCTCCGAAGCCAGGGGAATGGTGGCCTCATCCCTGAACTCAGTTATTTTACCTGTTCTCTCTCCAGATACTCTAAATAAAGCACTCGATGTGCCGCACTCACAGCGGCCCTGACTTCACTCACAGTCAATGACAGCTTGTTCTTTTTGATTCCCATGCACAAATTCCCTCTGTTCCTTGCTTTCTGTTTGCTCATCTCCTGCATTCTGAAGAGAGGGGTGTGAGGACCTTGGTCCCACTGCTGCCTGCACGGGGAAGGGCAGGGGGAGTCCTGGGTGCCAGCTCCATCCTCAGGATGCTGCAGAATAAATCCTGCGTCCCTCCGCACACACCATCCTCCTCCCAGCATGATGCTGAGAGGGAGAGGAGAAAGTACATGATAGATAAGCTTTAAAAAGGAGTCCAGGGTCAGAGCTTTGTCTATAAAAAGTAAATAATGTGAAGAGCAGAGACCCATCTCCCAGCTGGCACATGCAAGGAGCTGAGAACGTGCTTTGCCTTGTGATGGGGAGCTCCCTTGGGACCTTGGACCTGCCAGTGAATGAGAGACCCGTGGGGCGAGTGTCTGATGCACAGCCTGGGGCAGCAAAACAGCCTCAGAGCCAGAACCACTAACACGCAGAGGCTTGAAGGCTGTTCAGACATTTGCCTCTTGCATAGAATTTCCTCTTCTTGTGTTTCCATTTGGAGCACAGCGCTCTGATGGCTCATTCCAAAGGATGGAAAGCTCCCCCACTTGCGAGCTGGGAGGGTGACCAGATACCAGGATACCAGGGGAAGCATGGAATGGTCTGGAGGAGAGGGTGCTGGTGGGAGCAGGCGTGCATGGAGCACTGCATGAGAGCAGCAGTGCATGCATTGTGCCCACCTGGCGAGACCAGCGGGCTGCTGTGGCACAGCTGCAGGTGGCACAGAGGGAAAGGGTGTCGGTGGTGGCTGGGCATGCTGAGACAGCAGCCCAGCCTCGCAGCATCCCCAGCGCCTGAGTCAGCAGCAGAGCACAACTTGACCTTGCGTGGAAGCGATGTCAAACAAATCTTTGTGCTCGTCACACTTGGCTTGAGGCACGCAAGCACAGCTCCCCTCGGATCAATCTCCTGCCCTGGCCTGGCTGTCTGAGCCTGGTGGGGAGCAGCGTGGGGCTCGTGGTGGGGAGCAGCGTGGGGCTCGTGGGGCTGCACCCGCCTCCCCCTGGTGCCCAGGGCCCCGGGCTGTGATGGGGTTACCGAGAGGCCTCACTGAGCAGCGCCCCCCGCACGATCCGCTGGTCACACGAGCCTGGGCAATCACATCCAGCATCATAATTACAGCCTGGAATGTCCTTGGAGAGTCTGCAGGGGCTGCCAGGAAAGGAGAAGAACAGAGAGAATGTGTTCTTGCTGGGGTAACACCTTGCACCCCCACAAATGGCTTTGGTGTGTGAGGCAAGGACAGAGATGGAAGGAAATCCCACACTGGAGTATCCCAGTGTGAAAATGAAGCATTTCTGGGGAAATGAGGGAAGCTGCTCTCAAAGCTATGGAGTGGAACAAAGGTGTGAGCCCCTGCATGTCACTGTTCCTATGCTGGGGACTGTCCTTCAGCCTCATTGTAGTTTGGCAGCACCGCCTGCCTCCTTCCCCTGCTGTTTGGGGCAGGGAGGGGGCTTAACAGGGGTTTTTGTGCAAAGGCATAATTATACTTCCCTGATTAATCTTCAGGCTGAATCGAGTGCTTGCCATCAATCTTTGAAACAAACATGTCTATTTATATTTTAATTATCTTTCTTCTTTCCTAAAGTTCAGGTTGATTTGAGCTTCTCCTACATATTTATCATCAGAGCAATTCTCTCCCTGCCTTTCCTGGTGCCTGGCACGTGAGAGCACAGTGCCTGCTGGCAAGGGGTGGCCACACGGTCACCCCAGTGTGCCAAACCCCTGTCTGGGCTTGGAACCAGCTCGTATTGTGAGTGCTTGGCCGTGGCATGCCCCCAGCCTGGCAGAGGGAGCCCATCTCCAGTGGCACCATGGGCTGGGAGAGAGGCTCCATCTCCAAGGGAGCTGAATTTCGGAGCGCTCGCTTTCCCCAGGCAACAGCTCCAGCCATTCTTTCATTTGCAGCGAGGCGCTGTAATTTGTAAACATTAATAACCATTATTACTATTAAAAGGAAAGAAAGCGAGTAGCCCTGTAACTAATTACTTTAAGTGTTTTCAACGAGCCGCAGTTCGGTTCCTTTGTAAAACCTCCTGCTGCGCAGACCAGATTGTCATTATGATCGGATCTATCCTTGGACCTATTAATTTTGCCCGGAATAACAGCTGAACAGATGGGGGGAGAGGGCTGCTCTGATTACCATAATTCCTTCCAAAGCCCGTGTGCTCCCCAAGGCTGGGCCGGCTCCTGCAGCGCTCCCAGATCCCATTATGGCCAGAGGAGCCGGCGCTGATCGCTGATGGGGCAGGCGCTGCTTCTCAGCCATGAGCCCTCTCCAGGGCGTGGGGCCTCATCCAAACATCCACGGGAATTACCCACCCTGGTGCCACGTTCCCTTTCTGATGCAGCAGATGAACGTGGGAGCTGCCTGCAAACATCTGGGGTTGGTCAGGGAGGCTAAACTTTAAGAATTTCCCTGAACCAGAGCTTGTTCCTCAATTGTTAGGTTGTTTGGGTGTTTTTCTCCTTCTGAGTCTCTCCAGCTTGTTCTCCTTCTTGCTTTCCCTGATCTTTTCACGGGGGAAGACACATCCATCACAAGTGCCAGTGCAGGAGGGACACAACCAAAGGACCATTAGGTGATGAAATACATTCCCCTGCCCTGGTGGGTGCCCACGTGCTGCTTAAATGAAGCTTTTTAACTGAATGTGGCGGTGGCTTTTCACATGGGGGAAATTGTTCTAGTATTTACTGCTATTAAATTAATTTCTCAGTAGAGGATTTTAGACTCTTGTAATTCATGAGGATATTTTCAGTCCTGTTTACTGTCTGGTGCTTAAAAAAAAATTGTCTCAAGCGTTTGTTTGCCGAATATAACGCTGTTATTACATTAGCTTTCCCTCGCAAGAGAGACAGGGGTTCATTAATGTTGATGTGAATCTTATTGTATCTCGGAGCTCTCTGAGCAGCGGGTAATTTTTCATAACATATGTGTGGCAATATTCAGGCACAGAATGATGAGTGGAAAATGGTTGTAGCCTGGCGCCGGTACACACCCCGAGCGGCTGCGGCTCTGCACAGCTCCGCTGGGAGATGCTCAGAGTCCTCTGCTCCCTCTCTCTCAGTACATATATTACAGTGCATAAAGTGCAGGGAATAGTCAAGCATGGGAATCTCGTGAGGTTTAACAAGGCTGGTGCTGCGCCAGGGCCAGGGCAACCTGCTGGTCTCCATACAGCCTGGGAATGAGGGGATGGAGAGCAGTCCTGCCAAGAAAAACTCGGGGGAGCTGCTGGATGAGAGGCTGGACAGGAGCTGGATGTGTGCACAGCCCAGAAATCAGAAACGCCCTGTCCTGGGCTCATCCCACAGCCTGGGCATTGGGTGATGGCCCAGAGCAGCTGTGGCTGCCCCATCCCTGGAGAGCCCAAGGCCAGGTTGGAGCCACCTGGGATAGTGGAAGGTGTCCCTGCTGTGGCAGAGGGTGGGATGGGATGAGCTTTGAAGTCCCTCTCACTCAAACCACCCTATGATTATATATATTATATATATAATATATAATATATATAATATATTGTATATATTATATATAGTATATATTTTATATATTATATATATGAATATATATAAATATATTTTATGTTTATATGGCACCCAGCTGCAAATGGGACTCATCCCTCCCAGCAGAAGCGCCTTCGTGTCCGGGCATGGACTGCATAGGAGAGGGCTCAAGCGGAGAAATATCTCTTGTTCTCAAAGAATGAATACCCAAGCGGTGAAAGAGACACAGCCCGAGGTGGGATGGGGGGGAAAAGAAAAGGAAAAAACTGCTTCATTTGAAATGTTATGAGTATCTCTTAGTCCTAATGCCTTCCCTCCGAATGGCTGCATTCAGCAGCGGAAATTGGCAGCAATCAGGCTCACAAGTGTTCGAAAGAGATTTACTTGGACAGATGAAAGAAAACCATTTTCTTCTAAATGCCGGTGCCCTGAGCAAGGTTCTCTGCCCGCGCACGGGGCCGGGGAAATGCGCGGCTCCTGGGCCGCTGAAACATCCCTGAAATACCGCTGAAACATTGCTGAAATATCGCTGGAACATCGCCGGAACGCCCTGTCCGGGACGGAGCGGCTGCGGCCGAGCCCGGCCGAGGTGTCGTTTTCATGTGCCGCTAATGAAAAGCTCCGCTCTGGTTTCTTCATCGGGCCGGTGTTTAGTGCCGGGTTTTGATCAACCAAATGATGCTATTCGGGGCTTCTTCCCTTGTGCTTTGAAGTGGGAAGGCGAGGAGGCGGGGAGGGGAGCACGGAGAGCCTGTGAAGATCCAACCCACCGGACTCCAAAGCCAAAACCGTAATTATGATCCCCTGGGAACAGAGCTCCTCTCCAGCCCCATCAAAGCCGCACCGCCGCCTGCAGATGAAAGCCCAGCTTTGAGCTCCCTGCTTTTAACACCTCGTTTGTTTTTAAGCTCTGTTGTTCCCAAATGAACAAACGGTTTGTCTGCGGTGCCCAAAATAGCCAAAATCGCGAAAAAAGCAGCAGCCGGGCTGCCGTACCCTGGAGCGGTCCTTGCTGTGCTGCAGTGCTCCGGTCACACTTGCTCCACTGCTGCTGCTGAGCAGTAGCTCTTTTCCAAGGCGGTTCTGTAGCTCCAGATAACCAAAAATCAGAGTGTATAAAATAGAAAGAGTAAAACAAATAGTCACAAGCAGCAGATGTTGCAAAGTGTAATTAACAGCCAGTGGGTTTCTCGCCGGTTTGGGGGTTTCTCCCCACCCTCCATCCCACGGGGCAGAGCTGCCAGGCCGAACAGCGGGGATTGCAGGGAGCTGGAGCGGGCAGAGAGGGACCCGCAGGCCCGGCTCTGCCCAACGTGGCTGTCTCTGCCCTCCCTCCTTCCCCTCCTCCTCCCAAACTTCCCAGGCAGGCAGAGGCAGACGAGGCGCTGCTGCCCAGCTGATGCTCACACTGAGATGGAAAGATGATTTCCCTCTCTCTCCTGTCCCTCTCTGGAGAAGGAACATGTCATGCCTCTGCCAGCGACAGGCAGCTCAAAATGATATTTTCAGAAAAAAAACAGCCCTTTGGCTTTCCTTCCCCGTGCTTTGGCATTCAGGCCGACTGCCTGGGTTTATCTTCCCTCCTTGCGCTCAGGAGGCTTTCAAGTAGCATTTCAATTAAGATTTTAAACTGGCAAGATGCAAGTTAGATCAGAGCAGAGCTTGATCTTCGCAGCTCCCCTCCGCTCCCCGTTTGATACCGGGAAATGTCGCTGTTTGTGCTCCCGTGTCGGGGATGCTGCGAGCGAGCAGCGGCGCGGTGGGAGCGCTCCCCGGGGAGATCTGAGGGGGAAGAACACGTTTTCCTCCAAAACCTCCCCCAGAAAATCAGCTCCAGCGAGCAGTGGCTTCAGAATAGAAACTGGGCTGTGAAATTTGTCAGTTCGTCATTTGGGTCTGGAATTAAATCACTGTGTAGTTATAGATAACTGTTTAGGGTGAGCCCTCATCCACTGATAATGTATCTGTAATTTCAATTTTTTTCCCCACTTTTATGTTTTTGGGAGAAATTTGCTTTCTCACGTGTGCGCTCTCCCTTGCACAAGGACTGTTGAGCACCCAGAGCCCTTCAGGAAAATACAGAGGATAAACAGTGGTAAACACGCAGAGCTCCACCCAAGGCCTCCCAGCCCTCCTGCCCCTGTCAGAGCAGCGGCTGGATGGAAATGCTTCCCCCAGCAGAGCCCCCCGAGTGCTCAGGGGCTGTGAGACCCAGACCTGGAGGCAGAATTGCCTTTTTATCATCGCAGTCGCTTCTTTCCAGCTTCTCCGGCTGAGTGGGGCCTGGAAGTTGCTTCTCTCTGCTGTTTGCTTAGAGGGAACAGTGATTTAAAATAGCAGCCAGAAAGCTCCAGGGCCCCGGTGGCTAATTAGTCGTGGCAAATGATGGCCACCCATCAATGCGATATAATCACCCGCAAATGATGAGTTAATGGGGGCAGGTCCTTGTCACCCCAGCGCGGGGCTGCCTGGCACAGGGTCACGCGCTTCTCCAGCATTGAGAATCCTGCCTTCCCAGCTATCAGTGTCTTGAATTTAAAGTGCCTGAGACAGGGCAGCTTGAAGCCTCTTCTAAGGACTCCCAGAAGCTGGACCAGTTTGACCTCGTGGTTCGTGCAGACATCTCTGCCTTCGCTGTCTCTTTTCTACCATCTCTGCAGGAATACATCGTCATATTCATTTCCAGGGCAGGAAAAATGAGGAGCAGTGCAAAAATCAATGTTCAGCGAAGGACAGTGACTGGAGGGCTGAGGGGGAGGAGGATGCTGCTCCTGCTTTCTGAAAGGTTATTTTAGCTAAAGACAATGAAAAAGTGCTCCAGGAGAAGAGCAGCTCCTGCAAAGTCCACCTGATCCTCGTGGTGTTTCATAACTCAATTGCAGCAGCGCGTGAACCTCTGCAAGGAATATTATTCTTGTTAGGGTAGTGAGTTCCCATTTCACAGGCTGTGCTGGCAGAGCCTGAAGCCTTGGTGCTGTTGCTGTGACCCAGGCAGAATCCCAGCAGGGCTGTGTTTGCTCTGTCTCTGGGTGCCGTGGAGAGAGCAGGAGACACAACCCAGGCTCAGAGGGATCCCTCTTCCCGAGAATGTCCCAAAGGATTGCCCCTTTGGCATAAGGGCAATGGAAGGAAATCATAGACTCAGAGAACTGTTTGGGTTGTAAATGACCATTAAGATCGAGTCTAACCATTAGCCCAGCACCCCAATGTCCCCACTAACCCTGTTCCCAGCTCCTCTGCCCTTCTCTGGACACACTCCAGCACCACCGTGTCTTTCTTGCTGTGAGAGATCCCAAACTGCCCCCAGCACTCAAGGCATGGCCTCAGCAGGGCTGAGCACACGGTTACAGTCACTGTCCTGCTCCTGATGGCCACAATATTGCTGGCACAAGCCAAAATGCCAATGGCTTCTTGCCCCCTGGGCACATGCTGGCTCATTTTCTGCTATCAACCAACAATGGTCTCATTTGAACTTTACCTACACAATATAAATTTAATAGTTTCCCTGGAATGTGCTGTTCATCTTGTCACAACATGGGGGTGTTTGGGAAGGCTTCAGAGCTGGTTTAATTAGCAAAGTTACTTGGGAGGGCATTTTGCATTATCTCCCTGCTTTTCTCTCTCCTCGTGCTCTGTAATTTATGTCAGTGGCAAGGCGTGAGCTGTGCAGCACACAATAAACAGAGCGGGCTCAAAGCAGCGCTTCAAAGGACGCGGGAGGGAGGGCGCTGGCAGGCAGTTTATGAGCTGTCATCTTCTGTACCACCCCGCAAAAACAAATAAATAACGGAGAGCAGATCTGTCCTGGCCGCGCTGCGGGGTTGTGCCGTGTCCTGTCCCACAGGGCTGAGCCGGGTGGCACCTCTGGACAGATGGGATGTGGCTCGGGGGCACGCTGCCAGGGATGCTCAGAGGAACATTGCTGTGCTGAGCAGTGCCAGGATCCCGAGGGAAAGTTTTCCCCACTGGGCAGTGGCTGTCCTGTTAAGGGCTTCATGTCCTCTGTGCAGCGAAAGCTGCTTGTGCATTCACACTGGAGCCACACAGCAGCTCTGCTGGGGCTTTCCGTCTGTCTTTCTGTCTCTGTCCCAGGAACTCCATACGCCAGTGCCCGTCTGGCTGAAAGCCCAGGGCAGCAACGGGAAGATTTCCACTGCCTTCAGTCTGTCTTGGATCGGATCCAGGGTGGGAGCAGGATTAAGATATCCACTCCCTCCCTGATGGCCTGGACAATGGCCAATGCCAGTGGCGCACTTAGCGTGGCCCCTCCTGCCCAGAGCCATCCTGACTGCTCAGCTCCTCCAAGCCCCACATCCCTCAGAGAAAGCCAAAAGTTGTGCCACAGCTATGCCACAGATGGGCTGTGTGTCTCCGGGCTGAGGACAGACCTTCTTTGGGGCAGGGATCATCCGTGTGTGTTTCCAACACAGCAGTCTGCTCTGAACATAAACAATAACAAGGGACCAGGTTTTTCTGCTGCAATGGTGTGAAAAAAAACCCCAGATTAACTTTCGCACTCCTTTTCTTTCTCTCTCTGCATCTGAGAGCAAGGAACACAATTTATTGCAGTCCTATCAAATTAGAGCTGTAGCTCAGGCTTTCAGTGGTCAATTATGCTCTGCAGAGCAGTGCTGGGTGTGCTGGCAGCGCTTTGTTCCACCAACGCCTCCCCGCAGGGCTGGCCCTGAGCTGCGTGGGCAGGGCACAGAGCGCCCTGAGTGCTGCCAGCACCCCGTCCCACCACGCCGGGGGTCCCTGCTCATCCTCAGGTGTGCCTGCCGTCCAAAGGGAAACACGTCAGGAAAACGGGGGGCGTGAGGCTGCATTCGAGTTTGGCCAGCGGCGTTTTGAGCGCAATTAAATTTTGAGCTGAACCTGTGCCAAGTTCAGTGGGTTCCAGCAGATTTGTTTCTACCAGGGAATGAAATGCACTGGATTGAAAGGGGGAAAAAATGTTCCCACCAAACAATTGAGGCCTTTGCCCCCTGCAGCTCTCCTTTCATGCCCATCAGAGCCTCCAAAGGCTCCCTGGGAGCTGCTCCCCCGCGCCCGCTCCAGCTGCGCTCGCCCCTCGCCGGCTGAAGGCTCTTCCACAGGAGCAGAGCTCAACCCGCTGCTTCTCCAGGGCAAGCTGGCTCCTGTTAGCAAAAGCAGGCTTGGGAAAGGTGATGTTCCTCAGGAAAACGGTTCTGTTTTTGCGCTAACAAAAGCGAGTTGTATTTGAGGAGGATGCGCCTTGGCGAGGCCTCGCTGTCAGTCAGACCCGAGGCACTCAGCACGCTGCGAGCACGCGACCTGCCACCCTGCACCAGTGCCACCCCGTGCTTGTGAGGGGCTGTCACTGCGCTGCTTCCACCCCTCACAAAAAAGGGAATTTAAAAAAAGAAAAAGAAATCCAGGTTCTGAAGGGCATATCTTAAAGATTGCAGAGAGTCATCTAGTTATGTAAAAATAAAGTATGAATTTTAATGTGAGGCATTAACATGAGCTCTTTTAGGAATAACTACAGGACTTCATGATGAACGTATTAGAGCCCTGCTCCAGCACAGGTGCCTGCCAGTCTTCATAAATCAGCTTCAACAAGTTAATTCTTCATAAAGGAAGAGGAATGTGAATTTCAGGGATGGATGAATGGGCACATAATAAAAGAAGGTGCATGACTTAGAGCACAGGTTCTGGCAGGTGGGAAGAGGAGGGCTGTGTCAGGCAACACAGGAGAGGATAAGAGTTTGGGCAGAGGTCTTTTATATCCCAACAAAAGGCAGCAGGTTGCAAAAGTGGCTCTGGCCTATTGCTTCTGTCACGATGGTTCCTGGAGACACCAGGGATGGCTGGGTGCTGTTAGGGTGCCAGGGATGCTCAGTGCCACGCAGAAGGCAGGGCACTGCTGGCCATCTGAAGGCTGCTGTGGTGCAGAGAGCAGGCCCAGGGCGGTGCTGTGGCTCTGTCCTTGGGCAGTGTTTGCCACAGAGCTGCTCTCAGGGAGGAGAGCGCCCGTCCTCCCCGCACGCGGGGATGCTTCTCACACTGAGCCTGTTCAAAAGGTCACTGAGATGTTCCCTGTGAACAGAGCTTGCTGCTGAGCCAGGCTGCTTTTATTTGTTGTTGATTTTATTGATGTTATTGACTTTTCCACGGGGCACTTTGGGGACGTTTGCACGATCGCGTGTGCAGGCGCTGCAAATTGCTTGATGGCACAATGCTTAACTGGCGCTCTACACGGGCGCCAGAGACACATTTTTATTAAGAATCCGTGGTAGCTGTTGCTTTTGTGTTTATGATAAAACGTATAATGCAGTCCTGACTGCTGCTGTCCCGCTGTGGCCACGGGCTAAGGCAGAGTGATGAGGTGTCACACCAGCGCTTCCCAGACAGCAGAGCCAGACCCGCGCTCAGGCTGGCTGCAGCAGCTCCTGCTCTCTGTCAGCATCCCAACAGGGTATGGGACAGCACAGCCAGCCCAGCCCCAGAGCACGGCTGCTGCTGCTGCTGCTGCTGCTGCTGCTGCTGGGCTGCTCCCAAGCTCAGCTCCTGCAGGCAAGGCTGGAACCTTGCAGGGATTTGTGTAATTGCCCGATGGCAGCTCCCAGGGGTGAAGGAGGTCAGGTGCACCTGGAAATTTCAGAGTTTCTAACCCAAGGTCACATTTACCTCAAAGGCTGGACATCTGCTGGTGCTGGACCAGCTGCTCCAGAGCAGTGACGTGTGCCCACCGGGAAGGTGATGGAGTCAGAGGTTTCACTGGGAGGAGAGGGGGATTGAGATACAGACCCTCCTGACTGCAGCCTCTCCCTGAGGCATTCCTTCGTGTCCTTGCTGCCCCTGCCCTCTGCATCCCTGCTGTCCATTTCTCCAGGGCAGCCAGCACTAGGGCATTAAGTGTTTTAACCAGAGCCTTTATAGCTTGAGCTCTGGAAATGTGATGTTAACACAGCTACGCAGACAAACACCATTAATATTTCAACATGTGGGTGAGGACAGGGAGAACATCCTTTCCTCCGTAAATAAAACAGGATCACTTGTTTTCTGCTCCAAGACTTGTCGCCTGCCTGAGACAGTAATATTTTAAAGTTGATTGGATCTTAAAATTGTAAGAGGTCCCCAGTGTCCTGACTTTAGCTGGCATTATCAGCTCAGCCATTGTCTTATGAAGCAATCTCCTCTTGAACCATCCTGTGCTCCCTCATCCTTTAAACACGTGCAGCGGAAGCAGCTCGATTCTCTCTGGCTGGGCTGGATGGAGATGGTGAGGAATGAAGATGAATATCCTCCTGCCTGTGACCTTGGCAGCAGCCAGCCTTGTCCTTGGCACTCAGAGCACCTCCCAAGGTTCCTGTTTGCTTTTCCTCATCCTCCAGGGACAGGTTGACAGTGCTGTCCTTCAGGCTGAAAAACACGTCAGAGGGAAGGGCTGGGGGAGCAGGAGGGAGCCAGGCACATCCTGCAGGGCACGAGCGCCAGGCTGGACCCTGCCCTGGGCAGGGAGGGATGGGGCAGCTCAGTGCCGTGGGCTCTGCTCCTGGGGGAAGCACCAGCACCAAGGAGCACCCGGTCCTGCAGCACCACGGTGAGCAGCAGCCTCCCAATGTCCCAGGGCAGTGTGATGATGTGATTCTCGCTGTCCTGATGGATTGAAACCTGGTCCTGCTGTGGGAAGGACAAAGCTGGGAGTCCTGGGGGAAGGTGAGATGGGAGCCAGGAGCTGCTGTGGTGCTTCAGGCAAGAAAGATGATTTTAGTTTAGAAGAAAGACTTGGGCATTTCCCCACAGCAATTGAAGATTTACACACTGGAGTTGTAAGGATGAATTCTAGAAAATGGGGATACACAGCTCTGGAGGTCAGGAAGAAGAGAAGCAAAGGCATGAGGTGTGCTGAAGAATTGGCTGAGGGAGAGCTGGCAGTGCCATGCCTGCCCAGAGAGAGGGAAATCCTGATGGTCTGTGGCTGGGCAGAGGGACAGGGAAAGGCAAAATGATCCTTAGTGGTTAGGAATGAAAGAAAGACAAATTCAGGCAAGAAATACAGGACAAATTCTTAGCAGCCTGGTCATAAAACATGGGAACAGTTTACCTAGGGATGGCAGTGCAGCTTCCCAGAGTCTTTAAATCAACATCAGATACCACACGATCTCCAGGCAGAGAGCCTCTGCAATCTTCTGAAGGCTTCCTTTGGGCTGCACACCCTCTGCTCTTAATGAGGGTGGGTTTAAAAAATTAAAAATCCTACTAGTTGATTTGCCTTTGCAGTGAATTTCCCCATTGGTTTCCATCTCAGTCCCATGAAACCAGGAGTGTGTGTCTGCTGTTCTTATTTCCAGCTTCAGATAATTCCTCCAAAATGCCCTCTTGTACAAATTGAGCCCAATACGTGTGTGCTGTGGTAGCTAGGAGACTGGCAGGAACAGTGCTCGCCGTGATTATCCAAAGCAGTTGTCATGTTATTCTCATTGCTAATGGTATATAATTATGTATTAAGGCTCTCTCCAGGTAGAGCATCTTGGGGCAATTAGAGCACGGAGCAGAGGGCACGGAAAGGACCTCGAGACAAGTCACTTTGTCCCTCTGGAAAGGGAAATAATTGTCCCAGAACATATTGTTCGCATTTTTGCTGCCTGACATGAAAGCAGATCCATTGCCGTGAGCTGGGACATGGCGTGGTCAGAACCAGCAGAGCAGGATCCTTTCTCCATGGTGGCTGCAGTGCATGCAGCGCTGCTGCTCGGAGCCATGCAGGAGTGCATTCCCCTCCTGTCCCTTCCTTATCACCTTTGCTCTGGCTGGGGGACTCGCCTGTCCCTGGTCTGCCCACCCTGATGACCCAGGCTGGCCCTGTCCAGGCTGTCCTGGGTGAGCCTGGGCTGGGAACAGGATAATCTGTGCCGTGCTGTTCTCCAGGGGCTGTGGGGCTCTGGGTTTGCTCCTGCACCTGCCACGGGGCCCAGCCAGCCTGTCCTCTGCAGGGGCTCACGGCCCAAACACATCATCCCAAACACATCATCCCAAAAACATCATCCCAAAAACATCATCCCAAACACATCATCACAAAAACATCATCCCAACCACATCATCCCAAAATCTGCACTGCAGCCCTGGACACGGACCCGAGGTGGGGGAGAAGGCCGGAGTGACAGCACCAAGTGTGTGCCACCAATCGTGGGGAATAAGAGAGGTGGGACTCTGTGCTGAACATGCCACGAGTCCTGGGCTTGCACAGATTCCTACAGGGTGATACAGCCAGGGCTTCTTGTCCCCCCTGGAAACAAGCACAAACAGTCAAATTCCTGCAGGAAACTCTCCTTCCCCGTGGAAACAAGGGATTATTAGAGAGGTACCTCGTACCCTTCAGACCTCCCTCTGGCTGCTGGAGCAGTGAAAACACTAAGGCTGCCCAAGGGAAGCGCGGGCTCTGTGCAGCATCCCCGCCCCGGCCCGGCTCCATCCCCGCTCCCTCCGCAGCCGCTGCTCCTGCCGCAGCTCCGCTCGCAGCTCCGGTGCTCGGGAGACACCACAAGACCAATGCGGGAACGGCAGCCCAGAACGGGCTGGGGGCGGCTTTGGGTGTTGACCAGCCGCGGGTGGAGTGTCCGAGCCTGCACAGGGGAAGGCAAGGGCACTGCAGATACACCTGGCAATGAACATCCCGCCGCCCCGGGGCTCCTGCGGCAAAAGGCGGCTCCTGTCGGGGCTGCTGGGGAGCGGAGCACAGAACATGGAAGCATGCAACAGGTTGGAGAGGGCTCGTGGGGACATGGAGGGATAGAAACATCCAGAGCCGGCAGTGAGGACAGCAAGGAGCCTTCCACCTGCTGGCCAGCCCTCGGGACACGCTGAGGGCTCGCTGCAGACACCACTGAAGGCATCTCCCCTCCTGAAAGGGCTGGCTCTGCCTGTGTGATGGCACTGGGGATCCAGAGCCACCCTCTCTGTCGTTCTGAGCAGTTTTATTCTGGCTGGCAGGAACAATGGGAACAAACACCACAGAGCGCTGGCTGGCGATGAAAGTTTCTCCGAACCAACAGAGATTTGCTTCAAAGGGGCCTATGAAGAGGTTCCATTTAATTATGAGGCAGAAAGTGCCACATAACTAATATATATGCACACAAATATATACCCATGCATGCAGCCATCCCCCCAAGAGCGGGCACTGCAGAGAGCCAGGCTCATCCTTGGTGCTGCAGCCCTGGCAGCTCATGGACCAGACTCTGCACTGGAGTCACATCGCAGCCAAAGGGACACGAAACCCAGTTTTATTTTTAACTTGGCTGGAGGGAAAGTGGAAGGAATAACTTACAGTGGAAGAAGTAGATGAGGACCCTGGAGATCTCAGCTCAGTTCTTGGCTCTGCTACAAATTCCCCGTGCGACCTTAAGGAGGTCACTTCATCTCTCTGTGCTTCATTTCCCTTCTGCAAAGTTTGGAGAGCGTGATCCTCCCTCCAGCCTTGTCTGTTGGGGCGGGAGCAGACACCAATTTCATTGCCTCGCAAGCACAGGGCAGGAGAGCTCTCTGTCTGGGGAAGGTGCTGGGCAGCTTCCCCAGCTGTGCCCTCACACAGGCTGCGTGGATTTTCAGAACAGAGCTCCCCCAGATTTCCCGGGGAAGGGGTGTTGAGCCTGGTCTTGGGAAAGCAGAGGGATTTGCATCTGTAGCCTGCCCTGAGTGCCAGAGCTGAGGGGTCAGTAGGTGCCGCTTGACTCACCAGATGATTGTTTTCTTTCCCAAAACACGGTGTCTGCTGGGCCCTCTCACACCATTATCCCCCATTTATGCCCCTCAGCTGCAGTTAGGGCTGGGGAATGGCTGTCCCTGGCTGTCACCTCTCCCTCCCTGGCAGCTGAGTGGCAGCCCGTGCCCCGCACAGCTCCAGCAGGGGATGGAACATTGCAGCAGCACCGGCAATTTATGGCCATTTGGATCCCATCCATCAGCGGGGAGCAGACAGAGACACAAATCCCCAATTCCAGAGGGACCCCGTGCCCATGGCCTGGGAGGCCGCGCTCACTCCAGCCCCGCTTTGCCCCTTTCCCTCCCTTTGCTCTGCTCACCCCATTCTGCTCTCTCTGTCCTGCTGGAGGGACAGTCCTGGGTCTGGCTCTGCCCTGTCCCCGTGGGGGCTGTGGCAACTTGTGACAAGTTGTGTTTCACGGGGTAATCTTGCACGTCCTTGTTTTGTCATTTAGGGCACTTAAAGTGTCACAGAGATTTCACTGCCCTAAAAGCTTATCTGTCAGCAGGAGAGAGTTATTCCAGTAAAAGGGTATCATCAGCGGCGGTGGGAGGAAAAAAAGAGACAAAAATCGTGTCTGAAGGTTTTCTATTCCGGGCTCTCTGCAGCGACCTTGAGCTGCTGCGGCTGCACCCGGCGGCGCCCAGGCCAGTGGGCAGCGCTGGCAGCAGGGCCGGGGTGGGCTCAGTGCCCCCAGCACATCCCTGCCATCTCTGGGCAGCCAGCTCTGCCCCAGCACACCGGGGAACGCGGCCTGAGGGTCACTGCCTCATCCCTGCCTTCCCAAGGCAGTGCTGCGTGTGCTGCAGCTCCCAGAGGGCAGAAACTGCTCTGGCCCCTTGTGGTGGAGCCAGCAGCTGTGCCTGGAGCAGGAGGACTTCTCTAAAAAGAGAGAATGGGAGCAGACCACACTGAATGTGGGCAGAAGTGTAGCATGAACTGTTGTTTTTCCTGATTTCTGTGGTTTGCACCCAAACAGTGCAGTGTGGATTGATGGAGAGGTGCAGGGAAGGGCAGAGAAAAGATGGAGGGAGGGATAACTGTCTGCTCTTTTTGCCATCGTGGGAGGCTCAAATGGCTCATGTCTGGAAGGAGTTTCTACACGGGAAACTCTCCGTGCTGGCAGGACTGGAGCTGTGGGGACTCCTGTTCCGAACGGGAGCACAAACCCTGGTGGTGCCGCAGGTTTAATGTGCTGTTAAACACCTCCACAAGCCGTAAAGGGTGGAGCCAAGGGCTCCCGGCACACTCTCTATTTGTCTTTGAGGAATTCTTTTAACCACCCCATCCAAAAAGAGAGTTATTGCCTC
Organism: Zonotrichia albicollis; assembly: GCF_047830755.1. Taxonomy (NCBI): domain Eukaryota; kingdom Metazoa; phylum Chordata; class Aves; order Passeriformes; family Passerellidae; genus Zonotrichia; species Zonotrichia albicollis. The sequence goes on along the minus strand of NC_133845.1, from coordinate 432,960 downwards.
CCTGTATCTGGAACCTCCATGCTGAGTGATGCCGAGGAGCTTTCAGAGCATGGAAAGAGCTGCTGTGAGTGCTCCTACAGAAGGGAACGGTGCAAAGCCAGGGGGTTCTTGCTGTTCCTCTCCCCAGCCCCTGCTGCAGGAGAGAACTTTGTTTCCAGCCCAAAATAACACCCGCTTTGGTGGGGTTTATCTGTGCTCTGCCAAGAGCGTGACAAATTTGTACTAAATTGGAACCTCAAACGATGCCAGCACAGAGAACCACGAATGCTATTGCATAACACAGGAGACGAGATAAAAATCCTCCATACGGCACCGTTACTTCAGAAGCAAGAATAAACAATATTTAAAAATGTATAAATGCAGGTGGCATATTTTCCTTAAAAAATGTTTCGAGAAAAACAAAAGCATCTTAACAAGGAATAAAATATGAAAAGCAGAAGTAGGTCAGAAAGAAGTCAAAGGAAGGAAGGAAAGCTAACAACATGGAAATGAAAGACAAAGTGAATTCTGGTGGCACGTGGCTGTGATGTGGGTCTGGGGAGCTGCTGGGACAAGGGTGAACTGTGTGTCCCCAGCTCCAACACATCCCAGCAGCCCCACAGGGAGGCACCCAGGCATCTCTGCAGGTGCTGCCTGTGGTGGATAACCCTGTGCAGGGACGTCCCTCAGCTCTGCCCGGCTCCAAGCCTGCCCAACCTCTCTGGAATTGCCAGCTTACCTGGGAGTTGGTGACAGAGGAGAGAGACATTTCACAGACTCATTTATTTGCCCCATTAACCATTTTAACGGCCTCTCTGCAATAACAATCATTCCCAGGGCTGGCAGAGCAGGTGTTCCAACAATCAGCAGGATTGAGAAGCCCTGGATGGCCGTTATTATTAATGCCCATAATAAAAACATGCCTGGGAGCTGCACGCCCGCGCTCCATTGCACCCTGCGGTTCATGGGCCAGCAGCTCCCGCTCCAGGACAGCCCAAGGGAGCAGCAGCAGCATGGGGAGCACCAAAGAAAGGCTGTCCAAAACCACCATCTTTCAACTGACCTGTTTTATTGTGTCGTGAAAGACTGCACCCAAAAGCAGGTGCAAAGGAGTATCAAACAGCGTGTTTTACCTGGCACATCCGAGCCCGGCGCTGCCGAGGCCCAGCGTGCCCATTCCCCGCTCAAACTGAAAAGCAGCAGCAACTCAGGCTTCTGTCTGCATCGAACAGCTGGTAAGAAACAAGGTAACCCAGGGGGCAGCTTCCCAAGAGACTGGCAAACAAAAGAAAACCAGGAGGCGCATCTAGTGTGTGCTAGGGGCTGCTGTGGCGGGAGGGGAAATCAGCTGGCAGCTTTGTCACTTTCCCCGTTCTCAATCAGTTTCCTTTTCTTCTCATCCGTTTTCCTCTTGAAGATGTGGTCTCTGTAGAACTGGAGTTCTTTGATGCTTTCCCTGATGTCATCAAGTGCTCTGAAAGAGAATTAAGGAGGGTTTCAAAGAGCCTGGGTACATCTCCAGCTATGCCCACATCCTAATGCCGCTGAAAACTTCCAGGCTGCAGGAAACCAAACTGATGCACAGGAAGGTGCATCTGTCAGACATGAAAATAACACTCATTGTCTCAGGAAGCAATAAAAGTCCAGGGGTGCCAAGGTGGCAGGGAGTAACCCACAGCTGATTAGTTTATGTCAGCCTGGGACGCAGCTGCTGGAAACCAGCAGGGTCTGCAGCATTGGCTGTCAGACACAATTCCACCCGAGGGAAGAGCCAGGGCTCCAGAGCTGCCCAGCTCCAGCCAGGGCACGCTCAGGGCTCAGCTCCCTGCAGCTCCCCATCAACCACGGCTTCAGCCAGGACCCCTGTGACAGCCAGCCCTCCTCCTCCTCCTGTGTGTGCACCAGAGCCTCCCTCCTGCCCAGCACGGGAACATCACAGCAGAGCCACAGAGGCTCCCTGGCTCCTTCCTGCCACCTCTCTGGCACATCCCAAGCTCAGGAAATAGGCAGGAGCAGGACTCTCAGCCCCCATTCGCAGTTCTCAAATGTTTGTGTTTCTGTGACCACCTCTGCCCTAAAAAAGGGCAGAAAACCCCCATCAAGTGACTGTTTGCATGGTTAACAAACATGCACTTTGAAGAGCAGAGTGAATCAGAAGGGCTGAGGAAACTTCTGGTTCTCTGGATTTTAATAATCCCTTTCCCTACGCTATCTAGGCTTTGGACAGGAGAAATCAAACATCTGACAGGATGCAGAAGCCATCTCCACCTGCACCAGCCCCAGGATGCTGGAATTCACAGGGAGCCCCATATCCTGCTCAGGAAGAGCAGAGTTCTCTGCAGGACAAGCCCTGCTGTCAGAGACAGAGGCACAGAGCTCACCTGTGAGAAGCAGCCTTCTTTGGTGCAAACTCGTATTCCTCTGGATACCAGCGCCTGCGAGCAGAAAAACTGCCACTTAGAAAGAAAACTGGGACCCAAAGGCATGCCTGGTGGCTGCTGTGGGTTTGTTACACTTGGTGAAGGAACCTTGGTTTCACTGACACCCAGAGAAGCCACGGCCCTGCCAGTTCCCCTGCTTGATCTGCAGAGCCCCAGCAGCACAAATGGGCACCCCAGGGGTACCTCTCAAACCACTTAACTGGGGGAACATTTACCTGCAAAGCTCCTTGACAGTGCTCACATCAATGATCCTGTAATGAAGGTGCCTCATGAACTGTGGCATGTATTTGTCAAGGAATTTCTTATCTGCATGAACAGAGTTACCTACAAAGACACAAACAAGATGTTTCTTCAAACAGAAGAAAGCAGAGCAACATGGAAACGAGCGGCAGGCGGAGCGAGCTGGGAGAGATCACAGGGGAAGAAAAGCCATTCACAAGCAGCTCATTTATCCCATTTTCTAGCAAATATGATTGTAAAGGTTTGTCAGATTTTCATTGCAGGATCACATGGGGTTTAACACTAATACCTCTAGTAATTCCTCTGTTACTACTCCCACAATTTGTGTCACGCAGATAAATATCACAGAATTGTGCCAGCATTGGGTTTTTTGCCAAGTGAAAGTGGCCATTGGTATTAATTCCACTCAGCACCTGTCCCAAGATCATATATGAAATATATTAAATATATGAAATTCTGGGTAGCAGGACACCTGGAAGATCCTTATTCAGCCTTTGGCTGCACAGCCAGGGAGGAACAGAGCCCAGAAGAGGAGCCCATGCCTGCCCCACGTGCCAGGGGTGCTGGGAGTGCAGGATGGATGGATGATGTGCAGACAGAAGGCGCCTCACCTGCGAGAGGACAGAGCCCTGGGGGTGTCTGCTGCCGCACGAAGGACAGGAACTCGTACTCTGCCTGCTGCAGCGAGATTTTACTCTCCTTCACCGCCTTAGTAAGGCCAGACTGCAAAAGAGAGCCAAGCCATAAATCAGAAACACCCTGTCACAGACACTGCCAGGAACGCTCCAGTTCCCAGGTAAATGTTTAACTCTGCAGTGAAAGGTCAGCCCTTGGAGCGCTGCTGGTCCCCCAGGTGCCTCCTGAACTCTGCATCTCAGCTCCCTGGGGCACCCCCAGCCTCTGCTCTCCCCAGGGACCTCCTGCTTGGGAAGGAAAACCAAGGCAGGTAAATAGTGCTGACAGCACTGACCTTCCTGTGTGGTTTGGGTCTTTTTCCTTCCCTTTTTTGGATTCCTTTGCTCAGAGCTCTTTCCAGTTACCAAGATGTGAGGCGTTGTTGAACCACCTGCACATCCTCGAGCCAGCAGAGCGCTGCATCCCTGCACATCCCTGCTCCAGGAGAGGCACTCACCTCCCCAGCAGGGAGCAGCAGCTACCAGTGAACACAAATAAACAGGATCCTGCCTTCAGGCTTCATCAAGATTCCTATAAATCAGAAAAGTTCCTCCCTGGTTTTTTTTTTTTCAATAGCTAAATGTCAAATCCTCTCCAAGTGTTCTCAGTGATTTATTTCCATCTGGCTACGCTATATATTTCCACGACTGTGCAGCAAAAATCTACTTGACAGATCCAAGTGGTGGTTAAAAAATTCATTATGTGGCAGCATTTTCATCTATATTCTAATTGCTTCTCTTCTCTTAGTCAATTAAAAATAAGTAGCTCCTCAGGAGCAGCAAGGACGCATGCTTCCATCTCCAATTCACTCCTGAGCCGAGGCTGAGCTGGAATCCTCGACTGGGGCAGGGAGAAGCACCCATCACAGTAAATTAATATTCATTTCTCAAACTCTTGCTAATTCTTCCCAGGGAGAGCAAGATGCCGAAGGGGGAGGAGAGGGGGGTTATGGATGTCTTAAAACTTCAGCCCTTAATTGAAAACTAACTTGAATTTCAATTCATCATCAGGGACTGGAAAATCCATTTGCTCTCTTGCTGCTGGCAAAGAGGAACCTTTCTTTGGTGGCCCAAAGAACTAAAAATAATCTCTTGCTGCAAAAGTGAAGCTTTCAGTTAAAAAATCCACAAGGCCTACAGGGCTGAGGGGACAGGCAAAGGCCTGGAGTCCTGTAAACACGCACCAGAGTCCACAGGGAGAAATCTGCCTTTGACTGGCTCTGGACTGTTCTGCACCAATCCTGCACCTGTTCTTATTCGGGCATTCAAGCTGCACCTCCCCCTTCCCCACTGGGATTATTCTGAATTATTTTATGCAAGACTTCATCAGGAGGAGCTGTCAGAACTTGAAACCAGCCCAGCCTGCACCAGGGCTCCCACAGAGGCAGGAGGTGGCCAGCAGCTCTGTGAGAGGACCAAGGAACCAAACCCCAATTGTCCCACTGGGAGAAAGGAGGCTGAGCCCCTGCCTTGGGAGATGTGAGCCAGAGGCACATCCCTGAGTGACAGATGCTGTTCTGTCCCCCTGCCTGCTCCAGCCCTCCCAGGGGAGCTCACTGCTGCTGCTCTGCTGATGCTTCCAGCTCCCAGACCAGGGAGCAGCTTCCAGCACTCTTCCAACTTATCAGAAACCAGGCTGCAAAGCACAGGCTGCTTCAGGCAAGCTGGAAGCTGCAGGCTAAGGATCCCTGAGAGCAGTCTGAACCCTGCCACAGATGACTCGTGAGACCTTGGGCAAAACACTCCACACAGGCTCCTCAATACAAAATAAGAGAGACACTGTCTCCTGTCTTTGAACCCCTCTGTGTGGCTGCGAACTGCTCAGCACAGGAATTGTCCCTGCTCAGGCAGCTGTACTGCCGCTGATCTCTCAGAATTAATCGCTCAGAATTACACGTGCTGCAGATGATCACTCAGGATTTACACGTCCTGCAGCCGAACTCTCAGAATTACACGTCCTGCATCTGATCTCTCAGCATTACTCATCCTGCAGCTCATCTCTCAGCATTACTCGCGCTGCAGCCAAACTCTCAGCATTACTTGTCCTGCAGCTCATCTCTCAGCATTTCTCGTGCTGCAGCCAAACTCTCAGCATTACACATCCTGCAGCTCATCTCTCAGCATTTCTCGTGCTGCAGCTCATCTCTCGGAATCACCCGTCGCTCCCACGGCGGCCGAGGCCGAGCAGGGTTTTTACCTTCCCGTGATGCTCCTTGCACCACTCGGACATGCTCTCCAGCAGCTCGTCGGGCTGGTTGATGATCAGGTTCGGGCCCTGGCGGGGAAGGGAAGCACAAGGTAATGGCACAAGAAGTTTAGGAGCCCGTGGAAGTTGGGTGCCGAGCGCAGGCGGAGGCGGGCAGTGCCGGCTGCAGGCACACCGCGCACCGTGACGCAGCCCCGCGCTCCGGTGCGCTCCACGCTCCCGGTGCCAGCGGCGATCCCGGCGCGGCCGGAGCCGGGACCCCGGCGTTACTTTGCTCCAGCATCGCCGGGACTGCCCGCGGGGCCCGCGCGGCTCACCTCGGCCAGCACGTTGAGGTCGCAGTCGGTGATCAGACACGCCATCTCCAGGATCTGGTCCTTCTCCACGTCCAGGCCCGTCATCTGCCAGGGGCGAACGGCAGCGTCAGCGCGGCCGGGGCCCGCGCCCCCCGTCCCGTCCGCTGCTTCCCCGCGCCCCCCGCCGCCCCGCGCCGCCGCCCCGCACCTCCAGGTCCACCCAGACCATGCGCTGCCCCATGTCGCCGCCGGCCATGGCCGCCGCCCTCCGCCGGCCCCGCCACAACCGCCCGGCGCAGATCCGCAGGCGGCCCAGGCCGGCGCGGCCGCCGCCCAGCATCGCCGCCGCACTACAGCTCCCGGCGACCCCCGCGCTGCCGGCTACGCTCCATAGGGGTGGAGGCGCCGCAAGGGCTGCTGGGAGATGTAGTCCGCGATGGCCGGGGGCACTCCTGCCGTTACCGGTGCCACGGAGCAGCTCCGCTGCCCCGGCCTCAAAGGCGGAGGTTCACCCAGGGGCTTTCCCCAGGGAGACTTTTAATGTTCTTCAAAACAATACTGTATTTTAAATGGACAACAGGGAATGGGTTCATATTGAGAGTAGGTTTGGATTACATATTAGGAAAAGATTCTTTACTGTGAGAGTGCTTAGGAACTTTAACAAGTTACACATAGAAATTGTGGATGCTCCATCACTGGATGCGTTCAAGGCCAGGCTGGATGGGGCTCTGAGCAGCCTGGCTGGTGAAAGGTGTCCCTGCCTCTGGCAGGGGGTTGGAGTGAGGTGATCTTTAATGTACCTACCAACCCAGACCAAAATGTGATTCTGTGACTGTATAAAAAACAACATGAGGAATGTTACAGATGTTAGGCAGCATCTGTCCCACCTCAACTCTGCTTAAAATGCCAGACCCTTCCATCTGACACAGATGTTCCTTTCTCCTAAAAAAATACTAACAGCATTTATCTGTGACACAGCGTCAGCGTGGCGGTTTCTTCATGGCTTCCTTACCCGGTGAAAAGCCCTGAAGTGTGCGTTAACACATTTAATACTGAGACCGGAGTTTGGCAGGACTGCACTGCTGGTATTTTTACAAACACTAAAAGGTGACTTCACTGGGGGAGTTTCTGGGGGGAGGGGGGTTTTATACACGTTCTCAGTGAGAAACAGGTCACGTTTGCTTCGCCCTCGAGTCCCTCAGTGGCGCGACGAGTGCCACTTGGCCTCTCTGTAGCTGTCCCTGCGGTGCTCGTAGCTCCAGCCGTCACGGTGCCTGTCCTCGTAGTGCTCCTCGCGGCCCCGGTAGTGGTGCTCGCCCTCGTGGCCCCTCTCCTCGAAGCCGTACTCGTCGCGCTTGCCGCGCCCGTACTCGGGGCCGCCGTCCCCGAAGCGCTCGCGGCCGAAGTGGCGCCCGTCGGGGCCGTAGGGGTGGGCGCCCAGGCGGGCCTTGCGCGGCCCCTCCAGGCGCCGCGGCCCCGGGGAGCCGGGCAGGCCGTGGAACGAGTGCGGGTAGCCGGGAGGGGCAAAGCCGGACTGCTCCCCGTACTTGCCCCCGAACTGGGGCTGCTGCCGGGCCGCGCTGTTCATCTGGAGGGGAAACACGGACAGGGGGCTCGGTCTGGGATGCTCACTGCCTGGGGAAGTGCCTGAACCAAACCCCGGGCTGGCCTCCAACCCACAGTGCTCACACCAGAACCTTTACACTGCTCAGAGCCTCCTCCAACCCACACTGCTCACACCAGACCCTTACATCACCCAGAGCCCTCCCAGCTGGCCCCCTCTGTGCCAGGAGCTTCACATCATCTGCAAGAGCCATTCCAGCCCTCCAGCAGTGTATTCCCACCAGCTGTGCCCGTGAGCGTGCACGTACCACCGCTTGTCTCTGCAGGCTCGATGGGTACCCCAGTGCGCCCATGCCATCTGGAACTCTCTCATACCTGCAAAGAAAACACAGCAGCAGTGTCAGCCTTAAACACACAACAGGGCATCTGCATCCCCCTGGTGCTCCCTCCACGGGAAGGAAACACCAAACTGCCCTTGGAAGTAGCCAGGAACACAGTGAACCATGCAATGTCTGCCTCCACTGCACACTCCTGTGCTGGCCACACTCGTACCTGCTGCAGTTGGATGCTGGATGAGGCATCCCAGGAAGGCTGGTGCCAGGAGCTCCGAGCTGGGAACAGGATGGATTGATATCCTGGGCTGCATGACTGCTCCCTGCGGAGAGACAAATAATTCAGGAGACCCACAAATACCAGTTAAGGAAATGAGGTGTGAAGTGAACTTGCAGAAAATCAACACATTTTGAATTGGCTCTCAAGTTTTGTCAGTGATCTGCAAAAGCACGTGGTCCAGTTACCAAAACAAAGCACTGCAATCTTAGTTCCCACCAAAAAGGGCAGAGATATTGTAACCAATGTGCCTCATTTAACCACTATCAGATGCGATTTCTGCTGCTCGTGTGATAATTTAGAGCAGATCTTGGAGGTGCTGCAGGAATTACCAATAAAAACCCATAGAGAAGGCTCGGTCAAGGGGTTACACTGGCCATGAGGGACAGAAGGTCTCTGGTCGAAGCACCGGGACAGGAGGATGTGAGGGAAGCAGAGCTGGCAGGTGAGGGACCCCTTGGTGAGAGGCTCCTGCAATTTACCCGTGACTGCTGCAGGCTACGGCAGCTGACAGCAGTGCACGGTCCCCCATGACACCTGGTGAAGTTGTCTCCGGTACCTGATCGGAACTGGATGCGCATGGGCCGCCCGTACAGCTTGATCCCGTTGAGCAGCCGCAGCCCGTACGGCACCGACTCCTCGTGCTTGAAATTGACGAAGGCGAACTGCTTGGGCCGTCCATCCCGGTCCTTCGGGATCTTCACGGTGATCACGGGCCCTGCCTGGCACCGGGGGCGAAGGCGTTAGGCAAACACCGGGAGGCAGCGGCCGCCGCCGCGCACGTGCGCCCCGCCGAGCCCTGTCCCGCGGCGGCCGCCGTAGCCCCGCCGGCCATGGCGGCCGCGGCCCCCCCGCCGCGCCCTCCCCCGGTACACGCAGCGCGGGCGCCGGGCGGTACCTGGTGGAAGAGCTCGAAGATGAGCTCCTCGGTGACTTTGGGGTCCAGGTTCCCCACGAAGAGCGTCCGGTTCGCCTCGGCTGCCGCTGCCCCCATGGCCGCCCCGGGATCTGAGCGCGCGCCCCCAGCCGCTGCTCCCCCCCCTGCCCCGCGCGGCGCTTCGCGTGACGTTACCGTCACGTGCGTGGGGGGCACCGCCCCTTCCGGCAGGGGCGGGGCCACGGGAACGGGGCGGGGAACGGGGCGGGGAACGGGGCGGGGAACGGGGCGGGGAACGGGGCAACAGGAACGGGATAATGGGAACAGGAACGGGGGAACGGGAACAGGGGAACGGGAGCAGGGCAATGGCAGCGGGAACGGGGCCATGGCAGCACCGGTTCGGCGGCTGCTGTGGGCGCAGGACCCGGGCGGGATGGGCCCCGGGAATCCCTTGTAATTAACGAATAATAAGCAATGAGCCCCGCTTGCCGCGGGACAGTCGTTGATGCTGCACGTGCGGCTGCCCCGCTGTCGCGACAGCGCGTCCCGGTCACGAGCTGCGCCCCGGTCCCGCCCGGCCGCCCGTGCCGGGGTTTGTCGGGTTAGTCTCCCCGTTATGGCACGCTGCCGTTGAACGGAACGGTGTGATCGGCCGGGAAACGCCGGGATGCGGGCTAAACCCGCGGATGGGTTTGCGGAGCGGGGCAGAGCCCGGGGGGTTGCGGTGGGACGCGGTAACCCGGCGGCTCCTCCCGGTGCTCCTCCCGGGCTCGGTCCCCTGGAGCCGCCGGGCTGTGCCCGCACGGCCTTCCCGGGGATTTCACTTCTCCAAGGACTCCGGGAGGCAGCCTCGGCTCTCCCCAGGCGCTGCAGCCCCCTGGGCATCCCAGAAGATGCTGGATGTGAAACGGGCGTTCTCCATCTGGAAACATTTTGAGAGGGGCAGTTGAGCCTTCATTTTTCATTAGATCCCCTCGCGTTGCAGCAGATCCGATTTCCTTGTTAATTGGGTGCTGTTCATTTTCTCCACTTCATTACTCACCGCCGCACCTAGAATTTATATCCATTTGGTTTAATCGCGTTTGCCTGGTTAAATTCCAAACAGTCACTCGTTCAGAAAGGGAATTATTACCTCGCTTTGCCAGGACTTCCACTTTGCCTTAATTTCCCTGGAGCCCCGTTTACCTCGCTCTGCCCGTTTTCCCTGCCTGGGTCCCCTCGGGCCTGGCTGGGGGCAGGTGATGCCCGTGCCATCATGGCTCCTTCCACGTGCCATCGTGACCATCCTGGCCATTGTGGCTCATTCCACATGCCATCCTGCCCATCCTAACCATCCTGGCTCGTTCCATGTGCCATTGTGGCCATCGTGGCCATTGTGGCCATCGTGGCTCATTCCACGTGCCACGGCCCTGGCCAGAGGCAGGAAGGAGCTGATGGGCTCAGGCATTGCCTGGAACGGCCTCTCCCAGCCCAGGCTTGAAAAATACCCAGTGAGAGAACAGGAGCCCCATCAGGTGCTTCAGAGACGCTCCTGGAGTCCTGGTGTGCTTGTTTGTGCCACTGTTTTGTGCCCTTTTTGCACTTCAGAGGAGCAAAGTGCAAAACCAGAAAACTTTTGCTTTGGGAGGAAAAGCCCATTCTTTGGCTGCCTGTTTTCACTCTTAATGAGCAGGCATTTGGAAATATTGCTGAGATTTCATCTAACTCACTTGCCAGTTTCAACTATATAGAAGATGGGGGTGGTGTACTTATTCCGGGAGTTTGGAGGTTTTTTTGCTTCACCTTCCTCAGTTTCTCCTGCTTCTCAGCCCACCTCTCCCTGGCAAGAAAATGCAAAAGTGAATAGATGAAGACTCGTTCTGTGGATATGTAGCATCTGTGCCTGCGGGCTCCTGCCTGTGCCTGGCTGGTGAGGGCAGTAGGACACCAGCCTCACTGTCCCCTTCCAGCTCACAGGCATACTTCACCACTGGCTCCCAGTGGAAGACTCCTGCTTTCCACTCCCAGCTCCCGGCAGTTCTGCTCGGTGTAGTCCGAGGTGATGATCTCCTGGGAGTGCTCACAAGCAGGAGCTGGTGCATGGTGGGACCCCAGCTTTTCCCCACAGTAATCGCTCCGGAGCCGCCCGGAGGGGACGGGGACAGGGACGGGGACGGGGACAGGGACAGGGACAGGGACAGGGACCGGCGGGCGCCGCTCCTCGCCATCCCCGCCGCACAGAGGCAGCAGAGCCCCGCGCTTCAGCACGGCGCGTCCCGCAGCATCTCGTCCTCCTCCCACTCGCCCAGCTGGAGCCGAAATGATCAAACGGTTTTAGGCTCATTACCGGCTCCAAATCTGTGTAATTGGCCTTTGCTTTTTTAAGGATCCACCGTTAGAAGTGAGCAGAGGAGCTGCGGCACCATCGCCAAACGAGCGAGCGGTGTGAGTGTGGATCCAAGGTGTGTTTGCTTTACAAACGCCCTCACCGAGTCAGGCCTGCCGCTGCCAAACCCTCTGCTGAGCATATCAGGCGGAAAAAGGAACTCAGCTAGAAAGATGAACGTGGCAAAGAGGTGGCAGAGACACCTTCCACTGTCCCAGGCTGCCCCAAGCCCCATCCAGCCTGGCCTTGGGCATTGCCAGGGATCCAGGGGCAGCCACAGCCTCTCTGGGCACTCTGTGCCAGGGCCTGCCACCCTCACAGGGAAGGATTTTTTCCTAATACTTGATCTACTCTGTCAGTGTAAAGCCTTTGTCTCATGTCCTGTCACAGGCTGTAAATAGCAGAAACTCTAAACAGGCTCCCTTCAGGCACTAGAAGGCCACGATTAGGTCAGCCCAAAGAGGCACCCCCGAGCTCATGGCAGTGCCCAGAATGGCTCTGAGGCTGCAGCTTCCCATCCCCATGAGAGCCTGGCTCCAGACATCTGATTTCCATTTTCCCCCCGTACTCCTATTTCAATCAAAGTGTGTGATTAGGGCTGCACGAGCTCCATTGTCATCTCCACCTAAGTGCTGCTCTGATGGGTGGAAACAGCATCTCAGTGTTTACAGGAGCAATGCATGGCTCTGCTTTCCTGGATCTCGCACAAAATCTGCCACTGCAGGCAGGGACAAGCACACACACACGAGCAGCGCCTGCAGAAGGCTGGGGAGGGAGGAGGGGAGCCCTCCCAGCCTGTGGGGGAGCACCTTGGCCTGGTCCCCTCGCCTGTGCAGCTCCTGGGAGGTTACAAAGGGCACAGGGAGCTGGAGGGGGGTGTTTTGGTGTTTGCAGCACCTCAAGGCTTTGGATGAGGCTGTACATGGTCTCTGCATGGGCACAGCCCCTGTTGGTGTCCCTGAGGAGGTTTGGGAGCAGCCAGCTCGTGCAGTGGAGCACTGGCCTGGGGACATGCTGTGGTAAGGATGGGTGTCCTTTGAGTGGGTGCTGGTGCTTTTGTGGGGGTTGGTGGAAGGTGGCTGGTTGTTTCAGTTGTTGCAGAAAACATTTTGAGATTTCCCCTGTAATTCTGAGGTCAGAAATGTTGTGCTTCAAGGTTCCTGCCAGAGTCAGGACAATCCACCCACTGCTGTGCCCTTTCCTCCCAAAGGGACGTTTGGCCGAGTCTCTGTTGCATGGGCATCAATGGAATCTTAGTTAAGGGATGAGTAATTAACACCTGGCCGTGGTGCTGGCCCTGCCCAGGCCTGGCTGCCCAGAGGCTCTGCCCACAGAGGCAGCGGGAGCAGCCCAGTGCCAGGAACAAAAGGCATCTCCTCTCCGCGTGCTGTAGAGGATCCCAAACAAAAGGTTCCCGTTCCCTGCGCCCCTCTCCCTGCTTCTCACTCTCCTTTCTGTGCTCCCACTCTTCAACAGGGATTTAAGCCCTTCTTTTCTCTGGGCTGCAACAAGAAAGTAGCAATTAACTGTTATAAGGCTGTTTTATAGTCCTGTGCAAACCCTTTCCATCCACTCTGCTTTAAATGGGTACATCTTTTATTCCCAGTTTTCGGGAGTGTAAAACTTTACAGCGTTTGCTGCAAACCTTCATACTTTGCTTTGCAGTTTATTGCTCCCTCTGCGGATATATCTCACTCATAAATATGGCTTCCAGCTCCCAGCACTTGACTAGGAGCTGCAGTGCCTCGGAGTCGTTCCATTAATGGGACTTTGCCTGCATATCGCGGTGTGATTCATCCCAAACCTCTGTCTCTCCTCTGCCCAAAGGTGCAGAGCTCTGTAGAGGAGCCCTGGCAGCAGCAGGTCGCTCAGCCAGGGCATTCCAGCCCCAGCTGCACATCCCTGTGGCTCTGGGGGGTGTGGAAGGGGCTGTGGAGAGCTCAGGGTGAGCTGGGCTGGCTTTGGGCACTGCCGTTGTGGAGCCTTGGAGCCAAGGCTGTCCTGGGTGCAGAGTTTCCTCTCCTATGGGTTGTTTGCAGGGTAATTGTAAACAACTTTCTTTACCTATGGTTTGCATGGAGTCTCTCTGCTCTCCCTGTTCTAAGAGCCAAAAAATAAAGAAGTCAGATGTTGAGGCTCCTGTGGGTTTAGGTCTGACCTGGCTGTGTTGTTTCTAACCATAGTTTTTATTTCTGTGGGTACATTGAGGAGCTCTTTTACCCTACTGCCCATTTTCTGGAACACTTTGGAGAAGTGCTGTGCTTGACACAGGCTCAGGTGTCCATGGCCAGAGCCAGTCAGGCTTGTGGACACCAACGCCAGTGCCTTTGTTCTTTGGCAGAGCAGGGCTCTGTGTGCTGCTGGTCCTGCATGGCTCTGGGAAGGGGGACAGGGCAAGCAGGGCTCTGTGTGCTGCATGGCTCTGGGAGGGGGACAGGGCAAGCAGGGCTCTGTGTGCTGCATGGCTCTGGGAAGGGGACACCGCTGCAGTGCTGGTGGCCCTAAGGGAGGAGTGGGGGCTCCTGCTGCAGCCCCCAGCCAGCTGCCCTTATTCTGGGGCTGTCCTGACACAAAGGAATGGGAAAGGTGTGGGATATTGAGTGCAGCTTTCAGACCCTACATGGTAATTTCCTTGCATTACAGCGATGGCAGCTTCAAAACCGCCCTCCTCCCGTCCCTTTAACAGAACAGAAAAGCGTTCAGGGCCGGTTTGTTTGAGTCCAGAATGGCAGTGATTACAGCTGCGTGGTGCATTTGGGGTAAATGCAGGGACACCAGGGTGGGAGTGACCCCTGCTGAAAGGGTGACTCGGGCTGGGGGCTGCTGTTTGTCCCTCCTGTGTGTGCCCTGCCCGTCACCAAAGCGGGGTGCTTTGTCTCATCCCTTTGAGCACCAGCACTGCACTAAAGCTGCTTTTCCAGGGAAGAAGGAGAGCTATTGATAAAAGCCTGGCTGCCAGTGCCCATCCCCAGAGGCAGGCCGGGTGCCCCCCAGCCCCGGGCTGCAGCAGGGCAGGGCGGGCACACGCTGGCAGCCCGCGCTGGCGGATGCTTTATGGGACCATTTGCCAGTACCTGCTCCAAATGTCAGAGCCAGGCAGGGGAACAGGTGGGCTCTGTGCGTCTCTGGGGCCCCACTAATTCACAGGCAATAAATTAATGACAGGAACAGGGACAAAGTCCTATTCTGGGTGCAGGTGAGTGAGCAATTCCCTTCTGGCAGGCGGAGGGAGGGAGACCTGCCGCTGTCAGGCTGCCTTTGATTGTGTTGTCTGAGCCAGCCTTAAAGGTAGCCCGTGCTCCAGACCAGCTTTGCTCCTGCTCGGGGCTCTGGAGGCAGTGGCAAGTCTCGCTTAAAATAACCTCTGCTAATTACCTGAGGCTGCCTCTTTGAACCGCAGGCTGTCGCTTACATCATCCCACAAAGGAGCCGAAGGTTCCCTTTGGTCCCAGAGGGATGGGAGGTGTTCAGAGCTGATGGCATCAGGCCCTCAGGAACGGGTGTGAACTGCGGGCACCCACACAGACCCGGGGCTGGTGCCAGGCTGGCAGGAGTGGGGCGTGCCCAGCTCCCTGCCGGTGCTCACCCCTGTCCCACCGGCCTCCAGGAGGGAGGGCATGGGTCTGGGGGCGCTTTCCTAGGGAGCAGGGCCAAGAATAGTGGGGGGAAAGAGAAAAGCACAGGAGTGGTACCGTATTAAACAAGCTGTGCTCCACGGACCCTGTATCAGCACGGTTTTGGTTTTGTCTGTGCCATCTTTATAGAATTCCCGAGGGACTGTGACCCGGGAGCAGCGAGCAGGTCCCGGCGGCAGGGCTGGTGCGAGCTGTGCCGGGCTCTCCCTCGCCTCTAGGAAGCACTCTGACCTCAGGAAAACCAGGAGGAGCGCTCCGAGCAGAGCTGCGAGAGCACTCAGCATCCATAGGCCGGGCACGGTGCCTTTTCTGGAGAGCCTTGGCTTGGCAGTGGGCGAGAAGTGAGGTCGAGGGATTCCAGCATGGCAGAACTTGGGATGGACAGCTGTCTGTCAGCTCGAGGGAGAAGGTTCTGGGAAATGCCCTATGGGGCTGCACCAGCTTGGTCCTGGAGCCGGGAACCCCTTCCTGTGCAGAGGCACCCTCTGAAACGGGGGCAAGGCGAGTGCCAGCCCTGGAGAATGTGCTGAGACACAGGAGCGTGGTGCCTGGAGAGGCTGGATCGTTCAGGACAAACCATCACTCTGGGCTCACCCTGCTGAGGGGCACCAGAGACGAGGTTCCCGGAGCAGGCGGCTGTGCCCCGGCCCGACGAGCCCGTGCAGATGGCAGGAGATAAACGACACCATCTCCGTACTGTAGTGGCTCGGCTGTAATTCCTGAAAGACATTTATTGGAGGCAGCCTTCCCTTTTCCAGGGCTGTGGCTCCTCGGGCAGGGGGAATTGCAGTGGGGAAGGTGGAAAGCGCAACCCGGCGTTACTGATGAGACCGGTGCCCAAGCCCCCATCCATTCCTCTCCTCCAATTTTCTCCTCTGACAATTTATAGGTTGGTTTGATGCTTGAATAGCTGAGTCTCTCTAGTAATATGTATTCTCTGTAAGTATTCCCCGCTGTGGCATATCCTAAGAGAACTCCATCAAATAATTATCTTCCCTTTTATTTATTCACAGTCTTTTCACTCGATCTGCATCACGATAAAATATTCCAATGGCTTCCTCTTAGCACTGAGCCTTCTCCAGATTGTAAAGTGTATTTATGTACAGTATTAAATCCGCCCTGCGCCGCTCTTTATCTCGCCTCTCTGCCCGTTCTGTGCTGCCGTTGTGCTGGCCCTGGCCATCCCTGTGTCCCCCTGTGCCTCCTGCCGGCAGCCCGGGGCAGGAGGGGTGTGCAGGTGCCCAAGGACCGGCTGCAGCCAGCGGGCAGGGATGGAGGGGGCAGCCAGCGGGCAGCGATGCAGAGGGGCAGCCCCACCAGGGACCCCAGCGGGCAGGGATGGAGGGGCAGCCCCACCAGGGAGCCCAGCGGGCAGGGATGGAGGGGCAGCCCCACCATGGACCCCAGCGGGCAGGGATGCAGAGGGGCAGCCCCACCAGGGAGCCCAGCGGGCAGGGATGGAGGGGCAGCCCCACCAGGGAGCCCAGCGGGCAGGGATGCAGAGGGGCAGCCCCACCAGGGAGCCCAGCAGGCAGCGATGCAGAGGGGCAGCCCCACCAGGGAGCCCAGCAGGCAGCGATGCAGAGGGGCAGCCCCACCAGGGACCCCAGCGGGCAGGGATGGAGGGGCAGCCCCACCAGGGAGCCCAACAGGCAGGGATGGAGGGGCAGCCCCACCAGGGAGCCCAGCGGGCAGGGATGCAGAGGGGCAGCCAGCGGGCAGGGATGGAGGGGCAGCCCCACCAGGGAGCCCAGCGGGCAGGGATGCAGAGGGGCAGCCAGCGGGCAGGGATGGAGGGGGCAGCCCCACCAGGGAGCCCTGCTGCCCTCCCTCCCGGCGCCTCCAGCCGGGCTGTGCCTGCCTGGCAGGGCCGGGCTGCCCGAGGACGTGACTGCAGGGCAGCCGAGCACAATCAGAGCTGGGAAGAAACCAATAACCTCCCCTGCCCGCTCCGGAGGGCAGCGCTGCTCTTCTCCAAGCAATCCGTGTCTCCCTGCAGAGCCAGGGGGCTCTGGGGAAGGATGAATCCCTAAAAAGGGGCAGCTTTTCCTACAGAAAGGCTGTTTCAGGGGATGGTGTGCAGAGTCAGAGCCAAGGTTTCCATGCTGAGGAGCGTTCAGAGCAGACCTCAGAGAAGGTGCAGGCATGCTGCAGCACAGCTCTGACCTGTGCCAAGGGACAGCCTTCCTCCATGGATAGCAGGTCCAGGTTTTACTGGGATTGCTGCAGGCTTTGGAAATAGCCCTCCAACACCAGTATACCCTCCTTGTCTTTCTGAGGATTTCTGTGTGCTGCACAGCAGCCCAACAGGGAATATTTGGTGTTGGGCTTCCCTGCTTGCTGCTCTAACAGACCCCATGAAGGACCAGTGGCCTCTCCCTGCCCAGGAGGCGTCTTGGCATCTGTGCAGGTGATCCCTGGGTGTTCTGAACTGAAGGGGCTCTTGTGGTCACATTCCCAGTCTGTAGCAGTGCCAGGAATTCTGTTAGGCCAGAAGACCTCTCCCTGCTCGGAGGTGAGGCAGTAAAAGCAAGTTTAACTGTGTTTTTAGGTTTGTTTATGCTGCTCTGCCCACAGGAGCATTTGCTGGGAGCCACGAGGCAGCGGCAGCAGCAGCAGTTCTGCCATGCTGTGTCACCGTGACGCAGGAACAGCAGTTACTTGGTTGGTCACAGAGGAATAGTGGTGACCTTTCACAGTTGTGACTTTTCTTCCCAGCTTTGCCCACAGTCAGCTTGGCTGGCAGGCAGATGGGCCAGGGAAAGGGGTGTATGCCAGGGTAGAGGACCAGTCATGGTGAGGATGAAAACCATGGTGCTCCAACTCACTTGGCTCGGGTGCCTCTTTGGAGTGGCATCCCCTCCACTCCTGGAGAGCCAAGTTCCCCAGCAAGGGTTAACAGAGTGTATAAAATTGATTGCGATTTTAGTAATTCAGTATAATCACAGTCTACCAGCAGGTTGCTTTTCCAGCAGGAGGGTTTGGAATTATTTTCTGGAGTTTGCAATATAGAACTTAAATTAAGCCTCAGAAGTCAGAGGAGCTCTGCTGCATCTCTAATGTGGTGCTAAATTCTCAGCAGCACATTCCCTGTATTAAAGCCTTTGCTGGCAATTAGGTTCATTAACTATCACAATACCTTATTTATTACTCGGCATGCCATATGGTTTCCCAGCTAAAGAATGGCACCCGTTCTAGCACAGACCATTTGGCATCATAAAGATGTTAACAAATAATGTTATGGCTCTCAAGGGCAAAAGGGCTCGCTGGGCTGCAGGTCTGCACGGCAGGAGAGAATATGAAAACATTTTTCTTCTATGGCAAAATAAAGAATTCCTCGAGACAGAAGTATTCAAAGACTATCCCGCTTGCATCACGCAAATGGGAGTTTTATACATGCCCATAATGGTTCTGTCAATATTTGCAGCAGGCAGCGTGCTCACTCATCTCCTTTCCTTCCCTCGCTCCCTCCGAGCACCGGCAGGAAGGACCCACCTCCATCTGATCCTGCTGCATTTATGCCTCCTGACTTTTATTTCCTCTGATGGCTCCGGCTCGTTGGTGTGTGCGGCTCTTGGGGACTGGATTAATTATCCAGCACCATCCTTGCCACTGCCCAAACTCCAGCACTGGGCACTGCACCGAGGCACCAGGGGTGCATCGATTGCTGCTCTGCAGAGGAGGGAGTGTGTGCATATCTGTGTGTGTAGGAGGGAAAGCTTCACCAGCAGAAACCGCTCGGTGGGACCCCAAAGACAGACCATGAAGTTGGGTGTTCTGACCCTGAAAAGGGGAAAATCCTAGTTGTAGTTAGTTTAGTGCTCTTGGGAGGAGATCAGGACCTGTTACAGCCCAGGCTGCGAGCGTTACACCGGGTACACCACACTCGGTTCCTATTTTCAGCAGGATTAGGATTACAAGAGCCAGGGACAGCATTTCAGGTCACAGGGACTTGGACTGTCTCCTCTTGGTACTGTGTTTCTCCATTCCTGTTCTGGGAGTGGATTCTCCCAGAATAAACACATCCAAAGGGTGATTTTTGCAAAGCGCAACTTAAATCAGAGTAGTACTGAAAGCACGGATTAAACCAGACTTTGTGATCCTGTTACAGTATACAGTGACAACCTCTGAATTTCCAGAAATGGGTCAGAAAGACAGCTTTCAGGCACAGGTAGCACCTCTGCCAAATTTCCTAGGCAGTGCTTGCTTAGTGCCAGGTGAGATTGTTTCCTGGGTTCTGCTCTTCATTGATTCCTGGGTGAGTTTCTGATTTGCAGGAAGACAATTCCTCCAGCCTGTGAGCTGAGGGATGGCTCTGGGCTCCTGCACGTGGGCTCTGTGCACAGGTAGCACAGGCAGCAGCGCAGGGCCGGCTCCCCAATTCCCAGCCAATGATCAGGTGGGTCAGGGCAGCCCCAGGGCTCGGTGCCCTCCTGCCCAGAGTAGCACTCTCGGATGAGTGCCGTGGTGATGGTCACTTCAGCATGCTTTGGTGCAGAGCACCTGCCCTTTCTTTGGGCACAGGCGGCAGTTGGGTGTTTGGCTGTGTGAGCAGCCTGGCTGTGCCTGCTCTGTCACTCCAGAGCTGCCTGTGTCCTGCTGGGGCTGCTCTCCCCAGGGAGGGATGTGGCCAAGAGCTGTATTGCTGTGGAACCCACGGGCTTTAATGGCAGCTGGGATTATTTCCCATCACCTCAGCTGACCTCTCAGGCAGTGTGGGTGAAGTGTTCTACCTGCCAGCTCACACAGTGCTGCTTCCCCTGGGGTTACAGGCATTTCCTTGGGAGCCCCTCTGGTTCGTTCTTCACGGCAGTGGATGGCACACAGTGCAGTGACACAGTCAGAGCTGGTCCTGAGAACAGAGATGCTCCATGGGGGGATGAGTGTGGCCACAGATGGAGCTGGGTCCCCAAACAGTCACTGTACACCCATCCCCTTTCTGCCGGCCTCAGTGCCTCTCTCCGGAGTCTGCCAGCTCCCTTACCTACCACCAGTACCTTTGAGTTTTCACTATTCCACGTCCTCCTTTCAGCTTTTTCATGAGAGTTGTGATTTGGTTTTCTCCCCCTCGTTTCTCCTGAGGAGATATTCCAAAATGTGCCCCCTCAAAAGCCTTTGGGCTGGAATATCTCGCCCCACCTCCCCAAGCACTTTTGCTCCCTGCCTGCCCTGTTGGTCCCTCTGCACAGCTGCAAGGACCCTTGGCCATCTGCTGATGCCATAGCTGGTTTTGAAGGTAGCACAGCAACATTGAACCTTTCAGGGGGAATTCTTTGTGAAGGGAGAACTGTTTTCCAAATGAAGAAATGGAGAAGCAGAGAGAAATGGAATTCTGGTCCATTTGTGGTGGAATTGGCATTTCCCAGCCAAAGGATGCAGCACGTGAGGCAGCAGAGGCACACCATGAGGAAGAATGGCTGGGTTCCAAAGGGAGTCACTACCTGGAGAGGAGCAGGGGCTGGTGGCAGCAGCTGTGACACGGTGACAGCCGTGTCACACACTCTGCTGCCTCCCCCCTCTGCATCCCTGCCACTGGCAGGGACACGTGGAGCCTCTGGCCCTGGGCAGATAGGTCTTATCCAGGAATGACTTTGCAGGAGTGTTTACTTTCATTCCTGGGAGGCTGATCGAGCTGTTCCAGCTAGGAATGTGCCCTGGCCCGAGGGGGACCTGCCAAGCTCCCTCCAGCATGAACACTGCAGGTCCAAGGGCACTGGAGCCCTGTGAGCCTGACCCCCGCTGCCGCGGCCCCACCACTCCGGAATGGGAATCCTGTGTCCATGGGGGTGTGTGTGACCAGGCTGGAACACACCAATTCCTCGTGACCTTTGGGAAGGATTCATCAATATCCACCCTGAAAGGGCAGATTGCGAGCTGCCTTGCTGCACCACTGTTATCTGATTTGGTCACTGAGGAATCTGTGACCAGATAAGATACCAGGGCTTTATTGTATCTTCTGGCAATTATTAAGGAAATAAAATCAGTTAATATCTAACCTTGAACCTAGACCAAAACATTTAGCCTCAGACTTCGTTCTGCCCCTCTTGTACATTCAGGAGTTGTACAGTTTAGAGGGCTGTTAGGAATGATGGAAGAGATGAACAGGAATTTAATCTGAGCCTAAAATACCATCATTATGCAGCTCGAGCATCTCAGAAATGAGGTCTGTGCCATGTGTGATGCAGCCACTCGATCTTTTTGTCCTGGTGCAAGAAAGGGGAGGAGGAGGAGGAGCCCCTTTGGCAGAAGTTTCCCCAGCTGTGAAGGCATTTTGTGTGAATATTTAATGCAGAGATATGTTAAGAGCAGGGGAAGGAGGGGGGGAGTCTTCCGTGAGTGTGGGCTTTTGTTTGTCCTGTCAGAAGCAGTAACGTGTTCTCTGTGCACGCACAGAGCACACAAATACATATAAATATCCTCTCCCTTGGAAGGGAGAGCAGAGGATTGTGCAGCTGGAAATGGGAGATGGAGAGATGGAATGAGGGCTGGATTCGGGAGGTGGCTTGCTCCCTCCACAAATGAACTTGAGCATCATGGGGGCACAGAAACTGCCTGCTTCCAGCGAGACTAGGGGTGCTGCTTGTGGTCCTGGATCACCTTTTGGTTCTGAACTCTAAAGCCATTCAGGGGCTCCTGGGAACCACCCTGTTAAAGGAAGGGAGTTCTAAGTGTTGATCTTATGCTCGGAAAAGCATGCAATGAGTGTTTAGCTCACCTGGAATTCCTATTAGTGTCTAAACTTGGATGTGATCCTACTGGAGAAGGAACTGGGTGGAGGTGCAGCCCTGTACCCCACTCCTGAGGGGACTAACCAGCATGAAGGGTGTCTGGACAGACTAACATCTCCTTCCCCAGTGCTGTATCCTTCCTGGGGAGAGTCAAAACCAAAGGGAGACAGGAAAAGCAGCATCAAACTGGAACACAATCCCTCACTAGAGTATCCCCTGTTTTGAGAGACAGAACAAGCCCCCAGAAGACCAGAGGTCCTGGTGTAGATTCTGCTCTATTTAAAGGACTTTTTTCTAGGATGAACTTTACTGAACACACGCAACCTCCACAGCACCATAAAGTCGGGGCTGACATTTAATGCCTCGGCACATTTCTTCCCTTGTCCCGTGCAAGACATCAAGTATGTCAGGTTAAGAGAAGAGAAAAAGAGGAAAAATAATTACACAGTAAATTAAACAAGGCCACCCCCCTCCCACTTATTAGGGCTTCATAAGCTGCTACCTCTGGCTGGATCTCCCTCGAATACGTACCGAGGGTAACACTAAAAATAGGTCCTGTACTGATGGTTGGGTCACAGCCTGCTAGAGGGAGACATTTTTATTTAATTACAAGTCCAGCAGCGCGTTGCTGGGGGGGAATACATAAACACAGCCCTCGAAGCCCGGCTGTAAAGTTTGTGCTCCTTCGCTGAGTCACTGTGGCTAAATTCCCCTTTGTGTGGGGGATTTAGGGGAGGAATGTGGGAAGGCTGGCCCAGGCTGCCGCCCTCCTGAGTCACTGCTCAGCTCATCCTGCAGCCCTGGCAGGCTCAGGGCCCTAAGCCACTAATTAGCCTCATTGTCTTAGGGCTGCAGCATCCGTAACCTAGCACGGGGAGGGGGGAGGACGGAGGGACAAAGCTCCATGAGCTGCATCTCCTGGCACTTGCGTTCTGTGGGTCACAACCCACCTCTCAACAGCCCCAGCGGGATACTGATCCACTCCTTAGTGGGATGGCATTGATTCCGCAATGCCTGTGTGCCAGTAAAGTTGTGACTTGGAGCAGTGCTCGTGAGCAGGAAGGGGTTTGTGCACAGAGCATTGGGTGCAGCAGCCTTGCTGGGAGCCGTGCATGTGTGCAGTGTCACACTGGGAGCTGTGCATGTGTGCAGTGTCACACTGGGCGCCATGGATGTGAGCAGTGTCACACTGGGAGCTGTGGATGTGAACAGTGTCACACTGGGCGCTGTGCATGTGTGCAGTGTCACACTGGGAGCTGTGGCTGGGTGCAGTGTCACACTGGGAGCTGTGGATGTGAACAGTGTCACACTGGCTGCCCGCTCACGTGGCAGTGACACGCTGATCCTTGTCGCTGCTGCCGTGTCTCTGTCGCGTGCTCGAGCGTGGCTGGGTGGCTGACAGGCGTGTGGGGAAGGGCAGACAGGGTTTCTGCAGTGTCACAGCCCACACATGTCCACTTCAGCTCTGTCTGACCTCTCAGGCTGTGCAGTTCTCCTTTCCCACAAGAGCAGGCAGCTCCTGTGCAGCTCCATTGGGCTGGCTGCAGCTGACTCCAAAATAACTTACTTTGGGATCAACTCAGTGTGGAGAGCCCCTGTCCCACCACCCCAGGCGACAGCCCCCCCCCATCCAGTTGCATCCTCAGAGTGACTCTCAGGTTCCCCTTGTGCAGCAGGCAGGGCACAATGAGGGGCCTGTTCCTGGCCCCTCCACTCCCCCGGGCTGCCACAACGCACGCGGGTCCGGTGTCCGCGCTCGGACGGAGCCTGGTGCTCATCAGTGGGGTTCAGAGGAAGCTTAATGCACCGTGGCTGCACACTGAGCAGCTTTCCCGGGGCTTCCGCCCTCCCCCTTGCAAACAGCTTTGTGCATTTAGGCTTTTTTTTTAAATAAAGTCTAACATGTTTAATCATCTTTTCATAAGCTGTCAGCTTGCCGCGCGCCAAAGCAGAGCAGCGCGCTCTGCCCCGGCTCCCAGCAAAGCAAATATGCCTGGAGAAATCCTGCTCCTGGGAGCGTGCACACTGGGGCTCAGGAGCTGTGAACTCTCCTCTGGGTCTGGGGTGAGATCAAAAATCAGTTTTTGAAAGTTATGGATTTTTCACTGAATTTGAAACAGATCTTATTTTGCACAGCATCTTTGCTCCAGTGTTCCATAATTCATCTCTGCATCAGCAGTGCTGGAAAACTCAGTATACTGGAAAACTCCAAATACATCAAAAGCAGAACACAGCTAGTCCTAGGAAAACATGGGAATGTGCCTGTCCCCCACCCTGTAGGTTCTCTGCAGGAGCAGGGGGAACAGGGCGTGGGCACAGCTGAAGCCAGGGCCTAGAAAGCCAGAGAAGGAGCTGTGTCCTTGTGTGCCTGTCTGGGGTGGAATGAGGAGATTATGTGTCTAACAGCACTGGAGGAGTGTGTGTGATGGAAAAGGGCAGTTGTCTGCAGAGTGGAAGATGATGTTGGTTTGGGCACGGTGGAGAGTTGCTGCTCCTCTTCCCTTCCCATTCATACAGGGTGGATGATGCTGGGGCACCTTCTGGCTGAAGTTTTCTTCCAGGATGTTTTTTGTGGACTAAGCATCTTGAAAAAGGAATTTTCTTTCTTAGTGTAATTGTGGAGACTGCTTGGTTTTAGTCTCCATGCACTAGCTGCCTCTTGGAGAAGCATCCCAAGGCTGTCCTTGCCATCATCCCTTGAAATGCAGACTGCTGCACTGCCCAGTCCTTGTCTTCCCACAGACCTGATGCTGCTGGCTGGGATATTTCCACTGGGGAAGCAAACATTCGTGTCTCCCTGTCCAAGTAACTGATAAGGCTGAGGGCTAGAAGTGGATCTGAATGGATCCCTCATTTTCCTGGGGAGGATGTCCATGCTTTCACCTGGTCCTCCTCACACAGAAAGCCCTTCCTGAGGAACCAGCGGCTCAGGGGTTTAATGCTGGAGGTTAATAATAATCACACCAGGCAGCACATCATTGCACCGTATCTGGTTGAGAGATTTACAAGTGAAACTCGTGGCGGAGGAAGAAATTGCCTCAATCACTCGGAGTAATGGCACATGGAGAGGCACTTGGGCGTGACTGCTACTTAACACGGAGCCCAGCTTGGCTTCATTTAGCTGCTGGTGCCTTTCTAATAAACACGTTACACTACAAGGTGGGGATTAACATCAGAAAAGTAAATAAATTGGAAACTGATGGGGAGAGATGGGAGGGAAATGGAAGGTACCGGGAGGAGTGACAAGGAACTGACTCCCATGCCAGGACATGGGGAAATGACCCTGAAGGCCATGGCTGTAGCTTTCCAAGCATCTCTGTGGGCCTCGCCTGTGGCCTGCAGGTGCTGGGCAGCCCCACGGCCGGGGTATGTGGGGTGTCCCTGCTCAGGGCCACCAAGCTGGTCTCTGCCTTCAGCAAACGGTGGCTGTGGGAAGTTGATGTCTTAAACAATTCAGTAGCTTTTACTATATGTATTAGAGGAGCAACAAAAAGTGCAACGCACCAGTTGACAGGAAGGACTGGGGGGTTAATTTTCAGGATGCTGCCTGGGAATTTAGCCGTGGGATTTCCATTATTGCTAATGGGACTCATGCAGCTTAATTTCATGTGAGCTACACTAAAAACATACCTCTAACTGCCTGCAAAATTTCAGTCTTGAAATCAAGCCTTTTAAAAGTTAGAGAAGGGTAAACAAATACCTGAAACCACAGTGTCTCACTATTTCCCCCTTTCAGCTGTTTGGATTCTAAAGTCTGGAAGAGGGAGGAACTCAAGCAGTTTGAGACAATTAAAAACCCCCATCCTGCAGGCACGCTGGCTGCCTGTGCGGTGCATCCCTGCTCTCTGCCAATTACAGCAGCAGAGTTATAACCCCCGAAAAAATGGGAGTAAGCTGATGCCTTACCCTTAACTATAGTACGGCGAGCACGGCGTTACCGCACGCGTCTAATAACCCGCGCAGCGCCGCCGTGCATCGCGAGGCCTCCGTTATTAGGCTGTTCTCGTTAAATGACTGCTATCATCTGGTCCCAAAGTACATTAAATCCCATTATAATTATAAACACACTTCCCCATAACGTTCTCCTTAGATTACATTTGCGCTGCTTTACCCCAAGGGTATCTTTGTACTAATGCCGTCCGCGTTTGTTGTTTTAGCTGAAGACACCGGGCCCTTGCTGGCTGTGTTGTGCCACGGGTGCGGCAGGGAGGGAGGGAAGGAGCGAGCGCTGTGCGGCTGCCACCCTGCCCCGAGGATTTCAGCGGTCTCCGGGTGCGCTGAGCGTGGGCACCGGCGAGGAGCTGAGCACGTCCTCGCTCGAGGATGCTCAGGGCACGCAGAGCTCGCTCGGTGCGCGGCCCGCTGCTCGTGCGGGCTGCTGTCGGTGTCGCGGTGCGGCTGGCGGCTCCCCGTGTGTCTCGCTCCCTTCCCGAGGGCGACCCTTGCGGCAGAGCCCCATGGCCCGTCCTGGGGTGCGGGCACCCGCCACGTCCCCGCACACGAGCGGTGCCGTCACGGCGTCACTATTTTATCGCGGGGGGGTGGGGGGGGAAGAGAAACCAGGTTCGTCGGGGCGACAACGTGCTGGGTGTCACATCATGTCACGAGCGCCGCAGCTCCCGGTCGGAACCCGCCACCGGACCCCAAAGTGGGCTCGAGGTTGGTTGTTGCCGTCCCCACCCCCGGGGCCGGGGGTCCGCCCAGGCGCGGCCGGGGGGCGGCTTTGTCTGGCGCGGGCGCGGCGGTGGCGCAGCCGTCGGGGCGGTGGGCGCAGCCCGTCGGGGCGCGCAGCCCCGCTCGCCGCGGGCCCGGTGCCGCTCCCCGGTGCCGCCGGGCTTCCGGGTGCCGGGCTCCCCGGTGCCGCCGCCTCCGGCTCCTCCATGTTTGTTGTCGGCAGCGCTGTCCAGCCGCTCGCTGCCCGCAAGGTGCGGGGCTGCGCGGGGCGGGGCGGGCCCGGGCGGGGGCGCCCGCACTCAGCTCGGCGCGGGCGGGGGGCGCGGGCGGAGGGCGGGGGGCGGTGGGTGGGGGCGGCCTGACGCGGGCGCGGGGCGGCCCGTGGGCCGGCGCCGCCGTGATTTGCTGCGCGGCGCGGCGAGCGGCGGCGGCGGCGATGAGAGCGGGCAGTGCGAACTGCCGGAGCAGCCGCCGGCCGCCGTGAGTGCGGGCGAGGGGGGGCGGCACCGGGACCCCCGCGCCGGCTCCGCCGTGGGGCTGCGGCTCCGCCGCTTCGCCGCGCACCTGATGGGGCCGCGCTGCCGGCGGGACGGGGCGGCCGGGGCTGGAGCCGGGCGGCGGCGGGGGATGCGCACCTTCCTCTCCCTTCCCTCCCTCGCCTTCCCCGGCCGGCGGTAGCGGGAACGCGGCTCCGGCAGCTGCGGATCCGCCGAGCAGCGCGGAAACTTTTGGGCGAGTCGTTGCCGGGCTGCGGGCTAACTTCCCTCTCCCTCCCCGCTCCCTTCTCCCCACTCCCTTCTACTCCCTGCTCCCTTCTCCTCTCCTTTCTCCCCCCGGCTTTCCTCTCTCGCCCTCCTTTTTTCTCTTTTTTCCCCTTTTCTCTCTCTTTCGTCTCTTCCCTCCCCGCTCCCCCTTTCCCGCTCCACTCTGCTCCTCTCCCCCTCCGCCTTTTGTTTTCGCAGATAGTCGGCACACAAAGCTGGTCCCAGATTTGAGCGACGGCGAGACACCCTGATGTGTGAGCCTGGGGCGCGCCATGGATCTGACTAAGATGGGGCTGATCCAGCTGCAGAACCCCTGCCACCCCACCGGGCTGCTGCACAAAGCCAACCAGATGCGCCTGGCGGGGACGCTGTGCGACGTGGTCATCATGGTGGACAGCCAGGAGTTCCACGCGCACAGGACCGTGCTGGCCTGCACCAGCAAGATGTTCGAGATCCTCTTCCACCGCAACAGCCAGCACTACACCCTGGACTTCCTCTCGCCAAAGACGTTCCAGCAGATCCTGGAGTACGCGTACACTGCCACCCTACAAGCCAAGGTCGAGGACCTGGATGACCTGCTCTATGCTGCCGAGATCCTGGAAATTGAGTACCTGGAGGAGCAGTGCCTGAAGATCCTGGAGACTATACAGGCCTCCGAGGACAATGACACCGAGGTCGCCATGGCTGATGGAGGTGCCACCGCCACCACTGAGGAGGAGGAGGAGAAGAAGTCGAGGTACATCAAGGGCCTCTTCATCTCCAAGCCCGCTGGTGAGGAGGGTGGCTATGCTGGCATGGCCAGCCAGAGTCTGCTGGCAGCCACAGTGGAACAGAGCCCCTCTGCCTCTGCATCCTACTGCTCCCTCTCTTCCATGAGCCCCACCAAGGCGGCGGTGGACAGCTTGATGACCATCGGGCAGTCACTGCTGCAGAGCGCCCTGCCACCCAGTGCCCCCGAGGACTCTCGCTCTGCCACCGCCCGCCGCCCCGCTGGCCTCGCCGAAGTCAAGACTGAAGCAATGCAGGTGGATGAGGCCTCCAGCCACGACAGCCCCCGGACCGCCGAGCCCGGTGCCTCCAGTGGGGAGAAGCCTGACGAGAAGGGCAAAGAAGGGCCTGGCACCCCAACCCGCAGCAGTGTCATCACCAGTGCCCGTGAACTGCACTACACCCGCGAGGAGGGCGCCGAGCCACCCCCCGAGCCCGGCCAGGGGCTGCCGCTGGGGCCGGAGCCGTGCGCCGCTGCCCCGGGAGAGAAGCCCTTGGGCATCTACTCGCTGCTGCCGAACCACAAGACTGAGCCGGTGCTCGGCGTGCCGCCCACTGCGGCGTCCGCCCTGCACGTGCAGCCGGCCCTGGCTGTCTCCATGGACTTCAGCGCCTACGGTGGGCTGCTGCCCCAGGGCTTCATCCAGCGGGAGCTGTTCAGCAAGCTGGGGGAGCTGGCAGCTGGCATGAAGACAGAGAGCAGAGCCCTGGGTGAGCAGTGCAGCGTGTGTGGGGCAGAGCTGCCGGACAACGAGACCCTCGAGCAGCACAGGTGAGTGCGAGGCCGTGCCGTGGCATGCTGCACCGGGCAGCCGGGATCTCGCCAGAGGGTTCGGTTTCTGGCTGAGTATCAAACGTGCTGGTGCAAAGTTTCCATCATGTACCCCAAAACCAGTTTGTGGAGTAGCATTCTCAGAGGGATGGCTGTTGCAGCTCCCCCAGGTCTGTCACCATGCCAGAAGGTTCCTTCCAATGAATGCTGGCTGGGGACGGCCTGGATGAGCTGAGGCCGTCGGTGTTTCCTGCGAGCACAAACACCACCAGTTTCCCTGGCTGGCATCAAACAAGCAGCTCACAGTTGCTACCCTTTGAGTTTAGGGATCTGCGTGTGGAGAGAAGCAGTGGGGACAGGCAGCGCTCGCCCGCTCTGCTGAGAGCTGTCCCCCTGTGCCAGTGCCGGGGCACGCCAGCGCGGGCAGTGGTGGCAACATGTGGTGACTTGCCAGCCTGGGGGGTTTTGTGCCGCTCGGCTTTCCGGTTTATGAAACATTTACACTTCGCAGAAAGTGGCGCGGGGGTCAGGCTGGGTAACGCCGGGGCGAGCGCAGAGGGCTCGGGCTGCCGCAGAGCCGCGGGTCTGTCCCTGCGGGGAAGGTGAAGGGCTGAACCTGCAATGGCTGCAGAAGCGGCTTCGGGGCTGCCCTGCCCGGGGTGGGGGTCCGTGCTCACTCCCAGCCCCGCACCCGGGGCTTGTTGCGGGCT
The DNA here is from genome assembly GCF_047830755.1 of Zonotrichia albicollis. Taxonomy (NCBI): domain Eukaryota; kingdom Metazoa; phylum Chordata; class Aves; order Passeriformes; family Passerellidae; genus Zonotrichia; species Zonotrichia albicollis. Next base: position 403,659 of record NC_133845.1, on the reverse strand, counting down.
GGGAGCGGGTGGTGGCTCCTGACACGTGAGCTCAGTGCTCCGCTGTTTATTGCCTCCTGCTCGCGGCTCAGGGACCGGGGCTTATTCCCTCATTTGGCTGGGGAAGGGAGCCACGTTAACTGCCACACCAAAATCGGCGTCACCAGTCAAATCCCATGGCTCTGAACGTGCTGCTCTGGCCCCCGCTGTGGCTGCAGCCCCGCGACAGGACAGCAGCGTCCCGCCTAGGGAAGACATCACCGGCGCGCTGCCGTAGCATCTCCCTGCCTCCCCTGGCTGCGCAGCCTGTCAGGTTTTAATGAATCAACAGGTTAATTAGTCCTGATGCGCACAGGGCTCGGGGCCGGTGTCCGTGCCGGCACGTGCCTCCGGCGGGGCAGCCGGTGCCGCTCGGCGCCCGCCGGCGGGGCGGGATAGCGGCTGCCGGAGCGGCGGCTCCCGGTGCGCTCCGCCCGGCGCGCTCCGGGTGCGGGAGCCGAGCTGCGGGGCCGGGATCCTCCGCCCTGCGCGGCTCCGCGGGCGCCGCCAGCATCGCCCCTCGCTGTGCCGCAGGGACCCCTCGGGGCTGCTCGGCTCCGTGCGGGGGCACGGCCGCTCTCGGCTTTGTTCCCCCTCCGGCGAGCGGGAGAGCCGGGCTGGCGCTGGTTGCGTCCCCGAAGCAGCCTCGGCCGTGCGGTGATGCAGACCGAACGTCACCGGGAGAGCTGCAGTGAGGGCTCAGGGAGAATTTTAACGTGCCTCTCTGCCACGGTCTCAAGGCTCTCCCTTTCCCCCTCCAAGCCCAGAGCAGCGATTGCTGTGGCCGCGGTGGGGGCGATGCTGGGGCTGTCCGGAGGCTCCTGTGGCCAGCCGTGCATCTGTCCAGAGGGAGGGAGAGCTGCGCGGTCAGGTCCTTCCCCCGGGGTCGAGAGACGAGGGAGCATGGCCCAGCTGTCCAGCTCGGCAGCCCCTATTTCACAGCGCCTTCCCGGGCTCAGCCTGCTTTGACAGCCGCGGCTGCAAGCGTAGCTTATTTCTCACTTATTCATGGTCTTAGCGTGAGCCTGGGCACACGCCATGCTCCAGGGTCTGCCTGGAGCATGCAGCTCAGCGCTGGCCCCTGCCAGTGGAGCCTTAAAGGCAGTTGCTGAAGCCAGCACCAAACTCTGTTTGTCTGTTCTTGCTTTCTGACCGATTACCTGGCGCTGGCAAACTTTGCAGGGTTAGCCAAATCCTTTGAGCCGTGTTTAAACTGATCTGTAAGACCGTCCGTGTTGAAAGGCATTGGGTAACAGTCCAATGAACTCACTCCCCGGCCCCCAAAGTCGAAATCCCAGGCGGTTTGTGTGTAGACAGGGTCTCATGTGGCTTTTTTATAGTGTTTGCTTTCTAATACGTTGTGAGAATTACCATTTGGGGAGGATTTGTGGGATCCTATTGTATTCATGGAGCTGTTAAACAGCATCTGCGCTGGGCTGGGATCTGCAGCTCTGCCGGAGCAGCTCTGGTGGCAGCTGCACCGTGCTGGCTGCGGGCTCCTCTTCTCTCCCTGCCTGGTGGTGAGGGGGCCGGGGGTCTGTGCCCTGTGCTGGGGTCTGGGCAGCACCTCCCCAGCGCTGGAGGGGCAGGATGTGCCGGGGGCAGCGCGCTGTCGCTCGCTGACTCTCGCTGACCTCCTTCTGCCATGCTCTCGCTGCTGTGGTTTTGCTTTCCGACCCCAATGCGAGGCGGAGGTGCCCGATCAGAGCCGTTCCCAGCTGTGCCGAACCGGGGGCCAGGACAGGGGGCAGGGGCGGGGGTACCTCTCTGTTCCATGGGCGTTTGGCTGCCAGTGTGACAGCTCCCACGTGCCAAGCCCCAGCAGGTGACAGAGCCCGAAGCCACCCAGCACCAGTGCCACTCATTCTGCGTGCCGAGCCTGTTTGCAGAGCACAGGCAGCCCATGCATATGGCAGGGCTGTTTGTTTACACACACACATGCCTATAGAAGTGTAAACATATATGTTTAAGTCTTGGAGCTTTCTGAGTGTTGTTCCTGTCTTCATTAGTATGGGAAGCACGTGCAGGAAAAAGGAGAGCAAAGGGTTGGGTTGGCCTCGGCGAGCACAGGGGGCCACTGGCTCTGGGTGACAGACAGTGCCCGAGGGACAGTCATCTGCCCTGGCCCAGTGTGGTAACACAACTCCTTGGCCTCGTGGCAGCGCTGCCTGTACCCTGTCATACCCAGGAGCACTGAGCTGTGACCTTTGGGGGGCCAAGTGGCCACAAGCCTGGGCACTGCCTCTGACCAGGGTTTTCAGGTCCCTGAACCCACTGGCTGCTGCATGATCCATTTTCTTTCTCCCTTACTGAGCTTATGATTTTGACTAATTGAGTGTAGATTGAGTCGTCGAGTCTTTAATTTTTTTTATATAAGATTTCCTTCTGGGTTCAGCAAAGTTCAGACTTAATCTAATGTTAGTATTGATCGTCACTTCTAATTGCAGACAAAAAAGCCATAGTTCAGTGGCCCTTTTGGGGGCTGTTTTGTGACGGAATACCTCCAAGCTTAAGGTGAGAGCTGTGCCGAGCTGCCAGCTGAGCCTGGCATAATTTGTCACTGGGAAGGTAAACACCTTAAAACTTTAAAAAAATGAAACCGTGTCTTTTATAAAGTGATAGCAACTGGGAAGGCTGCCAGTGGGGATGTGATCCCTTATGCTTCATTTATGGCACAGCCAAGGACCCCAAGCCAGCGGGGGATTCTGGCCACGAGTTCCCCACCACGGCGATGCGGCTGCGGGCAGCGCGTGTGTCACTGCGAGAGGGAGATGCCGGGCTGGAGAGAAAAAGGATGATGGGGATGGTGGGGCACTGCTCCTCGTGGGCTGACTTTGGGTGGAAGGTGCTTGCCCTCATGTCATGTGGGGAGGATGTACCTTGGGGAAGGCGTCCATTCCGGCTGCCAGGTCTGTTCTGCATTGTGAGGTTCTATGGCTGAGCTGTCAGCTAAAGTGTGTGCACCAATGGGGGGTTTAAGGGCAAGGGTGAGGAGGCTCGCTGCACCCCAGTGGCTGCTGGCCAGCCACTGTACCCCAAACTCCAGATTTGTGCCCTCTTTTCCCATTGAAGGACAGAAAAGCAGTGGATCTGCCTGTCTGCTACCAGCAGCACCAGTGTTCAGGGCAGGGATCGATGCTCCCACAGTCTGAAATGCTCCTGCTTGGGAAAACTGCAGCTTCCCATGGGGATCCAGCCTTTGGCTCTTCCTCTGGCAGCCTCACCTCCCCTCTCTCCACCTGGATTAGCTGAGCGTTGTACTGCTAATGCCATTAGGCACGTTGGCACTGCTCGGCATGTCACAGTGAGAAACAGATGCAGTGTACCATTAAAGCAATAAACGTGATAAATCGGATCCCAAGTGCTTTGTGAGATGTTATTAGTGTTAATTTCAGTAGCCGAATACAGTAGTTGTTTTTTATTTCATTTTAAGCATTTGTCAATTTATGTTCCACTGCAATTTAACTTTTAAAAAAAGGAGGAAAAATGGAAAGCTAGCGGGGGAGGGAAGGCAAAGCCAGGGCAGCAGCCCCCCAAACTCTGCCCATGATTACTTCCAGAGTTGGAGGATGACCTGGCAGCTCTTGTTTCTCGCTGATGGGCCTTATTAGCGGCACCTGGCATCATAAGGGGCTAATGGAAACCAGCGTTGCCGGGGCCGGGCCGCGGCGCAGGGCAGCCGGGCGAGGAAGCTCTGATTAGCTTTATGGGCAGGGGGACGTGCCCCGCTCAGGAAATGAATGTTGCAGCTAAGGTCCACGGCGCTGACCCCGAGCGTGTAACCTGTGAGCGCCGGCCGAGACCCCGCGCAGGATGCTTGGGATTTCGGGGGCTCTCTGGTTCTTGTCATGGGCAGAGGGGGAATACAACGTGGTATGTTGCAGCCTTGAACTTTTGATTTATTCAGCGGGTGACTTAACCATTTCCATACTCAGCTCCGAGTGTGGAGGGAGAAAAGCCCCCTTTGGCTTCCACATAATTCCATCCATTATTCTGCATCAGTTTAGTAATGCATGCACTGCATTTGAAAGCGAAGCTCTGAGGTTCCCATCAGAAAACACCTATTTCTGTGTATTTTTTGTTTGTTTGTTTCCCTCTGCCCAGTGAAACTCTGGTTTCTCCTGGCCATGATGCCTGGTGCTTCTGACACCTTGCAGAGGGACATGCAGGGGTGTGATGGGGTCATTGCCTGCTCTCTGCCCCTTCCCCAGCACCCCCCAGTTCCCAGGGACCAGGACCCCACTGGCTGCAGGGCTGGGACCCCAATGCTTGAACCTGCCACACTGGGGACACTTGGGGGGCTTTTCCCCAGAGCTGGCTGTTGCTGCACGGCTCGATGAGATTTGCAGAGCATCCTCAGTCCTCGTTACACCTCATACAGTGCTGTTGGTTACAATGCCTTTGCAGCATTGTACAGAGGGCCCCTCAGAGAGACTGTGCTGGTTCAGGGCTGACTCTGCCCACCCTTTCTTCCTTTCCCTGTGGGCCATAGGAGTGGTGCAGAGCAGCCTGGGCTGTTGGTGACGGAGCATTCCTGCAGCCTTCCCCGCTTCTGTGGGATGTTGGCTCTTTAGTTACACCAGTCTGTAAATCTGTTTTCCTTGGATAGAGCAAAATGATCTGCATTTTCCTTTTTGCCTGCAATTAGCAAGATTTTTCTTTTATTCCCCCCTTGCCCCCCTTGACAGCTTCAAGAGAGGCTTTAAATGAGTAATTACTAAATATTTCCCGGCAGCCAAACACGGGGCCATGGCATCTCCTGTTGCAAAAGTGAAAAATATTTCTGTTTGCAGTTAATTTTAGTGGCAGGCAGATCATGTTAACTGGGTGTAATTGCTTCCAGATATGGCAGAGGGTTTTGTGTGTTGGGATGAAGGGTCTGGTAAGTGCTCACTTCCTGTGTAAATTAGCCTATTCCATTCATTCCTCCTCACCCGGCAGTCCTGGCTTGTGTCACTCTGCCGGTGAGGGGTTCTTCTCCCCGGCCTGGCTCAGCACTTTATGGTGGGATCAGTCCTTTGCAGGGCATCGCTCCCTCCTTTGCTGGAGGGGCTCTGCAGCCAGTGACCTGCACGGAGCTTGGCGTGCACCCTCGCCCTGGTAGTTTGGTGGTGTGACAAGGTACCAGCTGAAACAGGGAGGGTGGCACAAAGGGAATTTCAGACAGGATATCATATGAGCAACAGGGAAAGGCTCTTGCATCGTTTGGAATAAATGCAGACATGGCTGGGGAGTCTGCATGTGGCCAGACACCTTTGTCACATCGGCTGATGAGTTTCCAGTGCAGTTGTGACATCTACTTTTGTTCCCAGTTGCTCAGAGCTGCTGTGGGGTGTTCAGGAGCATCACCTCTGTGTCTGTTCTGGATAAGCTTTATCCAGGCTGAGGCGTGCCTGAAGCCCTTGGTTTCGGTGTGGAATGCGCTGGTTCGCGGTGGCAGCGCTCTGGGTAACTTCTGTGCAGACAGCAGAGCAGCAGGTACCTTTGGAAGAGCACCAGTGCTGTTGGACCACGTCACTCGCAAGAGGTCGATTCCAGTTTTTGGCAAGAGGTCACTGTGCCTCTGAAGGAGGGAGCGTTGCCCTAGAATCGGGGTTGCGGGAGCGAGCCTTTGTGGCCCAGGCTTATGCGCTGGCCAGGGGCCAGGGCCGCCCGGATCATTTTCGCTGTAGTGTTCTTAACTGATTTTAAGTAGATTATGGTTGGATACGCGCCCTGCTGTGCTGGTTCAGGTTTCCATCGGCCTTGGTTGTCTCATTGCTGTTTTATTGGCACGTTGTTTAGCAAACAAGCGGGCGATGTGCGATTGAGGAAAAGCCTCTCCACGTAGGCGCATAGAGCAGAGCCCAGCCAGAGCCGGCCGGCCGCCATAAATCAGCGTTAAACGCCGTGCTTTGTTCGGGTGTCAGCGCAGAGATGGGCTCTTATCGGCGTGTATCAGCCGCGCTGATAACCCCGCGCTCGCTCAGCGCAGCGCTGTGTGCCCGCGCCGCTGCCGGGCTGCGCGGCACCGTGGTGCGCCCCTGCTGCAGAACATGCACCTCCACCCAGCTGCAGCTTGGGCCGGAGCAGGGGGCTTGCTGTCACCGTGGTGACCTGTAGAGAAGGGAAACAGCATAAAAACAAAGAGAAACTCAAGAAACCGCCAGCCCCAAGCACCAGGCCTTGTCCATCGCCAGACTTGGGGACGTGTTTTGTGGTGGGTTTGGCAGTGCCAGGGAACAGTTGGTTTCGGTGCTGTCAGACATCTTTCCCAACCTTTGTGATTCCCAAACACCGACCCTGCCAGAGTTCAAGGAGCATTTGGACAATGCTCTCAGGCACATGGTGGGATTTTGTGGCTGTCCTGTGCTGTGCCAGTAGTTGGATGTTGATGATCCTTTTGAGTTCAGGCTATTCTGTGATTCTATGAATTCCACATCAGGTACTGCACCGTTACAACCCACATGTGGTTTTCCACTCCATCATAACTACTGAATGTGCTTTTATGCTTTTGCCACTGAGTCTGGGGATGGTGCTGGACTCCACATGCTTTGCCCTTGGTCACCTTCCCTCATTCTCGTCTCCATGGAGTATTTATAGTAAATCATATTAGAAAGGAGTGCTAAGGAGGAAGCATGATTCATCCTGCTTGAAACCACCACTGACATAAATAAAGGCAAAGCGCTTACTACGTGTTTTTTATTATGGTATTTAGGGACAGGTTGTACTAATTTTGGCATGCACAGAGTAAACCCAGGAAGGCTATGACTCCAAGAAATCCAGTTTCACCACAGCACAGGCTGTGTTTTCAAAAAACTCAACCAAAACCCAAGCGGCCTTCTTGAAAGTGCATGTGCATGGCAGCACAAGGCTTTTGGGGCAGGTTGTTGCCTTCCAGATTTCACTGGAAGTGTCTTTGGCTGTTCCGTTGGTTTCTCAGGGCTTTGCTGTCCTGCAGGAACAGAGATGGCTGTGAACTCAGGCTATTACCTTTACCTGTGAGGGTGATAAGGCTCCGGCACAGCTTCCCATAGAAACTGTGGCTGCCTCATCCCTGGAAGTGTCCAAGGCCAGGCTGGACAGGGGTTGGAGCAACCTGGGATAGTGGAAGGTGTCTGTGCCCATGGCAGAGGGTTAAAATGGGATGAGCTTTAAGGTCCCTCCCAATCTAAGCCATTCTGTTGCCACAGGTCTGGAATAGGATGTGCAAATTGTAGCAGAAAAGGCTCCCTGTTGAGGGGAGGCACAGAGAGGGTGTGCAGGGGGTGCTCGGTGCAGAGAGACCCTGCCAGTGGCTCTCGGGCTGTGTGAGCCGGGCTGCAGCGCGCGGCACAGGCAGCGTGGTGACGGATCTTATCAGGGCCGGGCACGGCTGCGGTCACGGCCGGCTGCACGGCGCACGCGAGCGGCCCGTGCGTGGGAGAGATAAGGGAGAGCGTGTGTGCCTGCCTGGCCCTGCACCCACAGCACCCACAGCACCCACGGCACCGAGCCCCTGGCAGTGCCTGCCTGGCCCTGCACCCACAGCACCCACAGCACCCACGGCACCGAGCCCCTGGCAGCACCCGCTGCTCAGCCCCACTGCAGTACCAACAGCCCCACGGCACCAGGGAGGGTCCCGGGTGGTCAGGGCACAGCACAGAGCTGCCACCCTCGCGCTTGGGCCCCTTTCTGCGAAACAGCCCCGTGCTCAGAACCGAAACCCTCCGCATCTCCCGCCCACCTCCCCCCCTACAGGGTGCTCTGCTGTTTGTACCAGGAACGAGGTGATTTCCTCTTCTCTTTCTTCCTTTCCCCTGTTCGTAGAAACGATGCCAAGTGCCGAGCGCAGGGCAGGGCACTCCTGCGAGTAAGAGCAGTGACCAGAGGCGCTTGTCACACGTGAAGCCTCTTTGGGCAGCTCTGCCCACACACTGCCCTTGCCTTCTCTTACAGAGTTGTGTTGGTGAGAACCAGCATGTGCAATGAAACTGGCAGAAAACCTGCTTCCCTGTAGCAGGAATAATCTTAGGAACATTTTAACTTGGGTGAGGACCTTCCCAGTGGAAGAAAAGTGAAAAGTAATTGATTTTGCTTCCCAGTTTCCTGTCTGCTCCTTGGGTGAGGGATGGGGAAATGCTATCCTGACTTTGCCATGCCTCCTCTAGCCTTTCAGTTCATCATCACCCTGGCTGAAGGGTGGCATTTGGTTGGGGTTTTTTTGGGGGAATTTGGGATTTGCATTTCTGGGGCTGTGGGGAAGATTGCATGTGGGGCAGGGCTGTAGGAAGTGGGTGTTGTGGTGGGAACTGGGCCACTGGCAGCTCCCAGCCTGCAGGGTGCTGAGTCAGCAGTACCTGAGTGTGGGGCAGCGCCAGGGCTGCCAGGGGATGCCCCCAGACCTGCCTGTGGGATTCCCCCAGCCCAACCCTGCCCACGGGTCTGGGGAGGGACACTGGCATCTCAGGATGCACAGGCAAGCGCCTCTATTGATTTCTGGCTTCTCTGACCCTTTAGCTGGAGGCAGCTCTTCCCTCAGCGTTGAACCAAATGTAACTTAGAGCAGTGCAGAAATGTTTATCATCCTTCCCTTGCAGCAGTGAGCACTGCCCAATGCATTATTTAGCAGGGTGGGCTCTGTGGCAGGCTGCCCTGGAGCGGGGGCCATGACCAGGCAGCACATGGGTGCTGGGGCCTCTCATGGGTTGTGTGTTTAGGGTGCAGGCGTCGCTGGGAGGAGAGCTTACACTGGACCTTGCACTGGCAGAGAGACCAGCTCTGCCTGGCCAGAAGATGGGAAGGGGATGGCAGAAGAGGGGACCATGGTGCTGGGGGGCTGAGTGAGGGGTCACAGAGATGGGCATCTCCTGAGGATGGCACTCAGGATGCTTCTCACCTTCTCCCATGGTGCCGCATGGCGGGGCACCAAAGGCTGGGCCAGTGGCACCGCTGGCAGCTGTGCCTCATCCTCCTCTGGCTGGAGGTGGAGAGCAGCTCGCTCCCTCGTTAGCGCCTCTGTTGCCAAGTGAACGAAGCGGCCGTGCACGGCGAGCTTCCTGCCAGCAACCCGTGTGTGTGTCGGGGAAGGGCCCTTCCATCGGCACCGCACTGCGTGCGGCGCGCGGCCACGGAGAGCCAGGTGCCAGAGCTGTGCTGCTCGTGGTCCTCCTGCTCTGGGGACCCTGTGCTCCGGGGACTCAGGGACTGTGTGCTGTGGGGGGGACCCTGTGCTCCGGGGACTCAGGGACTGTGTGCTTTGGGGGACTGTGTGCTCCAGGGACCCAGGCACTGTGTGCCCTGGTGACCATGTGCCCTGGTGACCCTGTGCTCTGGGAACCGTGTGCTCTGGTGACCATGTGCTCCAGGGACACAGGGACCGTGGCTCTGCCGCTCCACGTGCCCCAGGCAGCCCAGCTCTGCCCCAGCAAAGTGCTGATTTACCATGTGCCCGTGCCGGTCATCCTCCAGGTGCCACCGCTGTCACCTGTTGCGCCGAGGGCTGCTGCTGAGACAGCCCTTCTGCTCCGGTCTGCAGCGAGGGTATTTTCAATTACCTCTGGTCACCTCTCACACAGAGTCTGCCCTGGCTGTCTGGGTCAGACATGAGTTAGCTGCAAGTGTCACCGTGTTAAAGGGAATAACCGTGTCGCCTTCGAAGGGACGGTAACGATGGATGTTAATGCCTGTGGAACGACAGCCTGTGGCAGCACTCATTAAACAAGACTCCGTTTGGATTGCCAGATCCCTTTGATTCTTCCTGCATTATCTTCTGCCTCATCCTGGCTCTGCATCCTGGCATTGGGGTTTTATTATTTTATAGGAGCTGTAATGATCAGGCTGTGCCATGTGGCAGTGGTCAGTGTGCTCTCCCCACCATCCTCCTCCTCCTCAGGGTGCTCTTCAGCAGTGAACAGAGAACTCTTTGGTTGCTGGAGCATGTGGGGGCTTCTGCCTCCAGATGTGTTTTGCAGCCAGAATATCCCATGTTTAGGGGTGTTTGTTGGAAAATCCATAATACTTGTATTAACAAGTAATGGTTTTGTCATTTTCAGTATCTGTTGCTGGTTGCATTTCCCTGTGTGTATAAACTTTTCCTTTTCCTTAGTAAATAATGCCAGGGAAATGAGGGTGAAAAGCATTATGACTGTGTGGGCACAGAGACGGGGCTGTCCCTGCACTGCTGCCTGTCCCAGCCCGGCTCTGGAGTGGCCAGGCATTCCCAAAAGGACGTGCAGAGCATCCTGGACACAGCCCCAGCTGCTGACACTTCCAGCACAGCACTGAGCTGCCCACGGGGAGGACCAGCTGGAATGGTGCTGAGCATCATTTCCACCCGACATATTATTGCTCTTGCCAGAGCAGATTTGAAATCTATTTAACTTTTCAGTGCCCTGTACCCCCTTAAACGTTTCCCCTTTAAACGTTTCCAGTGTGTTCTCGCTGATGGGTTACCTTTTCTTTCCCCTTGGGCTATAATTAGTGTCCTTAACACAGAATTGCCTTAGAATTGGATTTGAAGAAGATAAGAATCAAATTACCAGTATTTATCTTGTAAATTCCAAAAGTTCTACTGAGAGGTACTGTACAAGAAGGATTTTAAAAATATTGTGCCCTGAAAACACCAACCTCCCGTGGATCCCAGGATTCTCCTGAGGGTCACGTCTGCAAAATACCTTGGGATGCAGAACCGGGCAAGGAGGGAGACAGGATGGTTCTGTCCCCACCAAAACGCTGCTGATGGGCTGGGGAGACAGGCAAAACACCTCCCCAGGCAGGTGGAGGTGCTGAGTCAGGGCAAGGATAAGGATCCCCCCTCCCGGTGGGTGACTGGATGCAGGGTGGGAGAATTGTCTCAGGCTGGGCTTTGGTTTTGGCTGTCACATCTGGTCCTGTCTAGGCTGGAGAGGAGAAGCCTTTGAAATGCCACCCCTCTCCCATTTTTCCAGGCTCCCACCTGGAGTCCCTCCCCGCTCTGACAGGCAGCTCTCAGATGGTGAGGCAAGTTGAGCACCAGAAAGGGATGAAGGTAATTTTGGTGGGCTCTGTTTTGACAGAAATTAAGCATCTGAATTTAAATGAAGGAGATGGTGAGCCCAGGCAGCTAAGACTATATTTTCATAGTATAAGCAGTTGCAGAAGAAGATTAATGGCATCTGTGTAAACACTCCATCGCAGAAGCAAGGGGCTGGGTTTTTTTAATAGTTAGAAAATACTAAGGATGGCTGGAGGCAGGAGACACCGTGCTTCCCTTCTGCTCACACCTTCCACCTCCCCGTCCATCCCACAGTAAATATTCCAGCCAGCCTCAGCCCCGCTCTCCCTTCTCGCAGTAAATTACATATTAAAGTAGCCTGGTAACTGAGCACCGGTTGCTGCGCGATAAGCTCGGGGAAATCGATATGTTTGCCATGTGCCTGCTTGTTTATGACACCTGCCTGCCGAGCAGTTGAGCAATGCTCCACGGCCCGGGCTGCGCTCACGGGAGGGGCTGCAGCAGCACCAAAGCATTTTTTTGCTTCCCAAGTGAGAGATACTGCACAGAGCTGCCTGGCAGGATCCTGCCAGGGGGTAACATAACAGCAGAGATGATCTTTGGTGATGCAGAGCACGGGGAGGCAGTAGGATCAGAGCGGGGTCACAGCTTCATCCATTTTTGGGGCTTCTCCCAGCCCCTGCAAAGGTTTCTGCTCTGGTTCCATGTGCCACCTGCATGGGTAGGTGTGGGAGCAGAGCCCAGGCGTTTACGCGCTCATTTTGTGCACGCGGCGCAGGGAGGCAGCTGCCCACACACCGAGCTTTGCGGGTGGGGTTGGCATCTCCCGAGCTCCGTGCCACGAGGCAGGGGCTGTGCGTTCCCCAGAGTGACACACAGGGCCCGTTGGCTGCATCCCAGTGCTCGGGATGTGCCCCAACCCCTGGGTCTGCCAGCAGCCAGCCCAGCTCCGCTCATGAACAGGGAGAGCCCTGGCTGAGAAAACTCTTCCCCTTCTCAGCCCAAGAGTTTGGGTGCTTTGCCTGCCAAGGGTGGGTGCCTGCTCACGTGCACCAGTGGGGCTTTGGGGTGGGAGCAGGCATTTTTTCTGAAATCGCAACTCAGCAAGCTGCAGTAATTGACCTTTTGACCCAGATATGAAGTTGGAAGGTAAAAGATACAGCTTGCAAGTTTTTTATAAAACTGTTGACCTCTCACAAGATTAACTCAGAGATAATAGTAATTATCAACAGTTTATGGTGGATCCAGTCGATGGTGAACATTACCTCCTGCCTAAAACTGAAGGTCGGTGTTTTACTGCAGCAGAGATAACTGCCACGGGTGTTCACACTGCCATCAGCCTGTAAAACCTCCCTGTACAGAGGGAACCCCTGAGTGGAGCCTGTGGGTAAACTGGCCCATGGGATGGGTCAGTGCAGTGCCCAGGCAGGGGCTAGGGGATGCTGAATGCCTCAGGACAGAGCAAACAGCCTCCCTGGCACTGTGCTGGCACACCAGGACAGCGGCTCCCGTGGGACACCTGGATCAGCAGAGCGGGCAAGGAGAGGCAGCACCCTGCTCCAAAGAGACACGTCCTCTTCCCTAGCTTTTGACTGCGTGCTTTCACTTTTTATGTACAAAAGATTGTCCATTTAATTAACTCGAGAATGCAATTTCAAAACCACTAATGCTTTACACATGACCGCTTTTAAAACACAAGTAGTGTTCCAGTCCTGCGCCACACTCCCTCTGCCTCTTCTGGGTTGTTTTGGAGACAGACATTGCCTCCCAGCAGACCCTGGTTCTTGAACAGGATTTGAACTGATTTGGGGTGTTTGATCCTGGCTTTGCCTTGTTGGTGTGCCTGGGCTGGCAGGAGCCTCCATAAGCAACAGCAACTCTTCCCTCCATGTCCTTGTCTTTCCCTGGCTGTCACCTGTTAATCTCCAGCCATGAACTGTGAGCTGGAGCATCTTTTCTCTGGCTCTGGTGAGCAGGCTTCATTTATGTTCCTTAAGCCGTGGTTTATCTTTTTTACTTTGTTTTGGTAGAGCTGGTTTCTAATGGATGTGCTTCTGTGCACACCCTCACTTTTGACCCCTCACCTGAAACACCCTTCAGCCTTTCCAGGTTCTTTAGTTTTTACCAGTCATATTTAAATGGATGAGGTGGGGGGATGCTGCAGATGCTGCAGAGGCTGGCCAAGTGGATGCGGCATGGTCAGTCCAGACAGCCTGTCCAGAATCTGCCCACCCTTGCTGGTGTGAGACCCCAGGGTGCTGTCTCTCTCTGCAGCCCCCACCCAGTACATGGATGGGCCCCAGAGCCCTCCTCTAACTGCTCCATCAAGGGGAGCTGCAGGTGGCTCTGGGGAAGCCCCAATTTTCCCTCCCACGTGCCTTCCCCCAGCCTGGCACAGGGAAATCGGGTGGGAACCTGCAGGCAAGGCGCTGCATTTGTTGTTAAAAACTTGCATGCACCATCCCCCCCCCCCCCTTTTTTCCTCCCTTTTTTTTTGTAGCTTAGAAACCTCTCTTTGTGGCAGAAGGCTGGGAGGGTTTGAATGCCACATCCCGGCGTAGGAGGCTGACTGGGACCATACGGCTTTATCATTCATTAATTCCTGTGCTCATTCATCCCCCTATTTAAAGTTCTCTGTAAAGACGGGAGCTACAGATGGTCTTTTGGTACCCGCTTTAGCCGTCAGCCCTCAGCCCCGACAAAGGGGTACAGAGGGAGCAGCAGAGTGTACAAAATATTTCCAACCATTAGAAATCGAGGTCTCATTCACTGGCAGCTCCTGTTTTGAAAGGGAATTTATGCAAGAGCATCGTAACCCCTGAGCCAGAGCATGGCCAGGAGTGGGGCTGCTCTGAGGGGCATCACCAGCTGCTTTTGCCTGTGGTAATTTGGTGCCAGGTCCCTGTTTCCAGTTTTATTTAGGAATGTGTTACTGTTACGACACCAACATCACGCTCTGGGCGCGGGAGGCAATGGCCAGAGTGTGCCTGGCAGGGATGCTGTGCCTCAGGGGTGCCAGGGCAGCTCGTGCTGCCTGGTGGTGTGTCCTTGCTGTTTGCTGGCACAGCGGCCACCACGTTCCCAGCACATGGAGGGTTTATGTGTGGTGACAACGGTGTGCTGGGCTGGGGATGCACTGGGGCTGCAGTGATGGCAGTGACACCCGTGACACCCCTGCCTGCCCACGCCTCAGTCGCCACACGTGTTTCAAATCCCACGGGGGATGCTCAGGGCTCCCGCTGTCCCTGTGGTTTTGCCCCCAGGAAAGGTTTGCAGGAGGGCACTAGGGCTGTGGGGATGCTGGCCCCCAAGGGGGTGGGAGTTGCACCCCTTGACAGAGGAGGAATTGCCAGTGTTGTGGATTTTGTGGAGCTGCTGGGGCACACAGGCTGGCTGCTGCCAAGAGGGCTCCAGACCTGATCCTGGGCACAGCATTCACTGCCATGAGCCATCCTTTCTTCAGGAAAGTCGGGACCAAAAGTTTTCTCATGGAAAAACCAAATTCTGCGATCTCGTTTTTGCACATGCTGTGCTTAAATATTAACACCAATTGAGCAAATTGCCTTTTAACTGCCTTTATTTGCTTTCATTAACGGTATAATTTAAAAGCTCCCGAATTTGCATGGAACCTGTTGTGCATGTTGGGGAGGGGGTGAGGCTGCTCATAAATGAATTAATGGTGAGCAAGGCTCCTCGGGGAGGTCCCAGGGTGCCAGGATGGCTCAGCAACGCCCGGCCTCGGGACGCCGCGTACTTTTGGCCGGGGCCACGGGGAGTGGAGCGTGTTGTCAGTGCTGGCGTCCCGCTCGCAGCTTGGCTCGCCAGGAAGGTATTTATTTATTTTTCATCAAAACATGTTGTACACTGAGCAAAACTAATTATGGAGAGCTGAGGCAGCGTCTTCCTGTCGGTGCGCCGGCACTGGACCCGGTGCAGGAGGGTGAAACTGCAGGGAAGGCTGCCCGTGCCGTGCCCCTGCTGCTGTCCCCGGTGCAGGGCCCTGCAGAGCCAGCAGCACCTGCCCACGCAGCTCTGCCATGGGGTGACAGCTCCAGCGTGGCTTTGGGAGCAGAGCCAGCCTGGACACGGTGGATGCAGCACAGCAGCCCCACGTGCTGCACCGTGCAGTGCTGACAGCTCTGCTCCGGCTGGGAGAGCTCCTTTGGCACTTCCCATTGCCACAGTCTCTCCCAAAAATACGTGTTTTCCGAGGGGGATTGTGCAGTTGGATGGGCAGCAGTGACCCCAGTCCCTGAGCTGCCAAGGTGCTTCCCTTGCTGCCACCTCCTCTTCCTTGGGGCTCCCCAAAACCCGGTGCAGTGCAGCTTTGTTAATTTGCTGCCTTGATAAGGTACATAATGTTCACTTCCCAACTTGTAATTGGAAACAATTAGTTCTTTGTCCTCCCTGGGAACTCCTGAGGAGGCGGCACAGACCTGGGCAAAGGCATGGTGCTGGCAGAGGACGGGAGGAGCCCAGTCCGGGGCTGGGGAAGCATCTGGGGAATCCAAGTGGAGCCCGGCATTTCCAGCCTGTCCCAGGGCATCTCTCCTGCCGCAGAAGGACTGTGTAACAGCCCAGCGTTACAGTTTCATTAATCAAAGACACTTCCAGTGCCCCCGTACAGCAACACGGCTGCTGCGCCTGTCCCTCGCTGACAGCTCCCTAATTCATCTTCTCAGGGAAGGGGAGAGAAGATGCTGCTGCTCCCACTCACGCTGCCAGTGCTGAGGCCATCGCCCGTTCTCCTTCCCAAACTTCTGAAGCGCAGCCAGCCCAGCATGAGGAATACTTTGGGAGACTCTCTGGGAGCCAGTGAGCACAGGGCAGGCAGCTCAGAGCAAAGGCAAGGCAAGACCCGTGGCTGGGCTCCTGCATGCTTGGGGCTCTCCCATCCCCTCTCCGAGGGAGGTGTCTCTGCCCATCCCCAAAATACAGGCATAAAACCCCGGTGTGTGCCAGACAGTCACATCCCAGGAGCCCAAACCAGCCCTCCAGAAAGGCACGTGACAATGCACAGATCCAGGCGGTGGCAGGTTGGAATTGGGCATCCTTAATTCCAGCTACAAAAACACAATGTTTTGGAGTTGCTAATAATAAGAAAGTGTTTTCATCAAAGCTTTATTCGTCTGTGTGCTGACATCTGGAGAGCCAAGATAGATATTTTCCTTAAGACTGTATTTCCAAGCCATGAGCTCTTCCCTGGCTGTTAATTAATCCTTTGTAGTTTAGCGACTGATGAAATCATGACTCTATGAAATTTTAATCCTTGCGCTGTATAGGCGCAGCCGACATTATCAGAGGACCCCAGGTGTGTGCTTGAAATTAGTTTGTTGAATCTCTTGCATATTTGATTACCTTATAAAACTCCTCAGGATCTAGGCTGTTCATGGGAGCAGCAGCAGCGTTTCTCTGGGGTTGGTGCCCATTCCCTGGGCAGTTCCCAGGCGGGTGAGCCGGGGCAGGAGCCAGGGAGGCACCAGGGAGGGGGCAGCAGCATCGTCAGCATCTCCACAGGGAGGTGAGGGGTGGGAGGCACATGTGCCCCTCATGGAACAGAGCAGCCAAGCTGTGGATGGATTCCATCTGGCACCTGGGGGCTGTTCCTACTCCCTGAAGAGGAGCTCAGTGCAGGGAAGCAGCTCCTGGCCCATCCCAGCTCATCCCTGAGGCAGCTCTGGGGTACCACCCTGTTCCTGATGCATGTCCAGCCTTAGCCCTGTGGTCAGGTCATCAAAGAGAGTGCAAATTAAAACAAAATTCCCTCTACCCTAAAATTCTGCCCCTCATTTAAATTTCTCTGTGCTCCAGCACCCTAATAGTATATTCACTTTCCCCTGTCTCCCTGCTTTTGGCTCTGGGGGGACTTTTGCCATTTCCTGGGGGCTTCGGGAGCTGCAGTCTCCCCCTTCCCTGGGGAGCAGCAGGACGATGCTGCCTGGACCATCCCAGGACTGTTGTCTCTGGAAAGCATCCGATGCATGATGCTGAATCCTTTTCCTGTGTCACAGAATCCCAAAATGGTTTGGGTTGGCAGGGCCCTTAAAGCTCATCCAGCTCCAGCCCCCTGCCATGGACAGGGACATCTTCCACCAGCCCAGGCTGCTCAGAGCCAGGTGTCCCAAGCATGCTGAAGGTCGGCAGGAAGGAGTGGCCGAGGCCAGCACTTTGCTGGTGCTCCAATGGCACACGTGCTGCTACGGAAACCAGATGATGAATATATTTTTAAACTTGGAATCTGTGAACCGCTTATTATTTCTGAATTAGGAATCAAAACATCTGCATAATCACGCCGCTGCTGCGGCAGATGTACTCAGCGAGAAGGTCACTTTGCTGTTTTGTGGAGATCTCGTGTGACTCGAGAGCAGCAGCTCCACTGATGCCTCTGACACCCGTGTCACAGATCTCATGTGACTCCAGAGCAGCAGCTCCCGTGCTCTCCTCTGACACCCATGTCACAGATCTGGATGATTCCAGAGCAGCAGCTTCCCCTGCTCTCCTGACTCCTCTGACACCCTTTTCACAGATCTGGATGATTCCAGAGCAGCTCCCCCTGCTCTCCTCTGACACCCGTGTCAGGTCGGCTCAGCGCCGTGCCCAGCAGCCCAGGGCCGAGGCTGCCCAGCGCAGCTCCTCTCGCAGTGCTCAGCATGTCACTGTCACCAGATGCCCCAAGAATGGGGACAATGATTTTGGAGGGCCATCAGCGCCCGTTATTCCCAGCAGGGCCGGTGCATCGCCACGCGTTAACCCCTCGGTGACGGTGGGGGATCGTGGAACTGTTCACATCAGTCTCCATCATCCCGGGGTGCAGCAGAGATGCAGGGCTGATCCTGGGGCTGGCAGAAGCTGCTGACCCCCGGTGCCATCCCTCAGTGCTCTTGGAGTGAATTGTGCAGTGGCTGCATTCTGAATCCCCTTCTGAAAGCTGCAGATCTCAAACCTCTGGACCTGCAGCAGCATCTGTGCCCCCCTGTCCTGCTGTGATGGACAGGGGAAGCTTCCCACTGCAGCTGCATCCACGAGATCCAGCTGATGGTTTCCCATCGGTGCTGTCCCACCTCTGGCAAACCCATGGGCCCTCTTGCCTGGGGGTCTGGGACACACAAAGGGGATGTTCACATGGATAAAGCTCTCTCCTGGGGAGTTCCATTCAGTAACGAATATTGAACACAGAGAATGTATGAAACCAGGGCCTTGGAATACATTAAAAAAAATCTGTATGCTGCCCTTTTTGCTGTGGGCAGTTTGTCTTGTCTTTTCCCAACCCGTGGAGCTGGCAGCATCGTTCCAGTGGGATGCTGGAGCAGCGGGTGGGAAATGCTGCCGCACGTGCTTGGCCCAGGCCAGCAGCAAATTTTGAGTGTCGTAGCCCTTTGGCAGCATTTGCTCACATTTGTTGTGGACAGGCTCTAAAAAAGATTGGAATTGTATGTTGGGTGTTTGTGGCTGGTTCTTGTCAGGTAAGGCAGGACAGCAGGATCCTTCCCTTGGCTTTTTTCAAAGGGGAAGTGTTGGCATCATGTGGAATGATGTCACTCCGCAGCATCTGGTTTGAACTCATAAATTAGCTCATGGTAAGTATAAATATTGTACAGGCAGGGAATTTCGGTGCTCTCTATTGATAGCTGTCCCCTCCCCCTGGTTGGTTGTTTGGGGTTTTTTATATTAAATCATTCAGAAATAGTAAAATCTTTATTTCCAGCTTCTGTAAGATTTATTTATTTGTTTGTTTATATTTAGCAGCAGTGGTGGTTTGAGGGCAGGTTTTTGGTTGTTTTTTTTTCCTTCTTCTTAATTTATTAAAGTGAAAGGAAGGTCTCAGCTCCCTTCCCCCTTCCCTGTGCCCTTAATAGCTCTCCCTGCTATTTTAATCCTCTGGGCTGGGAGCTGAGGGCAGAGCGGTGACTGCAGGAGCCACCACGACCAGGGCCCGATCCGGTATCATCACCAAGTGTTGTAAATAACCACTTCAGGGGCAAAATCACCCTCTTGGCAGCTCAGGTGTGGTGCTGGTGTCGGAGTGTGGAGAATGTGGGGTTTGCGGCCACTTGGTGCCCGCTGACCTTGGCTTCCCCTGCTCTGTCCCCACTGAAAATGAGATGTGGCACCACTGCCTTAATCTTGATAAAATAGATCAGGGATGAATCAATTTCATATTGATTTACCTGGGCAAGGGAGACACCGGGGGAAAGGGGGTGGCAGGGAGGATTTTTGGGGAATGCCAAGTGGTGCTGGTCCCATTTTGGCTGCCCAGTGTTCAGTGCATCATGTCTGGCTGGTGGCTGCCCCTCTGGCAGGGCACCACTGTGATGGCCCAGTGTAAATAAAATCAGAAGGCTCCCATAAAACTCCCTTATTGCTGCGGCACAAAGTTAGAACCACTGGAGGTTTGTGCTCCCTGGCACTGGTGTGCAGCAATGAATATTTTATAGGAAAGGAAATACTTAGTGTCTGAATCTTTTTATAGCTCTGACACTCCCATGGGTGTGAGTTGCCCCTCGCACCCACACCCTTTGCCAGCACTCACGGGGCTGAGCCCCTGCAGTGTCCCCCAGCCCCCCAGCATCCTCTGGTCCCACTGCCCACAGCATCTGCCAGCCCCACGCCCCGCAGGAGCCCTGTCCCATGGCACAGCGTTCCTGGGAGATGCAGGGGAACAAACCAGGGAAATGCAGCACAATGGATGGGGGAGATCAGTGGGCTGAGCATCTTGATCTGATGCTTGGGCATTGGGGGACGCAGCAAAACCACTGTGGAAGTCCCAAGTACGGATTTCTGTAGGGACAGGACTCTGAGCACCGCACTCTCTCGTGTTTCTGCCTGGCTTTAGACTTGTCAGGACTCTGCTGTTTCTCTTGTGTCATGCATCCTCTCAGTTCCCCCACTGCGTTTCGTGTCCAGAACATGGACCAGGCAGGATCCGTGGGCAGGGATGTGCAAGCCCTGCGGCCGTGGGTCTCCCATGCCAGGCTGTTCCAGCCCCACGCTGCTCCAACAGGTACCGAGTGAGCCTCAGCTGCACCGGTGCCTTTCCTCGGCAGCGAGGGGCTCTTGCCTTCCCTCGGTAGCCGGCCACCCTGCCAAGCTGTGCCCTGGCCCGGAGATGACAAAGTGCCCTTTAGTTAATTGCAGAACGGATCGCCTGGAGTTAAAAGTTCTGATTTATATGACTATGGCTCTAACTGCTCAATAACATGGGCCCGTAATCTACTTTCATTTCAAACAGAAGGGTGATTTATGGGGCAGCATGCCGCTTTAGCTCAGAAATGAGGTGTTCAACATATGCTCTGTTGACATAAATTTGGAATTTATCGCTCCTGTCAAAACTGCCTGTTGGACAAAGGTGCGCATTAAGGCAATAAATGGCTTGGAATAGTTTTCTGTCAAATTTCCTAACCATTGTATTCACTCTGTTTGAGGGGAAAAATACACACTTAAAAGTAATCAAACAGCCAAGAGCCATGTGTCTTTTTCAGCACAGAGGGAGGGGAGGGGAGGGGGTCTCCCCTGCTTCCCAAAAGGGGTTGGGGAGGGGCTGGGATGCAAGAGTTCCTCAAGTAAAGAGAGCAGAAGGCTGTTTTAGGCAGGGTTTTAGGCAGGCAGAGCAGAGATTCGCTTGTGGTGGCAGTGGGACACTTGCAGGGGTCTTTAGGTGCCAGACCTGCACCCGTGCCCATGCCCAGTGTGCTCCACCAAACCCCTGCACCCTGCCAGGCCCTGCCAAGCCCCTGCATCCCCAAGCTCTGGTCAGCGGCGTTTGCCACCGAGCCCGGCCTTTTCACACAAAGCACCCTGTGGGGAAAACTCATAATTTTTACACCACGCAGTCTCGCTGGAGTCGCCGTGCCTTTGAAGTGCTTTTTGTGGGGCATTTACAGGCCTTTTTAATTACCGGCAGCTTGCGAGGGGCCAGCCTCTCGCCCGGCTTTTGTTTGCGGGGCTGGGCAGGGAGGGGGGATCGCTGGGCTTGCATTCCGCCTGGAGAGCCCCTCGCCAAAGCCTGGGCTGGGGCTCCTGGGCAGGGCTGGATCCAGGCCTGGGACTGTGCCACGGGCATCCCTGTTGCCTGGGCATCCTCATCGCCCTGGGCCACCCTCTGTGCCAGAGCATCCTCGAGTGATATCTCATCACCTGGAGGCTTTGGCTGACTTTGTTTCCACGCACTTCAAGAGGGACATTGTGTAGGAATGAGAGGAAAACCTTCTTTTTACAAAAAAGGCACTTTTCCCACTTGCCTCTGCTCTCCATCCCATGGGCGCCTTCTTGGCTGATGTGCTTGTAGGGACCTTGCAGGAGAAAGAAGCACAGTTGCAGCCTCATGTCAGAATAATAAAACATGGTTTATCTTTTGGCACGGAGTTTGGGCAGCGCTGGCATGTATTTTAACGCCCTTCACTCCCCCGCCCCCTCTTTCTGGAGGCACAACTTCAGAAGCACATATTGATCTTTCCCCTCAGATCTTAACAGCCCGAGCAGCCGTAATACCTTGCTTACATCTGCCAGGTTTTTGTGCAGTTTTGCAACATCTCCTTAATCCGGCGAGCAGAAATAGAACGTTTCAATCATATTTCGCTACCGGGAAATGGAGCAGATAAAGCTCTTTAAGACCTTGTTGAAAGGGACCGTGCAAGATGGCGAGTGATAAGAACGTCCTAGAAGCAGGCGCCGAGCGGAAAACTTTTGTTGCCACTGAAATTTGTTGATAGAGATATTGCAACTAAATTACTCTTTGAGCACCCCTGTGCCCCATTGAAACAATGCAGAGAGGATGTGAATTGGGGACGTGGTAGTGCCCTGGGCAGTGGCAGGTGGATTTCCAGGGCACTGTAACACCAGTGGGGTTGGGGGTCTCCTCATTTCCTTATTTCCCCACTCTGTGCTGGGAAAATGGGAGAAGAGGTTGAGCCAGCCATAGGTTTGGGAGATGCAGAGGAAGGAAGCTTGTCCTTCTGTTTCTCTGTTTCTTGAGACTTGCTTAAAACAACCCCAACCCTCCATGTTTTACTTGAAAAAATTAACCAGTTAGACTGTAATTCAGGGAAAGGTGTTCTGGCCTCAGAAGGGGCAGTGTGGACCCACAGCATGACGTGGGTCTTCCTAACAAAGTGGTTTTAGCCTGGTGTTAAGTGCAGGAGTGAGCTCAGCCCAAGCCAGGGAGTGTGACAGGCATGTCCCAAATTAAAAATGCAAAATGAGAAGGTTGTCACTTATTGAGCTGCTCGTTGGCAGCGGAGCCCTGTCAGGAGGCTTGTGTTTTATTTATTTTTGCAGGGCGGATAAATCCTTTGGATTGTAAACCTTCTTGGCCTGAATTCGTGCATGACTCCTAATCCTCTGCTATGACACAGTGAATTCAGGACAAGCCTGATTAATAATTACATTATACAGCAAAGTTGAGAGTTGAAACAGGTCCTGCTCCTTCCCTCTCCCCTCTGCTCTGCAGCATTCACTCGCTGCTGAACATCAGGGGTGATGTTCAACTCTTCCCAAGCTGGTGTTCAGTATCCTGCAGGGTGGGATGTGGGGCTGGCAGCCAGGGAACAAGCCCCTGAGCCCCGTGGGGCAGGGGTGGTTTGGGGCTCTGGCTCTGTGCAGCAGTGAGGGGTGATCCTGTTGGAGTCAGAGCAGCAGCTGCTTTGCTCCAATAAAACTTACACCTCCGGGGAGGTGCAGCAGGAGCTCGCAGGCACATGGTCCTCGCAAGCCTGCACAGCTGGGGCTGAGCCCTCCCGCGAGAGGGGCCACATCCAGCCCTGGACAGGACCACTCCTGTTTTGTCTTTGGCAGCAAGGCAATAGAAATACTCTCGTCCTGCTGCGGCGCGGTGATAGATGGTGGCTGCGAGCAGAGGTCAGCACACAGCTATGGGCTGTGTTACTCCTCAACACACACAAATACTTCTCTGTTTACAGCATCCGATGTTGAAACTTTGCACGTGCTGCTGTCCCGAGTCCTCCCAGCCACAGCCACAGGTCTGAGCAGCTCAGGGTGACTGAGAGCAGCAGCCCATGCGTTTGGGGCTCAGGGGCATTGATCAGCTGGCTGTGCAGCACAGAGCCAGGTGGCTTTGCAAAGAGTCTGTTTGTCACCAGTGGAGGTGGGGAAATAAAGCACCAAGCCCCCATTCCTCATGTTCTGGGCATTGTGTCCCTCCGTGCCCCCTTGGCAGCACAGGCTGTTGTGGGGACCGAGCCTCAGGGTGCTCCCCAGTGGGTGGTGGGGGCTGAGCAATGGTTGGTCCCAAAGGGGAGGGGAAATGGGTCTGGGGGGAATGCCAGGGGCAGCAGCAATGTCTTGGAAAGGAGATGGGATTGGGGTGGTATTTTCAGGCTTGGACAGTGCTCCTGCAATGCTGCCTCCATTAAAGGTCATTCCACTTGGTCCAGAGCTTGGTCACCCAGAGGTGGAGCATCGATGCCTTCACAGCAAGGAACGGGCAATAATGCAGAGTCTGGCCACCGTGGCCGAGCCTGGCACCCGTTGCTGTGATCAGTGCCTGTGGGCAGTGCCGTGGGCACAGAGGCCCCTCCAGGCAGGATGTGGGGGATGCTGAGCCCCCCGTGGGGTGGGAGGCACACTCGGCGTTGTGCAATGCTGCCTGGGCGTAGCTCGCTGTGTACCTGGGGCTGCCAGGAAACGGTGAGTGGCATGTTTCCTGTTTGCGAGCTGGTGGCTCTGTTTGTTGCTTGTGATTTGTGTCATGCTGAATTTGGATGGAAATTGGGATTTGGTTAGAAATACACACAAACAACCTCTTAAAGTGGTTGGGGTTTTTTTTGGAGTACAGTGCCTTTTTAAAAAGCACTCAGAACATGGGGAAGGAGTTTGCCAACACAGATTTTGCCTTAACTCCAGATTTCAGAATTATCAAGTTTATTAAAAGACTCCAACAATAGCAACAATAACAAACACTGGTGGGGAGAGGGTTGTCTCCTCAGTCCTGGGGAGTCACGTGGGACCCCCCATCTGTGCCCTCCCTCTCAAGCCAGCTCTGACTCTGGGCGATGTGGGGGCTGCAGGAAGCACCAGGCAGTTTCTGGGTGTTGTTTTGGGTCACTTCCCCCCGTCCCAGGACTCACCCCTCTCTGTTCTCCCCTAGGAAGCTGCACAGTGGGATGAAGACGTACGGATGCGAGCTGTGCGGGAAGCGGTTCCTGGACAGCTTGCGGCTGCGAATGCACTTACTGGCTCACTCAGGTGGGTTGGGAGGGGCTGCTGGGCTGGGCACGGGGGTTGCTCTGTCTGTCCACCCAGGATGCTGTGGCTGCCCAGCTCACACGTCTCCTCTGCAGCAGACACGTGCAGCGCCGGCTGCGCCCTTCCCCGGGCAGCACGTTGCAAACTTGTTCTCCAGTGCCCAGTAATTTGATTTATTTAAATTTTCTTTTTTGGAGTTTGTTTTCAGTTCCTTAATTGTGGAAATATTTTCCAGACTAAGCAGCTTGGAATAACAAACTCTACATGCCACGCAGCTACTCATGGTCAGCTCTGCTTGTAGCGTGAGCATTGTTTCCACCTCGGGCCCCCACCGCAGGTTCGTTAGCAAAACTGCAGAATTAGGCGTTCTCTGACTAATGAATCCAAGTAGCAGGTTCACAGGCTGCAGGGCCTTTAATTAAATAGATAGGGGAGGGCTGGAGCGCTGCACTGGAGGGAAGACTTGTGCTCTGCAAGTCCGTGTCAGCTGATGTTCCCCTTGGGGTGCAGTCCTGGCACAGCTGGGTGTCTGATGTGGGGACCTGGAAACAGCCCGGGCACCCCTGGACCCCAACACCATCAGGAGTCCTTGTCCTCCTGCTCTGAGGACAGATCTCTGGGGGGTAGCAGGTACTGTAGCCACAGATCTGCTTGCATGTAGTTTGGCAGTGAAGCTGTATTCTATTTTAAATGCTGTTATACACTTTTATCTATATTTTACCTGTTTTCATTTCTTTTTCCCCATTTCCTCTTTTTCCTGGGGTAGGGGGGCACTTCGTCCGGCCAGTTGCTGCTTTCTGATGTTTGGTCGATAATCCTGACCCCATTCCCATCCCACTGTTTTTTGGGCCAGGACCAGCTTCTCAGGGTGGCTGCAGGCAGCAGCAGGTGGCTGGGGTGGTCCCTGGGATGCTGTTCCCCTGAGTGCTGGAGTTCAGATGCTGTTCCCCCCCGGCCCGGGGCTGAGGATGCTGCTCCCCCAGCAGTGGCACGCACGGCTTGTGTTTGTTATGGTCGCGCTGGCTCACAGCCTGTCCCTGGCAGGCAGCCAGCTTTGTGGGTACAGTATGTACAGTGAACGCTGAGCCAAGCTTGTCATCACACAGGATTAATTTTTTTTTTTTTTTTGTAAATCCGGCGAGGACTGGGGGGTGGGGAGAGCTCTGCCTCGAGCTCGCAAACAGCCGCTGCGAATTCCAGCACTGTTATTTATTAAAGCAGGAGACCTTTGCACCTCTTCCCTCGCCTCCCCCCGCCGCCAGCCCTGGACACGGGGAGGTTATGCTGGAGCGGTGCAGGGCTCGTGTTCAGCTCTGAAGGCAGCTTTGCCTGCACACCAGTGGAGCCTGTGTTTAACTGGGAGTTTGCAGTGGGATGGCTTGTGTCCCCTGGCACCCTTCTCCAGCCCCAGTGCCAAAGGGCTTAAGGGGGTTAACATCTGCAGCTTCCCCATCCAGGTTGGCAAAGGGCTATGGCAAAGGTTCCTACTGAGGACCTGGTTGGG
Organism: Zonotrichia albicollis; assembly: GCF_047830755.1. NCBI lineage: Eukaryota > Metazoa > Chordata > Aves > Passeriformes > Passerellidae > Zonotrichia > Zonotrichia albicollis. Next base: position 377,983 of record NC_133845.1, on the reverse strand, counting down.
GAGCAGCCCTGGGGGCTGTGGTGCTCTGTGGCAGGCTGGGCTGAGCACACAGTGCTGCTGTGCCACAGCCTTGCAGGTGCAGGGTAAATACTTGGCCCCATGTTGACTCTCAGTATAAAGTGTAAATGTAAAGCCTGTAATGCCATGCAGAGTCTTTCCCTACCTGCTGCCCGCACTGCTGGCAGACAGACTCTCAGAAATCTCTAAGGCTGACATGGAGAGTTGCCCTTCTCCCAGAAAAGCAAATTGTCAGGGAAGGTGAGGTGACAGACCCAGCTTGTTGGTTCTGTGGTTCAGAGCATCACTGGTTTGACCAGGGAGGCTGGTCCCAGCACTGCTGCTCCCTCAGTTGCATCCTCGCCAGAGCTGATGCTCAGTGATGCTCATTCTCAGCCTGGGGTGCTGGTTACTCAGCACCTGCTGTGAGCTGGGTTTGTTCCCCAGGACAGGGAGGAGAGGGGGTTTCTGTCTGTCCCCACCAGCAGAAATGGCTGCTGTGGAGATGGCTGTGCTGCCCTTCTCCACTCTGGGCTGGGAACGGTGGGAACAGCCGATAGTGCGCAGGGATGCTCATGGGCTGCGTGGGGGACATACAGGAAGCAGCCCTGCAGACCCCTGCCCTGTTGCTTCACACCCTCCCTCCCCACCCAAATACGCTCCTCCATCATCAGGAGAGGCAGAAGAAAGCCCCGAGGTCCTGTTGGGGGATGGACGAGCTGTCCAGGGAGCAGGGGCTGCCAGGGGAGTGGGGTCGCACGTGCTGGTAGGGATGGCACCTTGGACAGAAGGGGACGACACATCCACATCCCACCCTTGCCTCTGTCTGCCAGTGGAAGGAGAGGGGGCTCATCCCGGCCCATCCACCCCCAGCGAGCATCGCCCCGTCCCCTGGCGGGTGGGCTGTGTGGGCTCTGTGGGCTGTGTGGGGCTGTGTGGGGCTGTGCGGGCTGTGCGGGCTCTGTGGGCTGTGGGGGCTCTGCGGGGCTGTGCGGGCTGTGCGGGCTCTGCGGGCTGTGCGGGGCTCTGCGGGGCTCTGCGGGGCTGTGCGGGGCTCTGCGGGTCTGTGCGGGGCTGTGCGGGGCTGTGCGGGGCTGTGCGGGGCTGTGCAGGCTCTGTGGGCTGTGCGGGCTATGCGGGGCTGTGCGGGGCTGTGCGGGGCTGTGCGGGGCTGTGCAAGCTCTGTGGGCTCTGCGGGGTTCTGCGGGTCTGTGCGGGTCTGTGCGGGCCGAGCGCGCTCCGGTCCCCTCGCCCCGGCCGGTCCCGCGGCGCTCCCCGGGGACGCCTCCGCCCCCCCGGCCCGGCTGGCCGGCGTCCCGCGCTCGGTCCCGGGTGATGTCAGCGGCCTGCCGGCAGGTCTGGATGTTCTGCCAGCGTTCCCGCGTTTATGATCATCCGCAGATGTGCATCCAAGAACACACTGTACCCACAGCAGAAATTAATGCAGGCTTGACTGCCGGCCAAGCCGCGCACACGGGGGAGAGGAAGAAAGAAAACAAAAACTGTTTAATGCTGTTTATAAATTATACACTGGCTGATGAAAAATACATTTCTCTTAGCCCCCACCCCTCCCCTCCCCATCCTCTCTGCCTCAAGAGCCTGAACTGAGACCAGAAAATTATGGTTTGCTTTTTAGCTCCTGTTTTGGCCGGGTTCCTGGACCTGGCCGCTGGGTTGAAGCCAGCTTCTTGCTTCTCCCCGCCCTCACCTGATGAAATACGTTTATTTTTCACCCACCGTCTCTCAGCGCTTCCTTGGTTTGGCTGCCCCTTGTTATTGACGTTATTGACATTATTGACGTTATTGATGTTATTGATGGTGGGGTGCAGAGTGGGATGCCAGGACCCCTCATGCCCACCCCACGCATCCCATGTCCATCCATCCCTCACGATGTCCGTGGCCATCACTGCCCGCCTGCTTTCTGCTGGAGGGGGGAAACTTCCCAAACTTCCCCCCAGGCGGTGGTGCTGGAGACCCCCCTCACTTGGGCTGGGAGGCAAAAGGGGCAGGAGCCCCCCCGTCCCTGCCCACCCCTCCCCGCACGCTCGCCAGCCATTTACGCCGCTTTTGTGTTGTTTTTAATACCGCTAATGTTTATCATTTGCCCAACAGGCTTGACAGATTTTGTTTCCTGTCGAGCGGCGGCGGTGGCGGAGCCCCCCCGGTTGCCAAGGAGCCGCCTCCCCGCACCGTCACGGGCTGATTTGGTATTCCGCGCGGCGCCCCGCCGCATTTCTGTATGCAAGACAAAGTGTTTTGATGGAGGACGATTGCAGGAGTGTCTGGAGGCTGTTTGGAGTTTTATGGGCTGTGCAGTACGCGCCGTGCTCGCTCGCCGTGCGGGGCTGCCAGGGATGGGGTCTGTAATTTTTTCCCTGTGGAGAGGATGCTGCTGGAAAGAGTGGCAATGGCAGGGGCAGCAGGAAAAGGGGTTGTGTAAAAACCTGCCACTTTGGGATCCCAAGTCAATTATCATCATTAATAATTTTTATTATTATTTTTTTAAATGAAAATGCTCCCTGCTCCAGCAGTCCCTGTGAGGCGCAGGAGTTGGTGGCACTGCCTGGCCAAGGCTGGTGATGGTGCTGCTGCTGGCCACCACGTCAGCCAGCCCCAAGCCCCTGCTCCATCCCTCCGGGTGCTTTCCCAAGGCTCCCCAGGGCAGCCCATGCCACAGCATCCTTCTCAGGCGAGTTTCCAGCACTCCAGCTAAGGTCCCTCCTCACTCTGTGCTGCCCACACCTCACTTTTTCTGATATTAGTTATCACCTTTCCGTGGCACTTTGGGAAGCAGGAGCTGAGGTTGACTCTCCAGGCCTGCTCTGCAGCTCTGTCTTTTTTAAGCCCTTCTTGGGTTTCTCTACAGTATTTTTTTAGCACAGAGATTTTCATGACTTGTCTCTTCCACTTGGGTGAAACAGGGGAGAAGGGAAATAACAATAACGATAATAATAATAATAATAATGGCAATAATAAAGATCCGAAAGCGGCTTGATGTGGGCAAAAGAAGAAAACAAGAGAATGGGATAGAGAACAGGCTAAATTTAAAATTGTAATTGGCTGACTTCCACAGGCTTGCGGGTGTTTTAATGACTCATAATAACTTCATTTAAAACCAGCTGAGCAGAAAATAGATTGGAGAGGAGCCTCAGGCCATTATGGATTTGTTTTTTTTTTTTTGACAAGCTCTGTTTTCGGCAGCCAGGAAGGCACTCGCAGAGGGCTCGGCTGCTGCGCTCCCCGAGTTGGTGGTCTGCCCAGCAGAGATTGTATAGAAGCTGGGCTGGCTCTCCTCTTTTTTTCCCTTTTTTTTCACTGATTAAAAATAGATGCCTTGAGGTATTATTTTAGCATCACTGTGGTTTGGTGCTTTTTTCTTTGCACTTCTGATGTGGTAAACGGAACATAAATAAAATTGTTTTTGAAATTACTGAATTAATTAGGTAGTAAAGCAACGGCAGTGCATAAATTTTCTTGCCGATTTTTTTTAATCCATATTTCCCCCCTCACATCTCCATCTTCTCACCAATTACAGCCTGTTAATAATATACAATCCCAAATTTTTATTAATCGCTTCTGCTGAGGGAGGGGATGTCACATTCTACTGATGGGGCCATTGTGCCAAGCCAGCAGTGGGGAAGGCTGGATCCTTCCCCACCCCTCTCCTCACCAATTTCCCATCTTCCTCCTCCCTTAGCCATCTTCCTCCTCCTTCTGAGGTGCTAGCAGTCCCTCTTTTTGCTTTATTCCTTCTCTTTTCCTGAGCTAGAGCTCAGCATGCCTCTTCCATAGCCCCACGGAAGTTCCTCCTCTCCAGTAAAGTAATTAAATGATGGGCATTGGGAGGGACTGTTGGGATGATGGTGGATAACAAGATGAACTTTGCCATCCAGCGCAGCGAGCTAGGCCTGGCTGGTTGGGAGGGAGCTGCAGCCCCTGCCCAAGTCCTGGTCCATGGGGCATCCCACTCCCAAGAGCCACCGTGCAGCCCGGCAGCCTGCTCCCTCACATTTCTTGGAGGGGAAATTAAATAATAGAGGCTCAAAAAGAGCTCCAAGATCATGAAGTCCAGCCTGAGTTCTGTCCCTCCTTGTGTCTTTGGTGGGCCTGCAGACCTGGGCAGCTTCAGCCTTGCTTGGGGGCGCATGGGGCGGCAGTGACCGCGCAGGATGGAGCAGCAGCAGCTCCTCGCCCGTTTGCACCAGCGACCTTTATTAGGCAGGGGCTGTAAATTTGCTTGTGCGGATATAAATGTACGGCAGGGGGCTGGTGCCAGCAGCAAGGCTCGCGCCGAAACACGGCCGATACTTGGCAGCACGCGGAGTCCTGTCCCGGCCCATCGATAAGATCATCTGCAGATATCTGCGCGTTGTAGGCGATACGAGGCGCTGGCTAAATATACCCTGCCCAAACCTGCGCCGATGGTTTCTGTTTAAAGCAGGGAGAAAGGAGGGGGGGAGAAGAGAGCCCTGCCATGAGCTCCGCTTTCCAACGTGTCCTGCTCCCTTTCATAACAAACAGCAAGCCGTGGTGGTTTTTTTTCTGAGCCCTGTTATAATAAGCTCAGATGTTGGATGACATTTTCCCAGTGACTCACATAGTAAAATTAACCTTGAACTATTTACATATTCAATCGCCGCCCTCCTCCTCCTCCCCCTCCCCGCCGGCGTGTGTACATTACAGGAATTCTGGCTCCGTATCAGTTTTTTGTTTTGCTGATGAGAAAAGAAAAAAAAAAGAAAAAAAAAAAAAGAGAGAAAAAAAAACAACCTCCCCCCGCCTGGAGTACACATCTACTTGAGGGAAAGAACACGCAGTCCTGGCCTTTGGAAATTGGCAGGCGGCGTGCTGTTCCCGCGCTGATAAGAGGTACTGTAAATAAAACTGTACGGCAGCGCCTGCTGTAAATGCCCCGCGTCTGTACTCATTGTTCTGACAGCTCCGGCTTTTTTTGGGTCCGCTGTTTTGGTACACACTGTGCTTCCTTATGTAAGCCAGTGCGCCCGGCTCCTCCCTGCGTTCGCCCTGTTTATTTTCGCCTCGCCAGGAATTTTTCCTCCCCCCGTCCGCCCGCCCCCCAGCCAGATGCTGGCTGCCTTTGCCTCGCCGGGCTGTGCCTCCCCCGACCCCTCTGGCCACGGCTTGCGGAGGGCACTGGCACGTCCCTGCTCCCGCTAATCCCATGTGGAAATGGGGGCAGGCAAAGCAAGCCCCGTGCTGAGCAGGGGCTTGAGACCGTGCTCGGTCTCAGCCCGCGGGTGCAGCGAGCCCCTCGAAGCGCGGAGTGCCCGGAGGGGTACAGCCCGGAGGGCACAGCCCGGAGGGCACAGCCCAGGAGGGGCACAGCCCGCAGGGCACAGCCCGCAGGGGCACGGCCCAGAGTGGCACAGCCCGGAGGGAACAGCCCGGAGGGCACAGCCCGCAGGGGCACGGCCCAGAGTGGCACAGCCCGCAGGGCACAGCCCGGAGGGGCACAGCCCGCAGGGCACAGCCGGCAGGGCACAGCTGCTCGGAGGGGCGCGCACCAGCAGCCGCCCTGCCCGGGCAGAACCTGTTGCTGCCGCGGTTGTTGCATCCTCACGGATCGCGGGCTGCCACATCCTCGTGGATCGCGGCGCTGGGGCCGGCGGAGCTTTGAGTGGCGATGGAGAGCCATGGAGAGCCATTGCCTTGGCAACTGCGGGCTGCGCGCTGCCCGCGCCGAGTGCCGGGCGGAGGGCGGCCCGGCTGCTGCCCTATCGATCCGGCCCCTCGCTTCTCCCCATCCCGCACCTTCAGGGACACGCTCCGCACTCCTCCTCTCCCTGCTGTGCCTGGAGAGGGCACCCCCGGCAGCGCCGCATCCCAGTGCCCCACATCCCTGCTGGCGTGGTCCCCTGGCAAGTGCGAGGGAGCCACCCCGGAGCACCCCAAAGTTTGGGTGTGTTTGCCCCTTGGGAGCCGCCAGCGGCCCAGGTGCACTCGGGTTGTTTTGAATGCAAACTTGACATCGCAGCGAGGGCGGCGGGGAACAACATATGCACAGTAAACAGGCAGACTGTCATATTGATTAACAGATGAGACCTCTATTATCGATCAGCTCTTGGCGAGAAAATTTATCACTTTTAATTTCACCGCTGCCAAATATTTCTGCCTGCGAGCCAGCCGTTACCGAGACAATTTAAAGGCAAAGGAATTCTCTTTCCAATGCATCTTGTGATGCCTCTCTCCCTGTCGCCTTCTCTGCCCACCTTTCCCCAGACCCCACCCTGACTGTGGGCTGGAGGGCTCGGTGGGGTAGGAAGGAGAGGGCAGAGGCAGTGTGGACCCCTGAAAATGGGCAGCACAGCATTCTGCGAGGCAGTGCCCTCACCTTGAGTCCTGCTCTGGAACATTTAGTTCCTCACAACAGATGAATCAAACCTTGAAATGGGGCCGTGGCTTTGTCCCACAATGCTGTTGGATATGGTGTGTCATTAATCTGGTTTCTTCTAGAAGCTACTTATCTGCTGCTGGGCATCCTGGGTTTTTCCTTGCCCAAACCAGCAGCACATTGATTGTAATTTTCTAAGAATTGCCCCAAATCCCACATCTCTTTCCAATAGTCTGAGATGCCTCTGAGCTTCTTGCTCAGTTGTTGCATTCCAGCCACATCCCTCATCAGGTGCATCTTTGGGTAGCAGCAACACCAGCCACGATGGGAAGGAACAGGAAACCAATTGCAATTGGATAAGTTGCAGTGCTAATGAAATGCATTGATATTGTAATGATTTTAAAAAATAATAATAATCTTTTCCTGGCAAGCAGCTCTGTATTTTGCTGTGATGTGCAAGGAACAGGAGCACAGGGCTGAATGAGGCACTGCTTTAGCTGGCTGCACAGGGGACACTGAGCATGAAACCCCTCCATGCACGGGAGTGTTAATGGCAGCAGCAGTGTGCAGGTGCATGCTCAGGTGTGCGTCCTTCTGTCCCTGGAGTAACACTGCTGTCCCTCTCTCTCCCCAGCGGGTGCCAAGGCCCTGGTCTGCGATCAGTGTGGCGCCCAGTTCTCGAAGGAAGACGCCCTGGAGACGCACCGGCAGACGCACACTGGTACGTGGCCTCCCCTTCCACCTTCACTTAGGTGCAGGCTCTAACATTTGGGCTGCCTTTGTCACCCTTTGCCCAAGAGAGAGCTGGACCTTCTGCAGTTCCTGCCTCTGTGCTGCCCAGGCAGCCCCAGCTCCTCCTACACTAAAGCACAGCCTAAGGCACCAGTTGGTGCAGTGCTGTTACAGCGCTGCTCAGCCTTAACATGGGAAACAATGACAGAACAAATGTGAGGTCGTTTGCCCCCTTTGCAAGCAAAGCTTGTTCCCGTCCAAACACCTCCCAGAAGTTGGTTTCTGCCATGTTTCTGCTCTGGCACTTCCCAACCCCTCAGTGATGCCACCATCAGGAACACAAGGATCTCTTCAGCCTCTTGCAAAAGCTGCCGTGCTTGGGAAAGGTTTGCCTGGGGGAATTCACAGCCGGGCAGACCCAGGTGGAGCCCTTCACCCTCCAAATCCAGACTGGAGCAGGACAGAGCGCCTGCTCCTCCTGTGCTATATTGGGAGCAGTTTAACTGAGCACAGGCTCATCTTTCAGTGCTGAAAGCCCTGATAGAAATGCCACTGGCAGTGAGTTTGTGCTCGGGGCTGGCACAGAGAACCCGCCCGACTTCACGCTGGGGGTGTGAGGACGGATGCAAAGTGCTGTGTCACCGGCTGCCACCAGGTCATGGAGCTGTGCTGGCCAAACACCACTCCATAAATCTTAAAGTACTTGCCCTCCCTGTCCATGCCCTTACAGCTGGAGGCTGGGTTTGGCCATTCCAGGTCTGTTTTGAAGCCCTCTATGCGTGGGCTGAGGAGACAGGCTGTGAAGGGCAGCCAGCACAGTGAGGGACTGGCTGCACAGGGCTGAGCAACCCAAGCCCAGGCAGGGGGGTCAAAGTGGCCAAGTAAAAAGCAAATCACAGCTAGCTCCCCCTTTCCTTCTATTTCCCAGACCCACTGAGCATCATGGGCTCACAAGTGGGAGCCCAGCCATGGAGCTGAATGATGCCTGCACCCCAAACCATCCTGCAGATGCAGAGCAGTTTGGCTAACAACCCTGACATTCCTGTAGGGATTGAACCTGCTTTGGCTGGTGAATCCTTGGGGCTGGATTGTGCCAAAGCTCAAAGATCAATGGGCAACCAGAGCAGGGGGACACAGTGACCCAAGGGGAGCTTGTCATTATTGCCTCCAGCTGCTTTGAATGATGGTAACACAAAGCCAGGCTGTTGTACATGTGCTGCATCAAGCACTGCTCATCTCCACAGCAGAAAACTAACACCCCACTTCCTGAGGCAAGGCAAAAAACAAGAATAAATTTAAAAAACAGTTCCTACTTGTAAGCACGGCGCTGGCAGGGCTGTGTGCAGCCCCATAGACACGGGGCTGAGACGCCCTCTCCGGGTGTGCACTGTCCTTGGCCCCCGTCCCGCTGCAATAGGAAAAGCAGCAACTGTTTTGGCTCATCTTCCAGAAGCACGGGCTTGGTGCTGGGGAAGAGAGCATGGAAAATTCCTTACCCTTCTCCTCAAATGTAGAGGAAAAAACAGAATGCATTGAGATGGCAGCCTGAGTAGCCCCAGGCAGCACCGCTGGGAGTCGGGATGCGCACACGAGCGGTGCTGGTGCTAACGGGCTTTGGGCTCGTGCCGACGTTTATAAATATCAGAGGTGACTCGTCTCGAGTTTCCTCCCGTGTGCCAAGGCAGTTAGCGCACGGCAGCCGGTGTCAGTCAGCAGGACAGCGCAGATTTACTCCTGACCCAGTTTCGCGTGGGCATGAGCAACACCCACTACAGAGCACGTTTGCATCAGCAAGTAGTTGGAGTTTTTGATTTGTGGGGTTGGCATGCCCCCAGCCGCGCCACTAAGGATGGAGCAGGACCCTTCACACTCCCTTGCCCCCATCCCCTGGGTGCATTCCCTTCCTACATCCCATACTCTCATCCTCATATCCCTCGTATCCTCTGTCCTGAGACACCGGTAGCAGAAAATAATTAATAAAACCAACATGTAACTGAAAATTGAAAAGCTCTATATCTCCCCCCCTTTTCTTCCCCCCTGGTTTTTTCTTTTGCTGGGATGTTGGTAGCGTTTTGATTTAATAGTTGGCCAAACACAAGGGTCTATTTTATTCAGAGTTTACAGGCCTCAGGGCTGTTATTCCTCCAAATTTAATAGCATTGAAATTGCAGGGTTGGCGATAATTTGCCTATCACTTTCTGCTCTCCCATTGATGTTTATTGTCAGCGGGATGGAATCTCAATCCGATTCACTTAGATAACATGTCTGTTAAACATTTAGATAATTGTGCCATCATTAACTTGTCACATTATTTTAGAGATTCAAAACAGTCGTGCAGTATAAGCGGAGGTACAAAGGGAGAAAGATCTGGCGCGTGAGAGCAGGAACCCGGGAGCAGAGGTGGCAGGATGCCCCCGCGCTGTCTCCCATGGCAAGCGTTGCTCAACGACCGCACGGGGATTTTTAAAAATTTTTAAATTATTTTTGCTTTTTATGCCAGTGCTCTTGGTGTTTTTCCATAGAAGAGCATCCCAGCAACCCCATAACTGTCTTGGGTTTGCCAAGGAATGCGTGGGAGCCCGGAGGAGGTGGAGGGGGCATTGCGCCGGAGCTGCACTGTCACACGGGCACGCACCACCCCTGTTCTTGGCAAATGTACATCGAGTCAAATTTATTACATATTTGTCTTATCTCCTCACATTTGCTTTGCTTTCTCTGTCTCAAAATGGTTCCAGCCCAAAACCTTGCAGTGATGCTGCAGATGTATGGCACACTGCTACTTCCAGTGTGGAAATGACAGATTTTGAGCAAGTGGAACACAACACGTGAGTTTGGTGATGTGAGCTATAAATCACACTGAAAAACAAATTCTGTTTGCCTCACACTCGGTGTGGCACCATGATTAATGGTCAGGCCAGCGCTTCACTGGGATGCTGGCATGACTCTGCCAGTGGCTGGGGCTTGTCTCAGTGGTGCCACTGGCCACCAACAGCCATCTGCAATGTCCCTGCTCCAGCAGCAGATTTGGGAGATGTTGTTTGTGGCTTGTCCTGCTGCATCCTCTTCCACAGTTTGATCAAAGCAATGGCACAAGCAGCCAGCACAAGCAGCTGGCACACTTCCTTACCAAAACCAGCCTGGCATCTTCCTGGGCTGCCTGTGCCTTTCTGTTACTGTTTCGCAGGACTCAGGAGGGTTTTCTGAGAGCAACCCAATGAGACTTTGGGGGGAAATGCCTCTGGATCGTGCTTTTTCTCCATAGCTAGAGATAACGCACTGTAGCATTAAGTATGCTTAGAGGTAATTATCCCTGCGCAGCCCCGGCGGGGGAGGCTGTGCTGGCGATGCCGTGTGCGGCGGACAGTCGATGCTTCGCACATTTTCTCTTGGTGCAAGAGTGGATTCTGGACGCTCAGGTGCCGGCCCCAGCTCACAGAGGGTCTGGGGGCAGTGGGTCCTAGGGGTGCAGCACAGAGCCCCTTTGTCTGACAGTAATGTCCTGTGACAGCACTTGAAATCTGAGTCCTGGCGCGCATTCCTGCAGCCGGGAATCTCCCTGCCTCCCAAACCACGGCTGCCCTTGTCACTTTGACAGCAAATGGCAGCAAGAGGTCCCTGTGCTCCTGGGTGCACACATGGGGAAATGTGATGAGGCCAGGCATCGTGCAAGCTGGTGGATTCACCAAAAGCAGCGAGGAGGTGGGAGCGTGGCGGAGCCGTGCAGCCACGATGGCATCGGGGCCAATGGTCTGCCTTTAATTTTCCTGTGCAAATACTATTTAAAGCACGATGAGAAAAGCCCTCTCACTAAGCTACGGAGAAATCTTTCTTGTCCTTTAATTCTAGATGAAGGGGATTAGTGTGAACATATTTAACCTCTGACCCATGGACAAAAGCATTATCAAATTTAGTTGCCAAGTGGCTCCCCATTTAACCAAACCAGTGCAGTATCACTGCAAGATTTTTCCCTCCCTCCCTTGAAAGCTTTAACATCTATTGTTGCCCTGGAGCACCGGAGGGCCTTGGCTTGGCTGCCTTCCTTTGCTGGCATTCAGGGTGCTGGTCAGAGCCCCATAGGGGAACACAGCATGACATGGTACTCACTGCTAGAACCCACGAAGGCTTCACAAAGCCAGCCTCCCAAAAAGAAAAGCCTTCTGTAAATGGGGCTGGTTTCTCCCTGGTTTCTGCATGCCCAACTCAGTGCTGGCCGTGTGCTGGTGGTGGCACAGAGGATGATTGGCCATCTCTCCAGAGCACAGAGAGGGGTCTCTGTCCCCCTCTGCTCTGGAGCACAAGGGATCAGCTATGGCAAGCTTGAGGATGCTCAGCATTTCCATGCTGGGCTTTATAAAAGCGGGATGAAGCACGGTCTGAGAGGCGGCCGGGGTCTCCTGGTCCAGCAGAGGAATGCCGAGAGGGGCCTCCCGTCAGGAGCCGGTGTCCGTTTACAGTGCATCTCTCATAAACCCGGCGGCGGGGGCGAGGGCAGGGGGACTGGCCCTCCTGGTATGTGATTGATTATCTGGTATTTATGCCATTGAGGACTTTTCAGCGGCTCGGGGTCAGGGGGTCATCTCATGTGTCTTGCTGCAAATCCGCTTCCTTTTGTACAGTGCGGGCTGGGTGAGCAGACACACAAAAACAGCTTTTTCTTTTCCTTGGGAAAAAGGGGAGGGGGGCGGGCTGGTGTCAATGAATTTTTTTTTTCAGCCTTTCCTGAATAGTGTCCTTTTTAATTCCAAAGAACTTTTAATTAAAAGTAGCAGGAAAGTTCATCTCGACAAGGTTTAACTTACCTTAGCAGTTACTTTTGTCCCCCAGGATTCGCGTCTCCCCGCTGTACAAAAACCCCCAACAACTGGGGGCCAGGCCGCGCTCGGTGCCGCTCCACATCTCCCTGGCTTTGCCGATGGGGCCTTTTCATCTTTTCTCTTTTTTTAATGATGGGGGTGCAGGAATAATAAGCAGATGCTGCGAGTCCCGGCTTTGTGCCTCACGGCAGCCGGTCGCTCCAGTGGCCAGGCTCTGCCAGGCAGCCGCCTCAGCACCAAAAAGGTCATTTTGTTGTTGGGGTGTGATGCAGGGCTTCGTGACAGCTCCGTGGGACTGGAGGGTGCCAGGATGGTGCCACCTTGAGCAGGAGAGATGCACGAGTGGAATGGACTGGCAGTGGGCAGGTGGTGCCCTCTGCCAGGTGGGATGATGGCAGTGGTGATGGTGATAGTGGTCTCCATGGAAAGACCCCTTGGTCTCCTCACCAAAACTCTTTTTTTGGGACATGGAGCAGTTTCAGTTAAGCAATAGTTCAGAAGTAGTGGGGGAGAGCTCAGGGTTTTCAGCAGAAAGTCAGATTGTTTTGTCAGCTGATTTCAGTCCAATTTCCAACTGGGAAGAGGAAATCTGTGAAGCTGGTGCAGTGATGACAAGAATGTGTGACAGCTTCCATCTGACGCAGTGGCCAGAAATGCCACCGTGATTTGCCCCAGAGAAACTGGTTCTCAGGAAGGCCAGAGGTGTCCCAGTGCACAGCTTCCTTGGGAATAGCAAGGTTGAATCTGGCATTCTCCAGAATGGTGTGAGCTTAGGGGAAAGCAGCACAAAAGGGAGGTGTTGCACATAGATGTTCAGATACCAGGTTACTGCATTTGGCCAGGTGATGTGTTTTGCCAGGAAAGGGGGCAGTTTTCTATCGGTACCTTTAGGGCTGGAACAACTGAGTGATGGTTTTTGCCAAGGATGATCATGAGTCTACCTGAACGGGTTTAATATGTGTTGATATATTTTGATAGATATTCAGTACAATAAAAAGGCTTTGGGGTTACTACTTTGCTGGGAGTATGTGCCTCCAGCTTTGGCCAGAAGGCTTTAGGGACTGCAAATGACTTCAAACAACTGTTTTGGCCTGAAAAAATGGAAATTGGGCTGGAGAGCACAGCACACCATAGGTGTGAAGTGTCCACATTGCAATCCCAGGCTAGAAGCATTAAAAGCTCAGGAGCTTCCCACCTCCCCCAGCCAGGAGGTGGAAATGCAATAAAAAGGATTGGCCCTTAAAAGCTCCCTCTGCCAGGCTTGCATAGCACTCAGTTTCTTCGGGAAGAAGAGGAAACACTGCTAAGGCTCTGTCAGTGTGGGCTGGGGTGATGCTGAACACATCCCTTCCTCCCAAGCCTGGGGACCCCATTCAGGGAGTAGCCCAGGGAGCAGAGGCAGCACTTTCCAGTGCTGGAAGAAGGGGTTAGGCATGCAGCGCTCCCGGGTGGCTTGTTCTGGGGACAGGGGTGTGTCTGGACCAGTGCTGTCCCCCAAGGGTATCCCGCACAGGCCTGGGGCTGCCCGTATCCCTTGGGTTGCACCTCCATGGTGCGCTCAGCACCCTGCCCTGGAGATGAGGACGCGCTGCTGTCCCCCAGGGCAGCTGATCCCATACCCTCCCAGAAGCGCTTTCCCGCTGCAGGCCCCGTTTGGGCCCACAGGCAGCGCGGAGCTTCGCCCGCGCGGGTCCAGCTGCCGCCGTGATTGACGCAAAGCCAGTCTATAAATAAAGTCTTTCTCTCCTCTCATAAAGACTTTGCGGTTTAGTTTGCTTTCAAGGTCAAGATCAGACCTTTCTAAATAAACACATATCAAAGGATCATTAGCGGAGCAGCACTGTTAAATTGAGATATTAACTTCTGTCAGCCGCGCGTTTCCTTTTTGTTCTGTAACTCGCGACTGCAGCGGGATTTTATTATTTTGGCCCTAGGCAGTAGCATCTGGCTTCTGTAGAGACTGTAAAAATTAAAAAGCAACACAAATCATTGCGAGAGAAAAGCAGTAAATTCAATGATAAGAATTTAAAATTAAGATGTTTCGGCGCTTTTATATTCTGCAAAACATGAAACGAATGAGTTGTGTGCCTGTTGCCATAAAGCCACCGCCACTAATCGTCGCCGGGCTCCTTCCCTCCCCGCACGTGCCCCCGTAATGACTGTGCCTGAGCAATGGCAGCAAACGCGGTGAGGGAAGGTGGTGATGATGGCAATGGGGACAGTGATGGAGATGGAGGGTGGTGGGGAGGGCACAACTGGGCATGGGGGAGCAACGGGCCACCAAAAGGGAGGTGAGAGGGGGATGCTCTTGTCCCACCCTGCTCAAAGGAAGAGAGAGGTCAAGCTACGAGGGTGTGACTAATGAGCCAGTTCACAAGGATACGGGACCACATTGTCCCCCAGGTCCAGATGGCCCCTGGAATAAATCACCCCCAGCAGGCATGAGCTGCCCGTGCCAGAGCTGCAGCTCAGGGCCTGGCACGCATTGCCCAGGCTGCTGCGGGCACCAGCACCCCATACGTCCTCCATGTGCATCCTGCCTGGGCTGTGGAGAGAACAGGAGTGTGGCTGGGTGGGAAGCAGCCCTGTGCATCACTGCAGGAGCAAAAAGTGAGGCATTTCTTTTGGGGGATTTGTTAATCCCCTGTGCTTGCAAGGTCAATGTTGTACGACTACTCTGAAACACCAGTTTTCCTCAGTGTTTGTGAAAGGGTGAGCTGGCATGGAGGCAGCAGGCAGTGCCAGAAGCTTGGCCTGGCCTCCTGTTGCAGTGGAGTGTCCACATCCAGCCCAGGAGGAAAACCAGCAGGGGCAGGAGAGCAGGCAGCGTCAACTGCTTTTTAAGAATTAATTTTCCGTAGTCGGTTAAAGTTGGGAAGAAAGCTGTGCTATCTCTAAGTAAATAATAATAATCAAACAAATGCCCCCTTGGGAGAGGTTGCCTTCCATAAAGATGTTAATTAGCACAGAAGCTGAGCTGGCTGAGCTGTGGAGTCCAGAGGCAGGCTTTGAAACTGGGATGATTTGGTGACTCTGGTACAAAATGCACACATTTCCTGTGTTTATCTTATGGGGGTTTTCCCCCCTTTCTCCAGTGACCCATGAAGGTTGTAGGGGCTGTTTGACTCAGCACAGTAATGAATGCCATCACCTCTCAAATAGCACTGGAGTGGGTGGCACCACACAACACGGCTCTGCACAACACCCCTACATCCAGGCTGGCATCTGCAGGTGTTGTGTCCCAACAGCAGCATTCAGGGAGGGCTCCTTTGCACCTGCCTGTGGGTGCACTTCGGTGCTGCCACCAAAAACACCGCTTTGGGTTTCATAATCATCCTGAAAACAGAATCCAAAACTGGGCTGATTTTCTTACCCTGCACATGAATCCACCATCATCCTGGGGCAACATCCCATGAGTCCTGCAGCCTCAGTGCTGGTGCTACCCAGGCCTGTGCTGGTGCCTGCTTTTCAACTCAGTGACAGCAGGATGTGCACCGTGTTCCCAGGGTCCCTTGTGGAAAGCTGAGCTGGGCACCTTCAGGCTGTCCTTCAGGCCAGCTCTGCCTGAGCTTGGGTGCTGGAGCTGTGAGAGGATGCTCCAGGCAATGGGCCCCTTGCAGCCCTGTTGCCTCTGCCAGCCTTCCTGTGGGCAGGGCTGGGGGGAGGGTTCTGTGCCCCTCTGTGGCCCCCACTGCCAGTGGCACCCTCGTCCCCAGTGCTGCTGTTCCTGCAGCTCCCCTGCAGCAGCAGCCAGCAGCGTTGGCTGGGAGGTAGGGGCTGGTAGAGAGCCTTTGACATGCTAACAAAAACCATCAGATGTCCCTGAAATCTCATCTCACGAGTGCCAGCAGCCTTTGGGCTCCTGCTTTGCATGGCCAGGATGTTTCGGAGCCGCTCGCCTTTGTTGTAAGGACAGCAGCAGTGTCAGGTCACCTCTGGCACATGAACCATGTGAGGTATGATGTTAAGCATGAACAGTGACAGAGGGAGCCTTGTGGAAGATCCTGAATTATAGGACCTGAGGTGAGGGTTTGGAGGTTTCAGGGTGCATGAGGCAGCAACAGGCTCTGTCAGCATCCTTAGACATGAGCATGCTCATGCCCGTGATAATGCTAGAGCCTTCCCAGTGTGCCCCTCCACAGCCTTTCATTCCATGCTCCTAATTATTTCAGCAGTGGATGGATCTGCTCATTTTTCAAGTCTGATAACATGGGTCTGAGGGCAGGCAGGGAAAGATGGCAGCGTTATGAAGAGGACTCAGGGAGGGGCAGTTTGGTTTGCAGTCTCGATGTTGGTGCCACGAGCCTGGGGACTGCCAGCCCCGTGCTGCCACCCTGCTGGGGCTCAGTGGGGATGATGGCTTCACCAGCATGGTGGCATCACTCCCTTTGTCCCCCCTGCGCTGCTGCCACAGCATCCCCGAGTCACCCCATTCCCAGGCACACAGCAGGTCTGGGCTTGGCACTGCTGCCAGGGGCTCTGGGGGGCCAGCACACGCACGCGTGCTCCAGCATGGGGGGAAAAACTTGAAGTCAAATGTCTGAAAGTCAGATCCCTTTTTAGTATGAATTTGCTGTATCTCATTCTAAGCACTAATTCCAATTTAATTGCAAGTGGCCTGAAGCCTCTTCAATAGGAGTAACAAATGGTTTGATTTTGTAAACTTCATCAGACTGCATTTTAAATGCGACACACTAGCCCGGCTCGAATGCCAATGAAGCACTGAAGTAGCTCTCTGTTTACTAATTATCCGTTTTTACTTCAAGCCACGCTGGCTGGCTTGTCTGATTAAATCGGATTTGTGGGATAGAGAACAGCTAGCAGAGTTTTCTCTATAGTAAACGAGATTGAAACTATGGCCCGCCTGGCTGCACACTGTAAATTATATTTCCTTTTAAAGGGGACGTGTCGCCTTTCTCCTGCAGTGCACCTCCCGCATCCATAAACTCCACCAGGGCCCGGTGCGAGGCAGACCCACCCCGCCGTGTCTCCCTGAGCCGAGCCACGCCGGTTTTTAGCCGGATTCCTGCTCCGCAGAGGCGGCGGTGGGGGCGGCGCTGCAGCATCCCTCGCCGTGGCTCGGACGGACGGGGCGCGCTGTCACACGGCGCGTCCTGCTCGTCATCACGTCCCTGCCGGCTGCGCTGCTTGGGGACCGAGCTGCTGGAGAGCAGGGATGTGCATCTCCGGCCTTGCAGCCATAGGGTTTTCCCTCCCTCCATCAAGCATCCCCCACTAAAAATCAGTTTTGGGACCACTTTGACCCAAAGACCCTGCGAGATGTGGCCAGCACGCTTACCAAGAGAGCGTCTAACGCCCAAATCGCTCCAGCTTCCACCTTGGAACCCTGTGGCAGTGCTAACAGCTGCCCCACTGGTGGCTTTCAGCTGCTGGCTCTGGCAGGGACACAGAAACTGGGGATGGTGGGCAGAGGTGGCAGCTGAACGCAGCGTGCGGGGCTGTGCCTAAACCTTCCCAGTTGCTAAGACTTCAATTCTGCGAGCTTGACCTACGCCGCCCCCTCCCTCGGTATCTATCTTTGTGCCCAGGGGCTTTTTATATTTTAATTTGCTTTTGAACGTCCTGCAAAATTAATGGCGTGCTCGGGGCCATTGTGCTGTGTACAGTAGAGGGACGGGCCCTCGGCGCCCGCCGAGAGCCAGCGCGTTTCCCGGGGAATGAATTGCTCGCCCGCCTTCACCCCTTTTAATTGTTGACAGTAAAAAGCGTTTAAATGCTGCTTAATTTGTAATCATCTTCCTGCAAAAAGGGGAGAAACCATTAAAATGTCAGGGAAATGAATAAATCCGTCTCTCACTGATTTGGGGCGGCAGCATTTCTTTATCAGGGGTGATTTTTCTTCCAATGGCTGAGGGCTGGCTCGGGGCTTCTGTGGCTGGAGCCCAGGCATGCACTCTCGACAGGACGCAGGGCTGAGTCCTGTGGCACGCAGTGTGGCACCCTCTCCAGAGTTTTGCCGTTTTTCTCCACTCCCCATCCTTCCTCCAGAGGTGTGACACAGTTGGCATGTAGCCTAAAGAAAGCCAAGCACCTTGGAGGCCGGCAGGGGGACGGTACCCAGCAGTGGTGCCTGCCGCGCCCCTCAGCTGCTGGAGAAAGTCACCTGCGGAGCCTCAGGGCAGGGAACAAGCGCTGCCTGAGCCCCGTGTCCCACCGCGGGGCTCGGGGCTGGGATGCGGGGCCACCTCCCAGTGCTCCACCTCTGCGCCCGGCCGGTGTCAGCCTTTGTGTCACGCAGATGCTCTGCTCTCAGAGCTCAACTGGAAACGTGCGTCTTCGCAGGCCCTGCCAGTACACGCTGACCTCCCAGTCCGGGGTGTTTATTTACTGATACATTACTTGAGGAAGAAAAAGAAGAGGAGAAATCAACCTGGCCTTTTGCAGGTCTCAGGAAGCAGCACCTGGGGGATGCCCGGCTCCAGCGAGCAGCCCTGTCCCCCATGCGTGCACGAGGCAGCTCGTCCCCATCGCTGTGGCTGCTGGAGTCAGCCCATTTTTATTTTTTTTCAAGCGGGGGCCAATTAGTTTCACAAATGAGGGCCCTGCGGTGCCAGGGAGGATTTGTTACGGCCCCGCGCGCCGGCCCGGCGGCATTGTCCTGCCCTCCGCCCCCACGGGAGCCCATTGTCCCCGGCCCCAGCGGGGGCTGCTGGCGGCAGATTTATCGGGGCCGGCGTCCCGCCGGCCGGGGCCTCCGCTCCGCAGCTGGCCGCGGCGCTGGGGGCTCAGCCCCGGGGACCTTTGACCCGTCCTGCTGTCACCGCCGGGGCCGCCGAGGGCCGCGGGGCCACATACCTCTTGGGATTTGCTGCGCGCTGCCCGTTCGGGGCTGCCTGCTTTTTTTTTTTTTTTTTTGCTTTTTTTTTTTCCTTTTGGTTTTTTTAAATTTTTTTTTTTTTTTTTTTTTGTCTCGGGAGCGTTTTGTCCGCAGCTGTGTGGGGGGCACATGAGCCCACAACCCCCCGGGATAAATCCCTGCTGAGGGAGAAAGGCAGCTCCCATGCGGGGCCACCTCTCTGGCTGCTTTTATTCCCATTTCACTGGGGATTTTTTCAGATTTCAGAGCATTTTAGGGTAGCCCAGTGCAAGGCTGAGATTGAGCATCTCCCTAGGCAGCCTCTGCGTCCCCAGCAGGGCAGAGCTGACCACGAGGTGCCACCACACCTGGGTGGGTGATGGCACGATGCCAGAGCAGGTGATGTGTGAACCAGGATGCCCTCCGGGATGCCCGTTGCCCGTGGCTCCCAAGCTGGAGGTGTGGGTCTGCCCAGGAGCGTCCTTCCCTGTCCCCTGCCTGCGTGCCGCTGACAGTGCTGCTGCCCATCGTGTCCCTGCCCCGTGGTGCTGCGGTCCTGGTGGTGTCCCTGGGGTTGGTTTTGGTAGTGTGGCAAGCAGCCCTCTGCCCCTGCTGTTCCTGAAGGCTGCACAGATTTGTTGGTTACCTTGAACATCTTGTGCTGCTAATGAATTGCTAATACAATTTTCTAGCTAATTTTATTTCCATAGTCCTCACATTTTAATGTCTCCAAAAAGCGAGCATTTATTTGCTTAATCTCCCTGTGTAATACAATTTGCAGTGACTCACAGTTCTGAACAATCAGCTATGCATAAGCGAAAACAAACTGTTTAGGGCTAGAGGTCTGAGGTGTTTATGGACGGGGTACAAGCACCTGGCTTGGGGTTTTGTCCCTATTGCATTGCTGCAGCCAGGTTTGTACCCAAGAGTGATGGTATGGAGCTTGGATCTGCCTTGGGGCTCAGGGCCACATGCAGCACAAGGGGTGGGCACGTCCCCCTCTCACATCCTGCCTGCTCCCCAGGGCAGCGTCATGGGGTGCTTTTTGGGGTTCCCTTTCCCTTGGGCATCACGAGGTCTGAGCTCAGCAGCTCTCAGAGGTGTGTGGGGATGCTGCGATCACCCAACAGCTGCCTTGTGTTTGGGCGTCCCTCGGCATCGCCAGGGCTCCCAGCTGCCTCCAGTGCAACGCGAGCAACTTCTCCCCTTCGTCTCTTTCCCTCATTGGGCCAGTGTCAGCAGGCTCGCGGTGGCCAGGGACTCCCAATGGCAGCTCTTGGGGTCCCTTCTGCTGCCCGAGCATCCCTGCTGCCACGGGGGAGTGGGACCCCCCCACAGTGGGGTGGTGGGCCAGGGGTGCCAGGCAGTGCCTAAGCAGGGTCTCTCCTCTCGCACAGGTACCGACATGGCTGTTTTCTGCCTGCTGTGCGGCAAGCGGTTCCAGACGCAGAGCGCCCTGCAGCAGCACATGGAGGTGCACGCCGGGGTGCGCAGCTACATCTGCAGCGAGTGCAACCGCACCTTCCCCAGCCACACCGCGCTCAAGAGGCACCTGCGCTCCCACACAGGTACGGCAGGGGACTCGGGCTGGGGCAGCCGGGAAGCGCTCCTTCCCCACGCCTTGAAAGGAAATAGGGGGAAGAGAGGTGGTTTGTGTTTAAAAAGCATGGAGGTGCCTGAAGTGGCTTGGATTTGAAAAACAAAACAGAAAAAAAAAAAAAAAAGCTGTGTGTAATAAGTTGATCTGGTCTGAGGTGGCACGTGACCTTCTTAGGGGGTGTGCGATCATATCCGCCTCATCAGCTTACGGCGGTAGATGCACATAATCAGCTGGTGCTCAGCCCTAATGGGATTAGGGCGACCTGCGCTACGTGTAGCTGGTGCTGCCGTGGCCCCACTGGGGCAGGGCTGGGCTGCAGGATTGCCGAGCGGGAGAGCCCGGCTTGGCCGCCTTACGCCGTGTCCTCAAAGCGCCCGCGCTGTGTCCTCAGCTCCTCCGACAGCATCCCTGGGCAGCTCCGTGGTCCTGGCCACATCGCCAGCACCGTCACTCGGGGCCAGTCACAAAACAGCCCTGAAAGAGCTGGCTCCTGGGGGATGAGCAGGACCGTGCAGGATCACAGCCAGTGCCACAGATCTTCACAGCTGCCTGCGTGAAGCACTACTCACCCATCCTTTGCCCGCACAAGTGCAAGGCTCATGTGCCCTCCTTGACACCACTGTTGTTGCTGACAGGGAACAAAATGTATCCTGAGGAGGGATGCTCCTTTTCTTTCTCTTGTCAGGCAGGGGCCATGCACACAATCTCCAAAAGGGATGTAAAGGTGGCTGCTGGGGGTTGTGCAGGTGGTGTCACAGAGGGTCGCTCTGCGCAGCCTGTGGCTGGCAGCTGCCAGACCCACACGTGGGCTAGGGGTCCCGATGTGGAAATGGGAATCCTGTGTCGATGATAAGCATGTTAATGCTGAGTGCTGGAGCTATTTATAGCCAGTAATCCGGTGACCTGGGCTGCGGGTCGGGCTGCGCGTGTCCCACCCCAACCTCTGCTGCTTTAGTAGCTCCCGGCTGTGAAAAAACACTGGGATCATCGGCGCTTTAGGAGCGTTTAATCGTGCCGTGTGGTGCCGTCCTGCACAGCTGCAGGATGCTCCCTCTTGTCCCATGGCCAGGGTGCTCCAGGGCCTCAGGCTCCCCTGAAAAGTGGGCGGATAGAAATGCGGTCTGCCTCTGACTGAAAAATCTGTCTTTGACTGTAGGATCAAAAGCCAAAGTGGCAGTTTGGAGCTGGGCACAGGAGGGGAAAGTCAACAACGGCCACAGGCACCGCCTGCCTTGCCTTTGGAGGGGGGCTCTGAGCTGCATCCGAGCATCCTCCTCCCCCCAGGTGCCCAGGCAGCAGCTGCAGGAGGGGCGAGGGGCCGCAGAGCTGGGCTGCGGCAAATGGGGAGAGAGTAAAATATCATTTTAAAGAGGAAACGAAAGCACAGGCATGTGAGTATATAACGAGAAGGACAATTTATGCCCAGGCACGAGTGCAGTTTGACACGGGGATAATGAAAAAACGTAGGTCATTGTGGATGACTTAAGCCTTCACAGCTGAAGAAAATGTATGAAATGCGGGGAACATTACACGCTTGGCAGCTCCGCACATCTGCAGCAGGACAAGTGAAATACAGTTCGCCATTCTTTACCATAAACTGTGCTTGTAGGATATGCGGCACAGAGAAATTGTAATTACAGTGACAAGACAAATCAGTAATATTTAAATATTCATGAACAAAGTCTCGGACGATCAATCTATCTTTATTGTCCTTGCCTTCGCGGCTGTAATAAATAAGTAGCTGGAGCCCTCACCTTTCCTTCAAATCATTCTGCCTTTGGTGCCAAACCAGAGTTCATTTATCAGCCGCCTGGTCTAGAGTGTGGGAGATGCCCAGGGCTGGGTCTGTGCTGGTGCTGCTGGGTGAAAAACCTGGAAATTGGTGGTGGGAGGGTTGCAGCACGCTCCAGTCTCTACCGTGCCTGAGACCCGAGCATCTCCTCTGTACAGGAGGGTCTGTGCACGGAGGGACCAGCACACTGCACTGGGGAGACTGGGACGCTCTGTCCTCAGGATGGCTGCCCGGAGTAAAAAGGCTTTGGAGCTGGTTTTGGTGTGGCACAGCAGTCACGGCAGCCCTGACCCCGGCATGTGCTTGCAGGTGACCACCCCTACGAGTGCGAGTTCTGCGGCAGCTGCTTCCGGGACGAGAGCACGCTGAAGGGCCACAAGCGCATCCACACCGGGGAGAAGCCCTATGAGTGCAACGGCTGCGGCAAGAAGTTCAGCCTCAAGCACCAGCTGGAGACCCACTACCGAGTCCACACAGGTACATGCTGGGGTGTCTGCGGCGAGGCTGGCAAGGACAGACTGGTGGAAGGGCTGGCATGTGGACCAGGGTGGCAGCCAGGGCTAACAAACCCGCGATGAGCCGGCATGTCACTATTGTAAACAGGGATCAATAGTCACATGGGTTCTGCTGCTCGTTCCTGGGTTATCAGCTGTGCCCACTGCGGCAGCATTGATGCTGGGCAGTTGGTTAGCACTGACACCCTGTATCCCACAGGTGAGAAGCCCTTCGAGTGCAAGCTGTGCCACCAGCGCTCCCGGGACTACTCGGCCATGATCAAACACCTTCGGACCCACAATGGCGCTTCCCCTTACCAGTGCACCATCTGCCTGGAGTACTGCCCCAGCCTCTCCGCCATGCAGAAGCACATGAAGGGCCACAAACCAGAGGAGATCCCCACTGACTGGCGGATAGAGAAGACCTATCTCTACCTCTGCTACGTCTAAGGGAGGAGGCAGAGGGGCAGCAGGGCCAAGTGGCAGATGACTGGGCAAAAAAAAATCCCACCAAACCCGCAGCATCCATGGCCTTGTTTGTTTTCAGTTCTCATTCGTTTCTTCTCGCCGGAAGGATCCTGCAGCTCACGCCGGACCGAGCGACACACCGGCCCCTTCTCCCGCCCCGTCCAAACTGCTCATGCGCCTGCTGCCCTTTCACCCTTGCTGCAGGGCAGATTTCACCCTTTGAACCCCCAGCCAGGCCCCCCGTCACCTTTGGCCTTGGCCACTGGTGCTGCTGGGAAGACCATGTAGGAAAGAGGCGCTTCCCTGAAAGTGTGTGTACAGCTAGTGCTCTGGGAAGGCTTTCACTCCTGGTGTCCTGTCACTGCATAGACCCTGCCGTGGATGCCCTGCAGAGGCCCTGAGCTCCCATGTGGGCTTGGGCCCCATTCTGGCAGGTTCTCATGCTCCCAGGCTGCAGCATCGCAGGCAGGAGAGCACAGTGCCCTGTGAGCCACAAGTGGTTTGGCAAGAGTGTCCTGGGGGCATCCTGGCCAGAGGAGGGTGTTTGGGACAGGGAGCCAGCTGGGAGCCAGGCTGCCTTGAGCTGTTGCCTGGTGTCCAGGTGGGCTCAGGGGCACAGGATGCTGCTGCTCTCCCCATGACCAAAGATGTCTCTATGCATTTCTCCCTCCTTCCCTGCCTTCCCGGGGCAAGGGTGAAGCCCCTCATGGGGAGATGCAGTTGGTTTGGTGATATGCAGTCAGTGCCAGTGTTGGAGCTGTTAGTATGTGGCATCACTCTGAATGCAGGGATCCTCTTTTCTTCTGCTGATTTGGGGCACCTAGAAGGTGCCAAGTGTGGGGTTTTTTGCCCAGCCCTCAGCCACAGGAGCCCACAAGTAAGGGGTGCCCCGTGGCAGGCGGCTTTGCTCGCCGCTTTTTTTGCTTTTTGTTTGGGTTTTTTTGAACTTTCTTTTGGAATATTTCCGCATTTAGCACATTTTACTTGAAATTACCTCATTTTTTTGTGACCTCATGAGCTTTTATTGATTTGGGAGGGACAGGGGTTGGCATGGCTGGGGTGCACCAGCCACGTGCCCAGCATTGGTGGTGGAGAGGTGGTGGGGCACTGGTGTCCCTGCCAGACTCCTGTTGTGCATTATCCTTACCAAAACTGGTATTTTTTGCCTGGCCCCATGGGGCTGGGGGTGTTGGTTCTGAAGCTACCTCTTGTGTTTGTTTTTGTTGTGTTTCTCCTGCGCAGCCGCGGGCTTGGTGGTTCCATCCCATGGTTCTTTTTTTGTCATTTTGCTGCGTTTGGGTGAAAAGGGGGGAAAAGGAGCTGGGGGTGGGGGTGGTGGGACAGTGTCTGGACAGTTTGGAGGGACACTGATGGCCCCTCTGTGTTTGGGGTGCCCTTCCCACCTCTCCTGGTGCCAAGCAGGGACAGGGCTGTGGGAGCAGCGTCCTGCCTGGCGCCCCAGGCCGGCTTTGCACGTGCGTGTGCCCCTGCGCGTGGGACAGCTGCTGCTCTGCGCAGGGAGGGCACCGCTGCTGTACAATCCGGGATGTGACTGTGGAGAACGGCTCGTTTCATTGTTGTGCCTAAGAAAAAAAAAGGAAAAATACTTTAAAAAAAAAGAAAACAGTTCTTTCACACAGAAAGTTGCTGCAATTTCTGACGTGTGCATGGCAGGTCCCCGTGGTGTCCTGGCGCTGCCAGACACGGGTGCCATGGTGCCATGGAGCACGTGGCCAAGCTCATGTGGCTTTTTTTTTTGCTTTAACCTCCCCTTCCATCCCACCATCCCTCTCCCTCAGAGACACAGCCCCCACTGCAACAGTGTTGGGGTCAGCATTGGAGTGATGCTGCTGTATCCCGGGCGCACGTCCCCGCACCGTTGGCTGTGGCGCAGCCCCTGCCACCCCTCCATATATATATATGTAAGTATATATATGTGTATCATAGCAGTGAGGACCAAGCGCCGCACGGGGCCCCGTGGTCCCGGGCTCCCTCTCCCCTGGCTTGGTGTCAGTGTCGTGAGCGCCTGCCCGTCCCGTTGCTCTGTGTTTTCGCTCGTGGTTCGGGTCCGTCGCTGTCCTCGTTCCGTCTACCTCAGCACCTCTCTGAGCCCGGGCGCAGAAGGTGCCCAAGTTCCCCTTTGGTTTTCTCAGAGTATCTATCGGCTCCTATTTTTTGTACGACTTTTCCTGTCTCACCGTTTGCTCCCCTGCGGTTCTGCTTGCGAGTCCTCTTTCTGTCCTCTAGCCACAGATGCCGTTAGCTAAAAGTTTCCTGAAAAATAAAGAAAAAGAAAAAAAAAAAAAAAACAGTTGTGGTGTCTCCTAGTTGCAGCTCTCCGCATCTGCCTTCGTCCTGTGTAGATTCAGATGCATTTCTTTGTAAGACTTCAGTGTTTCTGACAGAGGAAAAAAAAAGACAAAAAAAAAGAAGAATATACTGCTGCAGGTTTTTTTCTCTCCATGTGTCACTAAGTGAAGTTCGTGCCTTCTATAGCAAAGAGAATATTTTTTACATCCTACTAACGGTAGATTTTTTTGTAGTGAACATTTTTTGTATTTTTATTTATAAGTCTCATAAGGAAAATAGCAATGTTCAGTTGTATACCTTGAATCTGCAGTTAGAAAACAAAAGAACAACCAATAAAGTTAATTCCGTTGTCTCAGCCTGCTGTCTCCCATTCCTGTGCCCATCAAGAGGAGGAGGAGGAGGAGGTGGAGGAAGGATGCGTCCCACCAGCTTGGGGTGAGCCATGGGGGTGCCCACAGTGGTGAGTTTGGAGGTGCCTGCTCTGAAGGGGAAATTGAGGAGGTCCTATCCCTAAACCAACCCCAGTGGGCCGGGGGTCTCCCTGGAATGTCAGTGCCCCCGTGGGCAGGGAGCATCCCCAGCACGCTGCCTGTGCTGCTGCCTGCCCATGCGGCTCACCAGGGAGCAGAGCAAGTTTGCCTCAATGAAAGTGAACTCGTTCATTTAAACCTGCCTGCAGAGCCGTCCGGCCCCCCGCTGCGTTAATTATCCTGTAGTTCCCGACTGATTGCTGTACACTAAGCTTAAGCCCTCCTTTATTTATTTACTGACTACATTAACGGCAGCGCCTGCTCTCCTTTTGTGCCGTGGCAAACCGCGCAGCCCCGCACGCTGCCGCCGGCCTGAGCGGGTGCTGCCAGCTCCACCCGGCCCTGCCTGTGCCCAACACTGCCGTCTACCTCATGATGCCATCAGACATTGCTTCCAGCACAGCTGGGGTCCCCAAGGGCAGAGCAGCACTGAGTTTTCCCAGGGATGGGTGGCATGTGCCAGTGTCCTGCCCCAGCGTTTCCCAGCAGGTTTGAGGCGCCACGTGTCCATTCCAAGGTCCTGATGGTGTTCCTGCCTCCCCCGGTCCCCCCAGCACAGCCTCCCAGGAAGGCTTTGGGCAAGTGGTGGGGAACTTTGGTCCCGGTTAGGGCAAGCAGAGGTGGTCTTGCTGTGAGGAACCTGTGGGCTGCAGCGCCCCATGAGAAGGGAGGCAAAGCCCGGCCTGGCACAAAGGCGTTGTTACAACAACGGGGAAATCACGGCAGGACCGGGCCTTTGTGTGCACACTCGCACAGCAGCTGGGAGCGATTATGCTGCAACAATGTTCTGTTCCATCAACATTATGTCCTCATTAAACCTTTATTAGGAGATTAGATTCAGATTTATTGATTTTTTTTTTTTTTAAAGAGGAAAATCCAGGCTTCTCTCAGATGCCTGGAACTTTTTCCCACATGCAGCACTTCCCAAAGTAGAAAGAGGGCAAGGGGAGAATCAATCTTTCCTCCAGGACAGGCAGCCTCTCCTTCCAGGGAAAAGGACTGCTTCTTGAGGGGGTTAGGTTGGGTGCATGATGGCTTCCTAGCATAGGGAGGATGAGGACCAAAGCATTCAATGGGATACAGGGATACAGCAGCGCAGATGAGCATCTTGCAGTGCAGCCTTGGGGGACATCAGGGTCATGGTGGGGAGGAGAGAGATGGCAAGGCTGGCTCAGGAGTCTTGCTGCCCAGTACCCTCATCAAACACATGGGCCGGGTGGCATCGCACACCCGGGTCAATGGCCCCATTGGATTTGTCTGTTGGAGCGTTTGATGTTACACGAAGGCAGCTCATTCCAGAGGGTGTTAATTGCCCGCTGCACTGATCAGGTCTGTAGCACCATCGATCTCGGCAGGATCAATGGGCTGATTTAGTGTCTCACGAACTCTTTAACTGGACACCTCATCAATAGGCAGCCACTTACAGACCATCAGCGCATTAGTGCGGCCGGCGCTGGCAGGAGCCCGCTCCACCCGTCCTCAGCCCCCGTCACTCAGGGGTGAGTTTTCCTGCAGGTGATGGCTCTGAGATGGTGAGTGGGAGTCTTGCTCTGGGGCTGGTGGGTTTGAGGGCAGATGTAGGAGAGCCAGGTGGTGTCAACCCACCTGTCCCCCATCACCTGCATATGCAGGGATGCTCCTAGAACATGGGATGGGCCTTTACGGTATCTGCGGCGCTTCTCGCCTTGTGTCTCTGTCCTTGCAGGGGCAGATGGCAGCGGGAGCTGGGACCTGCTGCAGCTGTGATGGCAGTGCTGCCCCCGCATCTCTCCCCGTACCGCGTGCTCACGGAGCCAGTCCCGTCGCCATCCAGGTTTGGCCGCGGCCGGACGCGGGGTCTCTCCCACTTTGCTGAAACTGCTGAGCACAAGAATGGGGGATGTGCTGGGCAAGCATGCCCGGGGTACGATATAAAGGCAGCAGCCGGGGTGAGGGGTCGGGGAGCCGAGGGCAGCGGGACCCCTGGGGCGGTGGGGATCCCCCGAAGCAGGGGGGACCCCACCCGATGCCGGGGACCCCGGTCGGGAGGCGGCGGGGCCGGGCGGCGGGGCCGCTGTCCGCGGTGCTGAAGCCGCGGCCGGGGCCGGGCCGGGCCGAAGGCGCTCCCGGGGCCGGCAGGGGAAGCACGGAGAGAGGTTTGGGCAGGGTCATGGGGTCCTGGGGGCTCCTGCTCAGCTCCGCCTTCCCGCTGCGGAGCTGAGGGACGTGAGGGATGCGCCCGCCTGGGTCGACAGGCACTGGCGAGTCCCAGAGCCAGGGAGAACCCACCAGAGTGAGGTCCCCCATCTCTCGCCCTGAGCAACGGGCACTGCTCAGGCATCCCTCCACACCGACCAGAGGGTGCCCAGAGTGATGCTGTAAGCCAGGACGGCTGCCAGGTACACCCGGAACAGCAGCACATCCAGCACGTAGCCCACTTGCAGCCAGTCCCGGGCGAGGTCGCGGAACTCCTCCCGTTTCTCCAGGAGCTGGCGGATTGCCGTGGTCTCACGCAGGACCTCCTGCAGTGCTGCTGAGCCCTCGGGCCGGCCAGCAAGGGCCAGAGCAGGCCTCGTGCCCTCCACTGCCCCGCACTCCCGGGGGTCCTCACAGACACAGGGGGTCGGCTTGGCTGAGGGATCAAGAGAAGCAAATGTGAAAAATCAGTTTAGACAGGGAACTGGGGGTTGTGAGGGTGAACAAGGCACCCAGTTCACCATACAAAGAATGGCTATGTAGGTGTAGATGGCCACAGAGCACCTAGACTCCTTCAGTTCCCACAGGCCCTCTCTGTGCCACCCTTACCTGTGCTGTCATTGTTCTCCACCCGCCTGGACGTGTCCATGGTTTGCATCCTGCTTTGGCTGAATTTCTTCCTGTCCCGGATACAGAGCAGGATGGTGGCTCGTTCCAGCAGCAGGTGTTTCAGCCACTCGGGGACGTGGGGCTGCAGGTCTTGCTTGTGTACCAGGCACACAATCAGGATGGTCTCTGTCAGGCTGATGACGAGCAGTGCCATGCACACCACAAAGTAGATGCCTGCAGAGGCACCAGTGAGGTGAGTGACCTGCAAAGGCTCGTGCACAGAGCCAATCCTCCCTGCTGAAGTCTCAGGGCCCTGTGGTCTCTGCCCACGACTGCCGTGGCAGGTGGACAGGAGAAGCACCCTACCTATCAACGGGGTGCCGACGGCAGTGGCTGGCAATGTGTCGGATACAATAATGAGGAAAACCGAGTAGCCCAGCAGGAGAGTGATCTTGAAAGAGACCCTCTCCCCACTGTGGGGAGGTAGGTAGAAGCCCACAATATCCATAACCATCAGGAAGATGCTGGGGAGCAGCAGGCTGACGGTGTAGAAGAGGGGGCGTCTCCGGATCACTACCTGCAGGACAGAGACACAAAAGGCTGTGAAGGGTTGCAATGAGCCTTCAGCTGCTGTGGCTCTTTGCCAAGGAGAGTGAGGATGGGGGGGGCACTAAGGTGAGCCCGAGGAAGGGCTCACTAGCAGGAGCCTCCCACCTGCAGGCAGGAGCTGCAGCACAGAGCAGACAGGGACAGGCAAGTCCCTTCCCTCGTGCCACATCCCCGAGAAACGCGGTGGCCAAAGGCTCTTACATAGAACTTCATCTCAGCATAGCTGTCACTGCTCTTGACACTGAACTCCCGGAAGTGGCTGAGCACGTAGAGCAGCTCCCACTCGCCCTGGTTCATGAAGACACTCCGGTCGAACTTGACGAGCTCCGGCTGCCGCCACAGCGAGAGGTTGATATCGCGAACTGGGGGGCGGAGGAGAGGCGAGAACTGGGGGTACCCGCCCAGAGCGCGGGCAGCTGCGGCCCCTGCACCGGGCTGCCCGCCCTGCGCGCTTCCCCGATCCGCTGGGGCCATCTAGAGGGACGAGCCGCCCTGTGCACGGAGCTCCGGAGCTCCCGACGCTCCCCGGGACCCGAGCCCGCGGCCCGGCACTCACTGTGGTGCAGCCAGCTGGTGAAGGTGAGAGAGCAGTTCTGCACGTCGAAGGGGAAGTTGTAGATGTCCAGGCTGCAGGCTGTCATCACCTGGATGGGTTTGAGGTTCTGCACCTCCCCGTGATGGCTGACGTAAACGTAGGGGACGTGTGGGGACTTTCCAACATCCACGCTGAGGGACATGAGGGACAGAGATGTGGGCTGGAGAGCACTCTGGGCAGGGCTTCCTTCTGCCAAGTGGCATTTCAGGGGGAAACTGCCCACGAGCCAGGGATTTGCCTCCTCTTCTGCTTTTTTGGTCATACCCTTGCAGGCATTTCTGCCTCACATCTCCTCACCAGACTGCTGCCCTCTCCCAGCCCGAGAGGTCCCAGAGCCCTCAGGAGGCACTGGGAGCACCTTAAATCCCCACGGAGTGGGAACGACACCACCCAGCTCCATGGGAAGGGCCAGCAGCTCTGCAGCTGCCCCGGCATTGTACTGCCTGCACAAAGCCTTTCTCCTGGTATCTGGATCTCACCCCCAGCACAGTGAGGGTAATTACCAATGGTTGTGGTTAGCCAGCATTGGAAATGGCCCAGCTGCAGAGCCAATCCCCATCTGCAGCTCCCGATGTGGGGAGGCTGCCAGCTCTGTGCCAGGAATACAAAGCACGGGAGGGTACGTGCCCACAGTGGGTGAGGAGTTCCAGTCCCAGTGCATCTCTCTCGAGACCTTGGCTGCACTCACAACTCATTGATGAGGATGTCAGGCACCCAGATGCTCTCCACAGGGAGGGAGATCTGCGTCAGGTTGTCGAAGCGATCTGGGTCCCACTTGAGGAACTCATCTGTCCAGTGCTGGGGACAATGGAGAGGGGACTGGGTGGGCGAGGTCCTGCTGCTCTGCCAGCACACAGACCCCAGGCCAGCACCAAGAAAGCTTCCCACCCGTGGGAGGGAGGGAAGAATAATCCTTCAGCTTGCACAGCACCCAACAGTGCAAACCAGGGAGCATGAAAGCTGAGCCTTGGGGTTCATGTGCTGCAGAGGGATGTGTTTCCCCCCCCCACTATCCTGCAGGACTGCACACTTCTCTCACAGGAAAACACGGGGGTTTGGGGGTGCTGGATCCCGAGGGGGCCAGCAGGGAAGGGGTGAGGTTTTGTGGCTCCTCACCTGCCTGTACCAGATATAGGTGGTCAGCACCTGGTCCTTCTCATCCTGTGAAGATGGGAACGGTGTCAGAACGGGGACTGACCCTCAGGAGGACGGGCAGAGCACGCTGGCAGGATGCTGCACGCCAGGTACCCTTCCCCTCCCTGCGCAATGGCAGCAGAGCACTCACCACGCTGAGGATGGCGTAGACCATGAGGTCGATGGCCACGGTGGTGGTCGTTCGCCAGTCCCGCACAGGCCGGGTGCCCTTCTGGTAGTGCGCCAGGAGGTGGTGGGAGAGGCGGCGCAGGGCGGGCTCGGGCGGCTCTGGCGTCCCGGCCCCGGGCCGGGCACCTGCTCGGCAGAGGGACAAAGGGAGGGAGGGACGGAGGGAGGGAGGCTGCTCCCCCGGGGCAGCGGCTGCCGCCACCCTGCGGTGTGCCATGGCCTGCGGGGTGCTGCCAGCTGCCTGCCCTCACTTACCCCTCGGGGTTTCCCATCCAACTTTAATAGAGCTCCGGCTTCTCTGATGGGAAACAAGCCTGGACAGCAGAAGCATCACCTAGTATGTTACTGACATCCTGTGCCGTGCAGGTTGTCAGCGCTGTGACCTTCCCCAGCCCCAGAGGGCACAGCTGCCAGCCCTCACCTCTGTGGACAAGTGCCAGGACAGCGGCAGCGGGGAACCACGAGGGGCACACTGCCCCCAGGAAGGTTTCATACCATTCGCTCCCTCCAGGGACATTCCTTTGTTCAGCAGGTGGAGACGGGGAAGGCTAGAGATGAAGCAGGATGCTAAATTCGTTTATTAGGTATCTTGGTGTTTGCTTCCTGTGAAAACAGTCCCTTCACTGGTGCTAGCAGCATCAAGTGAGGGCAAATCGCCTTCAGCACCATGTCCTCACTGCCAGGCGCCTGGAACACCACGGCTGGGCCAGGGCAGCAGTGCTGCACCTGTGTAGCCACAGCCCCAGAGTCCAATTCCAGCATAATGGAAGAGACTGATTGGAATAGATCTATGGGAACTTGGGGAAAGCTACTGGAAGGGAATTTCAATCTCTATTTTAAGCTTAAAAAAAAAAAAAAAGAAAAAGAAAAAGCAACAGCCTCAGCCCCTCTGACATTGCTCAAGAATGGTAGGGCATGGTGCTCAGCCAGGCAGGCATGAACCAGCAGAGGCACTGAGATGGGGAGAGGCAGCAATTAGGGTGAGGGGAGGAAATGCAGCTGCTGCCATCACCACAGCTCGGGCCAAGTGACCTTCCCTGCTGCAGCTGGTGGCAGCTGGCTCGTGCTTGCACTCCTCCTTGCACCACCTTCTCCTCACATCCACACCACCCATATCTGCATCAGGATGCTCTGGCAGCAGGGAAATGGCTTTGCAAAGGGAGGACTGGGCTGGGTTCACCTCTAATGCTCTTTGCCTCTGCTCCACACACCATGCTGGTCTGCCCAGCCCAAATCTGTGCCAGGTTGTGCCAGCAACTCACCTGGTGAACCTGGCATGTACCTGGCACAACCCTGGCACAGCCCTAACACATGGGGACCTGTGCGCACAGCCCTTCCTGCCTCCTGGCCAGCATTGCCAGGGTGAGCATATCACTGTCCCCGCTCCTCTTCTGCCACCTTAGATGTGTTAACAGTGGGAGAAGGCTTGGACGTTGGGTGACAGGAGCTACATGACCTATCCAGAGATTTGAGTCAATAGCCTGCTGAAAACTGAGTTGGGCTGGTGCAAAACAGCTCAAGGATTTTTTGTGCTATTTCCCAGGAACATTAGATGAGAAAATAATAATGGAATAACAAGGAAATCTGTTGGCTGTCAATTTTGCACTGCACAGAGCTGCAACTGCAAACTATCGGCACAGCATCGTGCCCAAAACCCAGCTCTAGGTTGTGAGGAACTAAACATTCTATTGGAGGAAGCCCTTCACCAGGCAGGGGGCTCAGGCAGCCTCTCTCGGGCAGTGGAGTGCAGGCAGGAGACCCCCATATCCCTCTCCGTCCCCAGGGCCGGTTTTGGGCGCAGCTCCAGAGCACCTCAAGACCCCGCAGAGCAGAGCTGGTGCTAAGGCTGCACCACCTTGCTGCCAGCGTTACCCAGGCAGGGTAACCTCCAGGCTCTGCAGCGGAGCTCCCCCATGCCCCAGCCTGCCCCAGCCGTGCCACCTCGCAGCCGCACGAAGGCTTCCCGAAGAGCAGCCCCTGCCTGCCCCTCGGCGCGGCTCAGGTGCTGCCCCGTGCAGGAGCGCCCGGCCCCGCTCAGCCCCAGCCCTGCCCGCGCTCCCTCGCCTTACCTGGGCTCTGCAGGGTCAGCGGCAGCAGGGCCAGGAGCGCCCCGAGGGCCGCGGGCACCATGGCTCGGCCGGCGGCAGCCCAGCGCGGAGCGGAGCGGGAGGCGGGCGGCACTCGCGTGGCTTTCCCCACAGCGCCGGGCTTTTGAGAACGCCCAGTTAATCTCGCGATCAGCCTCTCCCGCTGCATCAAGTTTCAGGCTGGGAGGATAAAATGCTACAGGACGATGCCAGTGGGGCCCACCCAGCCATCCCCCACCCCCGCCCAGCCCCAAAAGAGCTTCCCCGTCCTCTGCCCCGGTGCCTGCTTGTGGCAAGGCGGGTTTGGGGTACCAGCATCATGTGCAGTGAGTGGGGGCACGATGGGGGAGAGGGCACTGCAGGTGCCAGGGCTGGGCCAGGAGATCCTCAGCAGTTGGAAAGATGGGGAAGCCCTCTGGGAGGCAGGGGAGGGGAGCCTGCCCTGGGATATGCCACTGACACAGGGTGGGTTTCCACCAGCAGGGGAGAGGGGAGCTCTGGAGGTACCAGGCTCCCCTTCACACCTGCGGCAGGTGGGTCTGTGCCACCGACAGTGGCTCTGACAGCCACAGGTGGGGGCAGCATGTGCAGCCAGCCCTTGGCACCCCTGCCTGGGGCAGCAGCTTTCCCCCAACCCCTCCAACCTGCACCTACACTGGAGTCAATTTTCACCACAGAAATTTGCATTTGTTGTAAATTTCAGCAAAAAAGGTTCTTCCTACCGTTTTCAGTTTCCCAAAATGTTTAACGCCTTGGGGCAAAAAAGACTGGAAGCAAAAGGCCTTGACTGGAGTCAAGAGGCCTTCGGTGCCCACCCATGCAGGGGTGCCCTGCTCAGGCTGCACATCCATCCCTCCACAGCATCAGAGCCTTGGGCTGGGCAGTGTCCCTCTGCCTGGCAGGGGAGCTTCCCCTCCACCCTAAGCCTCCATAATCTTCTGTATTCCTGTATGCCTACACTGTGCTTGTGTGTGTTGCAGGTGACTAGGTCCCCACAAAGCTGCCAGCTGCTGGAAATCCTGGGGAAGCGGCGGCCAGGGACCAAAGCCTGCGGCAGTGGCGTAGAGCAAATTGCATCAGATGCCGGCATGGAGTCACTTAAACGAGATAAGAATTAGTGCGGGGCCCTGATGAACTCCCCGTTGGCTGCCAACAGCGGTGTCAGGGAGAGAGCGAGAGCAGAGCTGGGGGTAATTTGATTTCTCGGCTCCGTTAGTGGCTGGCAAGTCACCTCCCAGGGAGCGCCAGCAGCTCATAGCGCTCTCCCCTTATTGAATCTGGGTAACGAAAATCACGGGCAGCGCCACCACGGTGCTGGGGACCGTGCCCCGCTCTGCCCCCTCTCCTGCAGCTCCTGCTCTGCAGCCGGCAGGACGAGGCCAAGGGGGCGCAGACTGCTCCAGTGGAGCCTCTGCTGCAGCATCATTAACTCTGAATTTTCTCCCTCGGGTTTTACATCTTCATCTTAAAGAGATTTTAATGTAGTTCCTATCAGCCCTCCTGTTATTGGATATCTAATTAGCGTGATCTACTGTAGGCTCGTGTTACACACACGCAGGGGGCTCTTGCGGGACGTTCTGTGGGACGGCTGATATCAATCGGCAGCGCCCAGATCAGATTTACTTTCCAAAATAGCATAATAGGATTTTATTAGCCCTGTAATCTGCTGCATGGTAATTGCTTTTCTGGGAATCAAAGTGCTCAGTGCCTGGGGCTTCCCACAGCTCAGCCCTGCGTCCCGTCCAGGCCCTGCTGCAGCCAGGCATGGCAGCATCTCTGCAGGCCCCATTGCAGCCAGGCATGGCAGCATCCCGCAGCCAGGCATGGCAGTATCCCTGCAGGCCCCATTGCAGCCAGGCATGGCAGCATTTCTGCAGGCCCCATTGCAGCCAGGCATGGCAGCATCCCTGCAGGCCCCATTGCAGCCAGGCATGGCAGCATTTCTGCAGGCCCCACTGCAGCCAGGCATGGCAGCATCCCTGCAGGCCCCATTGCAGCCAGGCATGGCAGCATTTCTGCAGGCCCCATTGCAGCCAGGCATGGCAGCATCCCTGCAGGCCCCACTGCAGCCAGGCATGGCAGCATCTCTGCAGGCCCCGCTGCAGCCAGGCATGGCAGCATCCCTGCACTGGATGGATTGGCACTCAGGCCTCTTTCCTGGAGCAGCCATGCTGGGAGCAGGTTCCCTGGCTGGGCAAGCAGGTATTTAGCCCAGCGCAGCAATCTCAGGGGCTGAGGGGAGCACAGGGGCACAAGCACAAGATCCCCAACATGGGATGGCATAAGTGATGCTCTGCATTCCCTCCTCAGCCCAACCTGAGCTCATCCCAAGTCCTGGGTGCCCAGCATTATGCACTACAGCCCCCTGGCAGCTCGCACCCCGTGCCATGGAATGTGCTGGGGGCTGTGCAGCTGTGGCAGGAGCGTGGCAGGGCTCTGCACAGGATGGGGTGCTGTAGCCAGGCTGGGGAGCACAGTGGGAGCAGGGAGGGACGCCTCCATTGTGGAGCTTGCCGGTGCAGAGCGGGCAGGAGAGGGAAGCAGCTCTCCTCCAGGCTGCCAGCACTCGCCTTTCAGAGCGCGTTCGGAGCGTCACAAACAATAAAGCATCAGCAAGGAGCCCTGGCAGCACAGCTGCCGGATGGCCCCGGCCCCATCAGGCGCCCGAGGCCGCCCATTACGGAGGCTCCCGCTGCCCGAATTGCATGTCTGCTGTGATTTAACGCTGCAGAGAGACACGAGATGAGCACGGCAGGCAGGCAGGGCACGGCCGGGCCCTCTGCAGCCCCGCTGCACGGGGCCCTGCTCCAGGGACAGGGCTCCTGCAGGAGGCCTGGGCTGGCTGGCACCCCTGGTCACTGCAGAGGGACACACGGGGTCTCTGCTCTGGCACTCACCTTGTGCAGCTCCCAGACCCTAGCACAGACCAAACGCTGTGAACAGCTGCTCAGCGTGGTGCCCTTGGCCAATTTAATTTCATTTAGGGACACTGGTAGCTTTGTCCCATGGATGCAAACTGCTTGGCCCTCGGAGAAGCCAAAAATTGCCCATTCCAGCTATCAAGCCCATCCTCACCCAGTGAAGTAGCCCAGTGCTTTTAAATCCCCCAGAGAAGGGATGGGAGTGCTTTCCTTTCAAGTCCTCTCTTTCATTAGACACCCTTGAGATGCTTGCAATATTCTGCCAGTTTCATTACCACTAAAGGCAGGCAATAATAAGAACATGAAGGTATTTGGAGCCCATTGCTGTTAATGAAGGAGATCTGGCTGATGCTGAGTGGGACGGCAGGTATGCTCACAGGATGAGCCCAATCCCAGGGCATGGAAGGAGAGGACATGTCTGCAGCTTGCTCTGTCTGACAGTGTACAATCTCCCCCTAGTAAATTATCTTGGATGTAACAGTGCTGTGACTGCACTTAACACTGCAAACAAATTGTTCTACACCCTAGTTAATTATCACAGCATTAATCAGGCTGCTAAATGTTAAACACAGCCTGGACAAACCTAGAGCTAAAAATACAGGTCTGAGTTTATCTTTGAGACAGGGAAATTCAGAATTTTTATGGTTAATAGCTTTTTTAAGGTAGGAAAATCCTGGGGACCCTTACCTAAGCAACAAAGTTTAGGTATAACACCATTCCCTCTGCAGTGCATGAGGGTCCCAGAGTGAAAATCACAGTGCCCAATACTACCTCCCTATCTCTCACTATTAATAGCCTGGCAAGCTCCCAAAATGAGTGGAATTTCTTACTCTGTTGCATTCAAGGATCACTGGTTATCTTGTTTATACTTTGCACATCAGGGAAAGAGTGTTCCACTGTTTCACCTTATCTACACTGCTACCTCCTCCCTCCTGAATTCCTCATCTGGAGCACCTGTGAGAACCAGGAAACCCAGACAATCTCAGAACAGGCCACGGTGAGGTCCCACACCTCTCCCAAAACAAAAGGCAAGAGATGGTCTGTGACTGCCCAGGACAAATCCAATGTGGAGATGCCCATCCAGCTGGGAAAGGGCATTTTCAGGGGAGAATTGGCAACCAGGGTATGGCAGTGGCACTGTCTGACCCTACTGTCCCCCTTCCTTGTGCAGTGCCACAGCTCTGCTGGAAATGCCAATGCCATCAGTGTCGCCTGATGGGGATTGCAACTGACACATTGCTGATGATGCAGGAGGAGTTTTTCACCAGTTTCCCCAAGAGAGCTGAGCCCCGCTGGCTCCTCAGGTGGAGCCAAGCTGCCCAGGTGCCTGAGCCACACTTTGTCAGCTGCACTGCTGACGGCGTGGGGTCTGCACACACACACCTGGATCCTGCACAGCACCGGGGCCCTTGCTGGGACATCTTCATTTCAGCACCCTTGTATTAAGAGAAAGGTAGAACCCAGGCTGTGTCCAGAACACAGACCCTTTTGGCTCAGCAAATCTGAGAAATGCCTATTTCCTGCTGCTCACCCAGGCCCAAAAAAGCATGGGTTTGGCTGGAGCAGAAAGCAGGTGCCAGGTCCTCGTTGTTTTGAGCCTTTTCCTGGCGGTTTTCCCCCGGGGTGCATCCACCCCTGGAGCATCCCAGTCCATCCTCCTCCAGCCCCTGCTCGCAGCCTCCTGCCGGGCAGCACCGACAGCACCGGCGGACACACCTGCAGGACCTCAACAGGGGAGGGGCCTTTATTACTGTTGTAATTAAAAGAAAATAATTCACTTTTATCAGTATGGAGGGACGCGGCCAGGGCAGAGCGCCGGCTGGGCCGGTGCTCCCGGCTGCTGGGGTGGGGGGACGGGGGAGAACGGGCTCGGGGCGATGATCGGTGGCTTCTCGGGAGGAACACAGCCGGACACACGGATGGACACAGAGACGGTCACGGCCGGGCACGGGCGGACACACAGACGGACACACAGACGGGCATGGGCGGGGGCACGGGCGGGCACACGGGCGGGGGCACGGACGGGGGCACGGACGGACACACGGACGCACACACGGACACACAGACAGGCACGGGCGGGGGCACGGACGGGGGCACGGACGGACACACGGACACACAGACAGGCACGGGCGGGGGCACGGACGGACACACGGGCGGACACACAGACGGGGGCACGGACGGACACACGGACACACAGACAGGCACGGGCGGGGGCACGGACGGACACACGGACGCACACACGGACACACGGACGGACACACGGACGGACACACGGACACACAGACAGGTACGGGCGGGAGCACGGACGCACACACGGACGCACACACGGACACACAGACAGGCACAGGCGGCCGCAGCCCCGGCGGGCGGCGCGGCCGGAACCGGAGCGGCCGCGCGTGCGCTGTGGGGAAGGCGCCGCTGCCGGCGGCCCCATGACGGCCGAGCTGCGGGCCCGGGGCTGCGGCGGCGAGGTGAGCCGGCGGGGCGAGGGTGCCGGCGGGCGGGGGTGCCGGCGGCGCTGGGGCGGGGGAGCGGCGGGGCGAGCCCCGGCACGGCGAGGAGGGCGGCGGGCGGCGGGCGGCGCCCCCCGCGCGGGCCGGGGCTGCCGCCGGACCGAGCCTCGCAGCGCGGCGGCCCCGCTGCGCCCCGAGCCCGCGGCCCGCGGCCGCTCGGGGCCGGCCCGCAGCGCTTCCCCGCTCTGCGCGCTCCCGGAGCCCGCCCCGTCGGGTTTCGTTGGGAATAACGGGCTCCGCGCGGCGCCGCGCGATGCGCCGGTACCACGGGAAAGGGCTCGGGCGGGCGCTCAGACACCCTCCGCTCTGCGGGGAGCAGGAACGCGTGTGCCCTCCCCGCCGCCGAGCAGCACCTCCTGGGGCAAGGCAGCGAAAACTGTTGCTCCAAACTTGAGGGCTCTGCGTAAATCGGCTCTGAAGGGACCCGGACCCAGACGCGAGGCTGTGTCAGTGCTCAGGAGACTGAAGCCCGGACCATCCCGAATTGACATAGGGCTCTGCACTGTCCTGTAGCATCTCGGTGCTCTTAGGACCCAAGAGATGCGTTTCAGAGAGGTCAGAGTTACGGGGTGGGATGGGATGGGGGTATCAGCCCTTTGGTTGTGCGTTAGAAGTGACATTAGTGCAGCAGCCGTGCCCCGGTCTGGTGGGGGCTGGGACCAGACCGTGCCCTCTGTGTGCATCTTGCACACGTTAATGCAGTCCGGGGTTGCTGCCTGCTGCTTCTTCTTGTGGCGGATATTGGTTTGTGAAAGCCTTGGCCGGGAACGTGGGCTTTGTTCCTGCTGCTGCCTGTGGGTTTCCAGCCCTCTCCATATCCATTCTCCCCCACGATAAAAGTGTGGCTGAGGAGCAGAGGCTGAAGGCCAAGGCTCTGGGTGCCTCTTCTGTGCTGCAGCCTTCCTCCTCCTTGTGGGTGCTTATTTCTGGAACCCCCTTGAACTCTTGCGCTGCATTTGCTCCTTTCCACGTTCACAGTTTCTTTTCAAAACAAACTTCTGAGGGCGGTGAGTCACCTCAGAGCAGGAAAATAGCGAAACCTTTCTATTCCATCATTCTTGGCTGACCTTGTAATTTTATCTCTAGTACCCTCCTTCCTCTCAGCCTCTTGGTTTTGTACTCATCTCTTGTTGCTGTAATTTAATACTAATAGGATTTGGGTTTGGGTTGTTATTTTTCCAGCAGGTAGGGCTTTGGTTCAGTTTGGGTTTGCAAGTGCAGGGTGTGTTAGCGGTGGCAGCACACTGGTGTTAATTACCAGCTACAGAGCTTGTTTTGTAGCCCCATGGCGTGTAACCTCAGAAAGCAATAACCAGACTAGTTATGGCAACAAAACCACGCACAATCCCCAAAATCTTAACAAATTGGTTGCACAAAGAGTGGTTCCTGGTGGCTTCTGTGGGCTGCCAGGCTGCCATAACCCTCTCAAAAGTGGTACAGGATAAGCTCTCTGCTGTTAGCACAAACCTTTCCTCAAAGGCTGAATGAAAGCACACAGAAATCATTGAAATATTAAGTGGTAACGTAGAGCAGAGGATCAGTAATTGGCTTTTATGCTTACAGCAGCCTTTGTGAGTTCTCTGTGTGATGGAGCAGAAAAACCACAGAAAATCATGCCCTGTCCTGCCTCAGGTTTCATTATTATAATGCAATGTATTAGCAAGGGTGTTTGTGGGGTTTTTTCTCTACTGGAAAAATCTGCCCTGCGGCGCAAGGTGGGGTCAGCCGACACGCACGGCACGCGCTAAGGCAGCAAAATTAGCAACATGATTTAAGTGGTTTGCCTTTGTGGGAGTATGCCTGCCCCCAGCCTCTCAGCCTTGGCTCCTCATCAGGCAGCTCCTCCTGGGGCTTCTGAGGCCTTCCAGGCTGTCTTGGCTTTTCTCAGGATAAAAAGAGCACATGGAGTTAAGGGGGGGTTGCACACACATATGTGCTCTTTCTTATAGAAGTTGAGCAAAAGTAGTGTTTTAAAAGGGACAGAGAATTGCCACCGAAATAGGAGTTTTTTGTTTGAATAGCTAACACAGGTGTGTGCCGTCTTTGTGTGTGGAGTATCATCCATGACCAGTATGGGTGGGGGGCTCAAATAGTAGTTGACTCATTACTCACTGGGTGGAACTTGTGTTCCAGTGGCCTGGAAGCATCTTAATTTTTTTTTCAATGGTGAGAGTAAGTAGAAACTTGAGTGCATTTGCCTGCAGCTTTGCTGGTTAAGATTAATTAAAAGTGTGATCTTAAGGAACTGGGATTGATCAGGCTGTGCTGACTGCAGGATCCTCTACAGCCTCTGTAAATCAGGATGCAGACCCAGCAGTTGTTCCTGCTGTAATGTTTTTCCCATACCACATGCAATGCCAGCGTTATGGAGCTGCATCTCAGTTGTCACCCAGAGTGAGCCTTTGGCAGCAGCATCAGCTGAACTGCAGCCATGGACAGGGGTGGTGGGACCC
The DNA here is from genome assembly GCF_047830755.1 of Zonotrichia albicollis. Taxonomy (NCBI): domain Eukaryota; kingdom Metazoa; phylum Chordata; class Aves; order Passeriformes; family Passerellidae; genus Zonotrichia; species Zonotrichia albicollis. Next base: position 336,792 of record NC_133845.1, on the reverse strand, counting down.
CAGTGCTGGGAGGCTCCTTGTGGAGAGGTGCCTCTCCTAGTAGTCGTTGACTGAGGTTATTTGTGCTTGCCATGTGCAGTGACCACCCTGTGGTAAGCCTAGGCTGCAAAGATTTTATAAGTCTGGTAAAGAGAGGTTCTGCAATCATTTGTTTTAAGTGGCCAAACCAACCATACCATGGGGCCTTGAGCAGCAAGTGTCTCCCCAAACCTCAAGTGGTCTGTGTGGAGTGGGAAGGAGGAGCATGACAGGCTCCTGGGCCCTTGCTCTGACACCTTATTGTCAGTAAGAAGTGACATGCACAAATGGCATGTGCCACCGCACTGAAAATAGCTCCTGACCGTGCCCTGGGAGCAGGCGGCCGCCTTATATGTCCTGCTGCACATGCCGCTGCCTCGGGGGTGGGGAGCCCCTGCCCTCCACAGGTGCTCACATCCCACAGCGAGGGGGGCCTGGCCCCCGGCCTGCCTGCGCTCTCCTGAGCATACGAGGGGTTGGATGTCAGTCTGTGAATTTAGCAGGGAAAACCCTGAGTGCGATGTTCAAGCTGATGTTGCTGTTTGCATTAAGCAAGTGTGACTGGGCTAGAGTGTCAGTGTGTCAGCAGAAAGCAAGGAAAGAAGCAGTGCTCTGCTGGGCCCTCAGCTAGCCTTGCAGAAACAGCTTGATGTCCATCCTGGTCACCTTTTCACATGAGCTGACTTTATTTCTTGCACATAGGATTGCCAGGTGCTCCTAAATCAGATGAAAGAGATCACAGGAATTCAGGATTCAGCATTCCTGCTTGCTGCTCTAAAGGTTGGTGTATATTGCCATAGTTTTGGGGAAAGAGAGCTCTGATTTTGTCTAAAAAGTCAGGCAAGTTTGGGCTCCCACCCAACATAGCACACAGGTGTTTGCTGATGTGTTTGCCAGCTGATGATGGGCTGGTCCTTGTTAGAGTGGTCCATGTGTGGCTTGTGAGAGTGATAAAGGATCAGCCTGGGTGCATGAGAGGCAAAGGGTAAATCCTTTGCTGTTCTTCTCACTGGTGCTTTGCTTTCCCCTCTCATTCTGCCAGGCTGCTGATGGAGATCTCATGGAAGCAGTCACCTTCCTGACAGAGGACCCTGCTCCAGAGCCAGTGCAGAGCCCAGCTGCTGCAGAGCCACCCGCCTGGGAAGGGAGTGTGGTGGGCAAACAGCTCCCACAGGGTAAGCCTCAGCTCTGCTCACTCCTACAGCTTCATGTGTGAGCTCAAAGGGGAAATATCCATCCTCCCTGCTTCTGCCAGCAGCACATCCCTCCAGCTTCTGTTCTGGTGCATATTTTGCCAGTACTGATCACTTAGTAGTGTTTTAATAATGTTTGGAGGTGACACATCACAGTTAAAAAGCTGATGATCCTGTCTCTCTATTTCAAGAGCTCTGAACTGTTTCTTTAAGCTCTGAATTTAGCTGTAAGGAAATCTGGGTAGTGCACAGCTGCATGCTTTGCCCTGTTCTCCTCATCCAGCTCACTCAGTGGCTCCTAGGCTGCCTGGCATGGTCTTAACAGGGGTTTCTGCTTAAAACCTGAACTAGGAAATTTTGCTTGTATTGGTTGAAGAGCTGTGTTTGTGAAGTATGATGTTTTCTAGAATTTTCTCTTAAAGAGAATGTTTGCTGCTGTTGGTGGAAAACTGATCAGAATGCTGCCTCTACTTCTAGATGTTGGTGCTGCACCTGCCCCTCACAACCAAGACAGCCTCCGCACAGCCAACACTGTCAGACCACTGGAATCACCCAAAGCCTCAGCTGCAGAAAGGGATGCAGCTGAAAGGTCAGTGGAGCTGTAAGACCCCCACTTTGGCTTTCCAGATATCAGTGGGTTCTGAGACTGCTAACTAGAGAACTAGCATGAATCACCTGCCAGGTGGACACCTGCTGGCTGGAGGGGAGCTTGGTTGCTGTAGCTTTTACAGCCCAGTGTTTCTCTCTTGTGACAGACCACAGGACGCCCATTCTGCTGAAAACAAAAACCGCTCCAAAAGGAAACGCTGCGAAGTCTGGGGAGAGAGCCCCAAGCAGAGTGACTGGAGAAGAGCGGGTGACTGGCCTGTTGGAATGAAAAATATAGGAAATACGTGTTGGTTTAGTGCTGTTATACAGGTAATCAGCAAAAAAAAGTTCTCTAATCTCAAACTTGCTATGGCCTTGGAGTCAGAGTGTTTCTCAGTTAGAAGTAAACATGCAGCAGTTCTGTGGGGGAGTCATCGTATGCAGATGAGTGAACGTGACCCTGCTCAAACACAGAAACTTCTGTGTTTATGTGATGTGCCTGTACAGAAAGAGCCAAAGAGCAGTTAAATAGGCTTTACTTAAAAATAGCTACAGATACAGAGAATCTGTGTGTCTGTATGCAGGGAGTTGTGCAGTGATGGCCAAGTGCCTGCTGAAATGATAGAAGCTTGCCTGGCAAAGTGAACTGGTAATTTAATTTTACTGCAGTTATTGTTGGCTCGATAACACATGGTGCATCATATTTCAGTTAATGGAATACACTGGCATAGATGCTTGGACAAATAAACAACTAGGCAGCATATATTATTAGTAATGATCTGAAGAAGAGACAATAGTAAGTGGAACTGAGCAGATTTGTCTCTCCTAAGCATTTTACATCAGCAGAGAGATGTTAATCATTTGTCTTCAGCTCTGAGAGGAAGCAAGAAAGCTGCAAATGGGTTCTTCTCACTATGGCTTCTTCTTGGATGCTTTTCTGAGCCTGCCTGTGCAGAATAGAATGATTTTCCTAAAAGGTTTATATCTATCCTAGAAATGGCAGGATGAGATTTCGCCCTTTGGGTGGGTACAAACATGCTGATGATCTCAAAGGTCTGTTCCAACCCAGTTAATTCCATTATTCTGATTCTGTGCTGGTCCAGCAAGGGGCTGCTCACACTGTAAACATGCATTCAGTAACACGGGACCATTGGGAATGGGAAGTTACAAAAGAAACTGTCAGAGTGAAAACAGGGCATCAGATTGCAGTGAGTGCAGTCGTTGCAGGTGCTGACTGAGCTTTACCTCTGCTCTCCTTGCAGTCTCTGTTCCAGTTGCCAGATTTCCGGAGGCTGGTCCTTGGCTACTCCCTCCCACAGAATGTGCTTGAAAGTTGTCGTAGTCACACTGTAAGTTTTGATTCAGTAACACTGTCAAGTTTCCCTCTTTTGTGGTGTAGCATTCTGCTCTTTCTCTAACCAGATTTAATTTGGGGCTATCTGAGACCTGTGGCTTTAAAATCATCTGGCTATGTTTAAGATAAATTTAGGAAATTCTCAAAGACAGAATCGGGATAGGAAAAAAAAAGGGTTGCTTCTTGTATCTCTGTTCTATAGAGCCTTTAACTGCTGTGTGGGGAGATGTTTTTCCTATAAAACTTCTTTGGCAGTTCCAGATGACTCGTTGGTTTGCATGCATAGTAGAAGAAGTGGTATTTGAGCCAGTGTGCAGCTGGTTGTGTACCTTTTACAATATGTGCCTGTGGTGTTCAGTAGTGCTGTGTTTTAAGATGATGCTTTTTAGAGCTGCAGGAAGGCTTTGACTTTTCTCATTTTTGCAATGCAGGGAAAAAGAAATATTGCATTCATGCAAGAACTGCAGTGTCTGTTTGCATTAATGCTGGGGACATGGCGTAAGTTTGTAGACCCTTCTGCAGCACTGGAACTCTTGAGGGACGTGTTTAGATCCGCTGAACAACCACAGGTAAAACCATGTTGAAAATCCTTTTGCTCTTTTCAAACCAGCAGTCACAGCCACGGCACCCCCATTTTGCCTCACCCTGCTGGTGCTTTCAGAGGCCTTTTCCTATGTTTGTCAGCCGACAAGCAGCTGTCCCTGTGTCATTAGAGCAGAATGTACATGCGTGCTAATTACCCAGCCAGCGTAGCATGGCACTACCCAGCACCATCTGCGTAGTCGGGGAGCGATCACGATAATTTCCTCTGATCTAGTGTTCAGATAAGCAGAGTTGATTATCAGTCTAAATCAGCCCAGCACTTGAGTCTTTCGTAGCTCAGCTGAGTGGGGGCGGCTGTGCCAGTCAGGTTGTGTCAGTGCTCAGCAGACTGGGGGAACACCTTCTGGTGGGTGTCACGACTGACTCTCCACTCTCATCTCTCTTGCAGCAAGACGTGAGTGAGTTTACACACAAACTACTGGACTGGCTGGAGGATGCATTCCAGCTCACTGTGAATGTCACGTGAGTGCTGTGTGTTCTCGGGAGTTTGACCTAAGGAGGCTTTTCATGAGTTGGAGGACTTCATGTGAAAATTTTGAGCAAATGAGTGTTCTTTGTTTCCTGTGGATGAGGCTTACTCAGCTTGAAGCGTTGTGTCTGCATCTCCTGTTTGTGAGTGTGGGACTTCACTCAGTGCCAATATGGCCTGCAGAGTAAATGAGCTTTTGAGGGAGCTCAGCAGCCCTGGTGAACAGAAAACCTCTGGTAGTTTGAAACTTCCTTTCAGAAGCTGGCATCTTAACCTTTTTTTCCCCCTCTTGGCAGTGTAAGTGTTATCATTGCTTTGGAACATGAAAATTAATAAGAAGCTTCCTCTTTATTTAGTGCTTGGATAGAAAAATGTACTTTTCCCTGTAGGCCCCCAAACAGGGGGTGAGATTATGACTTGGGGTTCTTTTGTAATCTCCAGCTGCAAATGAAAGTGTGCTTTTGCTCTCTGAAACAGGAGCCTTGGGGACAAATCTGAAAACCCAATGGTGCAGCTCTTCTACGGGACTTTCCTGACTGAGGGTGTCCATGAGGGTGAGTTAAGGCGTTGGTAGATTGAACTTTTTAACTCCTTTGAGTGTTTTGGAGTTAACCAGAATTTTTGTTCTCTTGAGTTAGCTCATGGTTTCTGTATGGTTTCCATCATCCAGGCAACACTTTTTCCAAGATTGAGACCTTTGGTCAGTATCCCCTTCAGGTAAATGGTTACCGGAACTTGAATGAGTGCTTGGAAGGAGCCATGGTGGAGGGAGAGATGGATGAGGCAACAGCATCTCAGTCAGTGAAGTATGGACAGGAGGTTAGTTTGACCTTTTTTGTCGAGCCTTTGGTTGCCTGCTGCAGAAAAGTGCAGCACACACAGTGCAGGGCTACTCTGATAACTTTAAATGGCAACTGTGAGTGTTCTCTAAGAATTGAATACGAAACATTTTCTGGATACCTGGAATCTCATGTAAATGTCTGTTAGTGTTAGGTGTTCAGACACTTAGTGTGGTTAGACACTAAGTCTTTGCTGATTTATAAAGATGTGATGTCCTACGTAGCCAGTTCAGAGAGTTTATTTTAAATTGCAAAGGTCAATGTCTGCCTCTGAGTCGAGTGTGATCAAGTCTCTCTCTTTCTGTTGAAGCCTACCTGTACCTGAGTAGGGGGAGACCTACTGCCTCCATATTTTCGGAGGGTAAAAGTACAGTGCTTAACTCCATGGTATGCCATTTGGAATTTGTCTCTTTCTCCCTATTATATTGTGTACGATTTGGGGTTTTTCTTCTTGGTTTCACTCTTATTTTCTGACTGTGATGATTTCATTTCTTTTTTTTTTTTAATCTCACTAATCACAAACCAATCATAAAAAACTTAGTTGCAGAAAGGTGAAGAAGCATCATTGCATTCAGCATCCTCTGTGTGTAAGTGCAGCAAAAGTTAGCTTGGAGAGAGGCTGGGAAACATCATTGGCAAAGGTATCTGGTGTAGGCAGGGCAGGGAAGAGTATTTCAGTTCTATGAGAATGTCTGGAAATCATGTTGCTGTGGTTTAAACTAGCAAAGGAGAAACAAAGTCTTGAGCAGGGGAGCTCTGCTCTGACCCTGGGCTTAAGTGTTTGTCCTGGGTTTTCCTGGTTTCTGCCTGAAGCAGTTCAGGTGCATTTACAAGGGATGTGGGTGTAGCTGGTGTTGGCTGGCACTGGAGACAAAGGCACCTTGGAGCTCATCAGGCAGGTTCATTTCAATCCAAGCTTTTTTAGTTCCTCAAAATTCTTTCGCAAAATTAAGGGAAATTTGACCCATCATGGAGCTGTTTTAATTCTTCTGTCTGCACAGATAGGAGGAAAGGGCTCTGCCTTAATTTCTGAGAAGCCTTACTGGGGAAATTGTGTGTCTTAGTTTCACTTCCTTGGTTATGGTGGCATGACAGGGGACATAGGGAATAAGGTGATTTTGTCTCTTGAGCACCTTGGCAAGTGTGCTGAAAGTCAAAGCAGCAGGGGAGTTAACAGAAACTTCTCCCAGACTATGGGAGCATAAATCATTCCTCCTTTGTGGTTATGGGCTGCTGCTTAGAAAGCTCTGGTGTGGGGCAGTTTTGTTGCTGCGGCACATCTGACATGAATTCCATAAAGAACAAGGAGCTCAGTGTGCTCACCCTGAATCCAGAGGGGAGCATGAAGTGGGTGGTGCCAAGCTAAAATAGGTAAAGGAAGTATCTGGCAGTGGATACTGGAAGTTGTTGTGAATCCAGGAAGAGCAAGAGGAAGTGTAAATTCAACTGAGAATTTTTCTTTCAGCATGACTCTTTGAAGTAGTGTATGAAGCCACAGAAAGTAGTTGGGGGTCTTCTCTGACTCCCCTAAATCAAGCAGTTTGCAAGTAAACTGAGAGAGAATAAGGATTCTGGTGATGCAGGAGGACTCCTGGTTTGTTCATCTCTGCATGTGATCTTCCTCAGAAAAGCACTCTCTTGGGGGCTCCTAGATGATGTGCAGATTGTGTGTAGCCTCAACAAATTTGTAAAATTCAGTGCTGGACTTAATAATCTGTCAAGCTGGATGCATCAGGCAATGACAAGTAATCTTGAGAGCAATTATGAGGCTTTTTCACAGTAAAAATGTAAAATGGAAGCATAAATTACTAACTTGTAAAATTTGGCTTTCTGACTAGTCACTCTGCAAACAAAACCTAATTCTGTGCTTAAAGACAGAGACTTTTAAATCAGTCTGAAATCATATAGGATCAGTCTGAAATGTGCCATTAGCAGTCATCTTAAAACAATTCCCTCTGGGGGCATTTCTGCTTTTGTTACAGCGCTGGTTTACAAAACTCCCACCAGTTCTGACCTTTGAACTCTCCCGATTTGAGTTCAATCAGTCACTAGGACAGCCAGAGAAAATTCACACCAAGCTAGAGTTTCCCCAGACTATGTATATGGACAGGTGAGTTGTCCTGTTGTACGGTATGTTTAAAGCTATTGCTTTGCTATAAATAAAGAAATTAAAAAGGTTGTTTGGGTGAGCAAGAAAAGATTCTAAAATATTTATGGAAGGTGGTGGATGTTAGAAGTAAACAAATCTCACCTGGCAAACAGGGCTCTGTATTTCTGTTTAGGTACCTCTACTGCAATAAAGATCTTATTCAGATGAAAAGAGAGGAAATGAAGAGATTGAAGGAGAAAATGGTGACTCTGCAGCAGAAACTGGAAAGGTGAGTAGTCAGCTGGTTTTATTTTTATGCCCTCTGGAAGAGTGCAAATGTTTAATGTTAAATGAGCTTTCCAATAGTAGAGTAGCATGTAGGGGAAGCAGAAACAGCAACGTGCTTGTTCTGAAACATGTGGGAGAAGGAAGTGTATTTTCAAAAACAAACCTGTCTCTTCAATTGTTTCTAAAATTAATGACACTGTTATTAAGGAATTATTATTAAGGAATAAATTCTTTCAAGAGCTGAGTTGACCCTTTCAGCTGCACTGGCAATGTAGGTGAGGAAGCCCAGTAGCACATTACAGAAAAAGTTGTTCTTCTCTTGTCCCATGAGATTTAAACCCATCTCATTCCTTCTTCATACAACACCTTGCATTTTCCCCTAGGTACATGGAATATGGCTCTGGCCCAGCCCGCTTTCCACTGCCGGACATGCTGCAGTATGTGCTCGAGTTCATTGCCACAAAGCCAGCTGGGGCTCTTTCCTCTGCTCAGAGCTCTCAAACAGCTCCCCTGCACTCCCAGGCCAAGCCTAATGTTTTGGATGTGCTTTCACAGCCAAACGGGTCAGTAAACAGAAATTAAAAGGATGCACAGGAGGACGCTTCGCCTCCCAACTAAATGGTCCTGGGTGCCTTTCCAAAAGTGTGTTATTTATCTGGGCACTGGTGAACACAGTACTGTAGTGTGCAAATGCTTGTGCAAGTAGTGGGTCACTGCTTTGCTGGTCATTTGGTTCTGTTGGTGTAAATAAAACTCTGCATCTTGTTCTGTTCTTTCTCCTTGTCCAAGAGCATCCCCATATTCCTTGCGTAAGCAGCAGTTAAGAACTAAATTATGTGCTCTTTTTGGTTAGGCTACTCATTTTTTTTGCTTCATTGACCAGTAAATTACAGCAATATTGGATTATTATAACCCAGGCCAGCATGGTTGGTTTAACACTCTAAATTAAGCTGAGTAAACACACACGTTTTCTTAGTAGCAATGGAAGGAATTTTTAGCATTGCTCATTGTGGATCTGTGCTTAGAGAGTTCCCTAAGAATTTGCCTTAGTATTCTTTCTGTATTTTAGTTCGGACTGTGAAGGCTGAAGCACATTTCAGTGTACTTGTTCTCTCTACATTTTATACTGCTCTGGAAAGGAAATCCTGCTCCAACTCTGGAGTAATTTTTGTTTGGTTTATTTTGTATTCTTTTCCGAAACAAGAAAAACTAGAGAAAGATTAAAAAACCTGCCCGCTACTCTTGGATTTTGCTCCACAGCATACAAGAAAGGACTGATGCTAGGACTGAAGATGAAGCTTTCTTTGTGGCAAATTCTTCATCACAGCAGAGCTCCAGTGTGGATCTCCAGCCTCCTGTTTCACCTGCAGAGCTGTCTGAGCGTCCAGCTCCTCACGTGGTCTCCAGGGAAGAGCTGAACCTGGTTCAGACGTGTCTGCAGCGATGGAGAAACGAGATCGAGCAGGACGTGCAAGGTTGGCCCCAAATGCATTTGTAGGGATTTTCCTCCTCGATGCCCACCTGGTTTCTCCTCTGTAGCTTTGCTGGATACAGCCTGAACTACAAATAATTTTGTCCCTGTTTGAGCTCTGGTGTTGAGTCTGATATTCTCTGCGTGGCCTCAAATTCTTTGAAGTGAAAGGAACTAGCATAGCCTGATGAGTAGTCATTAATTTTTATGCATTTCTCTCATGGTTGATGTTCTTGGCAGATCTGAAGGAGTCTATTGCCAGAATCAACCTGTCCATTGAACAGATGTACTGTGACCCTCTCCTCCAGAAGGTAGGAAATGCAGCTTCAGTGTGTAAGTATTAACACAGTATTGCTGATTCTCATTTTTGTTAGTAGACATTGGTTTAAATTGCCCCCTCCACTGTATTTTTAAATTTCCAGTGATGAAGCAGAGAAAGATACAAAAATCTTAGTTATGAAAATCTTGTTTCTTCTTTCCTTAAAAGTCAGTTTTCACTCAATAAGAAATCTATCAAATTGCTCAACTCTTGTGCCATGCTACACCTACAAACATTCGCAGTGTTGGTGTGGAGAGGTCAGGCAGAATCAGTCCCTGGCTGCACCCCTGAGTGATGTCCTTGTCCCTTTGCAGGTTCCCTATCGTTTGCATGCAGTCCTGGTCCATGAGGGGCAAGCAAATGCAGGGCACTACTGGGCCTTCATCTATGACCAGCGCCGTAAAAGATGGCTCAAGTACAATGACATCTCAGTGACAGAGTCGTCGTGGGAAGAGCTGGAGCGAGAGTCATTTGGAGGCTTGAGGAATGCCAGTGCCTACTGCCTGATGTACATCAGTGACCAGGTGTCCCCTGTTGGTGCAGGTACGCGGCCACAACTGCTGCTTAATGACGTGTGTGTGTGTGTGTGTGTGCTGCTGTGTCTCTCTGGCCTGCGTGATCATTATGTTCCTCAGCTTCTCCAGCACAGCTGTCTTTTGACAAAGCACAAAACTTCACCTCGGATAGGATTAAATAATCTGCTTCATGCTCGATTCATTTCTAAATACCTGGTAGGACTGAAAACTGCCAGGAGAAGCATCCAGGTGAGATTGGAAACAGCACCTCATGCATGAATCATGTGTGTACAGGCTAACACTGCCCTTTTGCCACATTTAACATGCATCTAGTGCTTGTCTTCTTCGTTTTGACTTTGTGTAGTGTTTATAAACCACCACATGTTGGCAGTTCAGTGCTGTTCCCTGTGCACCTGGAGCCCTTGGACCAGGATGTGTCTGACCTGCATCAGCAGATGCTGGTTCTGGAATTGCTCTGTGTAAATGCTGTCCAGTAGTAGAACAAAACAGGGGTTTGTTTTAGATAACTCTGTAGATTTGTCTTTATTTTTGCACCTTTGCTTCTGGATCACCTTAAATTACAGAGCCAGTAGAAAATTTGGCTTCTTTCCCCTTTTATCCCTCAGCCAATTTCCTGTGGCTGCCCATGATGTTGTGCGTGTGCTTAGTCCCTAAGGGTGGTGCCCTGCCACAGTGTGTTTCCTAATGCCAGTCTTGCATTTCCTCCAGATGAGGATGAGGGCCCAGAGGCGAGACAGCTCCAGAAGGAAGTGGAAGCTTTGTCCCCAGAACTGAGACACTACATCCAGGAGGACAACTGGCGCCTGGAGCAGGAGGCAGAGGAGTGGGACGAGGAGCAATCTTGCAAGATTCCTCAGATGGAGCCTTCACCTACTTCTGAATTGCAGGACCTCTCTTCTGAGTCAGGACCAGGTAATCTCGCTCTGAATTTGCAGACAGTGTCAGAACCAGGAACAGCCAGCTGGTCACCAGTACCACTGTGTTGAAGCCTTGCACAAATGTGTCAGAATGCAGGAGCAGGTGTGAAAGAGGCAGCAAAGGCAGCTGCTGGTGGCTCTGCCCTGACAGTACAAAAGGCTGTTCTGCTGGTTTTGCATGTGCATCCTTCCATGCCTGTCCCCAGAAATGCGGTTTCCCATTCACTTAATCATCATGGGCTAATATCAGTTCATTTCCAGCTTTTTTTGTTTTTCACAAATATGGAGTGGACAAGTGCTGTTCTCTGGAGTGGGAACCCCTGATGCCGTGTGCCATTCCCACTGGAACGGGGTACGCACACACTCGCCTCAAGGGCCTTCACCTCGGGCAGGAAGGCAGCAGCTGTGTAAAACTGCATGGACAAGCTGCAAAGCATTTTTGAAAATGAGAGAAAAAAAACCTTGCAGCTCTTGCTGATGAGCACCACACGTCTGTCCTGACAGAGCAATCCCCAGTGTGTGAGCCAAGCGTGCACTCCCTGTCCTCGGAGCATGCCAGGATTGCCAAGGAGCAGACTGCCAAGGCCATTGCCAACACTGCTGATGCCTACGAGAAGAACGGCGTCGAGGCAGCTCTGTGCGAGGTAGGAGCTCAGCCTTGGCCCAAGAACCTCCCCCTTCTTGTCTCCAGATTATTCTTCTTGATAGACCTTTGCTTTTCCCATTTCTGTGAAGTTCTGTAGCTGCGCCACCTTTAGCTCGGTCCCGTTTGGCTTTCCTGTTTTTTGCTTTGGACTTTCTTACTCACTCTCTTCTTTTTCTTCTTGGCCACAGCGCAAGGAGGTAGAGCCACTGAAGGCCCATCCAGAAGAAATATCCCCCACAGTTCAGGCAGAGCAGCCCCAGGACACTCAGGAAGCAGAGGCTGCTGCCCAAACTAGCTCACAGGTCTCTGAAGTGGAAATCCCCAGTGTGGGGAAGATTCCCGTTAGATCCGATGCAGATGGATATAATGAGGAGGTACAGATCCCGGTGCAGGGATTAATTAATTACTGCTGCTCGTTAGCCTGTAGCTTTGTAGTTAGCTGGCTTTGAGCTGCCCTAAGGGTGGGTGTCATAGTGTCTGTCATAGGAGCAACACCCTGTACAAAGTCAGTTTTCCTACTGTGGAAGGGAAGGGGGACCACATCATTCCATAATTCCATTTTTAAATGTCATCAGAAAAGGAGCTCCGTAAGAGCACTCAGTTTGTCAATCTGCATGTTGGTCATAATTCCTCTTTTTGGCACAACTGTATCAAAATCAATCCTACCCGTGTTAATTTCTTTACAAGTCTCTCTGCTGTCTTCAGTTACTATTTTGTCCCCAGTCAAAGACTTTAATCCCAATAGTATAATTTACATACCCTGCCCACTGATTTTTTTGGGGTCTGACTTTAACCACTCTCATACATGCTCAAGCAGTGTTTTGAAGTTCTCTCACTTGCATGAGTTGGATTTCACACAAACACTGGGGCTGTCACTCCTTGAGTAGGTTTGAGATGTTCTGGAGTGATCTTGGCTCAAGGAACTGCTGCACCACAGGTTCTGCATTTATTTTACATGTCTTAGGAAGATTGAGTGGGACATGGTGGGGACATGGCCAGCCTGCTTTACCTTCTCACTAGTTGAATTTAAAAATTCAAGGGTTTGGAGTGACTAGCCTTGAGATCTTTAAATGCCTAAAAAAAGCCCAGCATGTAAAGTGCATGTGATGGATAGAGTCAGTAGCATGCAAGTAACTCACAGCCCCAGTTATCACACCTGTACTCATACAATTTTTTTTAAATCTTACTTTTGAAAGTTTCTTCCATTCTTCACTATGGTGTCTCTTCTTTCCCTGTCTGTTACTGTTTTCCTTGTTCCTGTTTGTGTCTGTTCTCCTGCTTTTGTGGTAGGTGATGCTGAGTCCAGCCATGCAAGGTGTCATCCTGGCTATTGCAAAAGCCCGCCAGACCTTTGATCGTGACGGGTCTGAAGCAGGGCTTGTTAAGGTATTGATTTGTTTGCTAAATCAAATAGTATGGATATCTGTTTTCCCAGAATAGAGTATGTGCCATATTGACAGGTCAGGAATGTAAAGGGAACGATTTGTGCACTTTTTCTTCTGGTTAATGGCCTTTGCCCTGCATTTTAGTTCCTGCGCTCTTACAGTGATGAGATATCCATGGGTTCAAAACAATTTTTAGTGCTTGCAAGGGAGCACCCTCCTGCCAAGACAAACAGAAACTTTACTTTTTTCTGCTTATTATTTTAGTACTGTAAAATTTGGTTTTTTCCTCCTGAACATACTTGCTTACTTGTGACCTCTGCTGTCAAAGATGTCAAGAAATGTCTGTGTGAACAGAGGTTTAAAAGCATAACCACTGGTGAATGCTGAAGCCAGTGTTAGATTTAACAGGCAGGTAAATTTAACTAAAAATACCACATGGACAGAATCATCCATGCTGTTAATCTATTGGATTATAAATCCCAAGATACTCTTGCACCTCAGCAGGTAGAAGTGTGTCCCAGTCGATTTTGGCAGCCTGGGCACTTGTCAGAGGGTTGCCAAATGGGTCTAAGGCAGCTGTACTCCCTCTCAAAGGCTTTTACATACCCTGGCAGTTTTGGAAGCTCACGCTTCACAGGTGGGGTTTGCCTGGCTGTGGGGGCCGTTGGTTTAGAGCTGAGGTGTTGGTGGGCTCACCAGCAGAGGAGGCTCGGTGTCACCACAGGAGTCCTTCCGAACAGGACCGGTTTGAGCTGCTGTGGCATTCCCACGGGCACACGGGTGGATCTGTCAGTGCCTGTGTTCCGTTGGCAGGCATTCCACGAGGAGTACTCCCGGCTGTACCTGCTTTCCAAAGAGACCCCGACCCCCCAGAACGATGCCCGCTTGCAGCACGTGCTCATCTACTTCCTGCAGAACAACGCTCCGCAGCAGGTGGTGGAACGGACCCTCCTCGAGCAGTTTGCAGACAAAAACCTCAGCTACGATGAACGGTCAGTGCTCAGGGTTCCAGGGAGGGCTTTTCCCACCCAGATGTGCCAAGGCCGCTGTTGTGATTTTTCTCCTTTCTGCTCACACGGAGCAGGTCCATCAGCATCATGAAGGTGGCACGGGCAAAGCTGAGCGAAATCGGTCCTGATGATGTTGACATGGAGGAGTACAAGGTAAGGGACCAGAGAGCTGTCTGATCCTTCAAGCTGTCCTAGCTGGCTCTGTCCAAACTGGGAAATGGGGAGCACGGCATGGAGCTGCATGGCCAGCACAGTGGCCACTGCATGCCTGTTGGCAGAGGGTGTCTGCAGGAAGCTGCTGTGGGAGAAGGAATACAATGGAAATGTGAGCTTGGAGGAGTGTCAGCAGTTGGCTAAATTCATATGTGTCACTCATGAGAGACATTTAAACGCTTAAAAGGGTAGAATTGGGGACCCCAGACTGCATGTGGGTGTTCCAGCTGAGGCTGATGCTCTGTTTCCTCCTCTCCTCGCAGAGATGGCACGAGGACTACAGCCTTTTCCGCAAGGTGTCCATTTACCTGCTGACGGGGCTGGAACTGTACCAGAATAGAAAGTAAGTTCCTCTAATTGTGTTTGGACAAGATAAGTTGTAGCTAAAAGTAAAGGCCACTGTGACAAAAATTTTTCTTTCTGAGCCACAATGGCCTGTGTTTGAGGCCAGTGGGAGATTTTTTGACCTGCTAATAGGTCTTCTTGAATCCACAATCGAGCTTGGTTAACAGTTTAAAAAATATGAGGCTGAGCTGCTGGCTGGCTGCCTGACAGTTCTGAGAGTTTCCCCTAAGATTTCCCTTTGGGAAGTAGAGCTTTATATTCTACTTTCTGGAGATGAATTTGCAGGAATGATTGCCATCACTTTGGGGTTTTTCACCTTGGACTCCTGTATTAAAAGGAAAGTGCCTTTAGATGGATTTACACTTTGTGCAAACACATAGTTTGGAGCCCTCAAAGGGCCTTGGTTTCCTCCTTACCATTCTAGAACCTGTATTTTCCTTAAATGGTGCAGGCTTTCAGAAATTATTCCTGGATGGAAACAGAACTGAATTCCAAGGTGGTTCACAGTGACAAGCCACCAAATTCAGGTGGGCAAATTGACATGAGACGTGACAAGAGCAGTTTAGAATTACCCCAAATTGACCCAATCCCTGTCAACAGTTCTGTTTTCTCATCTGAAGCCTGAAGTGTGTGAGGGACTGAAGTACACAGCCTTCTGCCCTTCTTGGGGTGTCCTCTCACAGTGCAGTTCCTGGAGCAGTACAGAAAACAAACACAGAAACAGGCACATTGCACATAAACTTGGTTTTAAGGGGCTCTGCCCAGACACTTGTTTGGCATTCTGGGCAAAGAGGAGCAGGAATGGCTTGACATGGGGCATCTGTTCTTTTGTGCTTTGGCAAGGAAATGCAGCTTTTCCCATGGAGCCTGAATCTTCCAGCCAGGCCCAGCAGGAAAGGTTTCCTGAGCTGAGCCAAGGGAATGGCAGAGCCCAAAGCCTGCAGAGCTGACCCTCTTCTTGCAGGTACCAAGAGTCACTCACCTACCTGGTCTACGCCTACCAAAGCAACACCAAACTGCTGCTGAAGGGAACCAACCGCGGCGTGAGCGAGTCGCTGATCGCCTTGTACCGGAGGAAATGTCTCCTGGTTTGTATCCAGGAGCTCAGCACTCACTTTGGAGAGGAGGGGAGGGAGCAGCCAGGGCACCATGGCAGCCAAGACCAGTGTAACTGTTTCTGTTATGTCCATTAATGTGATTCTGCCCCTTGCTGAGTGCCAGCAGCGATATGGAAAGCTAATAATGATCATGATTCAATTAAAGAACATGCCATGTAGGTTTCAGGGAATCTAGGCAAAGTCAGATCTGGTTCTTGCCATCTTCAAACCAGAATTGTAAATAAGCTGTGTGCTCTCTGTATACAGATACAGCAAATTGCATGCATGTGTATGAATATATATGTTTTCAAGTCTGTTTTCTATGGTGTGTTTCCCATGCCTGAAAATGGCTGTTCCACCAGCCCCTGGTGCTGTTAGTCCTTATTCTCTGCATGGCTGCCAGTGCAGGGCCCAAGCTGGGCCTTTCCTGGGTGGTTATTCATGGTCCATGCTTGTTCTTTACAAGTCTGTCCCTAATTCTCCTTCCACCCCCAGAAGCTGAACGAGGTAGCAGCTTCTCTTTTTGTCAGCTGTGAAGAAGCTCATGTGTCAGAGGGTGTGAGCATCCTGAATGAGCTGATCATCCCCTGCATGCATCTCATGAACAACTTTGAGATCTCCAAAGAGGACCTGGATGCCATCGAGGTCATGAGGAACCGCTGGTGCTCCTATTTGGGACGAGAAGACATGGACGGTAGGACTGCTGGTCCCTGGTGATGGGCTGGGCAGCTCTCAGCGCAGGGAGAGGAGCCTGCAAAAGGCACCACAGCTCCTTAACCCAGGGCCTGGAGCCCTCTCTATTGCTGCCACTGACCGTGTCCTCCTTTCCCCTTGACAGCAAAGATGCAGATGAAGCTGGGAGAGCTGCTGCCCCGGCTCCTGGACGGCTCCACCGAGGTCATTGTGCTGAAGGAGCCCCCGAAGATCCGGCCCAACTCCCCCTACGACCTGTGCAGCCGCTTTGCGGCCGTCATGGAGTCCATCCACGGCGCCTCGGCCGTGGCCGTGCAGTAACCGCGGGCGGGCGCGCCGGGGCTGCAGCGGGAGCAGAGGGGCCCTTGGGATTCCAAGCTGTGTTCTTTGTAAATACGAGCGGTTAAAAAGCAGTATTGCACTTGTGAGGCAGAACGTAAGGCGGTAACACGAAGGACCTGGACCACTGTTACAGTGCGAGGCGCAGCAGCACCGTGGGGCCCAGCCGGGCTCCAGAGGCTCCTCTGTCCTGGCAGCCCTCTAGCTGCAGCCCCTGGGCCACAGGAGCCCAGCTCTGTCAGCGCTGGGGCTGCACCTCCACAGCTCCCTGAACGGCCACTGCCAGAGGCTGCGTGTTCCAGTCCAGCCACACTCCTGCCCGCAGGAGCCCGGGCTGAGTGAGGAGGAGGCAGCAAGGAGCAGCAGCTCGTGCTCTGCAGCGTGGGCAGTCATGCACGCAGCTCTGTGTGGTGGTCAAGTCAAGCAGGCTTTTGCCTTTTGTATTCCAGCTGGCACCAGAAACCACACAGGAGCCTTCCTTGAAGAGACAGGCAAATCCTGGCAGTGAGGAGCCAGGACGGGGCTGTGGGTTTGTGCCTGGCAGGAGCTGACTGGCTCAGGGCAGTCACATCACCCCAAAGGATATTCATTCCCCTTGTGGCCGGAAAGCAAACTTCCTTCTCCCCTCGGGTGGTGGGTCAGGGCTGGATTACTGTCAATGGCAACTGCAGGACTCAGATCAGCCCCTTGTGTTGGTGGTGGGCGTTTGTGTTGACTTTGTTAACAGAGTGCCCAGTTGGCATTTCCTTTTGCGGTCACCCTGTGCTTGCATTTGAGCTGCAGCACTTGTAAGCCAAAAGTTCTGAGTCAGTGGAGGGGGATCCTGTTTTTTGGAACTATGCAGAGTTTTCTAACAGTGCAATAAAAGCATTTGTTCTATGTTAGAATGAAAAAGCTCCTTCCATGTCTTTATTCCACTCTAGGGTTCTGCCTGAAGGTTCCCTCTGTACAAAATGCGTTGTCATTAGCAGAGCTGCCTTAAAGGTGGTTCCACCATCCTGTCAGGGGGTGTTTCCCCAGTATTTAGGAATAAAATGCTCATGTGGGAGAATCTCGCACTCTCCTGGTGACCTCATGATGAAGTAGAACTGCTTTTATCCACAGGTAGTGTGGCTGCCAGTGTCCCAGCAGTGACCCGTGCCTCCTCAGGGACCAGGGTGCTGCAGTGCCAGTGCTGCTGTTGCAGCTCGTTCCCCCCATCGTTGTGAGAGAGCAGTGGGATGAGGCCTTCAACTTCCTGCTCAGGGTGCTTGGCCTTCAATGAGGGGAAAGGTGGAGCTCTTGAACAGAGCCCCCAGGCCATCACCCACCCAGAGGCATGCTACCTCCTCCCAGGCAACACTTGGCATTGCCAGGCAGCTTTTGTGCACTTGCAGGCAGTAGGATGTGGTTTGAGAAGAGGAGAAGCCTGTTTGTTCTGACTCGTGAAACAGTGGCTTTGCCCTGTTCTTTGTGTTGCTGCCAGAAGCTGAAATGCCCAGCCCATGCCCACAGCCTGTTTTAAGGAACCAACAAAGAGTGTCAGGAGTGGTACTGGGGACGTCATGGTGTTTGGGCTGAGCTGGACAGGAGGAGCATTCCCAGGCTGAAAACCTTTGCTCACTGTCCTCCCATTTCTCAAGGGAGTCAGAGCCAAAACAGGCTCTGTGCTCCCTGGGTTGGTCAGCCCTCCTAGGGAGCTGGCAGGGGGTGCAGCTCCTTGGGAGGTGATGGCCAGGAACAGTCCCCTCAGTTCTACCTTGTTTGATTCTCTTTCAGAAGGACTGAGCACCTGCCTCTTCCACTTCACTCTCAGCAGCACCAGAACTGCCTGGGATCATCACTGTTCCCTTTCCTTGCCCATCTGCTCCTTCCTCTCCTCCAGCTGAGCAAAGTGCAGGTTTCAAAATGGGACTTAGAGCGAGTGGACTTTGCTTTCCCCAGGGCTGGGCCTGCCTTGAGGTGGGTCACGCGCCCACGGCTCTGAGCTGCAGGGATTAAACCAGCGGTGAACTCCGTGTCCAACCAGTGCCGTAGCAGCAGCCGGCCCCTGTCAGGACTCCGGGTGCTAATCCAGCCTGATGGTCCATGCTCTTGCTCACAGAGGTGTGTAATCAGCCTTGATTTTTACAGCTGAATCAGGAAAATGTGGAAGGAACAGTTCGGACCAGCAAAAACCCTTTCTTGCCTCTTGTGCACAGGTAAAAGATGCAGTCAAGGAACTTTTGACACAAAGGTCTGTGGCTTATCGGCTTTATCATCTTAGCCATGAGAAGATGAGGCTCCTTCAGGGCACACGGTCACTGCCATCCCGCCTTTGCAGCAGGAGTAGAACTTGGTGCTGCCTTGTCTCATTTTCCTCCTTCCCCCTTTCTGTCTGTTTTTCTCTCTTTTCCTCCAATCTTTTCTGGACCAACCAAAGCATAGCTGCAGCAGCAGTGCTGCCCATTGCTGCTCCCACCCTGCATCCCACCTCTCCAAGGTACAGCTGCACGTTCAGAGCACAGACACACTGCCAACGGACATGATAATTTATTGCAAATATTTCAGAGCAACACAGACATGCAAGGAAAGAGCTGCTGCACTGGGGCACAGCATTAGCCACATCAGGCTTGGCTGTGGGGGCCTTGCCAGAGATGCCAACACAGTGTCACCCATCAGTGATGGTACCACGGTGTCACCAACAGTACAAAGCGCTGCCCGCTGCTTGTTGCCTTCTCATTCTTGCTTGGTGAGTGCTGCAGGGAAATCTGCTGCTCCTTAACAGAGAGAAGGTGAAGCAGACACACAGAGGAAGGAGAGAAACCTGCGGAGCTGCCGTAGCAATTAGCAAATCATCCCGTGAAACAAGCAGGAGCCCTCCCTGCCAGGGGAAGAGCCCACGAGGTGCACAGGGCACAGCACCCGAGGCCCTAGATGACCAAGTCTGCGTTTTTGGGGTGCAGGTGGTGGCCCCTGGGCAGCCCTGGTGCCGCGGGGCCCTGGTGGCCGGCGGGGGCCAGCGGCGCGTCGGTGCTCGGGGCGCGGGCGCTGCAGGCGAGGAGCAGTCCTCCAGCGGCCAGGAAGGCTCCAGCAAACCAGCCCAGGAAGGTGGCCTCCCCAAACTCCCACCTGGGCACGATGTCGGGGACAGTCTCGTCCCAGAAGTCGAGGACGGTGTTGTAGGCGACCCAGGAGACCGGCACCAGGGTGGTGATCCCTGCCAGGCCCAGCGTCGCTCCCCCGCCAAGCAGGAGCCGCCGCTTTCGCCCGGGTTTGTCCTCGCAGGTTCTCCAGCCCTCCAGCCCCAGGGCAGCCAGGAGGCAGCCCAGCAGCCCCAGGCCGTTGGAGAGGCACATCAGGAGGCGAGAGATGCGCAGCTCGGGAGGCAGCGCCAGGAAGGAGCCGTGGGCTTGGCATTCAAGCACCCCCTCCTCCTGGGTGATGCAGACCTGCCAGAGCCCCATGTTCCAGACCTCCATCTCGTTCAGGTCCAGGTTGAGGTTCTTCCAGAGCGGCACGAAGGTGGTGACGCAGGAGCTGATCCACCCGAGGAGAGCCAGCAGCATCCCCCCGCCCTGCGCCTTTGCCCCCCAGCCCCCGGCCATGCCGTCGCCGCCCCGCTAAGCTGCGGGCCCGGATCAGCCGCCCCGAGCGGCGGCCGCGGGCATTAACGCTTGTGGAGCAGCGTCCGCCCGGCCGCCGGCCGCGTCTGCCGCCCGGGGGGGCGAATTCAAGCCTGTTCCTCCAACGCCGGGGTGTGGCCACGGTCGTTTTTCAGCTGCTGTTGGTTTTTCCATGCTAAAAGGAGAGCCCGGCTCAGCAGGAAAAGCCGGGTGCATCCCCCCGGTAGCTCCGGGCTGGGTCCCGCCGCTGCCTCGCCGTGCCCAAGAGGGTTAAGCCAAAGCACGCAAATCCTCCGAGCCTTGGCCACCCCGGAGCGAGAGCCTTGGCAGGGACAGCGATTCTCGGCTGCAGCAGTTCCAGCCTCGGTGGGACACGGCTGGCACCGTAGCACAAGATGCAAGGCAGCAGAGAGGTAGAAAAGCATCGGGCTTTTCTCAGGAGTCGGTGGCCCTGATCCTCATTAGGTCGTTAATTAAATATGCAAATGAGCCTTTGAGGGCTGCGTTGAGAATGGGGATGTTCAAGGGAGGGCGCAGGTTCCAGATGGGCCCTTCTCACAGGTGGGCATTGATCGCCCTGTCCTGCACCCAGCAGATGAGACTCGTGGTGTTGTGTTGTCCTGATAGGAGACACCCTGATGCAAGCGCAGAGCTGGGGAAAGCCCATGTACATCAGCTTGGTCGGGTGGAAGGTGTTCCTGTGGCAGGGAGCTGGAGCTGGACTGATCTTTAAGACCCTCTCCAACCCAAACCGTTCTGGGATTCTATGAAAAGGACGAAAAGAAGGATCAGGAAAATCCCAAGTTTGTGCTGGCACTCGGCGCCCATCCTCCCCCACGTGCACTGCCTCCGCGGGGTCCAGCTTGCAGATTCATCTTCCCTGGGAGATTAGCGACTAATCTCCCCTTCATCCGCCGTCTTTCTTATCAGTATCGGGAGCCAGACTGGAAATTACTGCGTCCTGCTGGTCGCGGGGTCCAGCCCTGGTGAGTGCCGGGAGGGTCTTTGCAGGGGGCTCCCACAAGGAGGGGGCGAGAGAGCGCGGACCACGTTCAATAGAGAAGCGCAGACCAGGCAGGAGAAAGGGGATGTTTTCCAGCCCTTGCTGACCATCCCGCTCCTCAGAGCAGACAGGGAGCATCATCCCGAGGGCAAGAGCAGGGAAATCCGCTGGGAAACCCCTCCTGCTCCTTCCCCCAGGCATTGGGGCACCTGCTCCTTCCGATTAAATCGTCTCAAGGTAATTGTGCCTGTCATTGAGACAGATTAACGGGTGACCTTCTGCCGCTGGAGCAGGATTGGCGGCCGCCGCCGAGCTCCCCGTCCTTCTTTCCCTCCCACCGGCCGCGGTGGCACGGCCGGGCAGAGGATTCCCGTCCGCAACCGGGGGGAAGATGCCCGGCGGTGGCCGGGGCGCGGCGGGAGCCACGAGCCGAGAACGACGCGCGCCGGGCCGGCAGCCGCTCTGCCTGGACATGAGGTGGGTGTCTCCCGGGGGCCGGCAGGTCGCTCCGGACACTGGCATCCTCCATCGCCGCCCTGAGGAGCGCAGGTGCCGCTGCTCTGCAGTGGCAGGGGATGCTCGAGGGAGGCAGAGCGCCATCGCTCCCACCCCATCCTCACCCCTACCCCCGCAGGCCGCTGCGCTCCGGGTTGCGTTTCCAGGGCCATGAGCTCCCATCGCGTCTCCCCATGGGCACCGGCTGGGCTCAGCCTGTCCCGAGGAGCCCGGCTGTGGGATCTTCCTCTCTCGCACAGGCTAGGTCCTTCCTCCGCACCTAGGGGCCATCCATTTCTGCCCGGAGCTTCTCAGAGAACCCACAGCTCCCGCCACGGCCTGGAACAACCGTGGGACAGTGCCTTAGGCGCTCACCCGGAGCTCGCCGGCTGCCGGCGCTGCTTCCCACCGGAGACGAGTGCCTCCTTCCCCGGCCTTGCAATGCAATTATGGCCCTTAATGGGCTTAGCCATCTGGAGCCAGCCCGCAGGCACCCCGGCACAGCTCCGGAGCTGGGACAAGCGTTGCTGGGCGAGGGGGGCTCCCCCAGACCCCGGCCCCGGGGGATGCGGAGCGGGCCGGAGCCCCACGCTGCTCCCCTGTCCGAAGTAACTCCCGCTTGTCTCTCCCCGGCAGGACCCCGCGCCCAGCCCGGGGCTGAGCCGCCGCCCCGGCGCCGCCATGGTGCTGCCCTACGCCCGCAACGGCGGCGGCGGCGGCGGCTGGCTGCCCCCCGAGGAGCCCCGCGGCCGCAGCAACTCCATCCCCCCGGCGCAGACCCCCACGGCCAAGCACATGCTGGCCTACCTGCCCCGGCCGCCCGCCGACACCAGCCGCTACGGCACCTTCCCGCAGAAGGTATGGCTCGCCCCGGGCTCCGGGGCATCCTCGGCACGCGGTGCCGCCGGGCGCTCGCGGCTCCTGTCGGAGGCGATTTCTCACCGACGGGCTCCTTTCCCCCCCGCAGCCCGATCTGCCGGCCGCGCCCGGGGCTCCGCTGGAGGACGGCGGGCAGAACGCCGCCGCCGCCGCTGCCAAGAGAGGCGCCGCGATGCCAAACTACCCGTCCGCACCCCGTCACGGCGGCTTCGGCCCCGGGGAGCCGTCCCTGCCGCCGAGCCGCGGCAGCCTGAGCGCCCAGCAGCACCGCGGCCGCCCGTCCTGGTGCCCGCCGCCCGCCCCGCAAGAGGCGGCCGCCCGCTTCTACCCGCTGCACGCCCTGAGCGTGGCCAACATCCCCAACTCGTCCCGCGGCAAGACCTCCGCCCGCAGCTCCGCCGCTCCCACCCCGGAGGGGCTGCAGGGCCGGCGCTGCAAGCTGCTGGAGGAGGACGGCCCCGCGGCCCAGGCCGGCCGGCGGCAGCGGCAGCGCTACGTGACCAAAGTGGGCAAGTGCCAGGTGAATCTGGGCAACATCCAGGACAAGAAGAGGTTCCTCTCGGACATCTTCACTACCATCGTAGACCTCAAGTACCGCTGGTTCCTCTTCGTCTTCATGATGTGCTACGTCGTCACCTGGGTGGTCTTTGGCTTCATCTACTTCCTGGACGCCTGGGTGCGCGGCGACGTGTGGCACCAGGGCGATCCCGAGTGGCAGGCGTGCATCGAGAACGTGGACGGCTTCGTCTCCGCCCTGCTGCTCTCGGTGGAGAGCCAGCGCACCATCGGCTACGGCACGCGCATGGTGACGGCCAACTGCGCCGAGGGCGTCATCCTGCTGATCGCCCAGTCCATCGTGGGCTCCATGATCGACGCCATGATGGTCGGCTGCATGTTCGTCAAGATCTCCCGGCCCAAGAAGCGCGCCCAGACCCTCATCTTCAGCAAGAACTGCGTCATCTCCCTCCGGGACGAGAAGCTCTGCCTGATGTTTCGTGTGGGGGACCTGCGGGAAAGCCACATGGTGGATGCCAAGATCCGGGCAAAGCTGATCAAGTCCCGCCAGACGGCCGAGGGGGAGTTCATCCCCCTGGAGCAGTCGGAGCTGAACCTGGGCTACGACACAGGGGAGGACCGTCTGTTCCTGGTGGAGCCCCAGATCATCTGCCACGTCATCAACCGCCACAGCCCTTTCTGGGACATGTCGGCCGAGTCGCTGCGCCGGGAGCAGTTTGAAATCATCATTATCCTCGAGGGCATTGTGGAAGCCACAGGCAAGTGGTCTGGGGGAGTCAGGGTGGAGAGGGGGGGGCTCCCCTGGGCTCCTGGAGATGCCAGGCAAACCCGGGCCCAGGAGTGACATCAGAGCAAGAGAGGCTCGGGGTCCTGTGTGTCTCCAGCGGGCCGTGGGTGAGGCAGGGCTGGAAGCCCCTCGCCCTGCAGGCTCAGGGGGCTCGTTGTGGCACCCGGCACAGCACAGCCATGTTCTTCATTGCTGCAGGAATGACGTGCCAAGCCCGCACCTCTTACACGGAGGACGAGATCCTCTGGGGATACCGCTTCGAGCCCTGCATGTCCCTGGAGAAAGGCGCCTTCCAGGTGGACTACAGCCGCTTTGAGATGACCTTTGAGGTGCAGACGCCAGCGGCCAGCGCCAAGGAGCTGCAGGAGCTGCGGGAGCTGGAGCAGCAGGAGCACTCCACGCTCAGCCTGTACTGGGACCAGCTGGTGCAGCCGTGCGCGCTGCCGGGGCCTGGCGAGGACGCGCTGCTGGGCATGGCTGCCCCTGCCAGAGCCCCTGGCGAGGATGCCCTGCTGGGGATGGCTGTCCCTGCCAGCACAGCCCAGGGTGGCCGGGACGAGCCAGCGCAGCGGGACTGCCCTGCCTGAGCCCCCCGGGCCCGGTGCCCCACGCCAACAGTGCCATAGCCCACCCTGCTCTGTGGGGCCGAACGCCCCCCGCTCCCCCAGCTGCAGCCGCACGGCATTCTTTCATTCTTTTTGTTAAGTTGTTCTTTTGTAACAAGGAATACGAGGCAGCGGGTGAGTAAAGTCTGTTTGTGACAAAACCACCCAACTGCCAGCCATGTTTGTTCTGGGGGGGGCCTCGGGGTCTGGGCAAAGAAGAGGCAGAGCCCAGAGCCCCCCAGTGCCATGGGCTCAGTCTTGCACCACCTCATGGACCCTGACACAGCCCCCCAGCACCCCAAGCTGCCCCCAGTCCTTGTCTGACAGGGTGCCCCAGGACTCCCCCAGCAGGGAAGCATTGCAGCGGGCTGGTGCTGAGAGAGGCTGGACATGGTGTAGTAGAATTAAATTAATATTGTTACAGGAATGACACCACTGGAGTCACCTGCAGCACCTGGCAGGGCAGTGCCTGGGCCTGAGCCAGGGGCCTGGACTGAAAAAAAATCAATGAAATCTGTGTATGCAGGGTCTGGCTGGGCTGAGGAGCCTCCCTGCAGTCCCCAGACAGCTTTGCCTCAGGGGGTTGCAGAATAACCCCTTGGATTTAACTCCTTTTGTCCACCTTTGCCTCTCCTCTATCTACCTACCTTTGTATCTCCCCACAGAGTCTTGGGCAGGGTATTTTCTGACCTCACCTCATCTGTCCTGCCCAGAAAGGTGCGAGGGGAGGGATGGGGCAGATGGGGCAAGCTCAGCCTGGCACAGAAGGGATGTAATACATCCCCCAGCACAGAGGGGATGTAATATAAACATGTACATCCGTGTCCCTGCCCCACACCCCCTGCAGTCCCAAACCCCCGATAAACATAAAACTCCCTGCACAAGAAAAAGTTTAAAAAAAACAAGGCCGCAAACAAGTGTTTGTAGGTGCAAAGTTAATAAGGGTCAATATGCATATTGATCCAATATAAAACTGTGATTTTCCTATTAAGCAGTTGATTTACATGTCATTAATATTCAAATACAGGCCACTGGGTAAATAACAAACACAAACTGGGTTCTCACACACACACGGTCACATTTCACAGCATGGGACAGGCTTGGGTCCCACCGAGCCAGACCGGCTTCATGTCCCTGTTCCTGTCACATTCCCATTCCTGTCCAGTTCCCATTCCCTTTATTCCTGTTCCCATTATTCCCATTATCCCTGTTATTCCCATTATTCCCATTATTCCCATTCCCATTATTCCCATTATCCCCGTTATTCCCATTATTCCCATTATTCCCGTTCCCATTATTCTCATTATTCCCATTCTCATTATTCCCGTTCCCATTATTCCCATCCCCACCTCCATTCCCATCCCCATTCCCATTATTCCCATTCCCGTTATTCCCGTTATCCCCATTATTCCCGCTATTCCCATTCCCGTTCCCGTCCCCGCGGGGCCGCAGGTGTCGTTCCCCGTCCCGGCCGCCAGGAGTCGCTGCAGCCGCTCCCGCCCGAGCTCCCTAAGCCCTGCCCCTCCCGTGCGTCACTTCCGGCGCGTCGCCGTGACGTGATCGTTGAGCGACGCGGTGACGCGCAGAGCTCTCCGGAGGCGGCCGAGGTGGGAGCGGAGCGGGAGCGGGGCCGGGTTGGCACCGGAGCGGGAGCGGGTTGGGATCGGAGCCCCGGCACCGAGCGGGACGAGCCCGCCGCGCCCGCGGGGGAGCGGGCCCAGGCCCTGACGGCGGCCCTCCCCGCAGCCTTGCCCCGGCTCACCCGTATGGCGCGGCCCTGAGGGGAGATGACCGACCAGGAGAACAACAACAGCATCTCCAGCAACCCCTTCGCCGCCCTCTTCGGCTCCGTCGCTGCCGCCAAGCACTTCGCCGCCATCCAGAAGCAGCAGCAGCTGCGGCAGCTGACAGGTGCGGAGCTCGGGGCTGGCGCTGGGGCAGAGGCTGGCCGCGGCGAGGGGGCGAGGCGGTCCGCTCGGACAGGGCTGGCCCCCGAGACGCTGAGGGCTCTGTCGTGCAGGCGAGGAGACGTCCATCAGCCAGGATGACTCCGACAACAGTGTCTCCGAGAGCCTGGACGACTGCGACTACTCGGTGGCCGAGATCAGCCGCTCGTTCCGCTCGCAGCGAGAGCTCTGCGAGCAGCTCAACATCAACCACATGATCCAGAGGATCTTCCTCATCACCCTGGACAACAGTGAGCCCGGGTTTGGCGGGGTGTGGTACAGGCTGGGGCAGCTCTGACGTGGGAGGGGACAGTGCCAGGTGCTGGGGACAGTCCTGCCTGCAGGTGGAACAGAACAGGTCCCTCTGCCCTTCCCAGGTGACCCCAGCATGAAGAGTGGGAATGGGATCCCAGCACGCTGTGTGTACCTGGAGGAGATGGCTGCAGACCTGGATGACCAGGACTGGCTGGACATGGACAATGTGGAGCAGGTAGGGACTGCCTAGGGCCACCTGCAGGCTTTGGCCATCGGATTGAGTTTGTTTCCTCAGAAAGTACATATGATATCCCACATCCTTTTCCAAAACCTGGCACCAAGCTGCCACTTATTGTTTTCCTGGAAAAGCCCATGAGATTTTTGGGATATGAGAGTGAGAAAAGTGTAGAATTTGGGGAATCCAGCCCTTCCTCCTAGAAGCTGCAGGAGTTTGCTGCCCTGTAGGTCTGTGTGGGTGGAAAAGGGAAGAAAAACCAGAGAGCTCAGTCAACAGTGTCCACACACACTCATCTTCATTTGCAGCTGTATCAGTCATTCCTGCTGAGGATTTCAGTGGAAATGGTTTCTGGTGGGGTGCTGTTGTTCCATGAGGGGCTGGAGGGTTTGCTCAGGCCAGAAGCAGCTGAGGGTTCTCACTGTAGTTATTTACTGAGGGACAGGGAGAGCTGTTCCCAGCAGGAGCCAATTAGGCTGTGTGGCGTGGAGCTTCCTCCTCTGGAGGGATCAGCTCTGTGCTGGGCTGTGTCACTGTGCCCTGTCCCTGCCGGTGCCCAGGCCCTGTTCACCCGCCTGCTGCTGCCGGAGCCCGGGAGCCACCTGATCCACATGACCTGTGCCAGCAGCCAGAACCTGTCGGCCGACCGCGACGCCGGGGAGAGGCACATCCTGCGCTACCTCTACGCCTGCTTCCGCAGGGCCCGCGAGGAGGTGGGCCAGGCTCCCTGCACCCTGCTCTGCCCTGCCCCGCTGGAGCTGCCGTGCCCCAGCTGGAGCTGCCTTGTATTCCCTGTCAGATCACCAAGGTCCCGGAGAACCTGCTGCCCTTCGCCGTGCGCTGCCGCAACCTGACGGTGTCCAACACGCGCACCGTGCTCCTCACCCCCGAGATCTACGTCAACCAGAACGTGTACGAGCAGCTGGTGGACCTGCTGCTGGAGACACTGAGGGGGGCACGTAAGTGCAGCCGGGCTGTGCCATGGTGCTCACTGTGCCACTGCCTCGGTGCTGCGAGGCTGCCCTGCAGCATCCAGGGCTTGGGTGAAGCTTTGGCTCCCCTTGCTGCCAACAGGGGGGTTGTGTTTGGGTCGGTTTGGCTGTTGGAGCACTGTGAGTAACAGCCTTGTGTCTCCTGCCAGAGTTTGAAGACATGACCGAGTTCCTCGAGGAGGTCATAGAGGCGTTAACGATGGACGAGGAGGTGCGCACATTTGGGGAGGTGATGGTTCCCGTGTTTGACATTCTGCTGGGGAGAATCAAGGACCTGGACCTCTGCCAGATCCTGCTCTACACATACCTCGATGTGCTCCTGTACTTCACAAAGCAGAAGGACATAGCCAAGGTGGGTACTTAGGCAGGAGCTTTTTGCAGGGGCACATGAACAAGACCTGATCTGCAGAGGTCAAACCAGAAGTGTGGTGTGTGGGTAGTCATACCTCTCCTCTCCCTTCTCATAGCCTGCCACAAACCCATCAGTATGTTAGGGTTTTTTGCTGGTTTTTTCAGCATGTCCTGATGTGTTCCCCAGGTTTTTGCAGGCTACATACAGCCCAAGGATCCCAGCAATGGACAGATGTACCAGAAGACTTTGCTTGGTGCCATTCTAAATATCTCCTGCTTGTTGAAGACCCCTGGCGTGGTGGAGAACCATGGCTACTTTCTGAATCCATCCCGATCCAGCCCACAGGAGATTAAAGTGCAGGAATCCAACATCCATCAGGTGGGAGAAGTGGGGCACTTCTGCTTCCTGTGGTATTAGTGGCCTCTCATTGCTGAGGGTTCACAACGTGGTATCAGGGCTTGAGTTCCACTGCTGGTTCAGGAATAGCTTGCCTTGCAACTAGGGGTGTCCAAAAACTGCTTTGAATTCTCCAGCTGGAGCATGGAAGCAGTTTTGCCAGCTGCCTTGGGTCATTATAACCCAGGTCTTTGTGCCTTATCAAAGTTGCCTGAGCTTTTGGAAAAAGAGTGGCTGGTACTGGTGGAGCAGACATCAGTAACTTGAGGTGCTACCTGGAGATCATCTACCTCAGGTGTTGCAGTCACCAGGGAGTAGTTTACAGTGCCTGTCCTGTTATTATTAAATAATTAAAACACTAATTGATTCACCAGTTGAGAAAGTGACAGGCAACGTTCTCTCTCATTATGCAAGTAATTTTCTTCCTTAGAGAAATACCTAGGAATTCATTCCTAGGAATGTTCCAGTAGGTCAGGAGTAAAACATGAGGATGCAGAATATAAACGCAGGAGTGAACTGGGGTGCAGAGGTCATCCCTGAGGCTTTCCCCTCCCACTCAGGGGTTCTTTCAGGCTGTCAAAATAGGCAAAGAATTTTGGATTTACTCCGTATGAGAACAAATGGTCTCAGCTGTGCTTTTGCCTAATTGTTGTTTTGTGCCAGCTCCAGGATCTGACCTGCTTGTAACACCTGTGTGTGATGGGTGATTCATGGGGTGTCCCAAGGAGCAGGAAAGGGTCTGATAGCAGTGGTGTCACAGAGGCAAAAGAACAACCCCCAAGGACTCATTCAGCTGTGTTCTGTTTCCTCTAACAGTTCATGGCCCAGTTCCATGAGAAGATCTACCAGATGCTGAAGAACCTGTTGCAGCTGTCACCGGAGACGAAGCACAGGATCCTGTCCTGGCTGGGGAACTGCCTCCATGCGAATGCGGGCCGCACCAAGATTTGGGCTAACCAGATGCCAGAGATTTTCTTCCAGATGTACGCCTCAGATGCCTTCTTCCTCAACCTGGGGGCTGCCCTCCTGAAGCTGTGCCAGCCCTTCTGCAAACCCCGATCTCCAAAGCTGCTAACCTTCAACCCTACCTACTGTGCCCTGAAGGAGCTGAATGAAGAGGAGAGGAGGAGCAAGAACGTACATATGAAAGGTACACCTAAGCTTTGGGGATAGGAAAGGGAATCTCCTCAATCTCCACTTTACCCACTAATGCCTTCTCAGTAAACCATTAGGGTTAGCGGAGAGTTAGAATTGTGACTAGAGAGGAGCAAGAAGAGAGCTGAGTGCAAATAAAATGCTGCCAGTTATCACCAGGAGCCCTTTTGTGTCCTCAGAAGAGACCCTCTCAAGCCCTCTCCTCACCAGCACTGCTGGGTAGGACCTGATGCAGAGATGCTTTTCCATACAGGTTTGGAAAAAGAAACATGTTTGATCCCTGCTCTGAGCGAGCAAGAGCCGCAGTTTGCAAACAGCTACAACCTGGTGACGGAAAACCTGGTGCTCACGCAGTATACCCTGCACTTGGGGTTTCACAGGTACTTGTTTCAGTTCCCCTGGGGCTGTTTTCCACCCATGTGCAGCTCTGCACATTTCAGTAAATACTGTGAACACAGGGTGGCCAGCTGAGGTGCTGTTTGAACTTCAGCCTGACTGACTGCAGGAAGAAATTTTACTTGCATTTTTGCTAATCAGGATACACTCAGGCTTTAAAGTCATTGTGGGTTTTGATTCTCAAACCCCCTTGGCCTTTCTGCAAGTGCTTTATCTTAATAAAGGAGTCATGCAGGCTCCCTGTTACTTGTAGACACCAACAGCCAAGTGCTGGTATTTGTAGGTTGCTCCATTCCCCTTCTCCTTGGGGCAGGAGCCTCATCCAGGTGGCAGAGCACCTGTCCACTGGGAGTGTATGTGAAACAGCAATGTGAGGTAGCTGTCAGCTTCCAGGAGAGGATTTTCTGGACACTAAAAGACTCTGTTTTGCACGACTTCCCTCTGCAAATCGTTGCCTAGATACTGTGAGGTCATGGCTGATCCAAGCAGAGTCCCCTTCTGGTTTATTCTCTAAATATAGACATTGACAAAAAAGTTATTATGCAAGTGGCTTGTTGCTGGGAAACTGAAGTGTCACCTTGCAAGCGTCTCTGGGCCGTGTTGGATCCCTGACCTCAGTGACCCAAGGGAGCTCTGCCGTGTCCCCAGGCCGCTCTGCAGGTGCCATGGTCCCTCAGACGGTCTCGTACCCTCCCAGGTCCTGCCAAGCCTTTCCACAAGGCTTCCCATTGCAGAGCCCCAGACAGGGTACCCACAGGAAATTATCTGAATCCACCAGCTTCTGCATTGGTGAGGCAGGATGTCTGTCTTTCTGTCTGTCTCCTGAGCCCCTCCTTGCCTCCTTTCCCGGGCAGGTTGCACGACCAGATGGTAAAGATAAACCAAAGCCTTCACCGCCTGCAAGTGGCGTGGCGAGAAGCTCAGCAGAGCTCCAGCCCCGCTGCTGACAGCCTCAGGGAGCAGTTTGAGCGCCTGATGACCATCTATCTGTCCACCAAGACGGCCATGACGGAACCACAGATGCTGCAGAACTGCCTGAACCTGCAGGTGTCCATGGCAGTGCTGCTGGTGCAGCTGGCAGTGGGGAACCAGGGCAGCGAGCCGCTGGAGCTGAGCTTCCCGCTGCCGCAGGTGGAGCACAGCGCCTTGGCCTACGTGCCAGGTGAGGCCACGGGTGCTGCTCTGTGCCAGCACCTGCATGCATCAGCACTGCAAGAGCTGCCTGAGCAAGTGCTCCCCTGTCCAGGGCAGGACACGGTGCCACCACCGACATTGTGCAGAATATTCTCTCTGAGGAGGATCTCTCTTAGAGAATTTGGGGCTGTTAGAGGGGCCATACTTAGGGTGGTGAAGCTGCTGACCTTTTAGAAGTCTTACTCATTTGCAAGTGGCAAGTTCTACGTTCATTTAGTGTTTTCTCTATATGTAAACTGTTTTTTCTGAGGCCTGCTTCAGGATTCTTCCCTTGGGGGTTGTGTAGAAGTGTGTCATCATGGTGGATTCACCCCAGAAGTGACCTGACTTGTGGGAGGGAAGAGGGGAAGTGAGTCCCACGTGTTACTCATGCCATCAGGCTGGGCATCCTTCTCCATGGCAGCTTCTAATACAGCTTTTTAATTACTAGTACTTAATCAGCATCAGGGCGATGAGGGGAGAGTGGATGGGAGGCTGGAAAAGGGCAAGGTGAGCTGCCTGGGGAGGAGCTCAGCTGCAATCTCTGTTTGCAGAGTTCTTTGCCGATAATTTGGGCGACTTCTTCATTTTCCTGCGGCGTTTTGCTGATGACATCTTGGAGACTTCTGCTGATTCCCTGGAGCACATCCTTCACTTTGTTACTGTTTTCATGGGTGATGTGGAGAGGTAGGTGCAGCCCTGGGTCCTTGTTGCAGAGCTCCCAGGGTGACCAAGCAAGTAGAAATTGCAGAGCTGTCTTGAGGCTTGGTTTGTGCAGCTGCAAGCAGATTGATCTTTTTGAAACAGCTGAAAATCTTTTTGAAAACAGCTGAAATATGCCTGCAAGAGGCACAAAGGGAATACAGGCCTGCCTAGAGACCACAGGCTTCATGCAAGGTTCAAATGGGATTTGGTGCTTAAATGTATGTGTTCCCACACTCTCCCTTTGCTTGAGATTCCACTGTGGCATGGTGTCTATGCAAGTGACTGCTGACCCAGGGCTGGCTTTACTGATGGTTTGCAGCAGTCTGGCACTCAAGCATGGATGAACACAGATCCTGGATTGATTCCTGAGCAGCTCCATTCTGCACCATGGACATGCCATCCTGGATTTGCTTTGTTTTGTCTTGCAGGATGAAAAATCCTCACCTGCGAGCCAAGCTGGCTGAAGTGTTGGAGGCTGTGATGCCTCACTTGGATCAGGCTCAGAGCCCGCTCGTCTCGAGCGTGTTCCATCGCAAGCGAGTGTTCTGCTCCTACCAACACGCCGCCCACCTGGCCGAGGCACTCATCAAAGTCTTCGTGGATATCGAGTTCACGGGTAAGCACAGAATGGGAAGAGTTGTGTTCCCTGTGTAGCACCTGTGGGGGACTGTCCACTTGAAAGGTTCTTTGGCTTGTGCCCAGGTGACCCACACCAGTTTGAACAGAAGTTCAACTACCGCCGTCCCATGTATCCCATCCTGAGGTACATGTGGGACACTGATTCCTACCGGGACAGCATAAAGGTGAGGCGAGAGGTGCATGCCTGAGTGTGCCATGTGGGTGTGCAGCTCACCTGGGGGCTCCACGTCCTGCCATCGGGGCTGGGCTGCAGAATTTGCTATTTCCTTTCTTTGCAGGCTCTGGCTGATTATGCCTCAGAGAACCTGGAGGCAATGAATCCCCCTCTCTTCTTGCGCTTCCTTAACCTGCTCATGAACGATGCCATTTTCCTGTTGGATGAAGCCATACAGGTAGGGCTGAGTTCACGTTCCATCACTGTCAGGTAAACAAGGTCTCACTTCCTTGGTGCAATACTGACCTCCAGAACAGGGCCAGCTTGCCTGGCTCTGCCTGGGGAGTCTCTGCAGTAAGTAGTATGCAGGAAACAATCCCAAGATGGAGTGGCCGGTGCCCTGGAAGAAGGGGTGAAGGCAGGACGAAGGGTTGGGGCCCTGTCTGTGGGCTACCCTTCCTTCCATTGGGTTCAGGAGGCAGCTCAGAACCAAGAGGAGCAAAAGAGCTTTTTCAGATCCAACAGGAAGCACGCTGGGAAATCTGCCTGTTCGTAATCTGGATACACTCAGCCTTTAAACAATCACTGTGGGTTTTGATTCTCAAATCTCCTTGGTCTTACTGCAAGTCTTTGGGATTGCAAGGGAATTTCAGGTGCTCTCATGTCCCTGGTGTGTGTTAAATGTCTCTCCACTCCTTTCAGAGCTGCTGTTGCTGCTAGAAAGGGCTATTTTGGGGAGCTATTACCTGCTAGAGAGCTGATTGCTTGAAGGCCAGCAGATAAGATGGGTGATACGGATGTTGCCTGACTGGTTTTGAGTGTTTCTGGACCTCCTTGGTGTCACCACCCACGCAAACAGTGCATGTATTCTGTCCTGCAGTACCTCAGCAAGATCAAAGTTCAGCAGATTGAGAAGGACCGAGGCGAGTGGGACAGCCTGTCCCCCGAGGCTCGCCGCGAGAAGGAGTCCAGCCTGCAGATGTTTGGTCAGCTGGCCCGTTTCCACAACATCATGTCCAATGAAACCATTGGCACTCTGGCTTTCCTGACTTCAGGTGGGGAAGATGGTCCCTCCTGCCTGCCAGGGTGTGAGCAGGCCAGAACTTGGTTTCAGTGTGGTCAGATGAGGATGGAATTGCTATGAATCTGCAAGCTATTGTTTTGCTTTCCAGAAATCAAGTCCCTGTTTGTGCATCCTTTCCTTGCCGAGCGCATCATCTCCATGCTCAACTACTTCCTGCAACATCTGGTTGGGCCTAAAATGGGAGCTTTGAAGGTGAAAGATTTCAGTGAGTTTGACTTCAAGCCACAGCAGCTCGTGTCTGACATCTGCACCATCTACCTAAACCTTGGGTAGGTGATGAGGGAAGTGAGCTTGTCAGGAGCCATGCAGGAGCCATCTTAGTGATACTGGGGGAGAAATACTTAGTTACACTCGAGCTTTTCTTTAGCTTTGAGTTCTTTGCTATGGGAATGTGGCTGCTGTGGGGACTGTTTTGCAGCCCGGATAAATGGGGATTCTTAAACCTTTCTCTCACATAACCTGGTGCAGGGATGAAGAAAACTTCTGTGCCACAGTCCCCAAGGACGGCCGCTCCTACTCACCGACGCTCTTTGCCCAGACCGTGCGGGTTCTGAAGAAGATTAACAAGCCTGGCAACATGATTGTGTCTTTTAGTAACCTGGCTGAGAGGATCAAGGTGAGCACTGGAGGGAATTCAGCATACAAAAAGAGATAGAGCTGGTTCCCTGTGTCCTTTTGGCTCCGTGTATTGCTGCATCTTTGCTGTGGAGCTGGATTTCTGGGAGTGGAGCTTTGTGCAAGGTCCATCTGGGGCAGCTGGGAGGGTTCCCTGCCTGCACAGACCTGTGAATGCTCCCTGGTTTTTAAAGGGCGGGGAGGCGGAATCCCTCAGAGCCACGTGTGCTCCCTAGTCTCTTGCAGACCGGCAGCAGCAGGAAGAGGAGACATACGCAGATGCCTGTGATGAATTCCTGGATCCAATCATGAGCACTCTGATGTCAGACCCCGTGATCCTGCCCTCCTCCCGTGTCACTGTGGACCGATCGACCATAGCCCGACACCTCCTCAGGTGTGCAGCACAGCCCTCTCGCCTTGATACTTTTGGGAATCTGTTTCACATATCCAGGGACTCTTCCTGGCCTCTCTTTATTTTTTTTTCTTTTTTTTTTATCTCTAGCACCAGGAATGTCCAAGTAATCTCCTTGATCTTTTCTGTTTCAGTGATCAGACAGATCCTTTCAATCGGAGTCCCCTAACTATGGACCAGATCAGACCAAACACAGAGCTAAAAGAGAAGATACAGAGATGGCTTGCAGAGAGGAAAAAGCAGAAGGAGGAGGAGCTGGAGGACACTCTGAACTAAAAGACAGGCTCTCATCTCTAAACCTCCTGTCATGGGCAAGATCACAGCCATGCAGGGGTAACGGCTGGAGCTACCACCCTAATGACGACCACATTTAGTGCATTGCCACCACCTTTGGAGTCTCTCCTCAGACCTTCCCTGCCAGCCCTTGTTCTCTCTTTTCCTTTCAAGACTCTCTCTTTAATACTACGACTTCCCACTGCACTACAGCTTTGAGCCTCAGCCACGGGAGAAGAACACAGCCTCCTCATGATGTGGTGCCCTGGCTCTCTATTACCTGCTCTTTGTGTTGGCCGTGTTCTTTTCCAGCAACACCAAAAGCCTCCCTCTGTTCTGTGTTTAAACTGTAACCATCTCTCACTTGGTGAAAATGAGGGGGCGTTTTTCTGACTTTTATGTGCCAGGTTGTAGCAGGGTTTACTTCCCCAGTGAGTGTTGGGAATGGCGGGCGTTGGAAATTAAACACAGAGATCATCTTACAGCTGGTGCTGGAGGTGTGGCGCTGCCGGGAGCTCTAAAAAGCCTGTTTGGGCTCGGTGCGGGCACCGGCGCGCTTCCGGTACTGCGCGGGTCTCGAACCCGCGGATCCTGTGCGGCCCCGCCCCGCGCACGTGACCCGGGGTCCTCGCTGCGGGCTGCCCTCGGCGATCGCCGGTGCGGTGAGCGGCGGTGACATTGAGCGCGCTGCAGCGATGGCCAAGGCCGCGCAGGGGCTGGTGCAGCGGCTGGTGCAGCGCGGGCCCGAGCTGGTCGGCGGTGAGGGGCGGCGCGGGGCACGGGGAGGGAGCGGGGCTGCCGTGGGGCGGGCTGAGGCGAGGGGAGCGACAGCGGGCCGGGGGGAGCGCAGGGGAGGGGATGGGGCGCGGGGCTGAGGGCAGCGGGACCGGAGCAGGGCAGGCCTCGCGGGCTCCCGCCGCTGGGAAAACACCGTCCGCTCGCTCCCCTTCCCGCAGCCGCCGTCAAGTACTCGAAGCCGCGCTTGGCCACGTTCTGGTACTACGCCAAAGTGGAGCTGGCCCCGCCGACCCCCGCCGAGATTCCGCGGGCCATCGATAGCATGAAGGACCTGGTCAGGGCCTTCCAGAGCGGCCGCCTGGCGCAGCTCACTGTCAAGGTACCGGCGGGGCGGGATGCGGCACTGCCGGGACACAGCTCCAGCGGGAGCCTCCTATCCACCCGGGACATGCTCTGCTCCTGCCTGGGGAAGAGTAGGAACTGTTCTCAACGGCATATGAAGCTCATGGAATTCAGGGGCTCAGAGTTTAAAGTGTTTTATTTTATTTGCTTTAATTCTTCCCTGCCTGGACCAGGCTGTGATTGCTCCCTTCTGCTCCCAGGGAAGGGAGAATCCATAGGTGGCTGAATGAGCCCAGCCTTCTGGATCAGCTGTGTCATCGGTTGGCCCTGAAATTAGTGTGTTTCCCGT
This sequence comes from Zonotrichia albicollis, assembly GCF_047830755.1. Classification (NCBI taxonomy): domain Eukaryota; kingdom Metazoa; phylum Chordata; class Aves; order Passeriformes; family Passerellidae; genus Zonotrichia; species Zonotrichia albicollis. The sequence goes on along the minus strand of NC_133845.1, from coordinate 300,300 downwards.
GTGTGGGCTAAGAAATGATCCTTGAAAGGGCTATAAAAAGCCAAAATCAATAGCTGGCAGTGTGCTTAATGCTGTAGAACATTTCTGTGATGGGACGTGTTGAGGGGTACCCTCTGCTCCGCTTCTGGGTTTTCACCTTGAGAACTGCTGGAGGACATGGACGTGGGGTGGGAGTGAGGGAGGGGCTGTTGTGGGAGTGTGGGATCTGAGCAGTGGCTTTTTCCTTTCAGGACGCAGTGAGGAACGGCCTGGTGGCCACAGAGGTGCTGATGTGGTTTTACATCGGGGAGATCATCGGCAAGCGCGGCCTCATCGGCTACAACGTGTGAGCACTCACCTCAGCAGTGCCAGCAGTGCTGGGTCTGTAATGGGGGCTGCAACAATAAAACTAGGAGCTGATCGAGCTGTTGTCATCCTTGTCTGGTACTCTGACAGGTGCCAGCCTGTCCTGGGGGCAACGCTGGCAGGGATGGCTCCTCAAGGGGGGTCTAAGGGCCAGGCCCAAGGGTGCCAGAGTGCTTCAGTGACAGCACTTGGTCACCAGAGCTCTCTTTGCTCAGGGACACTCACTGTGTCCCAACTGTGGCTCCAGGGGAGGTCTGAGAGCCCCAAAATCAAACAGAGTCTGCAAAGGCGAAATATTCCATTTGTTCCTGAATGCAGTTCCCATCAGCTACTGGGACCCAAAAGCAAATTCCAGTACTTTTTCCATTATCAAAAGCAATTTCCATGGCCTATTCCATAGGGAACGTAGCCCTTCAGGTTTGGTATCTGACTGGTGCAGTGGAAGCCTGCGTAAGTAAGCAGAGCCTTTTTACTTACATGTCGTACCTCAGCTACCACCAGTCAAAGGTTGAGCTGTCTGGGGTTCTACCACCTTGCTCATTGTCAGCCAGCTCTTGCAGGGTTTTCTACAAAACCTGGTGAGTACCCTGTGCTCTGACATGTTCAGAAAATAATTTGTAGGTGTTTTCTGCGGCTAGCAGCCTGTTCTTACTGTCTTAGAAGAGATGGTTTTAGTCATTATTGCTCCTCGTTGATACAGTTGTTGTCCTGCTGCTCCTTTGCTTCTGTGGGCGTTGTGCTGTGCACATGGTGACCCTGCAGGCCCCCAGCCCTCAGTGACCCTGATGTCTTGGGGTGACTGTGCATGTCACTTGCTCTCCCTGCAGCAGAACTGCCCTTCTCAGCAGCTCATCCCAGCACAAGGCCTTGTGTGCTTCTGACCGGGAGTGCAGCTGAGCTCACACACTCCAGATGTGGTAAGGTTGTTCATAGCATGGATGGAGACCTTTTCTTCCGTCTTGTTAAAAAGAAGACTTCCTGTCCCAGCAGCTCTGGGTCACAGCTGGTCACAGGTCACTTCCATGCCACAGATGGGAAAACTGAGGCTCAGTGAACTCCTTATCTTCTGTGGGGGAGTGTGCAACAGGAGCATTGACTGGACCTGTGCTTCCAGCCCCCTGCCCAGCCTGTGTCCTGTGCTTGCATCTCCCACCAGCCTGGCCAGGACACCATTCCTGCCTTGCACAGCCTTCCTCCTGGTGCTGCAGAATTTTGTGATTGCTCAGCCCAAGCAAACCTGACCAGGGCTGCAGCCAGTGCTCTGGCTGAGCAGGGGTGAATGATGGCCCCCAAAACTGCTCCTCCCCACAAGCTTTTTGCTCCTGTCATCACAAACTCTTCACCCAGCACGTAGAGACCAGTGAGAGCAATGGACCAGGCCCTGGTATGAGATTCTGCAGGATATGTTCCTCAAGGAGAGGAAGAACACATATGGGATGTCATGTGTGAGCTTGACTGGAAGGAGAACCCCACTGAGGGCAAGGCTGTCTGATCTAGCTCCAAGAGCTGCCTCTCATCTCTGACTTGTTCTTGTCTGCATGTGCCTCTCTCAGAGCAGGCTCAGTGGGCATTCAGGGGGCTGCAGCTCACACCAGCACTGGCCTGGCAAAAGCTTCAGTGGGAGGATGGGATCAAGCTGCACTAGTAAAGCTTGGGAGAGCTCAAAGACGCTCCTGTCCCTGGAGACGACGAAACCATCTAGTTTTAGTTCTCCTCCCGGGAAGTCCTCGGGAGCAGTGCCCCCCCAGCCCCGCTGCCACAGCAGAACCCCAGGCAGAAGCAGCATCCGTGACCCCAAAGGGCTCCAGCAGCTTGTTCGTCCTCCCAAACACCACAAGTGTCTGGCTGCCTCTCGGGGACAGCCTCCCGCCGCCCCTCCCTCCTCCCCTGCCCTCGGCTGATGAACTTCGGAGGAAAATGGGTATTTTGTGTCCCCAGGCAGAGGGATTTACATCTTATCCGCGTGTTTGCAGTGCTGCTCTCTTGGAATACGGTGGGCACTTGTTGGATGTTTAACCCTGTTCTCGCCGTGCCGTGCACGACGGGGTTGCCAGCCCGGTGCTGTCGCCGCCACCTCCCTCCCGGGGATGGCACCCAGCGGGACGCGGCACCGGCAGGGCGCGGGGCCGCAGGCAGGACACAGCCGGGGCCGGGAGGCCAGGGCGAAGCTGCCCGCCCTCGGTACCACAGCTCGGGGCCGCGGTGCCCCCGCAGGGACCGGCTCGTCCCGGGCCGAGCACCGGAGGGTCTCGGCGGGGACTGCGGGCTGTGCCGTGCCCGGCCGGGGCCGCGCCCCGCATCCGTCCCGGCGCTATGCGGGGGGCGGCAGCGCCGCCTATGCCGTATGCGCGGTCCGGGGCGCGGGGCTCCCGCTCCCGCCCGGCATCGCCGCCGGGGTTATGAGGGCTGCCAGCGGCCCGTGTATGCGGCAGGCAGGTTCCGGGGCCGGCTCGCCAGCAGCCCTGCGCCTGTATGGCGCTGCGAGCGATGAGGGGCCGCGGCGGCCCGAGGCTGCGCTATCCAGGGCGGGGGGCTGCACTGGGGCTCAGGCCTGGGGCCCTGCATATCGCCCAGCGTTATCCCGGGCTAGCACTGATCGAGCATGGCTTATACATGTGCCGGGGCGGCGGGATGGCGGAGCCCCACAACCTGCATGGCATCCGTTGTTATGCAGCGCCTCCACGGGCCGGCGAAGCGCTATGCAGGGCGCGGGGTGCGGCCCGGCCCCGCTCTCTGGCTCGTCGCCTCTCAGTAAAGATGGCGCACAGCGGTCGGTGGCGCTTCCCCGCCCGGCCCGGCAGCGGCGGCTGGGGCCGCCGGGGCCCGGGGGGGTCCCGCCTACGGGTGCCGGCCGTGCATAGCCTGCGGCCCGCCGAACCTGCGGCGGCGCCGGCGACGGCGGGCGAGGGCGAGCGCGGCGGCCCGTGCTCCGGCGGGGCGGCGGGAAGCGGCGGAGGCGGGGCAGCGCCGGGCCCCGGCGGCCCCGCGGCCGCGGCCGGTCCCGGCTTCGACGCGGCGCTCCAGGTCTCGGCCACCATCGGCATCAACCTGCGGCGGTTCCGAGCGGCCTGCGGCACCGAGGCGGGCAGCGGAGAGGTGAGAGGGGCGGCGGGGCGGGGGCGGGGGGGCGCGGCGGGCGGGCGGGTCCCGGGCGCAGCATCCCCGACGCCCCGGCGGCGGCGGCCCGAACACACCCGGGCGCACCCACCCAGCCCCGGCCGTACAGCCCGCCCGTCTCCGGACACACCTCCCGCGCCCCGCACAAAGGGCGCGCCCGGCGGGGGGGGCCGTGGGGGGGCGGGTGGCGGGACCAGGCGGGCGGGACCCGGTGCCGGTCCGTGTCCGGCCGCCCTCGCGGTCCCTCCCCGCGCACGCGACTTGCCGCCGGTGCGTCCTCCCTGCCGCCGCCTCCATTATCCGGCTCCCGCCGCTCCCGCGCCCGCGGCGGGGCGGGATGCGGTGCGCACAGCCCGCTGCCGGGAGCGAGGTAGGATGGATGGGCCGGGGGCCGCCCGGTGCGCCCGGTGCCGAGGATGCTCGGCGGGGTGACGCGTCCTTCCCCGGGCGCGGGGGCTCCAGGGGGCTGGGCTGCCGGCCCCTCCTGCGGGCCCGGCGGTGGGTGTCGCGCACCGGCCCTCCCCCTTCTTCTCCTCCTCCTCTTCCTCCCTTTCGCCGCTGAGGATGCCCCAGGCGGAGCTTGGGGCGGCGGGCCCGTTGCGAGAGGCCGTTCCCCGGTTCTAGGAGAGCTGGTGCTCCTTTTTTTCTTCTTTTTTTTTCTTTTTTTTGAGTTGCGGTTCTTCCTCCCTTCATTTTTTTTAAGCCTTTCTAAGGCAGCCGGAGTGGGCGTGCGACAACAACCCACCTATTGACAGAACAGGGAAGACATGATGGGGGTGTGTTACTACGAGCTGCAGCGTTGCTTTCCCCCAGTTGTTTTGCATCGCTTCTTAGCGGCATCCTTGCGCCGGCAAGAGAATTCCCCAGGTCTTTTGTACCGGGAGGGATTTCTTAGAGATTTTTGAAGGGCCAGCTCCATCTCCTCCAGGCAGGTTGCCAGCTGTAGGGTAGGTGAATGTATCTTTGTATTTTGTCTGTATAAAGACCAGTTGGTTTCCTTTCCCATGACTGGCCGTAGCAGAGGTCATTAAAACATACATGAAAATACAGTTTTCTTGTGTCTTTCTGGCCTGGTTTTGGCATTTTCTTTTGGGTGCCATGCAGTGGAGCTCTTGGCTCATGGCTGAGCTGGAGGAGTTCCGTGCCTGTAGAGTGGCAGTTCCCACGGGCTGCGGTGCTGGAGGAGCTGGGTTGTGTTTGCAGGAGCCAAGCTGAGCGTGGGGACGCTCCTGCTCTCACCTGTGCAGACTTTGGGGTGTGAGTCACGCTGCTCTCATTAACACCATCATCTCAGGGGCTGCACTTTGGGATACTTCTCTTTTTTGTTGTTTGCAGTAGACATGGCTTGATGGAATTCCTGGCGTGCCCTGGGAAGCAGTTAATATCTCACCAGTGCTAGTTCAGGGAGAGAAATTACTTGAGATCTGGCTAACCAAGCTGACCACAGAGTTAATAACCCAGGAGGTTTTTCATGTGGGGGGAGGCAAGTAGCTTTGTTTCTTTTCCTTTTCATTATTTTTTTTTTCTAAGATGACATTGGGCTGTCGTTTGTTTAATTCCAGTTGTATTCAAGTATATTTTTGTGTCTCAAAAAAGCCCTAAAACATCTTTGAGACATCTTTTTGAGTTTAGCCTTTAGGGTATTTTTGCTTTAAAGTAAAATAGCTTGAATGCATTGTAGGTGTGGCAGCTGATTAATACAGGGTCTCCTGGATTTTAAGAATTCTACATATTACATTACTTTTCTACTTAGCTGCTAATAGCTTTTCTCTAATAGCATTGCATACAGTAGAAAGTAATGATAAACATTGATTTGTGGCTTGGTGTTTGTAGGCTCAGTTTTGTCTGTCCTTTATGAGCCGGGCAGGGGCAGGCCCCAGGTGTTTCCCCTCTCTCTGGATTTACGGCATGCTGGTACTCTTGGGCATACTCAGAGGAGATGCTCCCAAACATTCAGGTTGGGTTAACTCACCCACTTGGTTCCTTTCCTTTGGTGGTGCTCAAGAAACACAACATTTTTGCCTCAAAGGACATAGTTCTCCTGGCTGGTGAGTTGTGCACTTGTCTTAGTCCTAGTGAAGATTACAGTCCCCGGAGGCTGCTTTTTTCTGTCCTGCAGTACAGATTCTCTGGGGAGGGGTGAGGGTGTGGAAAGGGCTCTGGCACAGGGGGGCTGCCTGTGGGCTCTCCAGAGGAGAGGGCAGCTGTGTGCAGTTTCTGGTACCCATGGGGTAGCTGCTCTGCTGGAGGTGCTCTTCTGGAAGGGGGCTTGCAGAAGACCCCCTCATATTAGGGCTCACCATGGCCTCTCAGTCACTGCTTGGGGCTCTTGCTGTTCTTTTCCACAAGGTTGAGGGTCCTTCCTGAGCCAAGCCAGGTACACTGTTCAACTGAGTGGCCGTTATTCCTCGTCAGGAGTAAACTCTGAGCACTTGTTTTGAGGAGCCAGTAGCAATCAGAGGAAGAAGTTGTGTTACCTCTTTATTTACAACTTCTGCTCCGCATGCTTAATTTTTTTATACCTCATTCTTGTCTGCACTAGTGTAGATACCTGTTGAAATTGGGTATTACCACCAAGTTAGATGCAGGAGTAATGTTGTCCAGAACAAGTATTCGACTCAGTCTTTCCCTTGTCTCCTTGACAGTTTCGTAGTATGTAGCAAACTGTGTTTCTCATTTAAAAGGCACCTGAATTATGGGGTGTCAGGGCATTCTCCTCAGATTCAGGTCACTTTGTACAAAGCTTTGTCTTCTGCTGCAGCTCAGTCTTGCACTGAGTTATCTCGAAACCAGCTCACATTAAAGGAGCCACATTCTGATACTTCATTTTAACACCAGAAGAATTGCTGGGGGACTTTTGGCACAGTGAAGCTGTAACTGGTTGAACAGTAGCATTTGTATTGGGTACTAACCTTTCAGCTTGGTGTGAGTGGCACTGTAGGAGCAAGAAAAAGATGATTGCATTTTCTTTGTTCATTATGTCAATATTTGGTATAAAAGAAGCATAAAAGTAGTTGTTAAATATCTGCTCTGCCTGTCAGTTTAGAGCTTCCTGCCCATGTGTGAAGGGGATTGAAGCTTTGGGACGTAAAAGTTGAGCGTGTGCTGGATGCATGCTGGCAGTATTGGCTGAAAGTTGCAGAAGCTCAAGCTTGGCAGTTGGATGTGGTGGTAATGGTGATGTCCCTGGCACCACCATGATTATACCTGGGGCATAATGTTTTATGAGGTGACTGTTGGAGTTGTGGACGTTTGCCGATGCCTGGAATGTTTGGAAATGGTACCAGATCCATGTCCTGGGGGTAAGGATTAGCTTCCATACTGCTGCCAGGGTCGTGCCTGAGCTGGAAGTACAGATTATTTCTTCTGTTTGCCTGAAAATTTCCTCAGGTAGTGCTAGGTTGAGTGGTCGCTCCAGACTGCTTGAGTGTTTGGTGTGTGATTTGGAGGTGTAGAGCGGTACCTGTCACAGGTAAGGTGGTCACTGCACATGCACGGGGCGGGGACTGCCGTAGGTATTGATGTCTGACAAGAGACACATGGTGAGTGAGGATGATGCAGGTCATGGCCTGCACTTTCCCTTCCTGAACATTCAGGTGCTGTTTTTGTCAGATGTGTGAAAATAAATGTTTCTGTTTTTGTGGTTTGGAGCACTTTGTTCAGTGCTCCAAACCCTCAGAGGAGCAGTTTTGGGAAGTTTGTTAGGAATTTGGGAAACTTTTCAAATGAAAGGTGATGTGGTGAAAGATGAGTTTACCACCACAAAAGATTTTTTCTAATGCATCCATACAGCAATTGTGGAGCTTTTCTCTCACCATCTGAATGCTTGATCTTTGTAGGTAGTGTTTTGACTAACTCTTCCTTGGAAGTGGTGTTATTGAAAGCTTGTTGTGACCAGAATGAGAGTGTTTAAGGTGTTCTAATAAGCATTCCTCTGTATTCAGATTGGAAAGCATGAATCAGAATTTCTTATCCAGGTTGGAACCAGGACTGACAAAATAGATCTGTATTCTCAGTAACACGTTTGTGATAGACCCACCCTGAGCTTCAGCCGCATAAAGAGCAATATATTCTTTCTAATTCTGAAAAACCTGGACTGGAAAACCTGGAAGCTGCAGCCCTAATCACCATTGTGTTGCCATGGGTGATGCCTGCAGCAGTGTAGTTTGGGGGTTGTCGTGTGGAGGTGACCAGGCCAAGAGCTGCTGTGGGATCTCAAGACGTTCTCTGTAGGTCAGTGCTGCTCCCAGGTGAAGCCCCAGCAAAGTCTGTGCATCACTCCTGGTCAAAGCTTTAGCTGAATGGAAGGACAGATGTCCCCTCATCTGACTTGGTGCATAACGATCACTCCAAGTGCTCAGCTGTTTATTATTGGAGTTGCATCACAAGTAGTGGCTTGGGAAGCATCTCCCTGAGCTCCCAGCACACTCTGCTCTGCTCCAACACGCAGTGTTCGTCTCAGGGTTACTACCCGCCAGCCTCCAAGGGTGTTTACTCTGCTGAAAGCAGAGGAGTCTGGTAGATGTTGTGCTGCAGTCACTAAGCAGGCATCTGAATGAGCTTCTAAAAATAGCTTATCCCTTTCCAAGAAAGTGAGGTGCTGTCTAACTTGGGCCAGACCCAGGATGGGGAATAGGAAGGACAGCATTGGTCATGTGACTCTATTGTAAAATAAACTTTTTCAGGTGATGATTGGAGTGGCTGCATTGCTGGTCTAGAGGCCCTTGCAACTTCACAGACCCATAGTGGTATGGTTTACACTGATATTCCTCAGACAAAGATCAGAACATCAGTTAGTGCCTGCAGGATAGTTTCTCCTTTGAAGGTGGATTTTCCTTGTGAGATCTTTAACTGGAATTTTTTTGAAAAGTAATATTGCTCAAGAGCATTGTGACAGACATTTGCTTGCAACTTCTCTGTTCTTTAGTAGCTGGGTTACTTCAGGAAAAGCCATTCTTTATCTGTGCACAACTCTGAAGTTGAACCCAGTTGGGATAGTGCAATGTTTGAATGGGAAATGTATGTGCTGCCCACAGAGAGATCATACCATGTGCGTGCTTGGTTAGTCTTCATGTCTGGCATCAGGCAAGCCTTCCCTCTCATCCTTTAATTTATAATTCTGAGTGGCCTTTTTTGCATTGCATTATTCTTTTTCAGGTAAATGAGGCCATGTTCAAAATCTTCATGGTTTTTAATCACTCTCCATCTGTCATGACATTTCTGAAAAACCGAAGGGAGGCTGTTCCTGCCTAGTTTGCCTCAAAGCTGCATTTTGGCATGTGATGGCCAGCTGTACCGTTTAGCCTGGCAAGTGCTGCGTGATACTTAGTGGCTTTCTTCATCATCTCTGACAGGTCACAGGGCTGCCTTCCCAGCTAGTGATAGTGACCATTCTGAGGTCACCAATACACCCAGGAATGCCACTGAACACACAAGCACAAGTACATATTGGTCATACTACTTGTGGTTGTAAATGAAGCGTAAGTGATTGTTTTGTGGAAGGAGCCTTTTTGCTGTAGATGCTTCTGGTGACTGGTTGGTAAGAAATGGAAAAAATTGTCATTCCCAGGCTATTGGGCCAAAGCCAGCATTAATGTTGGAAACAGTACTTTATCTTACATTAGCAAAGCAAGATAACAGAGCTCAGTTTGAAAATAATGCAAGTTGTAATCATGGATTGACAGGTGATTGTCAAATATATGGCAAGTACTGATTTAGTAGCCAGAGATAAAATAATAATGACTTTAGGACTCGGAATAACAAAATGAAGAGAAGATCTGTAGCAGCCACAGGAACTTGGAGGCCAGTGCAAGTCAGGAAATCGCACAGGTTGAGCAGCTGATCCCTCAGCGTTTCTAAACCTGACTGTTCTTAGGTATATATTATTTCTCAGTGCCTTGTCTGGGTTTCAGGCCGCATGTGTCTCTGCTGGCAGCTTCTCCCTCTGTCAGGGCTGGGGACCCCTTCCCGTCCCTTCCCTGCCCGGCCCACGCGGCAGCGCTGCAGCGCCCAGCCATGTTTACATCCTGCCGTAGCCCACGTGCTCTGGAGCGGAGGCAGGCCTGGAGCGGATCCACTCCCACTGCTCCTGCTCCCCTGGCAGTGCTGCGGGACTGAAGTTGAGTTTCTCCCTTTCTGGGAATGGCCTTCAGGGGTGCTCTGTGATGCAAGGTGTCTCAGGCAGAAGCAGTGTCTTCTGGCATAATGTAATTTGTTTTATGCTACTTTATCATTGCTTTTGCTGGATTTCTTGTCATCTCTGCTGCAAGTTGTATTTCCTTTTTAGCAATTCTTTGTTAAAGGAGCAAATGCCAGTATCTTTTTTGGGTAAGGAGAATCCTCTAGAATCCTTTTGTGCTTCATTCACAGTGGAGTTCATTTCAACATTAATATCAATATCCTCAAACTTCCTTCTTCTCTCTCATTGCAGGATGAACAGTTTTTAGGTTTTGGTTCAGATGAAGAAGTCAAAGTACAAAGTCCCACAAGGTCCCCCACAGGTAAGTTCAAGTTGCAGGATTTGGTGTTGACTTTCTATTTTCTTTTGTGATGATTTTGCTGTGCCTATCCTGTTTGTTCCATCAAATCTCATCCAGCATAAAAGCCACACCAGTCTTTAGATTCAATGCCGTTAGTTTTGGATTCTCTATGTCCGATCTGTAAAGGAGCAGGGAAAGTTTGAGTAAAGGAGTTATACTGATGAAACCAGTACTTGAAACCTCATGTCAGTGTTCTGGAGAGGCAGCTATTTAAAGAGTAAGGGTCTGAACTGGTTTGGCTTTTTTAGTGTTCTTCAGTAGACTCCTTTCTGCCTGTGTTGTCAATAAATGCTCTCACCAGAGCGCTTTGCTCTTCCACCATAATCATCTGCTCAGCTTGGCTTCAACAGCAAACTGTGGTGGAGTGCCTTGCTAGTGCAAGGGAAGATCCAGAACTGAAATAGCTGGACTTGGTGAGATTGCAGTGAAATGCATTGATCAAGGTGGGTAATCAAGTGTTGTGCTTGATGGCTCCAAGTCACTGCTGAGTATTAACTATGTCTTAAAGCTAAAACCAGTTTTTAGTAAATTGTCTTGTATCAGCCTTGTGCAGGTTGTTCTTGCTCTCTTGACCTCTCCCCTAGCAGTGCAGATGGATGGCACTCGAAAGGAAGGTTTTTTTGTCTTTCAGCTGGCTGTGAGCTGCTTTAAAAAAATGTATAAAAATTCATGTGTTTAAAAGGTACCATGTGCCCTTGAGAATTACTGCTCCCTCCCAGCATGAAGTTGGTGCTGGGCTTGTGCAATATATAATTGTTGGGAAAAGGCTAGCTTGCATTTTTAAACAAGTTATCTGCATGGTATTTTATGTGGGAAAAGACATTTGTTGGGAAGGTATTCTCTACATGTAGTGCCAAAACTATTTTTATTTGTTGATTTTATTAAATGTTTTGGTGACGTATGGGCAGCATGAATGATACTGAGTAAACACTTGTTTGACCTGGGTAATGCTCATCCCACACCTGGAGAAATTTAATATGTTCCCTGCATTCTCTGTTTCCCTCTCAGTTAAATCTAGTCCACGGAAACCTCGCGGGAGGCCCCGGAGCAGTTCTGACCGAAGTTCAGCTGTACTGTCAGACTCTTCATCAGTGTGTTCCCCTTCAAGCAAGTCTGAAACCACATCCATGGAGAAAGTAAAGAAGAAGGAGTCAAAGAGTGGGGAAAAAAGACGAGGAAGACCTCCAGCACTTACAAGTGTGAAGTTCAAATTGTCACAGGAAAAGGACACATCGGACATTCAGAAGGGCAGCAAAGAAGAAAAAGAGAGTCTGAAAAAAATCAAAAGATCACCATCCACTACATTTCAGCAAGCAACTAAAATCAAGAAATTAAGAACTAGTAAGCTTTCCCCACTGAAATCTAAATTTAAGCCTGGGACAAAACTTCAGATTGGGAGGAAGAGCGTTCAGATCGTGCGCAGGAGGGGCAGGCCACCGTCCTCCGAACGTTTAAAGACTTCCTCAACTTTGGTCATGAACTCACAGCTGGAGAAGCCCCAGAGGATTCGCAAAGAAAAGGATGGCACACCGCCTCTCACAAAGGAAGAGAAGGCTGCTGTCAGACAGAGTCCACGCAGGATTAAGCCTGTCAGGATTATACCTTCCACCAAAAGGACGGATGCTACGATTGCTAAGCAACTCTTGCAGAGGGCTAAAAAGGGAGCACAAAAAAAGATTGAGAAAGAAGCAGCCAAACTGCAGGGCAGGATGGGGAGAACACAGCTCAAAAATATTCGACAGTTTATCATGCCGGTTGTGAGTGCAATCTCATCACGGATTATCAAAACACCCAAACGGTTTATTGAGGATGAAGACTACGATCCTCCTATTAAAATATCCAGACTAGAATCCACACCAAACAGCAGGTTCAGCACTACATCTTGTGGCTCCAGTGAAAAGTCCAGCGCTGCTTCTCAACATTCATCTCAGATGTCTTCAGATTCCTCACGGTCCAGCAGCCCCAGCGTGGATACATCTACAGACTCCCAGGCTTCTGAGGAGATGCAGATGCTTTCTGAGGAGCGAAGCAATACTCCAGAAGTTCACACTCCCCTGCCTGTTTCTCAGTCCCCTGAAAATGATAATGGTGATAGGAGAAATAGAAGGTTTTCGATAACAGAAAGAAGTTTTGGCCAGAGGACTGCAAAAAAGCTGTCAGCCTTACCAAGCATGCCACAGCAGCAGTCTTCCTCCTCTCCTCCTCCCCCCTTGCTCACTCCCCCCCCACCACTGCAGCCTGCTTCAAGCATCTCAGACCATACCCCTTGGCTTATGCCTCCAACCATACCGTTAGCCTCGCCCTTTCTTCCTGCTTCTGCTGCACCGATGCAAGAGAAACGAAAGTCAATTCTGCGAGAGCCAACATTTAGGTGGACGTCCCTAAAACATTCCAGGTCAGAGCCGCAGTACTTCTCATCAGCAAAATATGCCAAAGAGGGTCTTATTCGCAAACCGATATTTGATAACTTCAGACCCCCACCGCTAACACCGGAGGACGTTGGCTTTGCATCTGGCTTCTCAACGCCAGGTGCGACAGCTCCCACGCGTCTCTTTTCACTGCACTCTGGAGCCAGGTTTGATATGCACAAGAGAAGCCCTCTGCTGCGAGCACCACGATTCACACCAAGTGAGGCCCACTCCCGCATCTTCGAGTCTGTGACCTTGCCCTCGTCAGTCGGCCGTGCCACCACGGGCACCTCTGCCGCGGGCACGTCCTCTCGGCGGCGCAAGAGGAAAGCGTTCAGCCCCATCCGATCGGAACCCAGATCTCCTTCACACTCCATGAGGACGAGGAGCGGAAGGCTTAGTACCTCTGACCTGACAACTCTCACTCCACAGTCTTCTGTCTCTTCCTCTTTAACTAGTATTTCAGTTAGTTCTCTTGCCACTAGTGCCTTAAATTCAACTTTTACTTTTCCCTCCCATTCCCTGTCACAGTCTGGGGAATCAGCAGAAAGAAACCAGAGACCAAGGAAGCAGACGAATGCTCCAGCAGAGCCTTTCCCATCTGGTAGCCCTGCTCCTCTCTTCCCCTGGTTCACATCAAGTCCCCAGACAGAGAGAGGTAAAAACAAGGACAGGGCAGCAGAAGAGCTCTCCAAAGATAAAGATGCTGACAAAGCCCTGGAGAAGGACAAGAGCAGAGAGAAAGACAGAGAGAGAGAAAAGGAGAACAAACGGGAGTCAAAGAAAGAGAAAAGGAGAAAAGGGTCAGAAGTACAGAATAGCACCGCTTTGTTTCCTGTAGGTAAAATGCCCAAAGAAAAAGTCAGCGAAGACGCTGCAGCATCATCATCTGCCAAAAAAACTGCCGGGCGGAAGAAGTCTACAGCAGCAGATCCCACGGCAGAGGTTTCCACTGCTGCTCTGGTAGATACAACAGCTGTCAAAACCAAAACATCCAAGAAAGGTAGAGGGGGGCTGGACAAATCAGACCTGGATCTCAGCCCCACTGTGCCATCTTTGGAGAAGGAAAAAGCTCTCCGTCTTTCTGCTCCTTCATCAAGCACTGTTAAACATTCTGCTTCCTCCATCAGTTCTATGTTGGCTCAAGCAGACAAACTGCCAATGACTGACAAGAGGGTAGCTAGTCTTCTGAAAAAGGCAAAAGCCCAGCTGTACAAGATTGAGAAGAGCAAGTCCCTCAAACAAGCAGATCAGCCAAAAGCACAGGTACTCCTTTTTCCAAGTTGGGTTTTTTGCTAGAGTGCATCTTACTTTGAACTTGTCCTGAAAGTCACAAATAGCTTTTGTATACTGAGCGTGAAGAATTAATGTGCCAAGTTAAGCAGCTGTTAGTGCAACAGATGGCAAACGACCCAAAACCAAGAAGCCCTGGGCAGAAGCTGAGGGGAAGAGGGAGCTGCTGCATAGTCAGCTCAGAGGGGAGCTGCATGCATTTTGGAGACCAGTACAGCATAGCTGCTTACTGGGTTTCTCTGAACAACTATAAGTAAAGCCATCAACTAGAGTAGTATTCACTCTGAAAAGTGCAGTTCCAGCAAAATGCAGTGTCTGTCTTTGCCTTGAGGTTTCTTGGGGGCCCTTCTCCATAAAGTTGGCTTCTGAAGGAAGGTTATTCTTGATCTTTCTGGTTTTTAACTTTATACAGTGATCTCTCACTTGTAGGAGGGAGAAAGATCCATTGGAATTTTTCATCTGATTTGGGGAACTGCTTCCTACCACTTTGCTCTTTTCCCTCTTCCCCACCCCAAAACCACCCTTTTCTGCAGTCCTCTTTACCTGCCAGAAAGGGAGGTGAGATATGTTTTCAGGAAATACTTTTTATTTAAATTTTTACTTTTTGTAACAGCACTAGTGTTGAAAATCGCTAGTACGTATTTCAAATAGAGAAGCCTCCAGCTGTTTATTTCTGAAATGAAGATGCCCATGCATCTGTGTGACTGGCCTGGTGTAGCAGAAGCCCAGATTCTCACAGTTGCTTATTTGGGATAGTTATTTCAGTGGGAGACATTCCAGAATCTTACTAAAACATGGAAAATTGAAATGATCAATTTGTTTAGTATCTCAGTAAACCCCTTACCTGAAACATCAACAGCTGCAAAGCTCTCAAACAGCCTCATCTACTATTTGCTTCTGTTGGATCAATCAGCACCAAATGCTGCTCCAATTCCAGTGGACTCTGATTTTTTTAATGTCAGTTCCTTGATAATGTGGCTTCATGAGCAAGTTGGCTTTCCAGTAGTGGATGGAGACTTACCTTGGAATTCCAGTTGAGTCACAACTCTTGTTCTCTTGCATTTATTCTTTCTTGGATAACTGAGGCTTAGAAGGCCAAGTCATTTTTTGTCCTGATTATTACAATCTGCAAGCTAAAATATAATTTGCTTAGAAGTCTCTATGCATGTTTCTCAGTCTCATTTTGGTAACTTTCTTAGGAATACTGTCTGCTCTCATGTTCTGAAATCTAGGGGCAAGAGAGTGATTCATCAGAAACGTCAGTCCGAGGACCACGAATCAAACATGTTTGCAGGAGAGCAGCTGTCGCGCTGGGCCGCAAGCGCGCGGTGTTTCCTGATGACATGCCCACTCTGAGTGCCTTACCATGGGAAGAGCGGGAGAAGATACTGTCTTCCATGGGGAATGATGGTGAGTTAGGATTTCTGGTTTTCATCTGCAGGCCCATAAAAAGTCAGCTTCTGGTGATTGCTTTAAATAAGGACTTCAAGTGATTAACAAGGGAAAGTATGTTAAAGAGCTCTGGGCTCTCTATTACAGTGCCACTCAAACAGGGTTAATCCTTTAAGCTGTTGGGAATTGTGTTAAATATGTGTGTTTTGCACCAAACCTGTGTTCTGCCAAGGGGCGTGTGTGCATATACATGTGTATGCGCACAGTCTCATGTGGCTCTGCAGATGAACTTAGGCTTTATGGGCTAAATGAGACACTCCTGAATGATTCTTTGACATCAGAAAATTCACATTAGAAATGTTCTTTTGGTAGATAAGTCATCGATAGCTGGCTCAGAAGAGGCTGAACCTGTTGCTCCACCCATCAAGCCCATTAAGCCGGTCACCAGAAACAAGGCCCAGCAAGAGCCTCCGGTGAAGAAGGGCCGGCGCTCCAGGCGCTGCGGGCAGTGCTCAGGCTGCCAGGTTCCAGAGGACTGTGGGGTCTGCACTAACTGTCTAGACAAACCCAAGTTTGGTGGGCGCAATATAAAGAAGCAGTGCTGCAAGTAAGTGTGTCTGAGAAGCTGTTGAGCTAATCCGTGCTCTGGGTGGGATAAGTGTACCCACGATCTGGGCCAGGAACCACAGATTTGCACTGTGTCATGGGCTTGGACTGAGCTTGACCTGGTCTGAAGCTTGATCAAAGGAAGGGCCTGTAAACAGTTTGAGAGTCGAGACCACAATTCAAGGTGCAGTAGTTATGAGCTCTTTCTCTGGAGTTCACTTCTAGTTTATTCTCCTCAGTTTGATGAGAGTGGCAGAGTACTGGGGATTGTTTGGTGTAAGATCTGTGGGTTTTGTTAGGCAGTACAGGATTTTGCAAGGAAGGCAATATGCACATAAATATTTATCTCTTATTCTCCTAGACTGCATTAATGAAGAGCTTGTGTTTTCAAGCTGATGTTTATTTAGCTTATGTACACTTTGTATATCAAAGGGTTAGGATCTCTGGATCCTAACCATGGATCACAGGTGTGTCTGGATATTACTAAGAAACACCACTCCTCCATGATTTCTTCTGTCATTTTTTATACATATCACTTAGACTGAACCTTTTTCTTTTTTAATTGTGGTATTAAATTGATTTTACCAGACTAGATAAACTGTCTGAAAAGGCAGCAGCTAAAGTGGCACCAGTAGATTGTTGTGGTATAAGAGCTATTTATAAGCTTTGCTGTGAGAATTGCTGTGTGAGAACACTCTGCAGACTGGAAGGAATCTTGCTCTCAGCAGCTTTGCTCAGGCTTTGGGCTGGGTTTCAGAGCCATGGGCCCTGCTACAGGAATGGAGACAGAAACAAAGCCTGGCCCAGTCTGCAGAAGACATTTTATGCCAAGAATAGGACAAATAGGGAATAAAATTAAATAAAGTTAGCAAAAATCTTGGTCCCCTAATCCAGTCGCATGCTGAGAGTACTTGGTTTTGTCTGAACAAAAGTAGTGTATGTATTGATAATGTTCTTTTCAGTTTTTGATGTTGAGTATTTACAGACAATGTCTGTAAATGTCTGCCCTCTTGATGTCTGCATCTTTGTTCTGATTTCATGACATGTTCTTTCTTTTTAGAATGAGGAAATGTCAGAATCTACAGTGGATGCCTTCAAAAGCTTATCTCCAGAAGCAAGCTAAAGGTAGGCTAAAAGACTTGCCTTGAGTATAGTACAAGACAGAATTTTTTCTTTTCAGAGATTTTGCTCTCTGTGCTGTTTTAGCTACACTGAGCTTATAAAGGTTATTCTGCTGGGAGCCAACCTGCCTGCACCGTTGGTGGCAGGTGCAAGGGGCAGGAGAGATGTGAGTACTGGCAGACATTGCACATGCCAGTGTCTTTCAGCACTGGCCGGGTGCTGACTGGACTTGTTTGTTTCCTTCCTTTTCCTTCCTCACAAAATCTGCTCTCAGCTCTGAATCTGTATTACTGCAGGAGGGTGTTGCTTATTGCTGTTGCAAAATAGGGGCCCTAGGTGTGAGAGAACATAGACTGAAGTACAAACCAAGTTTATTTTTTGAGTACAATTTTTTCTTTGGTATGACAGAGTGACAAAGTACTGCATCAAAGTGTCTGTATCCTTGTTTCAAGAGAGCAGCAAATCATTTGAAGTCACACTATTTTGTTTGTGTTGCTTTATCTGTGCTTCTTTTTCTTAGCTGCAAAAAAGAAAGAGAAGAAATCCAAGACAAATGAGAAGAAAGAAAGCCATTCTGGAAAAAACCAGTTGGACTCTGGACAGAAACAAACTCCTCAGGCTGTTGTACCAAGAGAAGACAATTCTGGGAAGAAGAGCAGTGAGCCTGCCCGTAAGCCTGTTGAGGAAAAGCATGAGGATGGGAATTCCTCCGTTCCTGTGTCAGAGCCCAAACAGGTCCCTGTGTCTGGTACCAGAAAGACTGGCAAGCAGATGTCCCAGCCAGTCCAGCTCCCTCCTCCTCAGCCACCAAGCTCAGGACCTTTGAAAAAAGAAGCACCTAAACCTAGCACTTCTGAGCCCAAGAAAAAGCAGACTCCCCAGCCAGAAATAGGTAAATGGGACTATTTATCCTCAATACATTTGAGTCATGTTAAGTAACAATGCTGCTAAAAGCTGGTGCATTTTAAACCCAATGAATGCTTTATGGTGTGTTGAAATCTCAGCAGATTATTTTGGAAATTTTGCTTAGAACTGGCTTCCTTTTTCTTGAGTCACAGTGTATGTTAAGGCAGGGAGAAAGATGGCTATCCTGGTTGGGACTCTTGAGTTGTATAGTCATGGCAGTCTTGAGGTGTATTTTCAGAATTGTTAAGTCTGTCAACTTCCCATTCTGAATGTGAAACCAGGAGGATGTAATCTTTCATACAAAAGTATAGTCCGCTATTGTATGTAGTGCAGAGCAGTGTGAGCAGTCACCAGCCAGGCAGCTCTGGGATTTCTGTGACTTTGCACTCACAATGCTGCAGACTGTGTGCAGAGCAAACTCTTCTTCTAGTCTTGCCTCAAAGAAACTGCTCATAGCTGGGGAGGTGCAGCCACAGAAGAGGGTGGAAAAGTTCTAGTCTAAAACTCATCACACATTACCCAGCTGATTTTTTTCCCTTTTCTTCTCTACAGGTGGCTGTTAGTTACTTGAAATACTCATAATTTTTCCCCCCCTTCCTAGGCACAGAACAAAGCAAACAGAAAAAAATTGCTCCCCGTCCAACTTTCCCTGTGAAACAGAAACCAAAAGAAAAGGTGAATACTGTTTTTTGTACAGTCAGTAAAATCTCAAGCACCTGGAACTTCTGTCTGGAAAGTAGAACCATATTGCTTAAGCCTTTGCATTTTTTTTTATTTGGTTCTTAAACATGTTAGGCTTTCCCTTGTGGCAGTATGTGGATTGCAAAAACCATGGCCTATGCCTAAGATTCAGTTTAGATGTTACTTTGGTATCTAAGATTTGTGTGTTGGAGGGTGGAGGCTAGCTTTTCCCTAAAAAATGCAACTACTTTAGTCTCAGAAATAGCTCAATCATGGAAAAAAAAAGAATTGTCCTAAGTAAACCTGAAGGAGAAGTGAGTAGAGCCTGTTTATACCCAGACTTGCCCCACTGCATCCAAACACCAGCCCATGCTTTGATGAAAGAACAATGTGATGGTAAAGCACATGGAATTAGGAGTGTACTTGCATATGGAATGCTCTTAGGGAATCGTTTGTAGAATGGTCACTTCCCTGCAGCTTTGTAATACTTGCTAATTTTGTGCTGGTTTGGGGGTTTGTCTGTAAATTATTTATGGTATTGGATGCAACTGCTGATTAAGTTCTAACGTCCAGAGTTGGGATTAATGCAGGCTCCTTTGCTTGACCAGGAAAAGCCCCCTCCTCTAAGCAAGCCAGAGAGCAGCACACTGAACTTGCTCAGCACTCTGACTAACGGCAGCAGTTCCAAGCAAAAGCCACCTACAGATGGAGTCCACAGAATCCGAGTGGATTTCAAGGTAGAGGACAAAATGTTTTAAGTATTTGAATGTCCGCTGGCTTTCAGACACTGGAACTAGAGTCCCCTGAAAGTGCTGGCAATAACTGCTGAGTGTGTGTTTCGAAGGGAACCGCCAAAATAGGAGCCTCATGATAAGTCACTTGGTTGATTTTTAAAAGCTTGTTATGCCTTTTTTTTCTTATAATTAGAGTACTGGATGAAGAGACACTTAAAGCTTTAAAACCTTAACTGTCAATGTGTGAGGATGAGCAAGAATTTGAGGTTTATGAAGAATGATTCCATTAAGATGGAACTTTAAAACCTTACCACAACTTGAGCCAACAAGATTTGGGGAAAATGTTAGTAACTTGTAATTCACAACGTTTGGGGTATATCTGGGGTTTTAAAATGATAATTCATGTACATTTTTGAACAGTGTTGAAATAATAATAAAATATTTTCCTAATAATTTTTCAGTTCATCTCTAAGTGTTGATACTGGAGATCATAGTGGGATCTCATAAGTGTTTTATACAAATATGGAGCTTTAATAAAGTATAATTCTTCTGAAATTTCACTTCTAGTAATACTTGTGCAATTGTGAAAAGCCTCGTCCTGTTCCTTAGGTTTGCCTTCCCTAGAAGGAAGGCTCTAGCATGCCACCGAGTGCTCTCGGCATGAACAGCGCCGAGGTGTGACTCTCCCAGAATACACTGTAAAGTAGACTGAGGTAGACATTGAAATTATTCCAGTTTGAGGCACCTTAATCACAGGCCCTGAACTGAACAGTGGCGGGAGCATTTTGTAGTGATGTTGTGTTGCCTTGTTCTGCATGGTGATGTGTCCTTTTGTACTTTCAGGAGGACTGTGAAGTGGAGAATGTTTGGGAGATGGGTGGGTTAGGCATCGTCACCTCGGTACCTATTACTCCCAGGGTGGTGTGTTTTCTCTGTGCCAGCAGTGGACATGTGGAGGTAAAGCATTGTGTTCTGCTGTTGATGACTTAATTACAGCACTGTATTGTTACAAAAATAAATAAATAAAAATTATAATGACCTTAATCCAGAAGAATTCAAAATAATACCGGTAAATCTGTCCTTGCTAGAATTTGTCCCAAGATAATAAAGTGCAAGGTATTTAAAATCAGTTTGGGAACTCACATCTGATATAAAGCAAGAGTTTTGGTCTCTTTTAACCTGAAATAAAAAAGACTGCCCAATGGTGCTGACAGGTTTTAGACAGCCTTGGCTTTTCCAGGTGTGTCCATATCTGCCAAGAGGTGTAAGCTGTTACAGAAACATAACTGGAAAGGTTCTGATGCTGCCTAACGAGCTGGATTGAGATGTGTTAAATGCATTTCCAGGTTTAGCTAGGTGCCTTCTCGGCATCTTCAGACCAGCTAACCTGGGTGCTATTGCTCTAGGAGAGCCTGGGTTCTGATGAGTGGGCAGGGGAAGAGGGGGTTAAGTTCTGGATGTGGACATCAATGCACTTGAGGTCCATGAAGGCCCTGTGGGTCATGGAGCCATCCCCTTCTTAGTCAGGAGTCCCCAGGGGACAAACAATTCCCATGTCCCCTGTGAGCCTGCAGTGTCTGTGCTCTGAGGATGGTTGTTTTTCTGATATGACCACTCTTGTACAGGATACAGAGAAACTAGAAGAGCTTTGTAATGGTGAAGGGGGCTGAACGGAGGGAGAGAGACTCTCTTTGCTCTGCATGTCCCTGCTTCATGCACCAAATGTGTCTTCTGGTGTATCTGGCTTGTAGTACAGGGACGAAGTGAGGGAAGGAGATCCTGAAGAGCCTTTATCAATGCTCAAGGCACTTAGTTAACAGGTACCAGACTCCTGGTGGCTGTGAGGTGTCCAGTTGCTATTTAGATTACCTGAAATACAGAGTTTCCCTCCTAAAATCTTGTTCTGTCAGTTGTAAAGCAGAATTCAAAATAGTTCAGAGCACAAGCGGGCTGGTTTGGGAACTTGGAGCAGTTTCTGCTTTGCTAAAACCTGCCTCTCCCCCCTTGCAGTTTGTATATTGCCAGGTCTGCTGTGAGCCCTTCCACAAGTTCTGCCTGGAGGAGAGCGAGCGGCCCCAGGAGGATCAGCTGGAGAACTGGTGCTGCCGTCGCTGCAAGTTCTGCCACGTCTGTGGGAGACAGCACCAGGCCACCAAGGTACCCCAAAACCACTGGGAGACCCAGCAGCACCCCCACTGCTCCCAGGGCTCCTCTGGATCCAGAGGCTGGCCAGCAAGCATGTGCCAGGAGCAGAGTCTCTGTGCGCTGGGGAGGAGGCCTCTTCAGTTGCTCCATTGCAGCTTCCTTCTCATGACCTGAATGGGGGATCTAGTAAAAAAATGAAAAAGTCCAGAATTTTGCATCCCTTTGCAGGGTGTCTGTACCAATGCTTTTCTCCCTTATTCCTGTAGCAGTTGCTGGAGTGTAACAAGTGCCGAAACAGCTATCACCCTGAGTGCCTGGGCCCAAACTACCCAACAAAACCCACCAAGAAAAAGAAAGTTTGGGTGAGGGATTTTGATTTATTTTTTGGATAATTCATTTGTTGAATGATAGCAGTGCCATGGAGCAGAGCTCTGCAGGTGATTTGCTCTGATGCAGTTCCTCATCTCTTCAAGGCAAGGTGCCTATTGCCTCAGAAGGTACATTTGGAAATACTGAGGTGGCTGGTTGATAAGATGTTCTGAGAAAGCAGAATTGTTAGAGAGATTACCCCTTTTTCAGTTGTAGTAAGTCGTAAGATCACAGTAAGTTTTTTGGTCATAGACCCATAACATGGAAGAAAGTCTTTAAAATGGAAGTGTTGGTTAACAAACCTGTTGATACCAGTATTGAGAGACAATTTGGATTAATTTGCTAATCTGTGTCTTTCAAGCTTTTGTTCTAAGTGCCTGTAGTTGCCTGTAGTGTATTTGCTAAGACTTTGTGTACGTGTTTCCTTCTACAATGTACAGAGTTTAAAAAGTGTTAAAATAGGACTGTATATTTTAGATCAGAAGAAATGCCACAACTATGTCTGTTTTAGGTGAGGGAAAGTTGATATTTTCTTTAGTGCAAATATGGAGGACAAAAAAACTATATTGTGATTTAGTTTAGTGGTTTTTCTTGTTGTATTATCACCATCTTACCACGGAGGAAGTGAGCTCAGTTCTTTTCAGTGAAAGTTTCAGCATTTAAAATTCTTTGTCCTGTTGGGTGACATCTCTGCACTCATGAAATAATAAAAATTATGAAATGTGTGGAAAGCACAGAAACTGCTGGATAAAAGCAAGTAATTCTTGCCAAATGAATTCTTTTTCCAGATATGTACCAAATGTGTTCGCTGCAAGAGCTGTGGATCAACAACACCGGGCAAAGGATGGGATGCACAGTGGTCTCATGACTTCTCCCTGTGTCATGATTGTGCCAAACTCTTTGCTAAAGGTACATATAGTGTGATTCTTTACAGCAGGAGCTTCCTCAGCTGCTTGGGTTTGAATCAGCCACTGTGAGTGGGCAGTGGGCTGGCAAGGCACCTGAGCTTGGCATGGTCCAGGCAGCAATGCAGGCTGGTCGTGGTCGAGCCTGAAAGTGCATGTAACAGTTCAGACTTCCATAAGATCCCATTTTGTTTGCAGGAAACTTTTGTCCTCTCTGTGACAAATGCTACGATGATGATGACTACGAGAGCAAGATGATGCAGTGTGGGAAATGTGACCGCTGGGTCCACTCCAAATGTGAAAACCTTACTGGTAAGGAAATGCTCGTCCCCTCAGTACTGAAGAACATGAGGCAGTGATTAGACCAAAGCAATCAAGTCTTGGACCTTTCTATTAGACGGTTACTTTAATACGCTCGCCTCTTGTGACCTACCTGAAAAATGCCTGTGGAGTAACAACAGATAAACCAGTGCTAATACTAATGACATCCTGAAAGCACAGGATGCTCAAAGGCAGTGTACCTCAATTAGCTGTACAAGGGACTTTTGTTACATGAAAAGTCTCAGGCAGCAGGTGCAGGGCAGGGATTTTTTCCTGTATCTTTCAATAAAGCAACTCAGGTGGTTATCCTGTCTTCTTTTGTCTCCAGATGAAATGTATGAGATACTCTCCAACTTGCCCGAGAGCGTGGCATACACCTGCATTAACTGTACAGAGCAGCATCCTGCAGAATGGCGTCTGGCACTGGAAAAGGAGCTGCAGATTTCCTTGAAGCAGGTTTTAACAGCCCTGTTGAATTCCAGAACCACCAGCCACTTACTGCGGTATCGACAGGTAAGCTGGAGCCTGTGCCCTGTTACTCTGGCATTCAGCTGAGTTGTTGAGGTGTTGCTGTGCTTCATACTGCAGAGTTGTCTGCATCATACTTGGAACAGCATGTGCTGTGATTTAGTTATATTTTTTCTTTCTTTTGTTGATTCCTTTGGAAGCAGAGAAGTGGGTATCTGTGATACGACTTAGAAGCTGAAAGAAAAATAGGGTGAAGTTCTTCAAGGAATAGGAGGATTTAGCTCTGTGATGATGAAGGTGCTTTTCGGACAAAAGAACAGGATCTTTGTCTTGAAATATGCACTCAGGAAATAAGACTTTTGAGCAATGAGTTTGATCCTTTTGGTTGGTGGTTCTGTCCTGCTATGCACCTTACAGGTCTCAGCAGAAAGCTGGTTAAGAGCTTTTCTTTGTTGCCCCTACATTTTGGACAGAAATTCCGAACTCAGTCCTCCTTCCTTTCACATTAGCAAGAGTCTTTGGATCAATAAATGGGCTTGGGAGGGTATAATCAGGAGCAGCTGCAATTCGATGTTACCATCCCTCTGTCTCCTTGCTGGTGTTCATAGGCAGCAAAACCACCTGATTTAAATCCTGAGACAGAAGAGAGTATCCCATCCAGAAGCTCTCCTGAGGGTCCCGATCCTCCTGTCCTAACAGAAGTCAGTAAACAGGAGGAGCAGCAACCTCTGGATCTGGAAGGAGTGAAAAGAAAAATGGATCAAGGAAGTTACATTTCTGTGGTATGTCAAAGTTGTCATGTTCTGCTCTATTAGTAGACACCCTGAATTGTTTTATCACATATGGTGTTCATAACTGAGCACCTTAAGCCTTTACTTTAGGAACAAGGAAGCAGGTTATTGTGCTGCTAGAAATAGTTCTGGCTGGCACCAGTTTATATTGGTAATATAAAGTAATTGACGCTTTTGTGGGGCTCTCTGTAGCCAGCAGTGGTACTTGGTCAGATCCCAGTTTGCTGTTAGTCAGACATTTATGTATATAAGTGTTCAGGTCATCCTGAACATGAAAATTCTGACTGAAGGTCTTGCCAAATTGCCCTGATGCAGTTGGTTAGCTGAAACTAAGGATTCATGGGCGGAGGAGTGATCTCTTCCAGAGTCATTTACAAAAAATGCTAGTCTTGACCAAATAAATTCTCTTTGCACAGACCAGCCTTTTCCTTTTTTTTCCCTAGAGAATTTGTAATCTTGAGGAGCACTGTATATTGCAAAGTGCTTGGCGAATGTTGTGGTGCCAGATTTTGACCAAATCCTCGTGAGACAGCTAGTTTAGCGGATTTAAAACCAGTCAGCTGAAGTGAACGGCTGTGGGTGTAGCAGCTGTGCCAGCCAGTTTACAAATTTAGAGGTCTTCTTGCTTCTTCACAGCCAAATTCCCTTTCTGCTTTTGAGTTGATGCTCTGGTTCAATCTTAAGTCATCTGAATGTTCACTTGAACATTGTTTTAAAAAATTAGTGGGTGGTATAGCTGTGCAAAAGACAATCCTGTTAATGTGAAGTTTTGTGGATTTCTTACAGTTGGATTTTAGTGATGACATCGTGAAGATCATTCAAGCAGCCATTAATGCCGATGGCGGTCAGCCAGAGATTAAGAAAGCCAACAGCATGGTCAAGTCCTTCTTTATTCGGGTGAGCTGGCCTACAGTTACTGTGAAAAAATCTGCTTGGTACCCTAGCCCTGCTTGTTGATGTTGGAGTCTAAAGGGCCACCACATTTAGCCTTGCTTGGGTGTTTCCAGGAATAAAATAATACATTGTCAGAGTTGTTAATGTTAATGAAATGTTACTAGTTGTGCATTTACAGTACATCTTGGCTGAACATCTTTGAAGTTTTTGGTATGTTGTCTAACTTTTCTAATGGGATGTTTTTTCCTTTAGCAAATGGAGCGTGTTTTTCCATGGTTCAGTGTAAAAAAGTCCCGATTTTGGGAGCCAAATAAAGTAACAAGCAAGTAAGTAATTGTTCTGTATCCAACTGCGGCGCCCTGCCGTTTGCCAGCTGGCCAAGCAAAACGTATTGAAAGAGCCTGTTTGCGGGGTTGGAATTTCTGGTTTTCCTTTCTTCTTTTCCTTTTTTTTTCCTAAGAAGTTATGCAGTAATCCCATTCCCATGTTTTGTCCACACTTCTTTATTTTAAGCAGAGTAACCAAAATTCTTAATTAGAACTAGGTGTACTGTGTGTTGGCTTGTCAATCCTGACCTTCCTTCCCTCTCCTTCACACAGCCCCATTTGGGGTAGCCCTCCTGCATCTGTTACCCTTCAAAGAAGCAGACAGCCACATCACAAACCTTAAAATGTGACTGGTGGGGGACATATGTGGGCTGTAGGTGATTAATGGAGTTGTTGCTGGGGGGTGGCTGTCAGCTGGGCAGGGCGTAGCCAGGTGTGACCCTGACCCCTTGCTCATCTCAGCAGTGGTATGTTGCCGAATGCGGTGCTGCCCCCATCGCTCGACCATAACTATGCTCAGTGGCAGGAGCGTGAAGAGAGCAACCGCACTGAGCAGCCCCCTCTGATGAAGAAGATCATTCCAGCTCCAAAACTCAGAGGGCCTGGAGAGCCAGATTCACCAACTCCTCTACATCCTCCTACACCCCCCATCTCTGGTAAGAGAACTGATGTCAGGACTGTCAATCTCGAACCCAGAAATGCAGCTGTCTTGGAGACCTCTGTGACCTGAAATCACTCAGAGGCAGTAACATATGAGATGTTTCTGAGCCGAGCTTGGACCCAAGAATGCTTTTGCACCCACCTCTTTTCCCCCCAGAATGAAGGTTGTGCAGAGACTGACATGTCCTTTGGTTTCCAGGCTGCTATTGGAAACTCTTCTACTGTGTTCACATACTGACAGTCTGTTCCAGATGAATTTTTGCTGCCCCAAATTTCAATATTGTTCTCTCTTTTAACTCTTAAGGCTCTGACAGAAGCAGAGAGGATAGTCCTGAACTGAACCCACCTCCAGATGTGGAAGACAACAGGCAGTGTGCATTGTGCCTGAAATACGGTGATGATAGTGCTAACGTGAGTATCTGCCCCATTCCCCTTTCTGGAGGAGTTCTGGATGGGTGTTGTGCGATGTTGTGTCCCCAGGAACATCTGAAGAGAGCAATTCCTTCTGTTCTTTAGGATGCTGGACGTCTTCTCTATATTGGCCAAAATGAATGGACACATGTGAACTGTGCTTTGTGGTCAGCAGAAGTGTTTGAAGATGATGATGGTTCTCTGAAAAATGTGCACATGGCTGTTATCCGGGGAAAGCAGCTGGTGGGTACAAGCAAAGAACGCTTTATTAAACTTCATGCTGATTTGGAATCCAGGATGGGAGCACAGCTAAAAGATGGCTTGTGTGCATTTGTTCTTCTCTGTCCTTTCCTTGCAATATTTTTTAACACTATATGGAGTGGAACTGACTGAAGATATTTGGAAAGTTATTTATCCTTGCTCAGTTCAGAAATATTATGGAGACCAAGTGAAGCTTACAAATGTGAGGACTGGATATGAAGCACAAGCAGGAAGGTCTGGGAAAGGCCTGGAAGAACTAGTCCACAAATGAAAAAGTTGTTCCATGTGAGGAATAATTCTTCCTCTCGCCTCCTCCTCCATGTCTCTCGCTTGTCTGTGTGAGTCACTGTAGTGAAATGGAGCAGCAATGAAGCAGGAGATCAAGCATTACTCTAAACTTCTGTCTGTGCCAAAAAACCCCAACTGACAACAGCAATGGTGGTCTGGTTTTAGAAGAGATTAACTTTTTTTTTTTCTTTTTTGCTTCTGCAGAGGTGTGAGTTCTGCCAGAAGTCAGGCGCCACAGTAGGCTGCTGCCTCACTTCCTGCACCAGTAACTATCATTTCATGTGCTCACGAGTCAAGAACTGTGTCTTTCTGGATGATAAGAAAGTTTACTGCCAGAGACATCGTGACTTGATCAAAGGAGAGGTAAGATTCTTCTTTCACTCTGCCTCGCTCTCTGAAGGTGGGGTTAGCCTGTAACTATGAGCACTTTTTAGAAGTTTATGTTGAATGTGTTTCTTGCTAACAAGGACTGGACCGCATTGCTCTTAAAAAGTAGCCAGTAATACAAGTGGCCTGGGAAAGTTTGGCAAGTTTGGTGCTGTGTGGTAGTTCAAAAACCAAAAGACTAAAATAAGGTTCAAGTAGGACAAACTAATATAGCATGCGTGTGGTAGTTCCTTTAATTAACAAGTAGTTTTGTTGGTTCTTGTTCCAGGTGGTTCCTGAGAATGGTTTTGAAGTTCTTAGGAGAGTTTTTGTGGATTTTGAAGGGATCAGTTTGAGAAGAAAATTTCTTAGTGGCTTGGAACCAGAGAACATCCACATGATGATTGGTATGATCTAGTCTTTGGATGCTTGATCCACCTTTGGTGCTGGAATCTGGCTCACAGATATGTTCCTCTCTCTGCTCAGGTTCAATGACAATAGACTGCTTAGGAATTCTGAATGACCTCTCAGACTGTGAAGATAAGTTGTTTCCCATCGGCTATCAGTGAGTATAAGCTGTTTCAAGACTCAGTGTCTTTCAGTATATTTCATGTCAAGCAAGCACTGAGGTAACATGGGAAAATTGACTGTAGTTTTTCCTACACTGTTGAGGAATCTCTGATTAAGGGTGTGCAATGTGTTCTGCCAGGAGGGCATTGGCCAATGTAGTTTTGAGAAATGGAGAATTTAAAGCAGAAATAAAGTTTACTGAGCTGTTGAGTAAATTGATTTTTTTGAATTATCTTCCAGGTGCTCCAGGGTGTACTGGAGCACAACAGATGCCAGGAAGCGCTGTGTGTATACCTGCAAGATCATGGAGTGCCGACCTCCAGTCGTGGAACCTGACATCAACAGCACTGTAGAGCATGATGATAATAGAACAATTGCCCATAGCCCAGTTCCCCTTACAGGTAATCTTTTAAGGACTTCATAGAAGTATATTCTCTGTATGGTTTTGCCATAGTGCACCTCTTAAACCAAATCTCTTAAATTTGGGCTAGAATCCAATTCAGGCTTCCATGTTACAGCATCTCAAGACTTTAAGCTCCTGGATATACTGCTTTGAAAACTTGAGCCAAACAAACACTGCTGCAGGGATGGTTTTTAGTCTACAACTAAGGGAATCTTCTACTGATCTAAAACTTCAGACTGTGTTTGGTCTGTGATATGGGGTTTATTCAATACAGTGTTGAAGAGTTATATTGTGGTTCTGTGTTTCCAAATTACTTACTTGTATCCAGGGTAAAGCTGTGAAAGGTTTTTAAAATGTTTCTAGTCGTTGTCATTGTTAACATAGAATCTTAAACTCTATAAATATATAGTGGAATTTCATGTGTAAGATGAGCAATTGCTACAAATATTTGAAAATGCTCTTACAAGAAGAAAGCAGACATTATCTGATGTCAGATCTTTGACTTTGTGTTTTTTTAACAAATACCCTGATTCTCCAAGTGGAACGTGATAGTAATATATACTTTATCAGATCGTAGCTTTTAGGGCTCAGTAATGGCTTATACTGTTGTTTCCCTTTTGTACAACAACAGAAATTCTACCGAAAGACACCCGAAATACACCTGAAATTGTAAACCCACCGTCACCAGATCGTCCCTTGCATTCTCAGACCTCTAGTTCCTGTTACTATCCAGTGGTCTCAAAGGGTCCCAGGATCAGGGTGCCGAGTTACCCCTCCGCACAGAGGTCTCCTGGCTCGCGGCCGTTACCCTCTGCAGGTATTTCTGCTGCTGCTGATTTTGATTGAGGTTTACTGTGGTAATATTTTTGGTTTAGTTCCTGTCTTTCTTGGCTTCTTTCAGAATGAGGTGTTCAGTTTGCTGTTTCTAGAGAAAGCAGTGAAATGTCAATAGGTTGAGGAGGGGAAGTTGTAACGATTCACAGTAGAGATGGCCTGCAGAGAAATGTACAACTAAAACAAGCATTCCGTTGGGATGAAGAAGAGGCAGGATTTGCACCATATAGTAGTAGTGAGCCCAAAACATTGTAGTACCAGTTAGGGACTTAATATCTCAGTATTTTTCCAGAGAGAATCAGAAATCTGGTGTTGTAATTCAGCAGTTTCTGACTAGCATTTTCTTCAAACTGATGTTGAAAAGTCACATCTGAAGTTGAGATACCAAACCCTAAAATACAAGCTTGCTGAATTCTGGTTGAAGGTATCAGGTTTTTAACATCTATCTAAAGTATAAACACTGTGTGTTGATGTTGTTTGGCGAAAAGGTTTTGCTGGGCTTTAATTTCTAGTGTTTTTTCTGAAGGAATTGGGTGTGCATTCATTGTGAAGATTTAAGATCACCTGACAGTCTCTCTTGCCTTTGTTTCTTAGGAAGTCCTACCCCAGTGACCCATGAAATAGTGACAGTGGGAGATCCTTTGCTGTCCTCAGGACTGAAGAGCATTGGTTCTCGGAGACACAGCACCTCCTCTCTGTCACAGCAACAATCAAAACTCCGGATGATTTCCCCTACACGAGCTGGGAACGCTTACTCCAGGCACAGTGTGTCTTCAGTTTCCAGCACAGGGGCCTCTTCAGAATATGAACCTACTGTCAAAAGTAGTGACCGTTTTGTGGGGTCAGCAAGCACAGGCCCTCCAAGTGCTCCAGTTCAAAGTTGCTCTACCAGTTCAGGCTCCCAGAAAACAGTGGCTACAACTGGAAATAAAACTTACCAGCTGGATGCATCACAGTCTACAGAAGGGAAACATTCCAGCAGTTCAGATTTAGTAGCCAAAGGTGCACCTTCTAAGGGAGAGAAAATCAAAGTCTCAAAGGACCCAGATTATTTGTCTCATACTTTTGTTTCTGGAGGAAGCGCCAAAGTGTCTACTCAGCCAACCAGTTCATCAGCCATGGAAATGAATAAAATAGGAACCTTTCAAGAGTGTTCAGGATCATTTTCTTCCAAAGAAGCAATACCCTTTCCATCTTTGCATCAGAGGGGCCCAAGGAAAGACAGAGATCAGCACATGGAACCTTTACAGCCAGAGAAAACAACTGCGGTGGATGAGATGGATGCAAAAACCTCGAAGGCTGCTGGAGTAAACAATAGATCTCCTGCAGCAAGCGAGCAGGTAGTTACTGCCCCCAGAGATAAACGTCACAAAGGCAAAAAGTTAATGAAAGACAGTTTTAAAGAAAAGCATTCCCTGAAATCTCTTACAGAGACAAGTCAGGCAGTAGGCAGTGATGAACTGAAAACAGACTTTGGCAATCAGGGTTTGGCAACTGAACAAGTTAGTCAGAGGTTATGTAACAATATTCCTGCTGAAAAAGCTGGTGATAAGTCTCCATCTTCACAAGGGCCATCTAAAGGGACTGCAGTGCAGGCTGAAGCAGCCCCTAAGGAATCACAGGCACCCAGGAAACGCACTGTTAAAGTTACTCTGACTCCTCTCAAAATGGAAAGTGAAAACCAGTCTAAAAATGCACAGCAGGAAAGTGATGCTGAAACTCAGCCTGCAGGGGCAGACCTGGCTGCTTTGGCAGACCCGTCCTCAGCTTCACAAAGCCCAGAAGAGAACCCTGTAATTCAGGGAAGTCCAAATGAACCACCAACACAGGAATCTCAGAATAACACATATGAAAATTTGGCCATTCAAGATAACAGCTTGATGCTCCAGGATGGTGCTAAGGCTCAAGAAGAAGGCTCATACAAGCGGAGGTATCCAAGGAGAAGTGCTCGGGCCAGATCCAATATGTTCTTTGGATTGACTCCTCTGTATGGTGTGAGGTCCTATGGAGAGGAAGACATTCCCTTCTACAGTAACTCAACAGGCAAGAAGCGAGGGAAGCGGTCAGCAGAAGGACAGGTGGATGGAGCAGATGATTTGAGCACATCAGATGAGGACGACTTATACTACTACAATTTCACAAGGACTGTGGTTTCCTCAAACACAGAGGAGAGGCTCGCATCCCATAGCTTATTCAGAGAGGAGGAGCAGTGTGATCTTCCAAAAATCTCACAGCTCGACGGTGTAGATGATGGAACTGAAAGTGATACAAGTGTCACAGCAACAACCAGAAAAGTCAGCCAAGTAACTAAAAGGAGTGGCAAAGAGAATGGGACAGAGAACTTAAAGCTGGACAGAACTGAAGAAGCTGGTGAGAAAGTCACCAAGAGCTCCACCGTCCACAAGACCGACCCCAAGATTGATAACTGCCATCCTGTGAGCAGGGTTAAAACTCAGGGTCAGGACTCTCTGGAAGTGCAGCTGAGCTCGTTGGAAACGGGCCGCAGGGCTCATGCAAGCACGCCTGCTGACAAGAATTTACTGGACACTTTCAACACAGAACTTCTGAAATCCGACTCTGACAATAACAACAGTGATGACTGTGGGAACATACTCCCTTCTGACATCATGGACTTTGTGCTGAAGAACACACCATCTATGCAGGCCTTGGGAGAAAGTCCGGAGTCCTCGTCATCTGAACTCCTGACGCTTGGAGAAGGTTTAGGTCTTGACAGCAACCGTGGTAAGGATATGGGTTTGTTTGAGGTGTTCTCCCAGCAGCTACCCACCGCCGAACCAGTGGACAGCAGTGTCTCTTCCTCCATATCTGCAGAGGAGCAATTTGAATTGCCACTGGAGCTTCCTTCTGATCTCTCTGTTCTGACCACTCGCAGCCCTACGGTGCCCAGCCAAAATCACAACAGGCTTGCCGTCATTTCAGAGTCTTCACTTCCCTCCTCGGGAGAGAGGTCAATGCTTGCCTTGCCTTCCACAGAGTCTGGGGAGAAGAGAGTGACAGTCACAGAAAAATCTGCCTCAGGAGAAGGTGACACAGCTCTCCTGAGCCCAGGGGTAGACCCAAGCCCCGAAGGACACATGACTCCTGATCACTTCATCCAGGGCCACATAGATGCAGAGCACATAGCCAGCCCAGCCTGTGGCCCTGTCGAGCAAGGACACGGCAGCAACCAAGATTTAACGAGAAACAGCGGGACTCCGGGGATCCAGGTGCCGGTATCACCCACTGTTCCCCTCCAGAGCCAGAAGTATGTGCCAAACTCCACTGACAGTCCTGGCCCTTCGCAAATCTCCAACGCTGCGGTGCAGACAACTCCACCCCACCTCAAGCCAGCCGCAGAAAAACTATTGGTAGTTAATCAAAACATGCAGCCCCTGTACGTCCTCCAAACTCTTCCCAATGGTGTCACCCAAAAGATACAGTTAACACCTTCTGTTAGTTCTGCGCAGAGTGTGATGGAAACCAACACTTCAGTGCTGGGGCCCATGGGGAGTGGGCTCACGCTGACCACAGGATTGAATCCGAGCTTGCCTCCATCTCAGTCATTATTCCCTCCCACGAGCAAGGGTATACTGCCCATGTCCCATCACCAGCATATACATCCCTTCTCCACGCCTGCTCAGACAGGCTTCCCACCAAACATCAGCAGTCCTTCACCAGGTCTTCTAATTGGGGTGCAGCCACCCCCTGATCCTCAGCTCTTAGTGTCTGAAGCTAGTCAGAGGACAGACCTTGGTACTGCTGCTTCTACACCAGCTGCTGCTCTGGGCAAGAAACGGCCCATATCTCGTCTGCAGTCACGGAAGAACAAGAAGTTGGCTCCTTCTGGAACCCCTTCTGCTATAGCTCCTTCTGATATGGTCTCCAACATGACCTTAATTAATTTTGCTCCTTCCCAGATTTCTAACCACCCCCTGGACTTGGGAACCATTGCGAATTCAACATCCCATAGAACCGTTCCCAATATTATCAAAAGGTCAAAGTCTGGGGTCATGTATTTCGAGCAAACATCTTTGCTCCCACAAGGTGGGACCACTACTACTGCAGTCAGCACATCTCCCAGCATTATTGGTGCAGATGCCAGTCACCTCCCAGCAGGGCCTGTATCAGGCCTAACGTCGAGTTCCTCAGTGCTGAACGTTGTATCCATGCAGGCCACAGCAGCCCCTAGTACTGGTGGGTCAGTTCCTGGTCACGTTTTGGGACAAAGTTCAGTAACGTTAACAAGCCCTGGATTATTGGGGGACCTTGGTTCAATAAGCAACCTCTTGATCAAAGCTAGTCAGCAAAGCCTTGGTCTTCAGGAGCAGCATATGACTTTACCACCAAGTTCTGGGATGTTTTCGCAACTGGGAGCATCTCAGACTCCGTCTACGGCAGCCATGACAGCTGCATCAAGCATTTGTGTTCTACCCTCAGCGCAGACAATGGGCATGACAGTCGCTCCGTCGACTGCTGACCCAGAAGGCTCCTACCAGCTTCAGCACATGTCACAGCTTTTAGCCAGCAAAACCGGGGTTGCATCCTCCCAGCTGGACCTTAGCACAGTTCCAGCAACCACACAGTTGTCAAGCTTTCCACAGCTGGTCGATGTTCCAAACAACACCGGACCCGAACAAAGCAAGGCTTCCTCATCAGTGGTGCATGCCAGCTCAGCGTCTCCAGGGGGCTCCCCATCAACTGGGCAGCAGTCTGCAAGTAGCTCTGTGCTGGGTGCCACAAAAATGAAGCCAAAAGTCAAACGAATCCAGCCATTATTAGACAAAGGGAATGGAAAGAAGCACAAAACCTCTCACGCATGGGCTGGATCTTCTGAAGCTCACGTTCCCGAAAAAGGCGCTGTTGCTGTACCCCCGGTCTCGGTTACAGGGTAAGAGGACAGTTTGATTTTGCTCATCCCTGAGGTTTTGTAACAGTATGAGAGAATCTTGCACTAGTTTCTCCAGCAAGTTGTGCAAGTCAAGGCAAATTGTGAAGTGCAACTTTTGATTCTGATGTGGAGCTGGAAGCGTGATCTGGTTCTCTGTATCTTACAAGCTGTTGTTGTTAGTTGTGTAATTCTGCAGAACTGCCAAATCCGTGTTGGCAAGTCCCAATGGATACATTCCTGCTTTCCAGTCTCATTTATGGCACACATGGGTTGGCAGATACATTGAATGTTCCCAAATCTTTTTCTTCCAGGACTCCTGCTGTGAAGGCAGATGCGCAGGATGCAGCCAGCGTAGATCAGCCATTGCAGAAGCCACATGGGCAGTCTGCAGGGTAAGGGTTGAACAGACCTTTCTGTGTGGTTCTGCTCGCTTGAGCTGAAGGACATTTGTTTGGAGAATGCAGGAAGTCTGGCATTCCTAGTTAAAATGCCTGGGGAGCTTTCAGTGGGGAATGTACAGTCACACTTTGATGCAATATGGAATCATTTTGCATTAAGCTGCATGTAGTTCTGGGAAGCTCGGTGCCTGCTGAGGAGATGCTCATTCAGCAGTGTCTGATTGTGTGTTGGCCTGCACCTTAATCCTGAGTGGGGCTGACACCAAGAGCGGGTCACAGGCAGTGTGGAATTAGGCTGCTGCCCACAGACTGACACAGGCTGCAAGCAGAAATACTACTGAATAGAATATTTTTGTTTGTTCATTTCCAACTGAATTGATGTCAGAACATTTGATCTGGAAGAAGATTCTTGCATCTGTCTAAGACTGCTGCTCAGGGTTGTTGAGGAAATGAGGCAGGTTGTTAGCTGTTTTTCTCCATGTTCTTCTCCTTCTCTCCCAAGGCAACCAGCTGTGGTCCCAGAACCTCAGTCAACACAGAACTCAATAAATGAGCAAGAAAATGCAGGTATGTCGCTTCTTCAAAAACACCTAGTCTCAGAATTCTTCAGGACTGGGAAAGTGGTGTTTGAAGAGCTGATTTTTGTGTTTGTCATTCTGTCAGGAAAAGGGTCAGAGCTATTAGTTTGTGTTACCCTTGCTATAAGGGGAGGAAAGGTTTGTTTGCTATTTGTAGATCTTGGACAAATAGTTTTGTCTCTGTCTTTAGTTTGTGAGAATTTCAGCACTTGAGATTTCACACTCTTACTGCAACACTCTAGAAATTTTTTCTTGGCTGGATTTGCTGGTGAAAAGGCAAGTCAGTAAGTTATTTTCAATCGTGGAACACCAGGTGTAAAAACCGTTCATTCCAATTCCCTTCTTCAAGCTGGCTTCTGTCTTTTCTAGGCTCAAAAGCTCTCGAGGAAGAAGAGGGCACTTTCAGCTCCCCTCTTATGTTTTGGCTTCAGCAAGAACAAAAGAGAAAAGAGTGTCTTGGTGAGAAGAAGCCAAAAAAAGGTTTGGTTTTTGAGATCTCTAGTGATGATGGTTTTCAGATCTGCGCAGAAAGCATTGAAGGTGAGAACTGCACAGTGTTGGTTTTAGCTGTCCTTACTAGAAGTAAAATTATTACTTCTGAGGACCTCTTACTTGCTTTATTTATAGATTTAAAAAAAGAGAAAGAGAAATCTCTTGGTTTACAGCCCTAGAACAATCCTAGTTCCTGATAATGTCTGGATTTTATTATTTATTTTGCAATATAATATATTCAGTGACCTATTATATATATCACTGACCCATTTTGTTTTATCAGTTGACCAGTGATGTTGAACTGTAGTTTGTCAAGAAACAGGCAGTGTGGATCACACAGTGGAGTATTGGGTGTCCAGACTTTTCCTCCAGACCAATTGCTGAACACCCTGCCTTATGCCAATATGAATTTGCAAGAGAATGAAAGCAATTAGATCCAAGGATCTTAATTTATGGCCTGTGGAAAGTTGGAAACTTCATATTCTCCAATTAGTTTATTTAAATATGAGTATCCCAGTGCTTGGATACCCTGTGACCATTTGTCATCTGTGTGTGTGCTGCAGATGCCTGGAAGTCTCTGACTGACAAGGTGCAAGAGGCCCGTTCAAACGCCCGCCTGAAGCAGCTGTCCTTTGCAGGTAACAGCCTGTGCCGAACATAGGAGAGCAAACAGATCTTTCTGTGAGGGTCTTAGACTCTCAATAGTTCCAGGTAACCTGCTGCAGGCTTTATGGAAGGTAATTTCTTCCCAATGGAAGGATTAGAAACTCTCACATAGAATGCAATAGCTAATACAGTGCTGTTGTGACAGCTGTGTGGTGTCCCAGCTCTTTGTGACAAGCTGCTGTATCTTTCTGCTCCAAGTCTGCACTGATAATTACTGTTTGTTGTGCTCTACTTCTTGTTCCAGGTGTGAACGGTTTGAGGATGTTGGGGATTATCCATGATACTGTTGTGTTCCTGATAGAGCAACTGTATGGAGCAAAGCACTGCCACAACTACAAGTTCAGATTTCACAAGCCAGAGGAGGCTAATGAACCTCCTTTGAACCCACATGGCTCTGCTCGGGCTGAAGTCCACCTGAGGCAAGTGTGAGCCTTGTCAGTATTGGGGTTTATGGCCCTTTGGCTCCATAACTTATGCTGTGGCAGGGCAGGAGCAACAAATCTCTGCAGCACTAAAGCTCTCACATAAATGTTAAAAACTGGCACATGAAAATCAACCATTCAGCATCTTTGAATTCTGCACATTTTCCTGTGCCACTTTGTGGCCCCTTTGGTTTAACAAAGCTTTCCTGGCTGAGGCTGTTACTGGAGGTTCTCAGAACCTGCTGTGTCTGCCCTGATGCACTGGGCTTTAAGGGAGGGCAGAGTAGGGGAGGAGTGAGAAAGTAAACATGTCAGACTGTTGTGGCAACCATGTTTATTTTCAGTCAGTAAAACAAACTCCCTTTGGTCTCTTTAAATTGCAGGAAATCTGCATTTGATATGTTTAATTTCTTGGCGTCTAAACACCGACAGCCACCAGAATACAACCCGAATGACGAGGAAGAAGAAGAAGTGCAGCTGAAATCAGCTCGGTATGCAGCAGGGCTTAAAGGTTCTAAGGGGAAAATAGTATTGGGATGTTAAAATGAGCAGATCACACTTCGTTAAGGGTTGTGTGCTTTGAGGGGTATTTAAACACTGAAAGCTGTCAAGCACTGCCAGATATAGAGGTAACTTCTGCAGTAACAAAAGAAGTGACAGCTGAAGGTGACCACCAGACTGGTCTGCCTTCAAATGCTTCTTTTCCTTACCAATGAAAACAATCTGATGAGAATTTGAGGAGGAAAGAAAGGAAATTATCTTTTAGATATATATATGAAAACACTGCATTTATTTTTACTGTATTATCTGAAGGCTGCAGTCTAAATTGTACAGTGTATAAATTACCTTGGAAAGTGCCCCAGATAATAATGGCACAGAGTCTTGTATACAGGTCATCACTTAGCTGTGCCTCTTTGTTCCAGGAGGGCAACCAGTATGGATCTGCCAATGCCCATGCGCTTCCGGCACCTGAAGAAGACCTCCAAGGAGGCAGTTGGTGTCTACAGGTACGGTTTTGCTCTGGTACCATTGTCCATAGGATAGGGGAAGGTGGAAGCTGGAAACCTGCTGTGAAGCCAGACTGCAAAACTGAGGGGAAAAGAAGGCTTGAGATTCTTTTCCCTCTTCCTTCTCTCTGCCCAAGTTCTGTATTTGA
The DNA here is from genome assembly GCF_047830755.1 of Zonotrichia albicollis. Classification (NCBI taxonomy): domain Eukaryota; kingdom Metazoa; phylum Chordata; class Aves; order Passeriformes; family Passerellidae; genus Zonotrichia; species Zonotrichia albicollis. The sequence continues at coordinate 262,545 of NC_133845.1, read as the reverse complement.
AAAGTAATCCTCAGCACAGACCACTTGCTCCTTGCTGGCTTTACCTTGGCAATAGCTCAGATGTAGGCAGAGTGACCTGGTTGTGGTCTTGTTAGTGTTCCCTTAGAGATGGATTAACAGTACAACAGTGGTTCTTGTCACAGCCTGTTTTTTTGCAGCCTTTGCAATCTGATGTTCTTGAGCTTTGCTTGTCTCATTTGAAATAATTTGCTTTTCTTACTGCACTTTAGGTCTCCTATCCACGGCCGGGGTCTGTTCTGCAAAAGGAACATCGATGCAGGTGAGATGGTGATCGAATATTCAGGCAATGTCATTCGCTCCATCCTCACTGACAAACGAGAGAAATACTACGACAGTAAGGTGAGTTTTGGGCTTTTGTAGATGTTCTTAAAGAGTTTGGGAGAGCTAAAAAGTGGCTGTGAAGGTAGGACAGGCCTATATAAAAATTCTGTTGGGGACATCCCAAATTGTGTTTACTGATTTCTTGGGTTATTTTCATTCTAGCTGGAGCTTAAGAGGCTGGAGCTTTAGAGGCACTTCTCTTTCCCTTCTGTGGTCTGGGATTAGTCGCAGTGAATGTGGGGATGAAATGATTCAGGCAGGAGTGTGTCAGGCCCAGTGGATGGTGGCTGCAGACGCTTCCTCAGAGCTGGGCTGTCTGCTGGGGTGGTTGTGCTGGGCTGCCCTGCCTGCACTAATCCTCCCCTGTCCTCCCTGCACAGGGCATCGGGTGCTACATGTTCCGCATTGATGACTCCGAGGTGGTGGATGCCACCATGCATGGGAACGCAGCCCGTTTCATCAACCACTCCTGCGAGCCCAACTGCTACTCCCGGGTCATCAACATCGATGGCCAGAAACACATTGTCATCTTTGCCATGCGCAAAATCTACCGAGGGGAGGAGCTCACTTATGACTATAAGTTCCCCATTGAAGACGCCAGCAACAAACTGCCCTGTAACTGCGGTGCCAAGAAGTGCAGGAAGTTTTTAAACTAGAACTTCCATCAGCTGCAAGTGAGCCCTGCAGGGCCTGGGGTGAACCAAAGCTTGGAGTGAGCCCCTTCCCGGCCACTGGGATGGGACAGAGGGGCCAGAAGCAGGAGTGAAGATGGACTGGGCTCAGGGACCTGAGACTGGCGGCTGTGTTTGTCCGAGTCCACATCTTCATGTCTCGCATGTGCACACTCACCCTTGTGAGAGACATGGGCGGCTGGAGAAGATCAGCATGGTTATGTTTTTGCTATTCTCATTTCCCCCTGCCCCCATATTTGTTTCTCAGCATGGGGCTAATGAGTGGGAGAGGAGAGGGGAGGTCACCCCAGGCCCAGGCACAGGGCAGCAGTCATGGGTCGTGTCCCTCTCCGTCTGCTGGCCAGAGCTCTCCTTCCTAGGGCTGAGTCAGTGGTTGGGTAGTGCAGTATTTGAGCTTGCCTCCTGGGAGAAGGCCTGTGCCTTGCCAGCGGCCCCCAGGGACTGCATGTCTGCAAAACACTATGTGTGAGTGGGAGTAGGTGTGCGGGGGGCTGGCTTGGCTGCTCCTGAGGAGAGCAGGAAAGAGCAGCCCACAACTAGACACAAGAAGAGTTTGGCTGACATATTGCTCTGAAATCCCTGCCTGAGAGCAGGGGAACTCCTGGTGTTCTTTGGCAAGGAGGGCTTGTGCCAACAGTTGGGGCACTGTAAATCTTTGCTAGCAAAGGCTCCCGTTCACCAGCACTCCCTCTGGGCCATGTGGGAGGGAGGTAGTCCTCTGGGTCCTGTCTCCAGCGGCTGGGTTCCTCCTCTGTCCAGCAAGCTCCTGGCACAGCCAGCCAGCAGTGTCTGGAGGAACTGAGGTCTCTAGAGAGAGGAGGGAGTGCGAGCCAGCCCGGCCTTGGCCGCACACCGCTGTGGAGCAGGAGCTGGGAAGGACTGGTGTGAAGGCACCTGCTCTGCTCTGCCCTGCCACAGTGTCCCAGGTATTTGGGGGCAGGCAGGAGAGTGGCCCTGCAGCCTGTCATGGTCAGTCGTCTGGGTGTAGTCACGTTGTGTTCCCCAGAAAACACAGAAGGACACCAAAACGGAGCCCAAGTTCTCTGCAAAGGCAAGGCCAATGCCAGCTGGCCTCGCCCGCAGCATCCCGAAACGCATAGGAAACGCAGGAGGCTTTGGCACAGTGGATGAGGAACCAGGCCAGCTCTGAGCAGGTTGAGGGACACCACTGTCCTGGTTGGAGCAGTGTGAGTCCTCCTCCCTGTGGGATCTGCGCTGTGCCTCAGAGCAAAACCAGAGAGAGACAAATGAGAGACCCAAGCCTGACAGTGACAACATTGGATTCTGCTCTGTTCTGTTTACAGTTTAGTATTTAAGGTTTTATAAATGTAAATATATTTTGTATATTTTTCTATGAGAAGCACTTCATAGGGGAAAGCACTTATGACGAGGCTTTTTACAGTGGTATTATCCTAATTTAAGAGAATCTCTTTTTAATGATTTTTTTATTTTCATAGGATGGTTCTAGGAAATACCTGGCTGGACACAGTCTGAGCCTTTCTCCAGTGGGGGGGTTGCTTTAGTTTTGTTTTCTACTCTTGTTCTGCCTTTTTGACTTTAGTAACTGTCTCCGGGAGGGTTGACTGGACCTTAAACTGTATTTGCCCATAAGGACGGGGCAGGAGGGAGAGCTGCCCAGCGTGGTATGAGTTTCGCTCTGTGGGAGGACAGTGTGTGACTCGGGCAGATAGTTTGATTCTGCCTTGCCCGTGCCGGTATCCTGCAAGGGTTTAAAAAAGAAAAGCAAGACAGGATGAGACATGACACTCAATACCTCTTTGCTGGGAGGCCAGTCTGAGACACACACCTCCTGCCACAGTCTGTCCTTCAAAGGCAGATGGGTTTTTCTGTGCAGAAGGGAAAGCAGAAAGCGCCCGAGCTTTTCCGAGCTTTCCTCGTGGTTAGGTTGCAGTTGTTACAGGAGCCACTTTTCCTGGAGCTGATGTATCCAAGGGCTGCTCTGAACCGGCACTGGCAGTCGGTGGGGAATGGACGGGGAGTGCCTGCTGACTCCCCAGGTCTCTCAGAGGGGCATCCCCCATCCACTCCTCTCTGGTCTTGAGACTTCTTCCTCTGCCCTGAGAAAGAACAGCAGCGCTCGGAGGTTCAGAACCTGCCGATTTCCTTTTGTTATTGCACTGTGTGAGGATAATTTCTTGATAACTGTTGAAAGCAAAGTCACATTGAGGCTGCATTTGTTACTGAGATGATTTGATGCACTGACAGTTTGGGAACGCACATACTTTGAGGAGCCCAGAGAGTGCCCACCCGGGGATCTGGGCCCCGTGGCCCGGAGCACAGCTGCTCTTGGCCCTTTTCCTTCCGTTTCTGACGCGGGGCGGGGGCATGGCCCTCGCCATGGCAAAGCCCCTGATTTATCCCAGAGCTCAGCTACGCTTTCTCACCCCACGCTCCCCGATTTCCTGGCTGCAGGAGGAGGTTCCCCTGGGAAGCGCTGCCCAGAGCCGCCCCGCGTGGGGAGAGGTGGGAGAGGGCAGAGGGGAGCGCTGTGCCTCAGGGGTCCGCAGAGCCGAGTGCCGGCCCCCCGTGCCCGGGCCCGGCCGAGGCAGCGGTGCCCGCTTTGCTGCTATTCCCTGGCGGCCGGAGCCGCTGTGGCCAGTGGAACTGTCTGTACCCCGGGCTGAGCCTGCCCGCCTCGGCCGGGCTGCCCAGGAGCACCCCGCTCCCCGTGTATGAATGTATATTTTATAAGGACTGACGCAGATCATGGTATCTGAAAATACTAAAAAAGGAACCTTAGGGCGTTTTTGGGTTTTCTTTGTACAAACCGACATGTTTTTTTTTTAAGGAGAAGCGGGTCATTGCAAAGGGCTGGGTATCTTTTTTTTTTTTCTGGTTTTCTTTCATTTCAAAGCAATACCAAGTTCTTCAGCAGGACGGTCTGTGCAGAATCATGCCATTCACCCATACACTGGTCCACTCTCAACACTTGCAAATTTTTTTATAACTATAAATACAATATATATAGGAACTAATATAGTAATGCACCGTGTAATGAAGCCTAGTTCAGTATCGGTTCATGGCTTTTAATTCTCTTTAACACTATAGATAAGGATTGTGTTACAGTTGCTCACAGTTCCAGGAAAGCCTTGCTGCTCACTCCCCGCTGGCAGCCAGGGCCAGAAGCTGGGAGCGGGTGGTTTGGCTTTTCCTGGCCCTTCTTGTTACAGTCAGTACTTGTACAACTTGGTTTCTTCCTTTCCTTCCTCTCGTTTTGGTTATGAATGTTGGGGTACCACCTACATATAGGGAAAAATGTGCTCTGTGCTTTCCTGGTATCTTTTTAACAAGGTACAGTAGCTTCGTCTATCGGCCGAGAACTATACTTGTGGTGTTTCTTTTATTGAACTTACAGTCTCTTTAGTAACTACAGATAGGTGAATAATTGTTTCAAAAAACAAAAAAAAAAAAAAAGGAAAAAAAAAAAAGCTCTGCAAAGGCAAGGTTATGTTCTAGAAATACATTTCTTGACAACTTATCATGTATAACAAAAGTTTTTTTTCTTGTGTTCTTCCAATCTACTGGTTGTTTGTTTTTTTGGTTTTTTTGGCTTTGGTTTTTTGGGTTTTTTTAAAAAAAGAGGAAACGTGTCTAAAGTACATCAGTGTTAACTCCCTGCCACAGGGAAGAAGGAAATACTTTAATAGTTTAAAAAAATGCTGAAAGCTCTGCAAAAGACTGAATGTAAAAATAAAAAGTGTACATAGTTGTAAAAAAAAAAGGAGTTTTTAAACATGTTTATTTTCTATGCACTTTTTTTTATTTAAGTGATAGTTTAATTAATAAACATGTCAAGTTTATTGCTGCAGAGGGCTCTCTCCATTTCTTCTTGAGAACTGAGAAGCTGCTGCTTCTCCAGGACGCTCGCAAGGGCCGGGAGCCCCTGGCCAGCGCCCAGGGCTGCACAGGGCGTTCAGGGCCGAGCCCTCGGCCCCGGCTGTGCCAGCGACCTTGGCTCGCTGCCGGGGGCACTGGCCGGGCGGTGGGGCCTCAGCCCAGGCTGCCATAGGACGAGGCAGGGTGAACATTAACTGGGCTGCGGCAGCCTGCTTGTGCTGCAGCCTTGCCACAGCCCGCAGTGACACAGCAGCATGGCCACAGCCAACGACAGGGCCGTCCTGCAGACCATCTTCAACCCCAGCACCCCTTTTGGGGATATCCCAGGCTTGGATGAGGAGGAGGAGGATGTCCAGGACGAGGGTGAGTGATGCTGCATCAGGTTCTCCCTGGAATTGCCAGCAGGGTCCCCGCAGGGCAAGCAGGTGGGCAGGGAAGGAGGCTCTGCAGGCTGGGAGCAGAGCCTGCTTGAGGATGGACATCACCACACCGTGTCCTGTGTCTGTTCCCTTCTGGACAGGGAGTGCAGGGTGGCAGTGGGACGGGGCCCCGTGCGTCATCCTGGCGCCTCCACTTCTCAGTCACGGTCTCCCGTTTGCACTGCAACAGTGGAAGCTTTTCCGTTGGAGCTGCTGGATCAAGTGCGGGAGCTGGAGCTGCAGGGCGTTTCTGCGGCCGAGTCAGGAGACATCAGCACGGCCCTGGAGCGGTTCAGCGAGGCCATTCGCCTGCTGCCCGAGCGCGCCTCGGGCTACAACAACCGGGCCCAGGCGCTGCGTTTGCGCGGAGACGTGGCAGGTGAGCAGCGCAGGTGCGGGCGGTCTCCTGGAAGCCCCAGCCCCTACCAACGCCTGCCCTCGTTGCCAGGTGCCCTGCAGGACCTGGACGCTGCCATACGGCTGAGCCGCGGCCGCGGCCGTGCCGCCTGCCAGAGCTTCGTGCAGCGCGGCCTCATCCACCGGCTGCAGGCGCGGGACGAGGACGCCCGGCGGGACTTGGAGCGCGCAGCGCGCCTGGGCAGCGCCTTCGCCCGACAGCAGCTCGTGCTCCTCAACCCCTACTCTGCGCTCTGCAACCAAATGCTCTGCGAGATGCTCGGTCGGCTGCGCAACCCCGATGGGGCCGGGAGCGACTGAGACGGGCAGGAGATGGGCTGGGTAGAGCCGTGCTCCTGAGCTGGCCCAGGCAGACACGTCCAGAAAAGGTCCACCTCAGGTGCCAGAGCTCCTGTTCCTCCCTCTGGCTAACAGCCAGGGACGGGAAAGCACCAAAGCACCTTGCTGTGTTTGTCTCGCTGTGCTCCACCCCGAATAAAGCTGCCTCTGTTCCCAGCACCTGGGCTCTGCTCGTGGCATTGCAGGAGGCATTGTGGTGCGATCCCAAGCGCGCACAGCCCCGGTGAGATGGGTGCCGCGGCGGGCGCAAGTCTGGGCCCTCTTCCTTGCAGGGGGGAGATGGGAATGGCGGGGACGCGCACACCCCGTCCCGGCCGGGCGGCCCCGAGCCCGCGGCTGCGCGCGGCGATCGCGCTCGGGGAGGCGGCGACGGGGCCCGGCCAGAGGGACGAGCGCGCTCCGCCGCGCCGGGCCCGCCCCTGCGCCGCGTGCACTGCGCTGCCCGCCGGGCCCGGGCGCAGAGCCGCACTGCAGACTGGGCTGCTGCACACGGCAGCAGCAATGCTGCAGGTAAGGTGCGCCTGGGCCACATCCTCCGACCCTGCTGTGTGCTGGAACACCACGTCCCTGCTCTAGCTGCCTCTCCTAGCGCCGAGCACGGCTGATACAACATGGGGTGTGCCAGCGGCTGGCCGGGGGCTGCCCTTGCCCTCCTGCTGCTACCGCTGCTCAGCCTCCTGGCGCTCTGCTTGGCAGGTGAGGCTCTGGTGGGGTCCGGTGCATGACTCCCAGAGCAGGACCCCTGCCACAGCTCTGATGTGGGGGGGCTCTCTGGCAGCACTGGAGGAACTGGACCCCGCCACTGAGAGGCAGCCGCGAACAGTGTGCACCCTGCAGGAGGGGGAGAGTCGTATCTTCACCTGCTGGGTGCCCCGGCCAGCCCCCGGTGCCACGCTGGCCTGGTACCTCAACGGTCAGAAACAGGAAGCGAACCTCTCGACTGCAGACACTGCCAGCATCCTCACCTTCACTGGCCAGCGCTCCGACCACCAGCTCAACTGCTCCCTGACCATCCCGACCTCCAGTGAGAGCTACAACACCTCCATCCTTCTCAATGTGCAGTGTAAGGTCCGCGGTGCCGGCCTGCTCCAGACTGGGATGTGGGGAGGGTGTGTGGGGCTCCCATCCAGCCTGGGCAGGCCCATGACCTGCATCCACCACAGCCATAGCAGGGCAGCATCTTCTCCGTCCTGTGCAAACGAGGTAGACAAGTACTCCTGGACCCAGGCGAGACAAATCCTGCTCCCAGCTGTGCTGTGTTGTCCCCATCCCTCCTCCCCATCTCACTGCCTGTTTTTTACCCAGATAAGCCAGAGATCCTCCAGGAAGGTGCCCACTACCAGCAGGTTGAGGGCACTGGCCTTCTCCTGGTACTCTTTGTGCTGGTGCAAGCCAACCCACCTGCCAGCATCACCTGGATGGACAAGCATGGGCATATGATGGCTAACACCTCCAAGTTTCTCCTTCTGGGTGCCACAAGCTACCCAGGGCTGGCCAACCACTCACTCCACATCCATTTCAACTGCACGGCTGGAAACCTCTCCATCAGTGCAGCCAACAGTGTGGGCATCACCACTGCCTCCCTCCTGCCCACAGGTAACTGTTGAGGGGTGGGCATGGTGCAATGGCCCTGTGGAAGGGTGCTGATGGCTCTGCACTGCCGGTGCAGGTCTGCTGGATGCCCGTGTGGAGCTGCCTGTCCTGGGAGTTGCCATTGGAGCAGCCCTGGCCCTATCTGCCCTGCTCAGCCTGGGCTCCTGTGCTGCCTGCCTGGCATGTCGCTTGCCCGAGCTTATGCGAGGTCCGGGGCAAGCAGGACCCAGCCCACGCAGCCAGTGCTCCCACTGCAGCAGCTCTGGGCCCCCGCAGCCCCAGGGCACACGCCTGCCCCGCCAGACCCAGTCCCTGCCACCCAACCTGCGCCTCGGTGACCTTGCACAGGAAGAGGGAGGTAAAACCCTGATGTGCCAGTGCAGCACGTGTGGGGCTGCAGGTCTTGTCTGGGTGAGGGATAGATGTCCTGGCTCTTATTCCTTTGCTTCCCTGCAGCTTCCCCCAAGGATGCAGGAGCCAGTGCTAGGGGAGAAGAAAGTGCCCTGCTGGGACTGGAAAACTCCCTGGTCCGCAGCAAGCTTGGTAAGGGAGCAGGTGGGCAAGCAGCCCTAAAAATGTGTCATGAGACATGGAGCTCCGTGGCTGCCCCAACAGGCAATGAGTTCTTTGTCCTGCAGGTTTTATCCAGCTCCCAGTGTCTGGGCGCATCTACAAAGTGCCCAGCATGAGCAGTGATGAGATCTGGCTGTGAGCTGCAGCGCGGTGCCCGTGAGCCAGGGCTGTGCCAGAGCCGAGCAGCTGAGGGGTGCCAGGAAGGCCGTGGTGGAAGTGGCAGCTGACCAGCCCCAGCTCTGTGCTGTGCAAGGCTTGGGAGCTGTGCCGTCAGCCAAGGCATGGTTAAATGTAGTCCCTGAACTTTACTGATATTCTGTTATAATCAAAATGCATCAAAACTGTTTATAGCCAGGCTCCAGCACTGCGATTACTCTCGGGGTAAAGCCAAGCACCAGCTTTGCTTTAGCAGGTTTGTGACTCCCTGCATGACCCTCTTTGCCCCTGTCCCTGCTGCTGTGGCAGACGGGTGGGAGGTCAGTGGAGCAGGGGCTGAGGAGAGCCCAACAGCAATAAACTGAATTCAAGCATCTCTGTGGTGCCATACAGGTTATTTCTGCTTGACAGGAGCTAAGGGACTCTTCTCAACAGGAAAGGGGGTTCAATAATAAGGAGCAGAGGAGATTCAAAGGTCTCCAGGTCAGAGCTTGCAACATCCTGAGCAGATCTGAGTGTTGTGTCTGTGGAATTTATTCCTGTTTGCTTCAGCCCTTATAGTGTGTGCTGAAGGAGCCTCTGCTCTGCAGCACCTGTGGCAGAGAGATCTTGACACTGGGAAAGGCTGGTTTAATGCTGAACTCCTTGGGAACAAGTCAAAAATAGAGCCATTGGGCAGCTTCTGCAACAAATATGGTGAGTGAAGCCCTACTCCCTAACACAGAGCAGCCCAGCAAGGTCTCTGAGATCAGAGAGGCTTCTGATTTGCTGTGTGGTATCTCCCAACCTGCTCTGGGTACACCTCAGTGTCCAGTGGCAGACAGTGATCCAAGAGAGGAGGCTTTAATGTGCAGCATCAATTAAAGCTCAACACCTCTGCCTCCGCTGCTTGTGAGGGTGGGTTGGATGGTGGGCTCCTGCCCTTCTGCCCATCAGCCAGGGGCTTGAAGTGCTGCAGGGAAAAGAACATGCTCATGCAAAGATTTGACTCCCACTGCTCAGAGCGCACACACGCATCTGAATGTGCTGGCCACACCCCGAGTTGTGCTCAGCCCAAGGAGATGCACTCAGGCTTGTGCCAGCCTGTTGAACAACATGGCACCTCAGCCCAGAGCACAGCCCAGCTCCCTGCGTCAGGCAGAGGCACCAGGGAGAGAGAGCATCAGCTGGGAACGTGTTCTCTGGGGCCCACCAGCCCTCTGCACACCCCACTGCCATCACAAAGCCAGATGTGAAGGGCCCAGCTGTGCAGTGCTGCTCGCCGGGTGGAGCTGCGTACCTGCGAGTTCTTGAACTCCAAAAAGAGGGAGAAGAGGACGTGCAGAGGGTGGATCCGGCTCTTGTACACGGGGATGTCCAGAATGGCTGTGGGCGAGATCAGAGCGTGTGAGGGCACCTGATCTGCACTGCCCCACACAGAGCATTGTCAGGAGGGGCTGAACTGCCACTGCCCCCACCACTGGGGCTCCACGCACCAAAGACTGCAGCCCCCTGTAGTGCAAGAGCCCACCTCCCACTGAAGCAGAGGAAATAATCCCGAGTGCTCGGGGCTGAGCCTGCAGCTAAAGCTCCCTGGCTTTCAGTCAGAGTGCCAGGCCAGCGTCACATTGTGTCGGCAGCACAGCCTCCCCAGCTCACCGCAGATCATGTCGATGTACTCGGCAAGGTCACAGCTCATCTCTGCGCTCGGAAGACCCACCTGCAACAGACAGGGCTGTCAGCTCTGCTCCGACTGCTCGAGCCTGGGAGCAAACAGAGGCCACTGGGGCAGCAGCTGGGAACTCCCCTGCTGGGCTGCTCCCCAACTTCTGCCCAGGGCCGAGCCGTGAGGAGGAACAAGCCCAAGAGGCTGGGCTGTGGGACGGAGCAGGCACCCAGCTTTAATGGGAGATAGTTTCTAAGACCAAAGCACTGAGCTAACCACTGGTCACCCAGACCATATACCTTTCCCAGGAGCTCCTCGAATTCTGGTGACCATTCCTGCATCAGGGTCTCGATGTCAGGCATTGGCCTGCCAGGGAAGATTAGAACATCAACTTCAGCATCAAACACAACCTTCCACTGCTAGCTACTCCATCAGGAGTAATCCAGTAACTCACCTGGAGTAATGGACTGTGGCAGGAGGCTTGCAGCGATGCAGTTCACTAATACTTTCAATCCAGCTCTCAATGGCTTTAGGGTTATTTTCTGCATTCTCCAAACTCTTCACTTTTATTTGCTGCTAAAAACACAAATATAAACCTGGAAATGTTTAATGGTGTTTTGGGGCTTTTTGGGAGAGCTGCATTCACTTCTGGTGAACCAGGCCTTCTCTCTTTCCCAGCTGCACTTTACCAATGGATTTCTGCAGGCAAAATGCCAACTAAAACTGGGTATGAACAACCCAAAAGAAATAAAGTATCACCTGAAGTGAACAGACCCAGAGTTCATATCAAGACTTGACTGAGGCAAGGCTCAAATCCACTGCAGTTTAAAACTATGGATTAAAGCAAAAGGTGTCGTTTTGCTGCTTTTAAAGTCAACTTCTCAGTTGTAAGAGTAAAATGCCATGGTTTTACTGCAGGAAATGTGACCTGCAGTAAGTGTGACCTCCCTCTCCCTGACTCACTGTGATGTTGTGCTGCTTGGAGTTCTCTGTCAGCCAAAGGGAGAGCACGGTGGGGTCTGACTGCTTGGTTGAGGGCTCATCCAGGACCAGCAGGCCAAGGTTGTCAGGCTTGCCATCAGGACGAGGAACCTGCAGGAAAACAGAGCCCTGTTCTCTGGGGATCCAGGGCAGGTGCCTTCCTACGGGCTCTCTCAGATGTGCATTCTATGTAGGGTGCTGCCTGAAAAGCACACGGTGTTGGAGAAGGAAAGCCCAGGCTTTCCCCCAAGTTACCCAAGTGCTGTTTGGGAGGTGACCAAACCACCAGTGTAGTTTTCCAGGTCTCTGCTCATCACATCTGACAGAGCAGGGGCAGACCAGAGCCCAGGCTGCATGGCCTGGCTGCCTGCCTGCTCTGAGCCTGCATTCTGTTTCGGTTCATGGAGCAGGACAGAGAGGGGAACCTGAAGAAATGGTACCTTTAGGAATGCATCAATGTCTCCAACAGCAGGAATAAAGTCTGGAATAAAAGGCTGCAGCTTGTGTTCAATCTCTATTGTTTTGGGAGTGTACCTGGAAAAAAACACCACCACAGCATAGGTGACTAGAGACCGTACTGCAATAATTGACACAAAGGAGAGCCAAGAGCAGGCTAAAACCCTTACACTCACCTCTTGATGTATTCAAAGAGATCTTTGATTTCAGAGGACACCTGCAGGTAGTCAAAATCTGCTGCATTGAAGTCACTAAAAGAAGGAAGAGAGTAGAGGGAGAAGATTAGCATCTCCTGGGCACAGTAAACAAGTCCGGGACAGGTTCGCCAGCTGGAAGAGCCACCATCCTGAAGCCTCGGGGAGGAGGAGGCAGGAGCTGCCTGTCCCGATGCCACGGCTCTGCTCACGCTCGTGGGATCTGGGGAAACCGGAGGAGCTGACAGGGCCCGAAAGGCACCCACCAGCCTCAGCCCGCTCACCCCTCCAGCGTGGCCCCGTGCTCCTCCGAGTCCTCCTCCGAGTCGCTCTCCGAGGAATCTTCCTCCGAGTCCTCATCGTCCTCGTCGTCATCCTCGCTGAAGGTGGCTGGGCCGGGGAAGTGTGCCGCTGCCTCCTCCTGGACGAGAGCCGGGTCTCACGGGATCTCACCGAGCCCCCGGGGCCGTGCCCCCGCCCGCTGCGCTCGTACCTTCCCTCCGCTGTCCCGGCCGCCGCTCCCGGCCGCTCCGACCGGCACCCCGGGCCGACGAGAGTCCCGCAGGCGGCCCGCCGTCCCCGCCCGCGGCGAGCGGGCTCCGGGATCGGCCTCAGGCAGCTCCAGGCTCTCGTCGTACGGCTGGTTCTCCACCGGGCGGGGCTGCGCCGAGAGCCGAACTCAGCGGCGGCGAGGCCCGGGACGGCCCGGCGCCCGCACCCACCGTGTGCTGCCACGCTGTGTCCCGTGCCCCACTTCCGCCCGCGCCCCGTGTCCCGTCGTGTCCCCCGTGTCCCGCGTATCCCCCGTGCCCCACCTCCGCCCGTTGTGTCCCGCCGTGTCCCCCGTGTCCCACCTCCGCCCGTTGTGTCCCGCCGTGTCCCCCGTGCCCCACCTCCGCCCGCCTCGCTTCCCGCCGCGCCGCCGCCGCCGCCGCCGCCGTCGCCATGGCGACTCCGCCCGCCGCGCCCGCAGCGCCCACTCGGCCCGGCCGCGCGCGCCCCCTGGCGGCCGGGAGGAGCCAGCGCCCCGCCTCGCCCCGCCCCGCCCCGCCTCGCCCCGCCCCGCCCCGCCCCGCCCCGCCTCGCCTCGCCCCGCCCCGCCTCGCCCCGCCCCGCCGTGACGGTACTTCCGGGTGCGGACGTGGCGCGGCGCCGCCATCTTGCGGGGCGGCCCGGGAACCGGAGTGAGCGGAGGGCCCGAGCGCGGATCCCGCCGCCGCTGCCGCTGCTATGGTAAGGAAAGGGCCTGTCCGCCGCGGGCAGCGCGGGACTCGGGACAGTCCCTGGGGCAGTCGCGGCGGTCGCCCGGACGCCCGGCCTGTGCGCAGGCCGGCGCTGGAGCCCGCGGCCTGGTGGGACGGAGCGCGGCGCTACCGGCTCGGGCCGGGGCCCTTGGGGGCGGCGGGGACGCGGCACTTTTTCTCTGGCGACTTGGAGCTACGGTGCCTCGTGAGCACGGCCTCACGCCTATTGTAATTGGCGTTCGGGCTGTAAGGTGTAACCGGGCCGGTGGTGTCCGCCCGCTCCCCCGTGGCACCCTGTGTCTCAGGGCCGGTCCAGCTCCTTTTGTCCGTCACGGCGGTGTTTGGGTTAGTACAGACCCGCACACTGCTCCGGCAGAGCTGAACTGTGCCCGAGGTGCGGCAGGGATCAGCGCTGCCATGTTTGAGGATTTCGGATACTTTCTGTCAGTAACAGCAGTTGCGGATTTAAAAGATCCGAAGCGCGGAACAGAATTATCCTGACAAAAGAAATTAACATCTGTGAGAGAGAAATAAAGGGGGGAAGTCTGGGCAGACTGGGAGATGGAGAAAGTGCAGCTGGTGAGTGCCTTGCTGCCCTGTCGGTGTGATAACGCCTGCGAGCTGCCTGGGAGTCAAACCGGGGCTTCGCGAACCTGGCTCTGCTGTGCCTGTGGCGCTGGGAGATGTTACACCTCACAGCGGTCCTGTGTGTAGTGTAAGCTGGGGCAGCCTCAGGGAAAAGTCGATAATCCGGAGCCTCCCCTAACAGCTCCCAGGGGCTGTACACCTCGGTCTGTGTGAAATCAGGAATGATCGTTTGCCTGGCAGAAGCAGGGAGAGCTCTCAGTATTGTTTTGGGACAGAATGTAGATCGGAGAGAGTGTGCAAAAGCAGGATGTCTCTGTTCTTGACATAGTTCATTTCCTGGTCACAGAGGAAGACTTAGGATGTTGTCTAAGGAAGGGTGTGCAGGTGAAGTGTGCTGGTCAGAGATGCTTTCCGTGGGCACGGGCGGGGCCCTGCTGACGCGCTGCTCTCCTCCAGGTGCTGTTGGCAGCCGCTGTGTGCACGAAGGCAGGGAAGGCCATCGTGTCCCGGCAGTTCGTGGAGATGACTCGCACCCGCATCGAGGGGCTGCTGGCGGCGTTCCCGAAGCTGATGAACACGGGGAAGCAGCACACATTTGTGGAGACAGAGAGCGTGCGGTACGTGTACCAGCCCATGGAGAAGCTCTACATGGTGCTGATTACCACCAAAAACAGCAACATCCTGGAAGACCTGGAAACACTCCGACTCTTCTCTAGAGTGGTAAGCACTCCTCGCTCTGTGATGTAGCCCGGAACGGTGCTCTTGTGAGGGATCTGTTTCTGAGCTGGTGCAGGGGCACTGTGTGCCTCCACTTGGTGGGTCTGTGTTCCAGAGCCTCCCTTTCTGACTGGACAGAAAGCTCTGAACTTTTGATGATAGTTTTAAACTCCACATTAAAAAAAATCATCAGTTTTACTTCACTGGTGAGACCAAAGGGCAGACTGTAATTTAGCATTAAATATTCTTTGTACAGTGTGTGGTTGTTACAAGTGTAGTGCTGCTATGCAGGGATCCTGAAGCAGCAAGTTTGTCTTCACACAGCCAAAGGATTTTCAGGAAATTCACTGGTCCCAGCATGCAGGAACCTTTGGGTTCCTTTGAGTTAGTGTTATGAGGAAGCTGAGAGGTTTTATATGGATTTTGATGTAGAAGAACTAACAGCGTCAAAACTTCATCTTGTTTATTGACAACGTAATGGTACGAAGAGCAGTGTAAAATTGTGCTCTGCTTGGGTCTGGCACAGTTGAGACCCCTGGGATGGCAGAAAGAAAGTGTTTACGTGGTACTGTTTGTGGGTACTCCTTTCAAATGTTCTTGCCTTCTAGATCCCTGAATATTGTCGAGCTCTGGAAGAGAATGAGATCTCAGAACACTGCTTTGACCTAATCTTTGCCTTTGATGAAATTGTTGCCCTGGGCTACCGTGAGAACGTAAATCTAGCACAAATTCGGACCTTCACTGAGATGGATTCACATGAGGAAAAGGTGTTTCGGGCAGTCAGAGAGGTGAGCAGAGACACCTGCATTCCTGACACAGGGTGCCCTATCTGCAAAGCACCACTTCTGCTATACAGAGTGTTCTTCCACCTTGGAGGGGCCGTGCAATTAATTAGCATTTCTGAGAGCTAAATGCTCATGTCTTGTTTCTTTTTTCTTGGCCAGGGGTTTTTGGGCAACTGCACTTAGCTCCTGTGCAGGGCAGGGCTGAGGTTGCAAAGCTGCATCGGGCTCTTCTCTTTTCCTCCAGACGCAGGAACGCGAGGCGAAAGCCGAGATGCGCCGTAAAGCAAAGGAGCTGCAGCAGGCCAGGAGGGATGCAGAGAGACACGGCAAGAAGGCACCAGGCTTCGGGGGCTTTGGCAGCTCGGCTGTGTCTGGGGGCGTGACAGCAATGATCACAGAGACCATCATCGAGACCGAGAAGCCCAAAGTGGCACCAGCTCCAGCCAGGTAGGGGGGAATGCAGGTGGCAGATGTGGGAGTCAGTGTTGGCTCAAGCCACGTGCCCAGAGGGTCTAACGTGAGTTCCTTATCTGTGTAAGTATTGAGGACCATACGTACCACAGTAGCACCCCATAGTCTCTTTGGATTCTTGGATGAACAATGGGCTTTCATTTTGTGCGAGAAAAAGAGGTCCCAGCTCCTGGTAATGCATGGAACTATATCTGAATCTAAATTATAACTAAGCACCCTGCATGTAAAATGGTCAGTTCCATGCATATTCTCCCCCAGAAAGGCTGCCAAGTTGAATGGTATGTTGTTGGGATGGTCAAGTTACAGCATTCGAAGGTAACTGGGAAGGGGGAACCCATTGCTGTCAGCTGACTTGGAGATCATTACATGTTTTATTTAGACCTTCAGGTCCCAGTAAAGCCTTGAAACTCGGTGCTAAAGGGAAGGAGGTGGACAACTTCGTGGACAAGCTGAAATCAGAAGGAGAAAATATCATGACTTCTGTAGGCAAGCGCTCTGCAGAAGCAGCCAAAGTTCTCACTTCTCCCATTAACATGGAGAGGTGAGTGCTGCCCTTGCTTTGGAAGCAGTCTTCTCACAGCTCTCCTTCTGCATGTGGCGTTGGGAGAGAGCAGCTTCTTTGCTCTTTTTAGGCTTTTTCCTGTATTTTCTTACCTTGTAATTATAACCGTTGGGCAAAATCTGGGAAAGCATGTCAGCAAAAAAAAGCAGATAATTTGGTTAGGCATCCTCTTGACTAAAATGGGCGCTCCATCCTTTGTTGAGCTGGGGTTGGGAATTTTCCTGTGCTTTTTTCCCTGCACTGTTTTCACTGTTTCCCAGCCTTGTTACTGCTCAGGATGGAAGTGTTCACACTTCATTTTACTCACAGCGATTAAAAACCTTTTAATGCCTTGAGCTGTGCACTCAGCTGTGGCCTGTTAGAGGGGATTTGAGTGACCAGCTTGTCAAGATGCTGCATCACTGCCATTTAACTAGGCTCCCATCCCTTGCAGACCCATATGCATGGATCCTCCTGCCTCTGAGTTCACTGTCAGAGCAGTATTAGCCCCCACTGTACCAGCCATGCTGTTGTTTGGGAGCCCCTGCTCAGTACTGCCCATCCTTACTGAGCAGTGATCTCTGTTGTCTGGGGGATACCAGGAGTGTAGGACTTGAGCTTCTTCCTCTGCCTGTCTAGCGTGCACATGAAAATAGAGGAGAAGATCTCCTTGACTTGTGGCCGTGATGGAGGGTTGCAGAACATGGAGCTTCATGGCATGATCATGCTGCACATCTCTGATGAAAAGTTTGCACGGATTCGCCTTCATGTAGAAAATGAAGACAAGAGGGGAGTACAGCTACAGGTAAAGCCTATTTGGAGTACCATGCTGTTGAACATGTTTTTGCTGCTTTCCAGGGGAAAAATAACGGAAATACTCAAGTATCTTGCTGTCCTGTGTTCTCATCTAAGCCTTCTCAGCAAATATATTGGAAATGGGAGTGGTCAGTGCAAGTATTAGCAGAAGTGCAGGGCTAGTCATGCTCAAGGGATTGAAGTTCACTGGAGAAATGCAGTCTTGGTCACTGTCTTGCTCTCAGAGCCTTATCTGCCCAGCAGTGCACCTTGGCATGCCAGGTGACCTCATGTGGACTTTGCAGCAGCCTGGTGTGTTGCTCAGTGCCTGTGCCAGTGGGGAATTAATTTATTCTCTTGGAAGTTGTTTCTTTCTGAGGTTGCTTGTCCTGCCACTACTGTGCCTGGGACACTTGAGGGCAGTCAGCAGTTTGCAGCTCAGAAGGTTCTTGGGAGATTGGTCCTTCCCTTTCTCCCTCCTCATGTGACCCTACGGATCCCTGGAGGAGGTGCTGCTTTGGCACACTCTGGCTCGTTCCTCGTTAGGGACTTGTTTGTCTGCAAGTCCACTTCTTTCCAGTGCGTCCATGCTGCTCACAGCACTGCCACAGGTGGTGCTTCAGGTGGAAGATGAGGCCAAGCCCTTTGCTGACTCCTGTCTTTCTAGTACAACTTGAACGGGAACTTGCCAAAATCCTCTGCTTCTAAAAAGCTGCTCACACTTGAGGTTGTGAAGAGAGTGTTTAAATGGAGTTTGGCCACTGACATATATGTGCATTAAGGTTGCTGAGGGGAGACAGTAGTGTTATGGTGTCAGGCTGTTTTTCCTAAGCGCATTAGATTGATTTTTCTTGAAATGTCTGGTGTAATTATTCAGGATGGTCTTTGACTTATAGTTGTTCTGTAGACATCAGCTTGTATGACTTGAGTATCTGCTGCAGGTGCTTGTAAGAAAGACAGTGGTGGGGATCCTTCTTGTCAGATTAGCCTTTTCTGGAAGGATCCCAGGTTGATAAGCAGTTGTGCTTCAGATGGGCTTCTGAGCCAGTAGAAAACCTGATGTGTGTTTTGTCAAAGCAAACACTGGAATGTGTAGGCCTCTCTGGTAGAACCTCCATTACCTATTGTTCTGTCCCTGGACTTAGACCTATAGTCTGGGCATGTGTTCCTCTTGCAGACTCACCCAAACGTGGACAAGAAGCTCTTCACCACAGAGTCACAGATCGGTTTGAAGAACCCAGAGAAGTCATTCCCTATTAACAGCGATGTGGGCGTGCTCAAGTGGAGGTTGCAGACCACAGAAGAGTCCTTCATTCCATTGACAAGTGAGTGCAAGTCTGGGGGCTTGGGCAGAAGAAGCTGATGATTGTCCATGAGCTGCTGGTAGCCACCTTGCAGCAGCTGGGCTGCCTGGAGCCTGGCATGTTGTAAGACCTTGGAGATACTATGTGTATCTGTTGGATAGTACCTGTCCTCGTGTGTTTTCTGTACCACCTCAATGAAAATAGACACCTTTTCTTAAAGTCAGCTTGAGGGTGACTTCACTGGGCATTTTGATGTGCATCATCTTATGAAAGCCTATTCCACATGAAAGGCCTGCATGGTTCACCTACTGTCTCTGTTTCCTCAGTTAACTGCTGGCCATCAGAGAGTGGGAACAGTTGTGATGTTAACATTGAATATGAGTTGCAAGAGGAGAGCCTAGAGCTGAATGATGTGATCATCACCATCCCCCTGCCGTAAGTCATGCTCCTTATCACACAGCACTAATGAGTCCCATCACCTCCTTCTCCTCCCTGTTTTGTGGATCTGGCCAAGCCAGTGTGTGCTAGAGGCATTTCCTTAGCTCTGTGCAGCGAAGTTATTGTCATTTCTCATTGCCTGGTGTAGGTCTGGTGTTGGTGCCCCAGTGATTGGGGAGATTGATGGTGAGTATCGCCACGACAGCCGGAGAAACCTCCTTGAGTGGTGCCTGCCAGTGATAGATGCCAAAAACAAGAGCGGTAGCCTGGAGTTCAGCATAGCAGGGCAGCCAAATGACTTCTTCCCGGTGCAGGTCTCCTTCATCTCCAAAAAGAACTATTGCAACATACAGGTATGGTCACTGCTTGTGCTCCACAGGTGGGAAGTCACCCTTGCCTCGGTCTCCAGCTGGCTGACGCTGGCCGTGCTGCAGGGGCACCATGCTGTCCCACTGGCCATGGCTAAAGGGTTGGCTTTAACCTGCCGCTGAGACTGCTGGATTTGGGAGTGCCAGCAGACAGCACTGGCAGCTGACACTTCATGGAGTTTGCCTGAAGTTTCAGTTGTTTCTTCAAGTCTCTGAGTAGTCATTAATTCCCATCAGACTTTGTTGGAAAATCCATCAGCCTTGTATCCAAAACACTGCTTAGCATACAGCTGTCTGTCTCCACTGAAGTCTAGCCAGTGGCTACCACTTCGCTCTTCAGCAGAGACACAGTTACCACAGAAAATCACTCCCCTCTTTCAGGGATCCTGGGAACAAAGGCCTTTGTTTCAGGGCTGAGCTGTGGTTTGAGGGCAGCAGGTCGGCTGTACTATCATGGTGTTGGGAAGCATGGCATCGCTGCAGTAAGGGAGTGATGTTCAGTGCTGAGCTAATGTTGCCTCTTGTCTCCACAGGTTACCAAAGTGACCCAGGTAGATGGGAACAGCCCTGTAAGGTTTTCTACTGAAACCACCTTCCTGGTGGACAAGTACGAAATCCTGTAATGCCAGACGTGGTGACGCACAATGGAGGAAATTTTTAAATTAAAAAAAAACGAGGCCGACGTTTATTCTGAATGTTGGGAACGCCACAGCCCCCTCTGCTAAGATGCGTGGCTCTGTCTGCCATCTACAGTGTTCCGGGGTCACAGACATTTTTTGCAGAGAAGTGACGTGCTCATGGGGGAAAAGGCCACAAATTTCTTTGGCAGATTTTTACCGACTGGCAAAAAAGCTCGATCTCCACAAAGAGGCTGACTTTGACATACTCCCCCCCACCCCGAGATGCTCGGAGCTCAGCCCAGAGCCGACCAGACATCACTCTCTCCTGAAGCATCACGTGCTGTTCCGTTGTTGGTGCTGCCATTTTAATTTCTCCTTGGCCTCTGGTTCTCATGTGTGGGGCCACCTGCAGGTCCTGACCCTTCCATCCAGTGGAAGCTGAGCAAGTGACCTTGGCCTCAGAGGTGGGGGGGCTCCTAGCAGGGGTGGGGAAGAGGGACCCGGGGGTTCAGTCCTTTTGCCCCACACAGTTACTGCTGTTCCTCCAGCTCTGCTGTGTGGCAGTGGCCCAGCTCTGGGTGGTCTGGTTCCTGCTGCTGCAGCGGGGAGAGCGTCCAAATGGGACTGTGTCCTTACTGTCTTCCACAGCTGTTCTCAGGCCAGGCTTTGGAGGAAGTTTAGTTAGGTTAGAACCAGCTGTATATCCTTTGCAAGGCCATTTTGGTGTCTGGGGAGGCTGAGGGCTTTGTCTGCCTGGGTGAAAGGAGCTGTGGAGCCTGGTTGACTTACTTGGCCTGCATATCAGGACCTGTCTCAAGTCAGTGTTGGTTCAGCACTGGCAGGTGTGGGAGAAGGAAATTATGGTTTCCAGGTAATGCGAGGGCTAATCCGAGCCATTTCTCCTACTGCTGCCTCATGAGCGTTATTTGCTTCATCTCAGAGACCTGTACTCCCCTCAGCTCATCTCACCTGCATGGCTGGGGCCTGTCACAAGTGTCACCTGCCCCTGGGCACACCTCACCTCTGCAGCCAGAGGGCCCGAGGGCAGGTGGAAGGCAAGGGCCCTGAAAGTGTGTGTACTGTGCTCTGTGAGAGACAGCCAGCCTGTCACGGGCCCCTGGGGTCCTCTGCCAAAGAAGTTTGTGGTCTCTCCTCTGCTGGCAGCACCCGAGAGGAAATCAACCCTGGTCCTGTCCTGAGAGGGCAAGCTCTCTCCCCTAGCAAAGTAGGCAATGAATCCCATTAACCCAGTCCTGTTCCAGAGCTGCTTGTCTGTATGATTTTTAAAATGGAGTCTAAGTTAGTTCAAGCATCCAAGGAGCTTTTTCTTTTCTCCTTACATTCATTGGAGGGTGATATTTAAACCGAGCCGAGGTCCCCACTTTTTGTAACCCTGTATGATCCTGGCCTAGGGAATAGAGCACATTCCAGTGTACACAGAGAATTCTGAGTCTTTAATCCAATAAAGTACTGTTAAAGGAGTCGGCTGGGGGTCGTGAGGTCCTTGCGGAGCTGGGGCCGGTCGGCCCTGGCCGTGCGGGGGCGGGACGCGCCGCCGCCGCTTGGGGCGGGGCCGGCGGTGCTGCGCGGCGGAGCGGCGGCGGAGCGCGGGCTCGGCTGTCCCAGCCGGGGAGTGAAGGTGAGCAGAGCTGGCAGGGCGTGGGACACTCTGTTTGTGCCGCAGCGACCGCTGCCCTCGGGGAGCCTGTGGGGCTGCGGTCAGCGTGTCCTGTAACGTGCGAGGATTCCCTGGTGCTTCAGAGGCGCCTTTGGGATGTGGTGGGGGCAGGAGAAAGCTCGGCTGCCTTGGCCCGTGTTTGGGCTGGGTGTGGGACGTGTTGGGGCTCCCTGCTCGCTGGGGTGCCTTAGGAGGGGTGCAAGGCAGGAGCTGCAGACAGGGAAGTAGGAAAAACACGGTCAGCCGTAAAACCAATCATTGCACAATGTTTTGGTGGTGTGTGGATGGGCTGGCAGTTGGTTCCGGATCCAGTGGTCCACGTCAGCGGTGAGTTTGCTGCTGTGGGAGCCCTGAGAGCAGCTTGGTGTTGGAAGGCAGCCAGACAAGGTTCTCCTATCCCCAAATCCTGCTGCAGCTCATGGGCAGTCACAGGGGGAGATGGCGTTTGGCCCAGGGCCGCCGCTGCTGCCTCTGACACCTCTTGGGGAGCCTGGGAACAGTGCTGGTCTGGCTGGATCCTTCCTGCTCCATGGCTGGCCTTGTTTACTCCAGCTTCCTGCCACACTCCTGCCACAGCCCCTTCAGCTCTGTCAGAAAGCCAGAGGAATCTGGCAGTCCCAGAAGGCCCAGCTGCTGTGCTGAAGGGCCACTGTCTCTCCCAGCCCTCTCTGAGCACTAGGCAAGGGCTGCAGGGGCAGGTCCCCTGGCTGAGCACCACAGGCAGTAGCAAGGCTGAGTGCTTTTTGAGAACTCCTTGTACATTTGGGTTTGCTGTGTGGTGCCATGTGTTGGTACATGTGGGAGGATGGATTGTTGGAGAATAGAGATAGTGCTTGAAGGTAATCTCACTCCTGGGGAGTAGCAGCTGTACTAATTACCAAAGAGTAGGAACAGCCCTGCCCTTAATAGGGCACAGCTGTGTCCAATAAGGACGGGTGTTAGAAAAGAGTGGGTTAGGCTAGCTGGAGTTTGTTGGCTGTGCTGCGAGGAAGAAGGGTCAGGCGGTCATGCAGAAGAAAGAAAAAAGGAGTCAGTGTTGCAAGAAGCTGCCGTGGGAACTCACAGAGAGAAGGCATGTAAGTTTTACAGTAAGATAACAAACTAACGGTGACAGTCAGTTTCCATCCACCATGGATCGGTGCCAAGCACCCACGCCAGCAGTGTGGTGGCCCGTACAGGGATTGATCCCGACAGGTACATGTAGGGCACCGTGCAGGTGGATGGAACCACAGTATTGCACAGCAAGGGATCCTTTCTGGCAACCAGAAAGAGGAAAGCGATCAATGCCTGCTTTGGAAAGGTGAGGTTCACCCCACCCCTTTACCAGCTAACAAAGGGCTGGGTGATGGGTTCATGCCAGGAGTTGGATTCAAGACCCATCAGACCCATCCTGTGTCATGGTCCCCAAGACATTGTCAGTGGAGTTGCAGATGTTCCTTGCTGAGCTGAACCTCTGGCCTGCAGGTGAGAAACTGTCATTTTGATACAAGAGCATTTGGAGGAGCAGCTCTCCATTGTGCAGTCTTGTGAGGGGTCTGGAGCTTGTGTCTGTGCTGAAATGTCTGGAGGCACATGCTGATGGTGGGGTCAGGGCTTGAGCTGCAGCAGTGGTCGGGTCTGTGTATGCCTCAGCAGCCCTTGGAGCTGGCTGGCCTCGGGGAGTGCTGGCTGCCGTAGGTAGGACTGCACACTCTCCCCAACCTGAGCACGTGGTGAGCATCCACCCGTCTGTGCAGACCTGAGGCATGATGCCGGCAGGGTCGGGGCTGGAGCACTTCTGTGGAGCGATGAAATCAGCGGGTGTGGCCAGGATTCCTCAGCTCCCGGCGGAGCTGTCTGGTGGCTGATTTATGATGGTGTTATTGCCAGGACCATGGCGTTGTCCCAGCAACCGCAATGCAGCCCCCACTGTCCCTCGCCTGGGTGGGATGGGGCTGGCTGGGTCTCCCCCACTCAGTTGTCAGCCCCAGACCGGGAGACAGAGGCCAGGAACAGGCTCCTCATTCGCCTCTGGCTTCGTGCAGGAGACAGGCTCCCCCTTCCCAGCGGAAGGGCCTGTTGTTTACTAGGGCAGAGGGTGTGGGAAGGGGTGAGCGCACCCTTGAGTGCCTTAGCAGATGGGGAGCAAGCAGGCAGCCAAGTTGGCTGGAGGCTGCGATGCTCTGCTGTGAGCACCCTTAGCTCGGCCACTCAGGCTTCCTCCATGACTCATCCAGCCACCCACAAGTGGGGATGAGAGGCCGTGCAAGGGGATGCCATGCGCCTGTCTCTGCCATGCTGTTGCTTCATCCCAGCATGGCTGGTACTGCATGGCGTGGCCTGCCAGTCTGTGCTCCTGTGAGCACAGTCTGAATGTCCCTGCCCTGGCCGTGGCACACAGTGCAGCTCTGGGGCCAGCTGGTACCTGCTGTGGGGTGAGTCAGGATGTGCTATGCCCAGCTCGGGTCTGGGTGGGCAACAGCAGGTCAGGCAGGAGTGGACCCCCGAGCACCCCTGCCCTCGTGGCTTGGGGCAGGCAAGCAGACTGCATCCCCTGGGCAGCAGGGTGCAGGGGGGGAGCACGCTGGGGCAGCGCGTCTGTGTGCAGCCGACTCTGCATCGGTGAGGCTGGGCATCCTCCCAGGTGAGGCTTTTGGCCGTGCCAGGTGAAGAAAGGGGCTTTTGTCTTCCAGGAGGCCGGGGCTGAGTAGGCAGCCCTGCGCGGGGTGCACGAGGGCCGTGGGCTGTTCGGCGGTAACCGAGCCCGACCCCTTGGCATTTGCTGCCTCCACCGCTTCCCACGGCGGGAACAAGCGGCGCGTTCTGCAGGCGGCGGCGGGAGAAGAAAGGCGGCCTTGTCCGTGCGAGCAGTGGGGCGCCGGCTGGGGCGGCCGCGCTCCCGCCCCGCATTCCTGCAGCGGAGCGGCTGGAGAGGGGCTGCTTCCCCGGCAGCACGGGCTGGGCTGACGCGGGCGTTCCCTGCGCGCTGACGAGACAGGTGAGGGGCTCTGTTGGAGGGCAGTGTTGCGGGACTGGGGGCGTTGGAAAGCGATGGGATGCCAGGGTCACCCTCCAGCTCATGGGCAGGCAGGGCTGCTTGTGGAGTGGGGGGAGTTGGGTGGAGAGTTTGGGCAGCAGGCAGCAGACTCGGAGACGATCTCCCAGGTGGCCGGAATGGGGGTCCTCCACGGTTCTCACGAGGTCTAACCAGTACAACCATGCTGGGAAGGAGTTAACACCGGCACAAGATCCCACCCTGGCCCCGCTCCCTTCCTCTGCAGCAGCCTGGCCCCTCCTGGCTTTTCCCCTTCCTGAAAATTGTGACGGGACGTAGGTGTGAGTGAGGGGCAGGGGCTCGACAGGCCCGCGGGGTCTCCAGATGCTGGGAAGTGCGGCACCCCAGTGCCTGGGGAACATGGGCACCCTGCCGCGGAGGGTCCCGCTCTGCGCCAG
Organism: Zonotrichia albicollis; assembly: GCF_047830755.1. Classification (NCBI taxonomy): domain Eukaryota; kingdom Metazoa; phylum Chordata; class Aves; order Passeriformes; family Passerellidae; genus Zonotrichia; species Zonotrichia albicollis. Next base: position 237,899 of record NC_133845.1, on the reverse strand, counting down.
GACCAGGCGGCAGGTAAGGGAGAGCAGGGATCCTGCCTCGGCAGCCGGCGAGCGATTGGGAACTGCTCTGGGGGTCCCTTATCTCTAGGCCCCCCTTCCCCTAGCTGAGCTGTCCCCATCCCACGTGGTGTGGCTGTAGTCCCCACGGAGCCCTTGCTGTGGGGCCAGTCCTGCTGTTGCGGGAGGCGCACGGGTTTCATCCAGGTCCTGCATCCCACGCCTGGCGTTTTCCAGCGTTTCATTTTTTCCAGAGTGTGTAATAGCCGTTCGCTCGCCCCCGCAGCTGAGCCCGGTGCTGGACGAGCGGGGGGGACCTGCGGGGCTGGCTGGACGGGCGGCGCTGCTGGCGAGAGCCGAGCCCGGGGCTCCTCCTGGCGGCCCCGGCCCCGGCTTCTCCTAACGGGGATGGAGCACTATCCCGTCTACGCTGCCCGGGAAGGGTTAAGCCCAGTCAGCTAGTCCAGGGCGGAAGGGAGGGACGTAGGGAGCAGCAGACGGTAAATTTAGATCCTCGGAGCGTCCCGACATGGCGTGAGTGCCGGGTGACGGAAATTGTTCCTCCTCGAGTTGCCTCCCACTCACGCAGAGAATGTGTGGCAGCATGGCCGTTCCATGGGTGGTGGCCCTGCCTGCTGGCCACATGGGCAAGGGTATGAAACACTCAGCATATGCACTATGAGCTGCTGCTGGACTGTGGGAGCAGAGGCATGTGACTGGGCTCTGGTGGCGTGGACAGGGGTGCCCAGGTGTGTCACGCACGGTAGGCAGGTGTTGCTGGGGACAGCCGGAACCTGTGCTTGCTTGTGTGTGCTTTTCCAATGACAGCCATTGGGGTCTGGCTGCCCACAGCTCTTGGCATTTAAAGCATGCCTTTCCAACACCATGCCCCCAAAACTGAGTGCATTTGTAGTTTTGCTTCCTGGACTGTGTCTTGTCCTGATGCCTGGCTCATACATGAGTCTCCCTGGGTGGATGGGGATGTGTGCCTAGGTAGGATACGTGCCTTGGCAGGCAGGGATGCTCACTGGCTTCAGGCAGCTGCTGACATGATGAAGACAGGAGCTCAGGATGGCAAATGCTGGTTTGGAATGGGTAGGGTTTGTGCTCAGGCTGCTGTCCAGGATGTGCAGGAAAAATACATCAAGGCCATGCCCAGCGTGGTCACTCGTTCTGCCATTCTGTTTCTTCTGGCAGCCTGTGTCCGGTACCATTCGACGCCTCCAGGAAGGCACCATGGAGGCACCGGGCAGGACCCCCGCCAGCCCAACCCGCAGAGTCCAGACTGTCATCCAGGTGAGCACACAGCATCAGGACCTCTGCTCTGTGGGAACACGGGAATCTGATTGGGATTCCTCTGCAGCCAGCCCCACCACTGGCGCTGCCCTCCAGCCTCTCCCCAGTCTCAGCCAATCCTATTACGGGATCCTCAGCAAAGCCCATTGAGCTAAGCGGCTGGCAGTTGGGATCCTCTTAGATGCAGCCCAAGCCCCATGGATCTCCAGCTCTCCTCAGTTTGCCTCAGCTTCCCGGGATAGGTAGCACAGGCAGGAGAGCCCTACTTTCCTGCGTCTTGCCGCTGGACAGTCCTGCTGGCATGTGTCTGGCATTGATCCTGGCTATGTGGCTGTTTTGGAGCAGCTCGGCCAGGTGGGCAGTGCAGGGGACTGGGCTGCAGTTGCAAGAGTGGTGAGCATCCCTCCTTCTCCTACAGAACAGTCCCCTGGACCTGATTGACACGGGCAAGGGGCTGAAAGTGCAGACAGAGAAGCCACATTTGGTGAGCCTGGGCAGCGGCCGGCTCAGCACTGCCGTCACACTCCTGCCGCTGGAGGAAGGTGAGTGCCGGGGGGTCTCCACAGGCATGCTGGTGACAGAGACACTGAGATACCGTCTCTGCTGGCAGGGAGGACCACCGTTGGCACAGCTGGGACCGACATCGTCCTGCAGGGCGCCGGGCTGGCGCCCCAGCACTGCTACATCGAGAACGTGCGAGGGACACTCACCCTGCACCCCTGTGGCAACGCCTGTGCCATCGACGGCGTGCCGCTGCAGCGGCCCACGCACCTCACCCAAGGTAGGAGCTGTGCTCACCCAGAGCCTTTGCCTGTGGAGCTGTGCAGTTGAGTATTGGGGTATGTGAGGAGCCATCCTGTAACTGCATATCCCAGCTAGCATCCTTCTGGTCTCTATGCTCTGCGGTGGGAACCTGCCGCGTTCTGGCAGAGTTTGGGAGCTGGCTTTGCTGCATGTGTCAAGTGAGGTGGGAAGGGAGAGACCCGGGTGGGCTTTGAAGAACAGCGGAGATGCTGAGCCAACTTTGGGAAGGGAGATGACAGAGGAAAACACCTCGGGTGGCCTCCCGGATGGCTGCCGGGACACGGCTGGCCTGCCTGCGTGGCTACAGGGCTCGGAGCCGGCCGGCCCCCAGGGCCGCTCCCGGGAGCGCGGACAAAGCCGCAGGCCCTTCCCACGCGATCCCCGCCCCTGCCCGGCTCCCGAGTCGCTTCCCGGGGAGGACCCTCGGGCGGGGCGGGCGAGGCCCGGCCCCCCGCCCCTCCCCGGGGGCGGCGCGGCGCTGCCCGGGCGGCGGCGGCGGTGGCGGTGTCGAGGTGAGTGCGGAGCTGCGGCCGCGCGTGTCCGCGCCGGGCGGGGCTCGCTCCCGTTCCTCGGGGTCACGGAGCCGGAGTGCCCCGCGGGCGGTGCCGCTGCGCTCCCCGCGCCTGCCCCCGTGGCCCCGGGAAGGGGGCACCCGCCGGCGTGGGCGCTGCCCCGCGGGGACAATGGGAGCCACGTGGCCGCGGGGAGGGCTCCGGCGCGACGCCCGCGGGGCGCTGGGGTCTCGCCGGTGCCGCAGCAGGCGGCGAGGGCCGTGGCAGGCTGCGAGGGACGGGCAGGGCTCAGCCGAGCCGCACATCCTCCTGTCCCCGGGGGCAGGCAGGGACATGACAGAGCAGGGACAGCATCTGTGCAGGGCCCAGCGGAATGGACTGCGGGGCTGTCAGGCCGACGCTCGTGGTGCAGTTTGGTGTTTATTCGCTTTGCCGGGGCGACCTGTGGCTCCGCTGATGCCGGCACGAGGGGAAGGAAGGCACAGGGCAGTGATGCGTCTCTCCGGGACAGCCGCTGCCGGGCTGGGCGTCGGCGCTGCTCCCTGGCGGGCGGGATGCCCTCGTGGGGCCGGGGTGAGCAGGACTCCGTCCCGCCCTGGCGCACAGACAGGGGATCCAGGCCCCCGGACGGGGACAGCAGTTACTCTGTAGTGCCTCTCGCTCTTCTTGCTGAGAGCTGGGCTGACGGGTGCTCCAAAGAACACGTCCCCTCCGGCGAGGGATTTTCAGCAGCGGCTGTTGGTATGGAGCGAGCCTCTCCCAGAGCCCTGGCAGGCGCTTCAAAGTGGGGTGTGTCGGCGGCAGCCCGCCTCCTCGCCGCCTGATGCTCCCCGCTGCCAGCACATGCCTCCCCAGCACCGCGGGCAGCAGGTGAACCACGGCGGGTGCCCGCGGCTCCGCTCCCCTTCCCTTCCTCAGGTGCCTTTGTCCTCGGGGCTGCTCGGCAGCCTTGCCCCAAGAGGGCTGCTGCTTTGGGCCAAGAAGAGACGCTTTGCAAGCAGGGACAGGAGCTGTCTTGTCTGCAGCTGGCAGCCACGCAAGCCCTGGAGTGCCGCCAGCTCCCCCGCGGCCCCCGGCGGGACCCCAGCTGTGCCTGCCCTGGGATGCGCTGCCGGCAGCTGCTGCGCTGACCTGGATTTCAGCCTCCCCTAAGCCTCTGCTGACAGCGGGAGCCCGCTCCCTTCCCGAGGGCGCATCTTGGGGCGAGCAATGCCCGACTGCCTCCCTGCGCTCTCTGGAACCGCTCTGATATTGCCGGCTAGCAGCTGAGCCCTCTCTCCTCTCTCCCAAGGGTGCACCATCTGCCTGGGCCAGGCCACCTTCCTCCGCTTCAACCACCCTGCTGAGGCCAAGTGGATTAAGAGCATGATCCCCGCGGGGGGCAGGAACCCTTCGGCTCTCTATGGGCTACCAGCAAGTAGGTGACCCCCCCCTTGTCCCTGGTGGGGCAGGGCAGATGCTGAAGTGCTCCCTGACCCATCAGCCTGCCCAGTGCTCTCCCAGCCCTGTCCTGTTGCACTCAGGCTCACACCCAGCTATGATGTGCCATCCCTCAGCTCAGCACGGTATGGCAGCTGCACTGGTATTTGTTAATGATTAATATCCCCTCAAAGAGGTTGACTGTGGGGGCACTGAGGCATGGCTTTCAGTTCTGCCCAGCCTGGCCGTGGCAGAGCCATCGCCCGTCAGAGCCCCCCCATTGCTTGGAGGCGGGTGTTTATGTGCTGGGGCTGTGAAGGCCATTCTTCTGGCTGCTGCCCTTCATCTCATGAGCTTATCTTGCTGTGTCTGCCTGTCCGTGGAGCAGTGGGCCAGGAGCCAGTACTGTGCCTGGTTCCTGGGGATGTCCAAATCTCCAGCACTGATCCCCGGGCTGGTAGCCCTTATCCCTGCCCCAACCAGCACGCCCTGGCACAGGGAGAGGAGCTTGGCTGCCTTCCCGTGCCACGTGTGTGTTGGGAAGGCAGCATGCCCGCAGCTGGGGACGGGAGGAGGGGCTCAGGGAGGTGCTGTGGCCGGGGAGCATCATGCAACCATGCAGCATCCCGTGTGGGCCCTGCGTGCCCACTCTCTGCCATGCAGGACGGGGTGGGATCCCACTGACAGGGCTGTGGCACATCTTCCCAGGATGAAGGCAGTGCCAGCTGCTGTGGGGAGCCGCTGGGTGCCAGGGGGTGACGCAGCCCGGGTGGCACGCTGTCCTGGCTGGGCTGCACGCTGCTGCCATTCGCTGGCGCCCTGAGTGACAGGCACATCGGTGCTGCGCAGGGAGCAGGGGCAGCCCAGGCAGGGGCACCCTGGCCGGGCTGTGGGCAGGCTGCGGGCGACCTGGTGGTGGGTCTGGACGTGGTGCCAGGTCAGCAGCCTTTGGCTATTGCATCTCTGGCCCCTTGCTGGGAAGCCAGAGTGTGCAGGGGGCAAGTGGTGGGTGCCAGTGGGGGCTGAGGGCAGCTGCTCTCCAGGGAGTGCAGCAGGGAGCTTCGATGCAGGGAGGGTGGCTGTCCTCTCAGGTTTCTGTCTCCTGGGTGATGGGACTAGCAGGATTCCAGCCTCCTCCCTGTCCCGGCTGGAGTGGGAAGGGGGACAGCAGAGAGGGGCTGCTACCCAGCTCTGACTCTGCAAGATGTAAGAATGATGCCAGGCTGCCCCATAGGACCCGACCCAGGCAGGGGCTGCGGTGGAGTCACACCACCCTGATGCCTTCTCCTTTGTTTCCCTGCAGAATCCGAGGCCCTGTTGAATGGTGGCCACCAGCTGTCAGAGCGTGGGTGTCACAGCCACAGCTCCCTTGTCAGTTCCATTGAGAAGGACCTGCAGGACATCATGGACTCACTGGTGCTGGAGGAATCCACAACCCCTGGCATCCAGAAGCCGCCTGCCTGCGGCCGATCCCCCCTCTCCCCTGTGGTGAACGGGGGTGGCCGCTGCCTCCTGTCCCCCCCGCCCAGCCCTGGGGCTGCCTCAGGGGGCTCCAGCTATGAGAACTTCTCTCCCCTCTCCTCCCCAGCCAGCAGCAGTAGCTACACCAGCCCCTCACTCAGCAGCCAAGAGCAAGGCCCGGCCGTGCCGCCCCCTCTCCCACTGCGCTCCTCCAGCTACAACCATACTGTCCAGCCGCCCGCTCTGCCTGCTGGCAGTTCTGGTGAGCCCTGGCCAGCTGAGAGGCTCGGGGACCACCGCGGGGGCAGCCCCCGGCTGACGCCCAGGGTGGCGCCGCGGCCGCGGGTGGCCCTGCAGGAGCGGCCCCCCAGTCCCTTCCGGGAGCCACGGGACTCTCTGGCCGCCGGCCGGCAGCCCGCCAGCAGGGCAGCCCCAGAGGCCCGGCTGCAGCCCCCCGAGAGCCCACGGGTTGCCCGGAGGAACCTCGAGAGCATGCGGGAGCTGCCTCCCCTGAGTCCTTCCTTGTCACGCCGGGCTGCCAGCCCCCGGCTGGCCCCTGACGCCCCCTCCCCGCAGCCCCGGCTGGGCAGGGACGTGCCTGGCAGTCCCCGTGCCAGGCGCAAGGGCTCGGAGGAGTCGAAAGGTGCTGGGGGTCCTTCACCCCCGCTGCTGGCAGAGAACCCCACGCGCCGTCCCAGTTTCAGTACTTGCCTGAGCCCCACGTATGGGCTGGGCTCCCCGGCTGTGCCCTCGCCCCGGCAGAGCCCCCGCGCCCCCAGGAAGCCTTTGGGGGACCCACGGCTGCCAGTGGGCTCACGGGAGCGCAAGAACAGCATCACTGAGATCAGTGACAATGAGGACGAACTGCTGGAGTACCATCGGCGGCAGCGGCAGGAGCGGGTTCGGGAGCAGGAGATGGAGCGCCTGGTGAGCCTTGGGGCTGGGAGGGGACACATTTGACTGTGGGACACCCTCTTAGCAAATAGCTGTTGTTGTTTGCTGCTCTGAAACCTGGCCTTTGCCTCTTGGGGATTTGCCACAGCTGCCAGGCTGCCGGCTCATCCAGGGGGATTATGGCCAGGAGCAGCCATCGGTGCTCAGTAGCTCTCTGGGAATACAAAGCCCCCGGCTTACAGCAGCCTGTGGAAGCTGGTGGGGCTGGCATGGTCCCAGGGCTGTTGGCCAAAATGGTGGTGCCCCTTGCAAAACTCTCCACATCTTGTCCATCCCTGCCAGGGCCCATCTGCTGGTGGTGGTGCTGTGGCTCTGTGGATGTTGCATCTATATTTAGGGCTGATGGAGTTTTTATGGGACTGGCATCTGCCTGGATGAGGTTTGCCATGTCTCTGGCAGTCCTGCAGGCCGGGCTGAGCCGCCAGGGCTGTGTTTGCTCAGCCCTGACTCACGCCTGGTGCAGGCAGCCTGAGTCACTGCCTGGAAATAGCGGTGGCGCTCGGCAGCTGGCACTGCTGCCTGTCATCAGTCTGTCTCCAGCTCCAGCACATCGCGTGCCTGCCTCTGCTGTGGGGTCGAGCTGGCTGCATTGTGCTTTGTAACGTTGTCTGCCCACCCCACTGTGCGGGGCCGTATTCTGATGGCCACCATTGGCACGGGGCTCTGTCTGCTCCTGCCACAGCGCGTGCTGGATGGGGACCATCCTTTCTTACAGGAGCGTCAGCGCCTGGAGACCATCCTGAACCTCTGTGCTGAGTACACCAAGACAGACGGCACTGAGCCCGGTGACACGCACAGGCTCCTGGCTGGTGACACGGATGCTGGCCAGTGGGCGCCCAGGGGTGCCATAGCTCTGGGCCACGCTGTCGAAGAGCTGCAACAGAGGGAGAGTGTGGAGAGATCAGATGAGGAGAACCTGAAGGAGGAGTGCAGCAGCACGGAGAGTACCCACCACGAGGTAAGGGGACATCTGTGCCATTCTGTTCCATGCCATGCTGCACCGTGCCATGCCAATCAGCCCCTTCCACAGCACGAGAAGCTGACAGGACCCTGGGCCAAGGAGGCACAGCGGCTGGAGGAGGAGCGTGCTGGTGTCCTCGGACGCCTGGAGCAGCTGAAGGGTCGTGTCAAGGAGCTGGAGCAGCAACTGCAGGAGACATCACGAGAGGTGAGAGCTCAGGGGACACTGCTGGGTCCCCTGCTGCTTGCTGCCCTCACCAGTCAGCACTAAACCCTAAGGGTATGAGCTAGATCCAGCAGGAGCAGCAGTCCTGACGCTGCTTTGTCCGTGCAGGCAGAGATGGAGCGGGCGCTGCTGCAGGGTGAGCGGGAGTCGGAGGTGCTGCGGCTGCGGCAGGAGCAGGAGGCAGCGCAGCAGCTGCAGGAGAAGCTCTCCAGCCTGGATGCCAGCATCCGCAAGGAGCGGGACAAGGTGGGCCCAGTCACAGGTTCCCACTGTCACCAGCTGTGCCATACTCTCCCTGGCACTCACAGCCCGTGCTGCAATGCCTCATGCTGCAGCCTTTCCCTGCGGACACGTTCTCCAGACTCCGGGCTCCACAGAGGCTTTGGAGAGCAGTCCCTGTGGTTTGCATTGTGGGGGGATCTGTCTGTCTGTCTGTCTGTCTGTCTGTCTGCCTGGGCTTGGTCAAACAGCCCTGCTGGAGGAGAGCACAGCCAATGTTCAGGAAGCATTTCGGTTGCTGCCTGTTGCTCTGGCAGGGAGACTGGTGTGAGGCTTTCCAGACGGCTGCTGCCTGCCATGGGCAGTGCTGGAGCAGAGGCCTTGGCTCTCCCCATTACCTGTCCTTGCTGGGGAACTGTGTCTTGCAGCAAGTCACCTCACTCTGCTGCACCTTCATGAGTGATGGCAGCTGTTGCTGTAGTGTTTGGCTTGCTGGCGGTGGCTGGAAAACCACTGCAGTGTTTATCTTGGTGGGTTTAGGAGGGGGTCCTGGCCCCCTTTGCCCGATGTTTCCTGTAGTGCAGTTACTGCCCGAAGGCACCCATGGCGCTGCCTGTGTGGGATGTTTGTCCCAGCTGCTGGTTGCTGACTGTCCCACAGCCTTGCAGGCAGTGTGGCATGGCCTTGTTGACAGGAAAGCTGCTGGGATCCAATCCCTGCTGCTGGAGGCCATTGTCCTGTGCAGCCTATGCCGAGGTCCCACCAGCAGCTCTGTGCCACCCTCATGTGGCATCAGTGTCCCTTGGGGTCTGGCCTGCCCCGTGGCGGTGGCTGTGGGTGCCAGAGCTGTTGGGATGCTTGTGGCCTGGCAGAGTGGCCATTGGTGCCTCCCAGTGATGCTCCTACAGCATTTGGGGGTTTTGTTCTGGTTTTGGTCTTCCAGCCCTTTGTAGGTATCTTCTGTAGCCAGGGACAGCCTCATGCAGAGCCAGGAGAGGAGCACAGGGGAAGCCCTCTCCCAGCCTCTCTGCTGACCTAACCACCCACTTTCCTAACCCATCTGCGCTGCTCACACTAACAGTGCCTGAACTCTGTCATCACCTCTGACATCTCTGCACATCTAGGAGCCCCCAGGCAATCCACTGCTCCTCTGCTGGGGCATCTGCCCATACCAGCCTTGCCTCCCTGCCAGCATGTCCCCTCGTAGCCCTTTTCATGATGTTCCATCTCTGTGTGGAGCACAGGGTTCCTTGCAGCAAGCATTTCTCAATGCCAAGCCCCCATATGGTACCGCCAACCCTGTGGGTGGTTCCCCTATGCCAGTCCCATGCTGCTGGCCCCATTTTATTGCACCTGTGGTCAGGCCCCTCATCCCAGCCCAGGAGTCAGTGTCTGCTCTGCTGCTGTCTCATCATAGCCTGAGCATCTCTTGCTGGACCACAGCCTCCTTTTTTCACTGCTGCCCTCTCCTTCTAATGGATGAGGGTGGTCCATGACCTTCTCTTCCTGCATTCAGGACCTGCAGTCCCTAACTGGTAGCAGTTAACAAAGCCAGTTAGTGGTTATTGTGATGCAGCTGTGTGCAGGATTGGGATGACCTGAACCATATTATCAGCGTTGATCTTTTTGCTGCCTGCAAGTTTGTTCTTGGAAACACAAAACTGAGGTCAGGGGCTGGCTGTAACTCCTCTAACACTGCTCAGCCAGTTCCTGTGTCTCTTGATCTCTGGATCCCCTTGTAGCTGCCATGCTGTTCCTTCTCCTGAGCCCCCTCTGTCTCCAGCTGAGCTCCTCTCTAACTCACAGCTTCTGCATGGCGCCCATTTGAGAAGTGTGTCTTCTTTTTTTTTTTTTTTTCCTTTTTCTTTTCCTTTTTTTTTTTTTGTTTTGTCTTGTTCTCCCCTAATTCAGGAAAGGGCAAAGGTTGATGCTGAAAGGAAGGAGCTAGAGCAACTCCAGGCGCTTTACCATGAGTCGAAGAGCCACCTTGCTAAGTGCCCCGAGTCAATGCGGGAGCAATTGCAGGAGCAGATGCGAAGGGTCAGTGTCTCCCCCCACCCCTCTCGGACCATGGCCCACCTCCCTCCGCTCCAGCTTAGGCCAGCTCTTCCCTGCCAGCCGGGCTGCACTGGGAGCGTCGCGCCCGGGCTGGAGGCGGCTGGCGCCGGGCACCACCGTCCTGGTAAGCTTGCCCCTCGCCCGGGGCGCGGGAGAGCTCGGCAGAGCTCCTCGGGGCCCGCTCGGCAGAGCTCCTCGGGACGGGCAGGGCGCCGGCATGGACCCTGCCCTGCAAGGAGGGCAGGCTGGGGAGCCTTGGGGGCTGCTGCATCCTCATCTGGCTGCCTCCAGCTATATCCTGAGAATGTTCATTTACACAGTCATGTTGATACGTGTTACTGCTAGTCCTCAGCATTTTTCCTATTACCTGGTATTTTCTGGAAGTGGTTGACTTTCCCCAGCCCAGGGCTAGTGCCTGCTCAGATAAACCCACATTGCCACAGCCTGCTCCCGCCAGGCACTCACATTCTGGATGAGGATCTGGTGTAGAGTGGGCAGGGGGGTTGCTGGAGCAGCGTCTGCGTGTGGGAGCCCTCAGGAGCCAGCACATCAGTGCTGTGTCACTGGCTGCCTGTCTCATGGAGCAGGGTGAAACACATCCCCGTGGGGTGCATGGCACACTGGCTGCCAGGATGGCACTGGCAGGCCTGAGCTGAGTGCTGCCACGTGCTGTCGGTGCATGAAGGCTGGAAGGACACAGGGAGTTTGTCCAGCATGGTGCTTGTCTGTTGGGGCTTTGCCACCTGCAGGCTTGGTGACACAGTGTTGCTGTTGGTGGTTATGCTGGCGTTTTGTTACCTGTCAGGGCACGGCTTTAGCCCCTGTGTGCTTCAGCAGGGGCAGCTGGTCTGCGAGGTCTGGCAAAGCCCCTGGCTGTGGCAGGCTCATCTCATGGGGGTGACTGCTCTGTGCTGGCCAGTTCTGGGTGCCTCCATTGCCTTCTTCTGTCTGCAGACACTCCTGTCAGAATCTCTTGTGCTTCTGATGCCCAGCAGAGGGCAAAACTGCCTGCCTGCCACACCAGGCACAGGGGACAGGCTTGGCCACCAGCTCTTGTTCCTGGCCAGCACCAGTAGGATGTGGAGGCACGGCAGGAGGCTTTGCTGGGGGAGACCTGCCTGCAGGACGCGGAGGTGCCCATCCAGTGAGTGTGATCCACTCACAGTGCTCTCATGTGTTCAAAGGAGGCAGAGGCACTGGAGACGGAGTCCAAGCTGTTTGAGGACCTGGAGTTCCAGCAGCTGGAGCGAGAGAGCCACCTGGAAGAGGAGCGGGAGGCGCGAGGGCAGCAGCTGCTGCAGAGCCGGGCCGAGTGCCACCGCAGCATCGCCCGCAGGAAGGTGGGCATGGCAGGGGGAGCTCCGTGGGGCTGTGCCCCTGGGCCAGGCTGCATCCCAGGGCTCCCAGCAGCCAGCTCATCTCTGCTGCCACTCCCCAGGAGCGGGTGGCTGCCCTGGATGCCCAGGCTGCCCAGATCCGGCTGCAGAGCGCGCAGGAGGCCGAGCGCCTGGCCAGGGAGCGCAGCAGCGTCCTGCAGCTCCTGCAGAAGGTAATGGCCTGACTGTGTGCTCCTGGGGGCTCAAGGCAGGGGACCAGATCCTGCCAGCTCTTGACAGGTGGCTGGCAGGCAGCGAGAGCTGCCATGGGGTGCCAGTAGCCATCAGCTGCCTCTGACCTGTCACCCCCTGTGCAGGAGAAGGAGAAGCTCGTGTCTCTGGAGAGGCGATACCAGCTTGTCACAGGTGGCAGGAACTTCCCAAAAATGTCCTCAGCTCTCCGAGAGGTAAGTTGGTAGAGAGGAGGCTGTGGTCCTCAGAGCTGCTCTCTCTCCTAAGCTGCAGCCATCAGTGAGAATGAGCCTTGTGCACCACCAGCTTTGCTCTGCAGCAGTTCCCAAGTACCTTCTGACCAGAGCCAGGTGCTTCCACCTGCTCAAAGTCTCTCCATGGGCTGCAGAGGTTGTGGGAGAGGAAGGGGAAATGCAACAGAGCAGCCCATGGGACAGGATTGCTCAGGGTTCCATCACTGCTGGAGAGCAAGTGTGGGGATGTCTTGGTGCTGGTCCAGGGGACTTTTAGGTGGGAGTGAGTTGCCCCATTACCTTGCTCATGGCTCTGGATGGGGAGCCACGACCATGATGCCCTCAGGGGCTGTGGTACTGCCTGACCTGCTGCTGGTAAGAGGCACAAGATGGCAGAGTCCCCTCGTGCCTGCCTGCAGTGGGACTCCTGCTGCTGCCACCTTGCTGTCTCTGCCCACCTTGCCTATGTGACCTTTACCCTTCAACAGGAGACCCTCCACATCTCAGAACCTTATGAGCTGTTGGAGGGACCTAAGCCCCTGAGCCCCCTGCCAGCAGCAGCTGCCTCCTTAGCTTCTCCTGCCACCTACTCCTACCCCAAGGCACAAGAGGTAACTAACTAGAGGGACTAGCTGCATGTGCTTGCTCACTTACCCCTCCTTGGCTGAGACCCCTTTTGTGGCCTAATGTCACCCCCAGGCAGCAGGGCAGCCCCACAGCAGCATGGCTGGAGCATTTGTCATACAGATGTCTGGCAGTTGTGCTCATTAACATTCAGTCCCTGATTCCAGGCACGCTCCTGAGCCTGCTGGGCATCCCAGTTCCAGCCACTGCCCCCTAACTTAATCCTGGTGCAGCCATTTCCCCCCTTGCTCACTGCTTGCCATCTGGCTAGGCACCTCCTGACAGCATCCTGTAGGGTCGTGCTAGCATAGCTTTCCCAAAATAAGAGCAAGTCCCCAGCTTTAGCATGTTTGGTTCAGAAAGGATGAGGAAGTGGGTTTTAAGCTGGCTCAGCACAGCTCGAGGTGCCTCCCCCAGTGCTGCTGCACTAGGGAGGACTTGTGGTCCGTGGAGGACCCTGAGGCATCCCTGCCCCTTGTGGGCACTCAGCAAAGCTGCACTGGAGGCTGGAGCAAGATGGGTGCCAGCACACCCAGCCCAGCTCGAGCACCCCAAGGTGCTGCATGCCGGGGACACCACGGGCAGCAGGGCAGGGCTGGGGAGGCAGGGTTGGGGCAGGAATGCACAGGGAGGTTTGCTCCCACTATGCAGTCAGTGCCGTGATGTCAGCACATGGGTCTAACTCTTCTCCTTCTCCCTTGCCATGGATTTCTAGGAGTACATGAGGCTGTCTGACGTTTTCAGGTTCTGCAGTAATGCACATGGCCCCAGCCTGGACACTAAAGCTTCTGCTGCTGCCCCTGCTGCTGCTCAGAGCTCTTTCTTGCTTGCTGTAGCTCCCACAGCCAACGAGGTACCTGCCCCAGAGCATGCTCGGGTTTGCTCCCTCGGGTTGCCTGCAGGCAGGGAGGCAGCTGCAGCCCCCCGTGTGCCCTGGGGCCTGGAGCCACATCTCTCTGGGGTCAGGACGCTTGTCTGGCTGCAGCTGCGTGGGGAGCAGAGGCTCCAGCTGCCCGGTCTCCTTGCTGGGGTGCACTTCTCGCCCGCTCTGGATGCAGTGGTGGGGCAGGAGCAGAGTGGGTGCCCAGCAGAGGGAGGGGCAGCCCTTTGTCTGTTGGCTGCAGTCCTGGCCGCTTGTCTCAAGCGAGGAGGATGCAGAGCAGGCCTGACCCTGTGCCCAGCAGCAGGGTGGCTGCTGCACCGACTGCTTTTCCTCCCAGGACAATGAACCTTCCTGTGGGGGTTGGAGCTTCCTGCTCGTTCCTCTGTGCCTGCTTGCCCCAGCTCTTAACCTGGTTCAATCTGCTTCTCTCTGCCCAGTATGTGACCGTAGAGCAGCTCTCGGGTATCCTGGGCAGCCTCCACACCCCTGCTGCTTCCCTGCTGGGCTGTACCCCTCCGGCTCCTTCATCCTCAGGCTGTGCTCCTCCTCATCCTCCTCTTCCATCTCTCCCTTCTCCCTTCATCTCTGCAGAGGTTGGTGCCCTGTTTCCCTCCCTTTGGCCCCTTGTACTCTCCCTGGGAGGTGATGGAGATGCATGGGAAGGGGTGAGCTGCAGATGGAGCTGAGCAGCAGCTCAGGCTCTTGACACTCCACACACCCTTGGCTGTCCTGCCTGCTGCTCCACTGTCCTCAGGGCAGGGGGTCTTTGTGTTTGATAAGTTCTCACATTCTCTTGAACAGCAAACAGCTCCTACAGCTGCTGGGACTTAGCCACGGAGTGCGCAGGATCCCCAGGGGTCTGCATGTTAAGTTCTGGGGGAGTGGTGCAGGCATAGGCAGGAATGCTTCAACCTCTTCTCTGTGCATCTGTCCCTCTTGCTGCATTTGTCCTTCATCCTTTCTCACGCAGCCTCTCTCTCCAGATGGAGCAGCAGCTGTTGGGAGGCCCTGTGTGTCTCCCAGCTCTTGATTTAGAGAAGTGGTACCAGGAGGTTATGGCTGGGACCTCCTCTTCCTCTGTCTCTCCTTCTTCTTCCCCTCCTCCACTTCCAGCTAAAGCTCACTCCTCTCACAAGGCTCTGCAGGTAATCCTGGCTCTCTGCTGCCTAGGCTTAGGCTTTGGGGCCGCTGGTTGTGGCCAAAGTGGGGCAGTGTGGGGACGTTCCTGTGGACCCTGTACCCTGAGTGCTGCTGGGGCTCTGGCTGTCACTGCAGGCAAAGGGTAGGCAGTCTCTGCCTCCTCTCGGGCTGCATCCCTTTGCCAGGATGGCACTGACACAGAGCAGGATCTGGGGAGCCATCTGTCCAGGAGGACTTTTGCAGTTCCCCCATATCTCTGTCGTGCTGTGTCTCTGTGCTCAGGTCTATCGTGCAAAAGCAGAGGCTGGTGCTGGTGTCCTCACCCCTCGGATGAAGAGCGGGACGCCTTCGTCCTCGCAGCTCAACCTCTCGGTGCTGGAGCGCAGCCCCTCTCCCAAGGTATGGCTGCCAGGGGACCCAGGCATCCTGGCCATGGCTCACGCCTGCCTGTGCCAGCCCCCGTGCCCATCCTCGCAGCTGACCACCCACTGTCCTGCCCAGGGCCCCCCCAGCCCGGCGGGCAGCCTGTCCCGCAACCTGGTGGCCACGCTGCAGGACATCGAGACCAAGCGCCAGCTGGCCCTGCAGCAGAAGGGTGAGCTCTGGCTCTGTGTCCTGGCTCTGGGGGGTGGTGGGACCTCGGGAGACGCTCTCCCTGCTGCCACTTGGGCAATGGAGAAGGGAGCCTGGCCGAGGGTGGCGACAGCAGCAATGCTCCAGCAGAATGCGGTGCCTCTCTCACAGTCTCTTGCTTTTCCCCCCTCTCTTTCCTCCTGACCCCTCCACCTGACGGCCCATCTCCAGCCAAGCTGCTCCCAGCAGAGCCCTTGCAGCCAGGCAATCTACCAGGTAGAGATGTGGGGTGACTTGGACTGCCTAGAGCAGCCCAGAGGCAGCAGCATGGCTGTTTGCTGGCATCTTCTGCCATACATAAGAGGGGCATGACCAGTCCAGGGTGCCAGGTGGATCTCAACATCTGCTAAGAGACAAGCCTGTGCTTCCCTAGCTTGCAAATGCTTTGCCCTGCTTGTTCCTTACCAGCCTGGCGCATGTGTCCCCTGCTGCTGCCCAGACAGGTTGCAGTGCTTGCCAGAGAGTTGTGACCGCAGCTCCCACCTCTGCCCCTACCATGCCTTCGTGGTTCCAGCTGTGCCTGTAGTGTCTTCTGCCTGTGCCCACCCCCTTTGCCCACCATGCTGTGGCTCTGAATGTGGCACTTTTAACTTGGTGTTGTCATCTGGCCATGGCACAGGTCGGCAGGTGATCGAGGAGCAGAAACGGCGGCTGGCAGAGCTGAAGCAGAAAGCGGCTGCCGAGGCACAGTCCCAGTGGGAAGCCCTGCATGGGCAGCCCCCCTTCCCCACTGCCTTCCCCCGGCTTGTGCACCACTCCATCCTTCACCACAGCCGTCCCCATGGTGCCGGACCCCGGGCTGAGGAGCTGGACCACGCCTATGACACGCTCAGCCTGGAGAGCTCAGACAGCATGGACACCAGCATCTCCATTGGCAACAACTCCGCGTGCTCGCCTGACAATATCTCCAGGTAATCCTGGGGCCAGCTCCTATGGCCAGAGGACAGCTCGCTCTGCTGGTGTGCTGCTGGCTCAAGGTCCTTTCCTGCTGGGGCAGCAGCTGTGGCTATTTTGCAGTGCCAGCGGGATGGAGACAGGGAGGATTGAGGAGATGGAGAAGATGCTGAAGGAGGCACACGAGGAGAAGTCACGGTTGATGGAGTCCCGGGTGAGTGGGGGCACCAGCGCCGCGGCTGGGTGGCAAGCAGGACTCCAGTGCTGGGGCTGAGTGCCTGTGCGTGCTGGCAGGAGCGGGAGATGGAGCTGCGGCAGCAGGCGCTGGAGGACGAGCGCTGGCGGCGGGAGCAGCTGGAACGCCGGCTGCAGGACGAGACCGCGCGGCGGCAGAAGCTGGTGGAGAAGGAGGTCAAGCTGCGGGAGAAGCACTTCTCACAGGTGTGAGGCAGGCTGCCGTGCCCCTCTCTCAGCCTGGGCTGTGAGGCACACCCAGCTTGCTGCCGCTGTCCCAGCTCGCAGCGGAGGGACGTGGCTCTTGTCACTGTCGGTGGCCTTTGCAGAGCTGTGTTGCTTTTCCAGGCTCGTCCCCTGACACGGTACCTCCCCATCCGCAAGGAGGATTTCAACCTGCGGCTGCACATCGAGTCATCGGGCCACAACGTTGACACCTGCTACCACATCATCCTGACAGAGAAGATGTGCAAGGGCTACCTGGTGAAGATGGGCGGGAAGATCAAATCTTGGAAGAAGCGCTGGTTTGTCTTTGACCGCATGAAGCGCACCCTCTCCTACTATGTGGGTGAGTCCCGATGCCACCTTGTGCCCCCTCCCCATGCCATCACCCACAGTCCACAACAGTTCCCTCTCTTGGGCAGATAAACATGAGACAAAGCTGAAGGGTGTTATCTACTTCCAAGCCATTGAAGAGGTTTACTATGACCACCTCCGCAGTGCTGCCAAGGTGAGAGCTGGGCACTGCCCCTGCTGCGCTGTCTGCTGTCTGTGGGTGTCCCCATTTTCCTGCCCTTTGTCACACTGGTCAGGGGTGGCAGGGCAGTGCGTGCCAGGGGTGCTCCTGGAATGGTCTGTGGCCCCTGATGGTGCCAGCCTCAGGGCACCAAGGGCAGGACCCCAGTGCTGGGCCTCGTGGGGGACTGGGGGGGGATTGCTGCTGCTCAGAGGGGAACAGAGTGCTGATTTCATCCTCCCCTCCAGAGCCCCAACCCTGCGCTCACTTTCTGTGTCAAGACCCACGACCGACTGTACTTCATGGTGGCACCATCAGCCGAGGCCATGCGCATCTGGATGGACGTCATTGTCACTGGGGCAGAGGGCTATACCCAGTTCATGAACTGAGGGCGGTGCTGTGCATCCCAGATCCACCAGCTGCATGGACTTGTGAGCCTCCCAAGCAGCGAGGAGCTCCTGAGGGACCGTGGTCCCTGCTACGCCTCCTGCCAAGGGCTGTGCACACCAATGTCACGGACCTGCGTTGGGCACAGCTGGCTGGTCCTGAGTGTTGCCTGTCCAGGCAAGGGAATAAGGTTTTTTTTATGCTGACTTTGTAGAAACAGACTTTGTTGGAACAATATCAAAGTGCTGAAATGTAAAAAGCTGCCATAGAGCTGCTGGGACCTGAGCCCTCTGCCTTGGGGAGGTGCTGGTTTTGAGGCTGATGCTGATTGTTACTGCCACAGTGTTCCAGGGAAGGAGACGGTGGGGGCTCCCCAGCCCCGTGTGGCCGGGATGTCCACTGTATAGACTCAGACCCCTTTTGTAAACCTTTTAGAATTTCGGAGCGTTGTCCCCCTGTGCTGGGGCCGGATGGGGGTTGTGGCGCTGACTGCCCGGTCTTAAAGCATTTGTGAACCAGGCTCTCCTTTCTGCATGGGCTCTGAACTGGCAGCACGGTACAGACGGACCGGGGTCTGCCCCGGGGCTGGGGGGCTCTGGGCAGGGCTGGGAGGGAGCTGAAGGGCACGGCATCGAGCACCAGAGATCGCGGGCACCGCGGCAAGGGCCCGGAGCCACCAGCGGGGAGCGGCCGGAACATCGGGACGGGTAGAGGCCAATGGAAGGGGCAGAGCCCGAAAGAGGAAGGGGTCCGGGGCCGAACAGGCCCGGCTGGATCCCCGCGAGCCGTGCCCAGCCCGAGCCGAACGCGAGCCATGCCGAACTTGGCCGAGCCGAACGAGGGCGGGGCCTGGGCGGAGCATGGGGGCGTGGTTCGCCAAGGGGCGTGGCTCGGCGGCGGCCTGCCCGCGAGGCGCCTCTCGGCCGCCAGGGGGCGCGCGCGGTGTAGGCGGCTCGCACGTGGCTCGGCTGCCGTGAGGCGCGCGCAAGCGCACGCGCAGTGCCAGCACGCGTGCCGCTCAGGCGGTCCCCGCAGCCCCGCCCACCTGCTCTCGGCCAATGGGGCCGCTGCTCCCGTTCGTGACGGCTTCCGGCTTCCCCCGACGTGGCCCAATAGGCGTGCGCGCGCTGTGCGATTGGCGCGCGGGGCCGGCCCTGGAAGCCGCGCCAATGGGCGCGTGCCGCGTGCCGGCGGGGGCGGGGCCAGACGGCGGGGCCGCTGCGGCGGGGCTGCTCCGCGCGCCGGGCCGGGCCGAGCCGAGCCGAGTGCAGCCGAGCGCAGCCGAGCCCCGCCGAGCGGTGCCGTCAGAGCATGGCGCGGTTTCCCGGCCGGGCGCTGCCCTGGCTGCTTCTCTTCAGCTTCCTGCCCGCTGCAGGTACGTGCGCGACGGTGCGGGGAGGCGGCAGCTTCCCGGGCGCTCCCTGCCTGGGCCGCGACGCCGCCGGTGTGGGGCCGGCAGGGAGCAGCGGCCGGTGCGTGGGTGCCTCCCCAGCGCCCTGTCCGGGCCCCTGCCTGTCTCGGCCGCCCACACCGGGAGCAGGTTCTCACCGAGGGTTTGTCTCCAGAGCCGGTGGCGGTGATGTCGGTGGACGTGGGCAGCGAGTCGATGAAGATCGCCATCGTGAAGCCTGGAGTGCCCATGGAGATCGTCCTGAACAAGTGAGCGGCCACGGGAGGGCCCCGGGGGGGGATCCGGCCTGTCCTGTAGCCCCCCGCCAGCGCCGGGAGCGGGCGGCGGGGGAGGCTGGCCGGGACAGGCCGTCCCTGTTCCTCTCTTGCCGGAGGAAGGCTCCCATTTTCCCACGCAGGCTTGTGACTCGGTCTTGGCCCGGGTGGGGGCTACGGGGCATCGTCCAGGGCACTTTGTTAACTCACCTTTAAGGTGTTCGGGTGCGCTTTGGGTACCTTTCCAGCGGATGCCGAAAGCCCACGTGGTTAAGGACGCGTTGTGGTGCCAACCCAAAAGGACACCCAGTCCCCTGGTCCTTAGTTCCCCTAAGGGAGTCCAGAGCCAGGTGTGTTTTGCTGCAGCTGTTTCTAAGTCCGCACTTGTAACACAGGTAAATCTCTTGTATTCAGCTGCTGCTGTAGCCTATCCTCAAGCCACTGAGTGAAGAATCTGCAGGTGAGAGAGGGCATATGATTTGGAACATCTTCGGTTTCTGGGAGTCTGGAGAGAACAAGAATATTTCTCACCCACCTCTCTGAAATTCAGCAGTGCTAGATACAATACGGGAACTGTCTTGCCTTGCTTATGGGCAGGAAAGCAAAAATAGTCTCATCAAAAGCACTGAAGTGGTGGTGGTGGGGGCTTGTCTAGTAGCCCCTCACCTGAGCAGAGGCTGGCCCCCCTCTCCAAACACCTTCCCTTAGTCCTTCTGGAATGGGAACAACATCCGTCTTCACTGGAGACTGGAATGTTCACCTTTTCCACTGGTTTATTCCTCCCTCTCTGTTCTCAGGGAGTCACGAAGGAAAACACCTGTGGCTGTTTCCTTGAAGGAAAACGAGCGTCTCTTTGGTGATGGTGCGCTGGGGATGGTAAGAGTTCCTGTTTGCAGAATGCATGTATCCCACATTGTCACAAACGTCTGAGACAGTGTTTTATTGTTGTCCTGCGCCCCCCATCTCCTTGATGTGTTACTGGCTCTGTGTAGGGGCTGTGTGCTCCTACTCCCACAGCAGGAGTTGTTCCCCACGTAGTCTGGGAGGGATTGCTTTGACGGCAGTGTAACTGAAGGCATGCAAGTGGGTGATGTGTTTTTTCCTGCAGTCCATAAGGACGCCCAAGGTGGCGTTCCGATACTTCCAGGATCTGCTGGGTAAGCGGATCGATAATCCCCACGTGGCGCTGTACCAGTCCCGCTTCCCGGAGCACGAGCTGGTGAAGGATGAGACCAGGCAGACTGTTATCTTCAAGTTGTCCCCGTAAGTGGCTGCTTTTAGGTTCTTTGTGGGATGGATGTCAGCTACCAGGCTTCTGCAGCTTGCTGTTGATGCCATCATTTTCTTTCCCATTGCAGAACGATATGGTATTCTCCCGAGGAGATGCTGGGGATGGTCCTGAACTATTCACGTGGTCTGGCTGAGGAATTTGCAGGTTGGAAGGGCTTAGCTTTTTCTTGTCTATGTGTGTATGAGTTCGTGCACTATAGGATTTGAGGAGAGACCAAAAGCATTCAGAAACCCAAGGTTTTTGGAAACAGGATATTGGTTCTCTCCAGCTGTGGGCTGTAAGCAAGACTTAGAAGCTATTCGGTTATCATTTGTTTCTAATATGTTGCAAGTTTGGGATCTTGGATCTCTATCTCTATTTACCACCTAGCCTTGCAATGAAGGAGCCTTACAGGCAATCTCTGGAGAAAAGTGAAGTGTTTTCTTTATCATGTGTATGATCAGAGTGGAGGCACATGGAATGTGGCTGCTGGGGAGGGTGGAAATGGCTCTGTGAAGGCTGTGCTGTAGCTTTTCTGGATGGAAACTTGCTGTTGGAGCTGAACTAAAAGAGCAAAAATGGCCCTTTGCTGTGAGGCTTGCTGACAGAGAGGATGCTGTCGTGTGTATTTCATACTGCGTTGCTAATGAAATACCATAGTAATGAAAAGTGGATAAATTACTAGGAGGTTTTGTCATGTGGTCAGTGATACTCCAGCCAGTCCAAAGACTTTTTACTGGAGGGTGAATATGATGCAGTGGCAGTGTAAGGCTCCATGAAGATAGTATTTGTTGGAATGGAAGGCTGCCCAGAGCATTTGAGAGTATCCTGACACATTATGAGTAGCCAGTAGACTTGTGGCTTTGTGTGAATATGCCAGGTCTGCTTGGTTTCAGCAGGATACAGAGATTCATCCCTAGGGATCCTGGCTACTGCTGCAGGGTTGCATTCTTTGTGGGTCTTTGCCTCTGGTCCTCTGGGTTTGCTGCTGTCACTCCATCTCAACAAGTCTTTGCATGTGGCTACACTGATGCGGGATTCCCTGCAACTGTTTCAGAGCAGCCCATCAAAGATGCAGTGATCACAGTTCCTGCCTACTTCAACCAAGCCGAGAGGAGAGCGGTTCTGCACGCCGCCCGCATGGCTGACCTCAAGGTGCTGCAGCTGATCAACGACAACACGGCTGTAGCGCTGAACTATGGGGTTTTTAGGAGGAAAGACATCAATGCCACGGCACAGGTAGGCGCATTTGAGGGATGCGTAGAGTCCTGCCAAGTTGCCTGCATGCAGGGGGGAAAGTGCTTCAGAAGAAATCCAAAGAACTTGAAGTAGACTCTGCTGATCAAGCAATCTCCTCTGTTTTCATGTGGTTTGTCAATAAGACAAAGAGATTAAACGCTGTGTGCATGTATGGTGAAGCCTGAAAGCTGCTGGAGTGAGGACAAGTCCTGGAAGTTCCCATTTTGTAAACCTGTTCCTTGCCCATCAGCTGGGGAAAATAACAGCAGCGATTACTTGAAGTATTGGAACACTGACTCAGAAGTACTTGATTTACCTGAGGCTGAAGAAAGAGCAAAACTTTGGGTTTTGGACTGTGAAACAGATTAGAAGTTTTCTCGTCTCCTGTCAAACATGACCCTGAACATCACCCGTGTTTGGTCAGAAATGGTATAAAGTAGTCCAGGGAGTAGGCAGTTGCGGCCTGTATCACACTGAAAGGTTCTTCACTTATTTGTGGGGGGATGTCCGGGTGTTTCTGCTTCACTGTCCCAACTTCTCTTTCCAGAATATCATGTTTTATGACATGGGAGCAGGAAGCACTGTTTGTACTATTGTTACTTATCAGACAGTGAAAACTAAGGACTCGGGAACCCAACCTCAATTGCAGATCCAAGGCATTGGGTAAGAATTCCACACAAGTTGCACAAATCCCACAGGTCTCAGAAAAGAAACCATTTGTTTCACAATCTTCATCATGCAGAATTTTGCAGTGAAGCTTCAGTACAGTAATTTGGATGGCTGGGGGGGAGCAAGAAGGCTTCAGTTTGGAATAATTTTGGTATTGCTGTCTTTTACAGAAGGTAGCTGAGAACTTCCAGGAGCCTAGGAGGGGACCAGCATACTTAGTTTGGTTTAAGCTTTCCTTTGTTAGCCTCAAACCACGTAAACCTATTCCATTGCATGTAATCTTTTAAGTGTATCAGTTGGAAAAGAGGAGTATGCTTCTAGAGAGGAATGAAAATGCAGTGGACTCAATGCATTGCCAAATAAGGAGGAGGGTGCTGTGCCTTCCCAGCCCAGCAATTTTAATTCCAAAGCATTTATATTGCTGTTTTCAAGATACCTGGGACCCGATACAGTTGTCCATTGGTTTCTTGGCTGCTTTAAATGCTTGGCAATAAGATATTTACCTAAAATATAATGAAATGTGCTGTTGAAAGGCTGTTGTGGTGGTGAATCTCTTATTTCCATCTTTCTGTCATTATAATGTGTTATTTTGGGGACAACCTTTGTTGTTTCACAGTCATGACAGCTGATAATACTGCAGCTATTTTTGACCACTTGCTGCTCTGCACATTTGTGAAATAATACATGAAATTTGTTTGTGTTTCAGTTTGGTTCCGGTTTTTATACCTCTGTTCATTCTTTTGCTCAGGTTTGACCGTACACTTGGAGGTTTAGAGATGGAGCTTCGTCTCCGGGACTACTTGGCAAAGCTCTTTAATGAGCAGCACCCTTCCAAAGATGTCCGGAAAAATCCTCGGGCCATGGCCAAGCTGCTGAAGGAGGCCAACCGATTGAAAACTGTGCTGAGTGCCAATGCCGACCACATGGCACAGGTCTGACCTTCTCCTGGGCGTTCCTGCATTTTTTGGGCTGAGTGTGGGGTGGTTGAGGACTGGTGTAAGGGAACGCTGTCCCTCTGCAGCGCAGGTCTGCTGAGGAGCATCGCTCCCGGTGGTCCCTCTCAGCTTGTGCCCGCTTGGTAGCACCGGTGATTGAGTGGATTGAAGAAGAGTTATTCGTGTCAAATATGTTAACTAAACTTTCACTGAGAGAAGCTGTCTGTTACACCCATGTTCCATCCTCTCATCACCTTAGCAATGGTAGGGTTCAGATGAGTGTGGTCAGGTCTGTTGTGTGTTACAAAAGCCAGAACTTTTTGCACACTGGACAAAGATTTTGCGTAGAAAAACCTCCACAATTAATTTCATTCTGACTGTTTTTTTTGTGGGTTTTTTTTCTGGACAGATCGAGGGACTACTGGATGACATAGACTTCAAAGCCAAAGTCTCAAGACAAGAATTTGAGGATTTGTGTTCTGACTTGTTCAGGCGTGTCCCAGGACCCGTGCAGCAGGCTCTGAGTAGCGCAGAGATGAACATGGTGCGTTTAAGAGAATGCATTACCAAACCTGAAGCTAATGTGTGTGGAGCTACTGCCACATCATGATTGAGGCATCAGTGGTTGTGTTAGCAGGACTGTTCGGAGGTAGATGCCTGCTATTGTGACAGTGATTTTGGTGCTACAGAGAGTTTGCCTGCTGCAGTTTCAAGCAGGAGTGTGTCACACTTGCCCTGCACTATCCACCAGAAATTAGGGACTTGGAGGAGGGGCTTCTTAATCTTAAAGCATTTTACTCCTCCATTTGAAATAACGATGTTTCCTCTTTTTGTCTTGGACACTGGTTCTGGTCTCACTCCTGAAGTTTTAACTGAATGAGTCTGGATACAGAATTATGGATGTTTGGGCTTCTCCTTTGCACACTCCCTAAATTGAGCTCTGTTGTGGGCTGCAGTTGAACCAAACGTGAGGCAGTCCTTTGGAGAGAGTCACTGTGGGTTAAATGCTCACTTTGTAGGATGCCACAGCTCTTGAGCAGCTTTGGGCTCTGATATTCAATGCAAGACACTGAGTTACCTCTTAAAGGCTGGATTTCTGTCTGTTCAGATCCAGCCAGCTCTTGGTGTCACTGTCTCCTGTGGCATTGAGCTAGTTTGTGTAATTTTGAATCAAGTCCCATGTTTCAGGTGGCTTGAAGCCACAGTCAGGTTGTCACTGTTGCACAGACCTGACCCCAGGTGCCTGGTTGTTGGCACGGCTGATGTCTGTCTGAGATCTGTTGGGTGCTGGCCTGCACGGGGACAGCAGGGTCGAGTGTGGGTGTTCTCTAAGAACCAGAGCCATGTCAGCACGTGGTGACTGGGGCAGGAGCGTAAGGAAGCCCTGGACTTAGCTTTCCAAAATTGCTTTCTTAAGACAAGGTGACTGTTTCCAATCCCTAGGATGGAATTGACCAGGTGATTCTAGTTGGAGGTGCCACACGGGTCCCCAAAGTGCAGGAGGTTTTGCTGAAAGCTGTGGGCAAGTGAGTATGTGAGGCCCCCTTCTAGTCTGTCTCCCATTGACAAGCTGCTGTTTATGTAGAGGCTGCAAACTTCATATGTGTTGCTTTTTGCTTCGTAGAGAAGAGCTGGGCAAGAATATCAATGCTGATGAGGCTGCTGCTATGGGTGCAGTCTACCAGGCAGCTGCTCTAAGCAAAGCCTTTAAGGTGAAGCCCTTCATTGTTCGGGATGCTGCTGTATTTCCTATCCAGGTAACCTTTGGTTTTCCTTCTGTTTTGCAAGGTATGATGGGGCTGTGATGGGAGAAGCAATCCAGGTTGGAACCTCATGGCTTCCTTTGAGTATGGAAGCTCTGGAGAGATTTCTGCTAATCGAATAACAAAAGCAGAAGGAAGTCTTCTTTATAATAG
The DNA here is from genome assembly GCF_047830755.1 of Zonotrichia albicollis. Lineage (NCBI taxonomy): Eukaryota > Metazoa > Chordata > Aves > Passeriformes > Passerellidae > Zonotrichia > Zonotrichia albicollis. The sequence continues at coordinate 212,967 of NC_133845.1, read as the reverse complement.
AAATGCAGTATCCAAGGAGCCAGGCATATGCAAACACCAGTTGAGGAATATTTGCCTTCCCCCAGCCTTGAGGCCGAGCAGCCGAACACTGCTGATGTAAGATGCCACAGTTTGCAGTTGCTGAATCTTAATTTCTGCTTGTGGTGCAGGTGGAGTTTACTCGTGAAGTTGAGGAGGATGATAAATCCAGGAGTTTAAAGCATAACAAGAGGATTTTGTTCCAGCGCATGGCGCCCTATCCCCAGCGCAAAGTGATCACTTTTAACCGCTACACAGATGACTTTGAGTTCTATGTCAACTACGGAGATCTGACATTCCTGAGCCAGGATGACCTGCGGTGAGTTGGGCCCAGCACCCACGCCAGCAGCTCTGTGGCAGTGCAACTTGCCTGGCTGGAAATGTATTGCCAGTGCGTGGGACTGGCACTGGCGCATCTGTTCTCTGAGCTGCGTGTCCTTTAGCCTTGCCAGTTCCTGCTTTTTGCAGTTGCCCATTGCCACCAGCCTGAATGAGAGCAGGGATTGGCTGTTCTGCGGCACTGTTATCCTGAGTTGTCTCTCTGCTTTTGTCTCTGTGCCATCAGAGTTTTTGGTTCTCTCAATCTCACTACTGTGAGGCTAAAGGGAGTTGGGGACAGTTTCAAGAAGCACTCAGACTATGAATCCAAAGGCATCAAAGCACACTTCAACATGGATGAGAGCGGTGTACTGAGTCTTGACCGGGTAAGCACCACCATTGGGATGGTTGTCAGCTGATGTATTTTTCAGTTTTATCCCTCTCTCTGGTCCCTGCTTAAAACTAATCCTGAACTTCTATTTCCAAGGTGGAATCAGTGTTTGAGACCCTGGTGGAAGACAAGCTGGAGGAGGAGTCAACACTGACAAGTAAATGTGGAACTTTGATATTCATACTGACTGTTTTGTTACCTGTAGTGGCTGAGATAACTACAAGTGTTGTGTTTCTTTGGGGTGTGGAAGTTACACAGTCTGACTGTTTGTGTAGCTGTCTGTGCACACAAGGACACGGAGGGAGGTTGCAGAAGTGTGAGTCTGGAGTGTGTGAAGCTCACCTACACCACCAAGGGAGCCCAGGTGATAGTTGCGGTTGTGAGGAGAAGGACTGAGAGCTGAAGATTACTTTCCTCCTCTGGATATTTAACATTCTGAATTTTCTGTCTCCCATCATCAGAACTTGGAAACACTATCTCAAGCCTGTTTGGGGGTGGTGGCCCTACACCAGAGACTGGAGAGAACCTGACAGACTCAGTTCAGGTGAGCCCCAGGGTGACTGCTACTGGAAGGAAGCCCTTTTGTCTTCCTGTGGCAGTTCTGTAGAATTACCTGAAGCATTGCACAGAATTTCTGCATTTAAAACATAAATTTTCTTTTCCCTTTACTTGTGATGACCAGGAAGAGGAAGAGAGCCTAGCAGAAGCAGGTAAAGAAGAGCAGGGGGAGAAACAAGACCAGAAAAGCCATACTGCAGATGCTGATGAAGAGCATGGACAAGAGAAACAGCAGACTTCAGATCAAGAAGAAACTGCCTCTCCAAAAGTAGAGTCAGAGAGAAAGGAAGAAGGCGAGAAATTAGAGCCTCAGGTGAGCATCGGATTGAAGGAATGGGCGTGGGTTTAGTATGCAAGAAATGTAATTTCCTCAGTGGAATTCTCCCTTCTCTGAAGTGCCCTGCCTTTGAAAAAAATTGCAGAATCTGAAAATCTGTTCTCTGGTTTGAGAATGTACTTTGTGTTACAGGATCCCAAAGAAAGCAGAGAAACTGCAAAAGAGGAAGACCCGTCCAAAAGTTCCAGTGACAGCACAGCTGCCAAATCAGAGGAGGAGAAAATCAAAGCACCCAAGAAGCAGAAGCTTGTCCATGAGATCACAATGGAGCTGGATGTAAATGATGTGCCTGACCTGGAGGAAGATGAACTGAAGAGCTCGATGAAAAAGTAGGTTTGAAATGGCTCTGCTAAGTTAGAACTCTAAATGAAGGAAGGGAATTGCTTTGGGATGGTGATGGCTCACACAGGGCACTGCTGACCTCAGAAGCTGGTGTGTGTGATGTGCTGCTCAACAAAGGGCACTTGCTAACTTTTGATTTTTGTTCTCTTTGCATGTTAGACTCCAAGAGTTGACGATCAGAGATCTAGAGAAACAGGAAAGAGAAAAATCAGCCAACAGCTTGGAGTCATTCATCTTTGAGACCCAGGTAAGAGAGGGATATAATGAAATGAGAATTCCAGGAGAGCAGTAGAAGTGTTTTGCACAGCTTTTGGCTGATCTGAGTGCAGGGGAGTTGTTTGAGCTGGGGGAAACTGATTTGATGCTATTAGGCTTCCCAGGCCCATGTTTCCTCAATACAAAATGGAGCTTCCCTTCAGCATGTCTAAAACATTGAACAATTGCCCCCAGAGTGTAAAGAAGCTACAACTTCTCAGGAACTGTTGTGTAGAAGAAGCAATTAGTTTGAAGTGTATGTGAAATAATGACTGTTGCAGTGTTACTGTCATGGAATGTGGGTGTGTCTATACCTGCTGTGTTTCATTGTGCTCCTGGCAATGCTAGGAGCAGAGCTCAGATTTGGGAGGGTGCAGGCAGCGCCCCACCCCAATCACAAGTGAGTGCTCTTGTTTTATGGTTCCAGGCTCAGTGGTGTTTGACCATTGCTTGCTGTTTTTTTAGGACAAGCTTTACCAAGAGGAGTATCAGTTTGTTTCGACAGAGGAGCAGAGAGAAGAAATTTCCAAAAAGCTTAGTGAGGCTTCCAGTTGGATGGAGGAGGAGGGCTATGCAGCTGCAACAAAGGTATTACTGTGTGCAGTCAGGACACCAGTCAGCTGTCACTGACATGGAAGTGACCACAGAGACTGACAGAGCCTTTGTAATCTGGTTCTTGAGAGTTTCTTGGTTCCTCAGAGCATTATGCACAGAACAAAATAAGACGTTATGCTAGCCATTGATGCTTCTACAAGAGCTTCAGCAGGAACCTGTTGACTGAAAGCTTTGTCATGTGGCTCTTTTTACTGCACTGAAATGGTGTATTTGATAGAGTGAAAAACAAATGAAGTTAAAACTTCTGAAGTTGCCAGTGTTATACAGTGGTGAAATTAACTGTCTCATTTCTCCTCTCCCCCATTTTCAGGAGCTGAAAGACAAGCTTTCAGAGCTGAAAAAGCTTTGTAGGAACCTTTTCTTCCGTGTTGAGGAACGGAGAAAGTGGCCAGAACGCCTGGCTGCTCTGGAAAGTCTGCTCAATCACTCCACCATCTTTCTCAGGTAAGGACAGGCTTTTGGGAAGGAATGTCATGCAACTGGTTATGTAGGAGCTGCCATCAGAATGAGACCAGAGTGAATGTCAAAGTCAGTGGCAGCTCCTGAGAAAAGGTGAGCAGAACCCTGCTCCCCGGTGTCCTGTTCTGCAGGACCTGTGAACAGCCCCTTGTCCAAAATGGGGGCAAGAAGGGTCCAGTATGGTTGTTGTGATGTTTTTGTATTAGTGAAGCTGTAAACACTGAGTTGCCAAAGTGCAGTTTGCTTGGCTTAACTAAAATAAGCTTTCTTTTCTACAAGGGGAGCCCGAATGATTCCAGAGTCTGACCAGATATTCACAGAAGTGGAACTGAGTACACTGGAAAAAGCCATCAATGAAACTACGGTACTGAAGGATGGAGTGATGCTGGAGGAGGGTGGGGGGTGGCAGTTTGCCTTATGGCCTATACTTTCACTCAGGATCATGGAGTAGAATGTGCACATTTTGTTTTTGTGCCACCAGCAAACCTTTTGTGTGTTTCAGTGTTTCCTAATGCCCAGCCTGACCCCATTGTGTCTGGGGGGAATGGTGGTTCCTGTGTTGCATGTGGAATCATCTCCAGGATGGGGGTGGAGCCCAGTGATCTGATTGCACTCGGTTTTTAAAGGCAGGCACTGGGTTTTGTTTCTCTTTTTCCTGTGTCTGGGTAAACTGAGAGGTTGGTGGAAATGTAGCACAGAGGAGAGCTGTCCTGAGTAAAGCAGAATAGCCTGGGGCAGTGACTTTGAGATACTGTGATATACAGCAGTTCCTGGAACCCAGAAGCATTCCAAAAGCACCTCTTCCCTCGCGTCCCACAGATCTGGAAAAATGAGACACTGGCTGAACAGAACAAGCTTACTCCTACTGAGAAACCTGTGCTGCTCTCTAAAGATATAGAGTTCAAGATAGCAGCCCTCGACAGGGAAGTGCAGTATCTCCTGAATAAAGCCAAGTTTGCAAAACCCAAACCCAAAAGGGAGAAGAATGCCACAAAAACTGATCCAGGCAAGAATACTACAGCAGCCCCTGAGACTGAGAATACTATCCCTCCCACGGAGGGGAAACAAGAAGGTAAGCAGCAGGCTTGGAGCATGTATGTCACTCCCGATTATAATTACCATATATAATACGTGGTGTTTCTCTTGATTGAACGGGAGTTAAAGAAGGGAGGACAGTAGTTAACTGTGAGATTAGGTGAGTTTCCTCTCAGTTTTCAAAGACAGCTGGGAAAATCTATGTATTGCAGTGTCCTTCACCCCCCACCATTTGTTTGGGTTTTTTGTGAAGAAACAGAAATTATTTATAAATTTCCCAGGATAGTCAGTACCTGTCTTGCTGGCTTGTTGACTTCTAGGAAAGATTAGCCATTGACTGCACTTCAGTGTACTGAGCTGCATACTCAAAGTCCTGTCCTAGATCAGTGAGTAGAATGAATCGTTGATGAGAAAGGTTTGTGGCCTAGATGTACTCCAGGGGGAAAAAAAAAATCTCTTGGGGCATTAGGACTTAGTTTTTTGAACTTTCTAAGATACTCAGGTCTCAAGTGCCCTGGTCCTTTTAAATCTGGGTGCTGTTTGTCAGCATTCCTGCTGGTTCCTCTCAAGGGATCCTGCTCACAGTCACAGCTCCAAAGGTCATCTGCCTGTGCAACCAGTCAGTCTCCAGGGCTTCTGAGGACATAAAGCTTGGCACTCAGAGGGGAACACGGAGCAGTTTTGTGATGCTTCTCTTGAGAGCTGTAGAGTGATCTGCTGGGGGAGTGAGGTGTTACAGTCCTGCTGAGGCACCACAGCTGGCTGGTTTAACCTCACCTTTGCTCACCTCATCTCTTTGCACCTTGTTTCCTGTGTGTTCTCCCTTGACTTCTGTTTCTTTCTGCTTTAAACATAGACAAACCAGAGGATATTGATCCAGCCAAGGAGCCTCCTACAGCTGAGAAAGCAGCAATAGATGATAAGCCTGGATCAGACTCGGGTGGGTAAATGTTTTGCTAACATTCTGGAAATTGGGAGCTGCGAGTGCAAGGTGTCTGGGGGCTCCTTTGCAGATTTTTAGCTGTAAGAGGTAATACGATGGTAGAGCCCCTGACTGCTCATCCATTGTTCATTCAGAGTGGAATTCTTGTGCACCAGGGCTGCTTTGTGCCCCTGTCCCTGCAGTTTGCAGCCAGTCCCATGGCTGCGAGACAGGCTCTGCTTAGAGCTGCTGTGCCTCTCCTCCTGCCAGGGCAGTGTGTGAACAGGGCCAGAGGGTTCATGGCTTCAGCCCCGTGGAGCTGAGTATCAACCCCCAAAACCTCTTACCGTGGACTGCAAGTTTTGTGGCAAATTTTGCAAATGTCAGAGACTCTCAGTACTGCTTTGCATGCTGTGAAAACGACTGCAGTGTTGAAACTGAGTTTGCTTCATTACACAGGGTCCAAAAAAGAGAAGGCAGAAGCTGGAAGAGAAAGCAGGAAAAACGATGAATTGTAACACCCTGAAATCCTTCAAGTGTCAGCATCTATTTATTTCATAGTTACTTTCTTGTTTTTCTTATGGACCTGGTTAGTCATGATGTAAATGGAACACAATGACAACACAATGGGATAGAGATGTAAATTTATTTTTTTGTTCTTTATGCGGATTTTGCCTCTACTAACTTAGTGAATTGGTTTTTGTTTTTCTTCTATTATGTGGGGCAGACTGCCCACCAAGAATTGTCTTTGTTTCAGTACAGAAGTCACCAAAGTGACTTTCCTGTGGGGAGAAAACAGTGCAGAAACATCTTAAGGTGTAGGAAGTAACCTGGAACATAAGCTCTGTGCCCCACCTCTTGTGAAGATGATTGCAGAAGGATATAGACCTGAAGTGCTGTTGTCTATGAGACTCTGACTTAAAGCAAATGTGTGATCTCAGCTGGTGGGAGGTGTATTAATACTTGGATTCATGGTAAGGTGGAACAAAATTGGGAAGGCAGATGATCTGTGCTTTGAGATATGGCTGTGTCTGTTTTCAATAGGCTGTTTGTTAAAACTGTCTGTGCTCTCTAGCAGAGTCCAAGAACCATGATGCGAGACTTTTCAAAAAGATTCTGTTTATAGTTTTTAAAGTTCAGAAAAGGCAACACAGAATGCAGAGGAGAGGGAAAGATGGGCCGTGTTGGCACATCCTGTAGTCAGTCACAAGGACAGCGATACGGCTCAAACAACCAAACCTGAAAAGTCTAACGGCAACTGCCTTCCTTCCTCGGTATTTTGTGCACTTGGACCGACTTAATCGTGTGACTGTCCCTGTCCCTGGCCGTGACCTCCTGCCTCCTCAGACCGTCCCTGCTGCTGCCACTCACGCGAGCGGGGTCCGACGGCTGCGAATGTGCATCTGACATTGTTCTCCATTCTGGCTTTTCAGCCGAAAATAAAAGCGACACGTCCAGCGGGGCTGTGCGGAGCGCTGCCGTGTGTGCCGGGAGCGGGGCGGGCCGGGAGCAGAGCGGGGCGGGACTTCCGCGCCCGGGGCGGGGCGGCGGGCGGGGTCCGCCCGCCCGTCTGTCCGTCCGTCCGTCCGTCCGTGCGTGCGGGGCGCTCCGGGCCGGTGCGGCGCCGCGGCAGCGATGGCGGCCGGCGGGTACGGGCGCTACCGGGCTGCGATCTTCGCGGCCATGTTTGTGGGCTACACGCTCTATTACTTCAACCGCAAAACCTTCTCGTTCGTCATGCCCGCCGTCATGGCCGAGGTGCCGCTGGGGAAGGACGACCTGGGTGAGTGAGGGTCCGGGCTCCTCGGCCCCGCCGGCCCGGGGTGGCCGTTCCGCGGGCTGAGGCGCCCCTGGGCTCTGCCCGCCGCAGGTCTCATCACCAGCAGCCAGTCGGCAGCCTACGCCATCAGCAAGTTCATCAGCGGCGTCCTCTCGGACCAGATGAGCGCCCGCTGGCTCTTCTCCTCCGGCCTCCTCATGGTGGGCTTGGTCAACGTGGTCTTCTCCTGGAGCTCCACCGTCATGGCCTTCGCCGGGCTCTGGTTCCTCAACGGCCTGGCCCAGGGGCTGGGCTGGCCGCCCTGCGGCAAGATCCTGCGCAAGGTGGGTGCTGAGAGCCGCGGGGAGCTGCCGCCGCCCTGCTGACCTGCCCTGGCATCGGGGCCGCGCACACCTCGCTGGCCCACAATCCGCAGGGACTTGCAGCTTTTCTCACTCCCTTCCAGCCAAGGGGGGCCAGAGCACTCTCTGCATTCTGCTGCCTGTGGAACAAGTTTCCGTGCACGGGGTTCTGCTTATCCTACCAAAGGATGCCCCTATGTGCCTTGAGTGTAGCTCAGTTTGGTAACGTCTCCTGGTAGCAGGGTTCTGCCCCGTTGAGGCAGACTCTGTTGAAATTAAGTGTTTTCGGCGTGGACACACCGGACTGCTTCACTCTGCTGCTGCGGCTCAGGGGACAGTGAGCACAGTTCCAGCTGCACGCTTGGGCAACTTGGGAATTCCAAATCACAGGTGGTTTGGGTAGAAAACTGGGTAAAATGGAGGAATAGTGTGAGATGAGTCTCTAAGCTGTGTGTACTTGGGGTTTGTGAAAATCTGAAAGGACCAGATTGATTTCTCCCAAGGACAGAAGGAAAGGAGTTTGGTTAGTTTGATGCTGATCCTGTGGGGCAGGGTGGGGAAGAAATAAACAACTTTGTTGCTTTTCTGTGAGACACGTAGCCTCCCCTAACTGATGAGGAGAGGGCTGTTCAGGACAGTTGAATGCACAGAAAAGAAGGGCCCAAATAACAGAAATATCAGCTGTGGTGTTTTCTGAAGATATTCATGAATGTAGATCTCAGACATTTTCCTGCTGACAAGAACCACCCAAGTGGTTCTGGCTCTGGGTGCTCCTTGCAGTACGGAGCCCATCATGTCTGATACTTAATGCAGCAGAGTCCTAAAGTTACCCTGTGACTCTCTGTGTATCCATCCAAGTTCCTGAGCCAGCAGAGCTCTCCAGGAGGACGCTGTTCTAGCAAGTGAGTACACAAAACCATGTGCTCTTAAACTTGCCTCTCCTGCCCCACGTCTCAGTTTCACGTTCTGTAAATGGAAATAACTTTGAGCTGGCTCACAGTGTGGACACCTGTCAAGCTCTTTGGGCTGACACTTGAGTAACATTTGGCGTTCTGTGCATGACTAAAGTAGCGAGGTGTGGGTGTTTCCTCTACCTGCTTTTGGAGTTCTGTGTCTGAATTGCCCCCGCCCCACATAATGGGCTTCAAGGGAGGGTTTTCAGGTGTGCTGTCACTCTCTTACACCTCATGCTGTTTTTCTTGTTGCACAGTGGTTTGAGCCTTCCCAGTTTGGGACTTGGTGGGCAATCCTGTCTACAAGCATGAACTTGGCTGGAGGCTTAGGCCCCATTCTCGCTGCTCTTGTGTCTATGAACTACGATTGGCGCAAGACTTTGTCCTTCTCTGGCTTCACCTGCATGGTTGTCTCTTTTGTTTGCCTTGTCCTGATTAAAAACGAGCCGGCAGATGTTGGGCTGCCCAACATTGAGCAAGGAGCCAAGAAGGGGAAGAAAGGTGAGCATGTGGCTTCGATGCAAGCAGGCAGCTGCAGCAGGCGATGCAGTGCCTTCTGTCTGTGTTCTGGTACAGATGTGTCACTCTCAGCATACCAACACCCCCATCCTCCCCAGTTTCTGAAGTCACATTTTGGCAGGCGTGTGGTAATGGGTTGATTTTGGATGCTTTATTCTAATAATGAAGGTACAAATTGTGTAAGCGAAGGCCCCCTGTGATCTTGTGGGAAGGGGCTGGTGTAGGGTTTCCTGACGCCCTAGAGCAGAGCAGGGGAAAAGCCTGCTGTTAGCCCTCTGTTAGTCTTGCTCCTCAGCCTGCCAGCAGACACCTGTGTGCTGCTGAGCTGCTCAGGGCTGGCTCTCCCCATTTAAGTCATGTCTTCCTGCTACCAGCATCCCTATTTCCTTGGAGCCTTGTGTGCTCAGCCTGCGAGCGCAGTTTTGGTGAGGTGGTGGAGAGAGAAAAGCTGCAGCAGCAGGGAATGCTTCCTTGGGCCCGACCTCTGCTCCTCTGCTTTGGCAGCGGGCAGGCAGCTCTCCCCTCACCCCACCTTGGGCTCTCTTGACCCCTGGCTCTCGGTGGACTCTGCTCAGTGTTTCTGTCCCAGCCCAGGACATCTAGTTAGTAAATGTTTGTTCAGACCACTGAGTGTGGTGCTTCTCTGGAAGCAGAACATGTAGATGGGAATTGCAACACAGGTTTTCAGTAGGATTTTAAAGGCCAGTGGAAACTCAGCCCATGTTCCATGCTGTCCCATACTGACTGTGCTGCCAGACTGGACATCTTTGCATAAGAAAAGAATATTGTCTCCCCAGAGCATTCTCTGGGGAGAGCAAGTTTTTTGGTGTTCTTGGAAGACTGATGCAAAAATCAAGGTAGCATCTGAAAGCATATTTGTTTGGGTCTATGCAGTGCCTTTCACAGGCGTAGTTAAAAAACACTCCCAAAGAATCTAGAGGTAATTTTCCAAAAACCTTTGTGGGTGGTTTACTGGCAACTGAAATACAGAAAATTACTGGGAGTAGTGTTTTGATTATTCTTTTCAAATCTTTAATGAATGTGGGATAAAATGACAGATGAGATTTTGAAATCACCAGAACAAGGGGGAGGTAGAGCCACTCACCACCGTTCAGCAGCTGTGAATAGCTCCCTGTGTGGGGATGTTCTCATGCCTTGCTCCTGCCTGTAGAACTGTCTGCTGGGCTGCAGGTTGGTGTGGTTTGGGCTGTGGTAACACTCCTCCCGACCTTCCTACAGGTTCCTCCAGCGACAACAGCACCTTGACAGAGCTGCTGCTCTCCCCATACCTCTGGGTGCTCTCAACAGGCTACCTGGTCGTTTTTGGAGTGAAAACGTGCTGTACTGATTGGGGACAGCTCTTCCTGATCCAGGAGAGGGGACAGTCCATGCTTGTAGGTGAGATGCAGAACTGCATTATTAAGCTCTGGGGCTGCAATGTGGGAGGTGTTGCCAGAGTTTGTCTGGGTAGAGGCCCTTGCTTAGCTACACACAGGTTTTGGGCACTCAATAACTGAATGATGGCGTTAGTGCATGCACCGAGCACCCCAGTGCCAGGGCGTTCCTGGGACTGGCAGACAGGCCTTCCTGAACGGGGATGAGCCAGATCGTTGTGTCCAGCAGAGCTGCTCACGTGCTCTGTGAGCTTGCAGCCCACAGCACCAAATCTGATGAGCTGTTCTTTGCTTTGTCTGTGTTCTAGGCAGTTCCTACATGAGTGCCTTGGAGATTGGGGGCCTGGTGGGAAGCATTGCTGCTGGATACCTTTCCGATAGAGCAGTAGCAAAAGTAAGTCATGTGCACCCTTGGGCATGCTGGGCAGGGAACACGGTGGCTGTCTGAGCTGCTTCACTAAGGCACTCAGGCAGGGTGCACAGCAGAGAAACCAGCCCATACTCAGTTCTGTCATGTGCATGGGCACAGCTGTCAAACACTCCAGAAGGTGCTAGGAAATAGGTCTGCTGATGTTAGGGGTTGCAATATGCCTGTCAGATTTGAGGTGTTTAATATGTTTAATTTGTTTGCTTTACTGTGGTCTCCAGATTTTAGTGTGGAAGGGCTGTTTGCTGATAATTGTCTTCTGGCTGAAAAAAACCCCACATTAAAATCCAGTGTTGGGATCTGGAGCCAGATTCAGGGTGGAAGGGGTTGATAACTGAAGTGTGGTTTATTACTAAGAGCTTTTGTTTAGCACAGTTTGACTGTGTGCAGCCCTTAAACCATTAACAAGGTGTGCCAGCAGATGTGCTGTTGATGTGCATCCGTGTTTCTGACGGCGCTGTGGATGGTGTGGTCACTACAGGTGTAAAAGGAAGTCCCTGCAGTTTCTGCCTGTCCACTTTCCTCCCTTCCTTGTGTCCCAGGTGGGGCTGTCCAGCTACGGGAACCCCCGGCATGGGCTCCTGCTGTCCATGATGGCTGGGATGTGCGTGTCCATGTTCCTCTTCCGCATCACGGTCACGGGCGACTCTCCCAAGGTAAGCAGCTGGCCATCCCTGGGAGCGGCAGGTTTGATGACAGAAGCCAGGATTGTTTTCTTCACCATTCCCAAGGGTTTCCTTTTCGTTGCACTCGTGAGAAGCGCTGGCTTGGCCTGGCTTGGGGTTGCTCCTGCTGTCCTGTTGTTGCAGGCAGTCTGCCTTCCAGACTTTGCATGAGACCTGACTTGCATCTGCCCTTATGATTGCTAAATAAATAAAACTTCTTTTCTCCTTTCATTTTTTTCTTCTTCTTCTTCAGGAAAACCACTTCTGGACTGTAGCCTTTCAACCTCTAGCTGATCTTACAGGCCTAAAAGAACATGAGGTTTCTGCTTGCATTTTTTCTCCCTCTGCCTTTTTCTTCTTTCCTTGGTCTGCCTTACTCCTATCCTGAGAGGTTGGTTAGCACTTCAAAACTTAAAACCAGGGCATTGAGAAGAGATTACTGTAAGTTTGGTAAAAGAAACATTTTCTTATGGTAATTTGAGTGCACTAACTGACTTTAAAAAGTCTAACTATGTAACTTTTAAGTTTTATAAAGAAAGTTCTGAGGACCTCTCTTCATCAGGTAAAATATAGCCAGCTAAGGGGTCTTGTGGGTGAGATCTGAAAGAATGATTCTGCTCTGGCAGATACATTCTTATTCAGTTTCTGGCAAGTGTTTTCCTAACTCCTTTCTGTTTCACATCTGGAAAATATGATGGCACTTAACTTCCTCCTGGGCTTTTTGAAATGGTGTTTGCAGTTCTAAAAGCATGCTGTAATGTGGAGGTGTTACTTACCCTTTGTTGAGCAAACAAGAGACTGACAATTTTGGGCCAGATAGGTTTCTTAGAGCAGAAACTACCACTGAAGTTCAAATTGTTGAGATTTTTTGTGGTGAGGTTTTTTTTTTGGTTTCTTGGTCATTTTCTTTGGTTTCATTGGTTTCATTGAGGTCATCAGAAAGAGATGTCTCACAAATAAACATGCTCTGATCAGTCCCATGCATCTAAACTGAGAAAAGCTTTCAGTTGGTAGCTCCAGGCTTGTTTATGAAAGCAATGTGATTCACAGTTCTTTCCTGTGGTTTCTTGGGCTCATTGCCCTCTTCTGTTCAATGTTCTGTTTCTTGCAAATCAGCACAGGCTGTGGTGTGGGGGCAGAGCTGTGGGAGGGAGGAGAGCTTGCATTGGCCGGTAAGATGGCGTGGTGGGGATGCAGCTGGGCTCTATGGATGTGGGGACTACAGGCTTGAGCTCTCCTGGCTGCCAGGCTGGGGAGCTGCTATCAGCCTGAAAATGTCAAAACTCCCAGGTAGAGTATAGAATCAGAATTATCAACAGTTGCTAACTGACGGTGGTGAGACTTACAGATCCTGTTTGTGATTTTGACAGCTGTGGATTCTGACTCTGGGAGCTGTGTTTGGGTTCTCCTCGTACGGGCCGATTGCCCTGTTTGGGGTCATAGCAAATGAAAGTGCCCCTGCCAACCTGTGTGGCACTTCCCATGCCATCGTGGCCCTCATGGCCAATGGTAAGTAATACCCATTTCCCCAAAAACAAACAAAACCCATGCACGTTCTTGATGAAGCATGGTCTAGGCCCAGGTGCCAAGCTGCTGCTGGTCATGGGAAGGCACCTAAGGAGAGAGATAATGGAGCTGGAAGCCTCAGGGATGCTTTCCTGCTGTGCCTGACAGGTTTTGTGTTGGGCTTTAAGTTCAAACCAGGCCTAAGGAACTGTTATATATGCAAAAGCAGGTGTTGATAGAGAACATGGGAGCACACAAGTGTTGTTGACTTTCTGTTTGTTTTTCGTTGCAGTTGGGGGTTTCCTGGCTGGACTGCCTTTCAGTACAATTGCCAAGCACTACAGCTGGGCCACAGCGTTCTGGGTAGCTGAGGTCACCTGCATGGCTAGCACAGTGGCTTTCTTCCTCCTGCGAAACATCCGCACCAAGATGGGCCGGATTTCCAGGAAGGCTGACTGAGGAGGAGCTGCTCGGTGGAAGGATGTTCCCACGCTGACGTGAATGATGCTCGTTTTTGTTTGACTGGCCTAGGAGTGAGTTTACCTATTGCTGCAACCTAGATAAAAATGTCTCAACTTCTCATCCAGTGTCAGGTGCCAGAGGGCACAAGGTTCCTGCTACTGATCACTTTTTCCCTCAAGATGTGATAATTCACCTAGTTTACATTTGCAATGATTTTACTGTACCTCTTCCTCACAGCACTGTTAGTGAAGCAAGCAGGCTCTGCAGCCCAAGCTTCCCCACTAGAAGTGGTCTGAAATGACTGGCTTCAGGTGCACTTACCTCTAGTTTTGTCGTTATTGTCTCAGCCATTAACCGAGACATTAATCAGTTCAGCTTCGCTGCTCAGGGCCCTGAACCCAGCCTTGCTGTCTGTGTCAGTCCCATCCATCTGCCCCGGGCTGTCCCAGGTCACCTGAGCACGAGCTCTGTGTGTGCTCAGCCATGTGGCAGCGCACATCAGGGGATGGTGAGGGCTGCAGCCCAGCCTCCGACAGCAGCGAGGCCGCAGCCCCACGTGGGGTTAGTTCCAGGAGTGAGCAGCAGGACAAGCTGTGGCAGGGCTCTCCACAGCATTTAGGAACAGGCACGTTTCCAGGGAATTCATGGTGTCTGCAGCAGCTCCTTCTAAGTGAACTGATCCTGCTGGTGCATTCTGTGTGCAATGTTAATGATTGGCAAGGCAGGCAGCTGCTGCCAAGGCAGCTCACAGCCAGTGCTCTGCAAATCAGCCAGCAGAACTATCCCAGCAGCAGGAACTGCAACAGCAGCCACCACCAACCCACAACTTCTGCAGCTGGGTTTCTTGATAACCCACGTTTCTAGCATTGGCTTGTATTTTTCCAGTACAAGGTGTGAAGACTGGGATAGTTTTGGTCAAGAGCTGTGTCCCACATGGCTGCAGGCAGGGGCTCTGAGTCAGCCTTAGCAGAGCCATCACTGACAGCCTTAGCAGTCAGGCCCAGCACCCTGCAGTAAGTACACTCAGGTAATTTAATCAGGAATTTGTTGAATATTCTTGTTTTTCCCCAAAAGGATTTACTGTCTTAGGATCCTGAAAGAGGCACATTCAACTCATAAAGAACCTGCATGCAGGTACTTTGCTGAGTACCTTGCTTGCAAGAGTAGTTAGCTAGCCTTAATTAAGTAAATGAAAGTGAATTACATTTTGTACTTAATTACATTATTTTCTTCTGTATCTGAAATAAAAATGGAGCAGTGTCGCAAGGGCCCTGGTTGTCTTATGGAGAGTGGTGCAAGCAAAACCACCCAAATCCACGTATCCTCTTGAGGTGCCAATGTCCCCACCAACAGAAAGCAAACAGCCATTTGTCTCATTAGTAAACACTTATTACTTCTACACAGAAACCCTCTGCAAGACCGTAAGTTCGAGCTATACAGGAAAAATACCTATGTACATTTATGACAGGAAAGAAAAGCACTGACTGTGGAAAAGCCACAGACTTGCACCTTCTCCTTCAGCCAAGTGCAGCAGAGCTGCAACAGCAAAGTAAGGCCCTGTGGCCCAATGTAAACAGTGCTAAGGAATCTCTTTAAGGTAAGTTTTGCAACAAAGGGGATCAACTGATATTTTGGGAGATACTAAAGCATGTTTTGGGGATGTGCAGTCTCTGCTGTGGAGAGGGGAGCTTTGTGAGAGACCAGCCAGGGAAGAGAGAGGCCCTGCTCTTCAGATGAATGAATCTCTGCAACAGGCAAGGCTTTCTCTATGATCCAGGTCCAAAGGGTCCAGCCTTCTCTGCCACCTCCAGAGCAAGCTTCAAGTTCTGATCAAACAACTCGCATCTGAAATAGTCAGAAAAGCAAAAGGGATGACTTCTACCTATGGAAGTGAGTTAACAAAGCTAACAAAAGATCTCCACATCCTTGGCTCTGCATCCTTCAAGGAGAAATTCAGAAATTATGACACAGCAACATGACTACTGTCGAGGTCCGACTTGGTCCTTAGTTAAGGTTAAAGCTTCTTATGTAGGCCCGAACATATGGTAAGACAGCAGGGCTTGTGCCAAGGGAGAGCACCTCCCATTGCCCCAGCAGAGCCAGCACTGGAAAGAGCTCAGGGCTGCATCCCCTCTCTGCAGCAGTGTGCTGTAGCTTCCTTCAGCCAGTTTTGCTACTTAGGAGTGCATTTGCTACTGTATAGGCAGAAAGCAATGAGGGGTTGCGGCCAGGTTACTAAAAATGGGCTTTTCCTTACCTTATTGGCATCTCCAGGGAGTAGAAAGGATTCTTCAGAGCGAAGTCTGAGTAAATCTCATAGATTTTGCGGAGAAGAGCGTCTATCCCTGTCTGCCTTGGGTCAGCAAGAACCATGAATTTGATCCCTGGAGCCATAATGCCAGGAGCATGAGGAAGGCCAAGCACAGACAGCCCTGACGAGCAGAGCAGTGCCGGTGCTTGGGCCCCCCGGTACCTGTCAGTGTCTGGAAGCAGTGCAGCTTGAAGGTGTCGGTCTCCAGCATCTCGATCCCGGAGCTCCCAACCTCGGGTGACAGCTGCGAGCCGATGGCGAACAGCCTGCGGGGACAGGCCCTCAGCGCCCCTCACCGCCCTGCCCGTGCCCCCCGGCCGTCACGGCCCCCCGACTCACGAGTGGAACATGGAGGCCAGCATCAGCTTCTCGTTGGAGGAGAGCCGGTGGCGGCCGAAGCGGATGGACACCGGGTAGTTGGCGGGGTTGCTCAGGAACTCCAGCACGTCCTTCCCGTCCGCCGTGAAGCGACCGTTCACCTCGGCGCCGTTGATGGCGAGCACGGCGTGACCCACTGCGGGGACAGCGCGGCGGCGTCAGGCAGACAGTCCATCGGTCAGACGGTCAGGCAGTCTGTCCGTCAATAAGCCCGGCCCCGCCCGGCGCTTCCCACCCGCCGCACCGCGGATGCCGTCCCGCTGCCCGAAGGCAACGACGACGCGCTCGTCGTGCAGGCGCAGGACGAGATCGAGCGGGAAGCTGAACGTCTTCTCGGTGTCGGAGCGGGGCGCGTAGTGGTCCAGCTGGTAGATGAGGCCGCCGGCCTTGTTGACCACGTAGACGCTGAAGATCGCCATGGCGCCGAGCCCCGCCCGCCCGCCGCGGCAGAGGCAGCGCCGCCGCCCCGGCAGTGACGCACGGCCCCGGGCCCGCCCCGGAAGTGACGCACGGCCCCGCCCGCCCCGGAAGTGACGCACGGCCCCGGGCCCGCCCCGGAAGTGACGCACGGCCCGGGGCCCGCCCCGGCAGTGACGCGACCGCCCGGGGCCCGCCCCCGGCCCACGCCAGGCCCTTCCTTTCTCGCCGACATCTTGCGGAGCAGCTGCGGCCGTATCATGGTGAGCGGGCCCGGGCCGGGGGGCGGGCGGCGGGCCGGGCTGGGCCGCCCGAGAGGCGCTGGCGGCTCCGTGAGCGCGGCGGGAAGCCCTGCGAGGTGCCCGGGGGACCGAGCCCGCGCGTCGCCGCTCACCCTCCATCCTTCTCACCCCCTCGCAGCCGCCCAAAGACGATAAGAAGAAGAAGGACGCGGGCAAGTCCGCCAAGAAGGACAAGGACCCGGTCAACAAGTCCGGCGGCAAAGCCAAGAAGAAGGTGGGAGCCGGCGGGCCGGAGGGCTCCGCGCGCGATCCCGGGCCTGGCGCGTGTGGCGTGGCCGGGCCCCAGGGCGGGGGCAGGCGGGGCCGGCATCCTGTTGTTAAAGGAGCCAGTTCTTCGTCTGCCAGCAAGTTGTACATAATAGTGCTAAACCTGAGTAACAGGGGGCTTTGGTCCTCTTATTTTTAGATACTACAGGTAATAGCCGTAGCACGCTCATTTACGGAGGCAGTTTTGTGCATCTCACTAGGGCTTTAGTTTGGGATGTGATACGGAAACGTTCGATGCTGCAGTTCTTTCATCATAGTTTAGTTCCATCTTCTGTTCTTGCTTACAAGATTGCTTAAGGGCGGGGGGGTGTTGTTTTTTGTCTGTTTTCAAGTAGAAGTGGTCCAAGGGGAAAGTGAGAGACAAGTTGAACAACCTCGTCCTGTTTGACAAGGCCACTTATGACAAACTGTGCAAAGAAGTGCCCAACTACAAGCTCATCACACCTGCAGTTGTCTCAGAAAGGCTGAAGATTCGAGGTTCCCTGGCTCGGGCTGCCCTCCAGGAGCTCCTCAGCAAAGGTGAGCACTTGGAAATAAAAAAAAAAAACAAACGGAAAGCTGCTTGAATTGACTGTTTGGTTTTCCTTGCTTGCCCAGCAGCTTTCCTGCAGCATCTGAACTGCTCCATGCGTAAATTGTTTTTGGAGAGCCACTGCCTTAACTTGCATTTCAGAAGTGCTCCAAAGTATGGAGCAGCAGTTTGTTACGTACAGGCATTGCTGTACTAAGAAAAATGTTGCCAAAATGATGGGCTGTGATGTAACTGCAGCCAGATGGCAACAAAAGACTTGTATAAGCTGCTACCCCCTATTATTTTCTCTTGTACATTGCCCTGTCTCTCTAGGACGGACCTCAGCATCCCTGGCATCCATCAGTACATGCACGCTGATGTAATTTTGTTTTTCCATAGGGTTGATCAAACTGGTGTCCAAGCACCGAGCCCAGGTGATTTACACCCGGAACACGAAAGGTGGAGACGCGCCTGCTGCAGGGGAGGACGCGTAGGGAGGTGAGCTGGGTGCTGAGCTGTGCAATGTGTAATGGGCAGCTTCCATATGCCTGTTGTGGGCTGTTCTTCCAGAGAGTATTTTGCTCACGTCCTAAGCAACTTCTTGGGGGAACATTACTGGAAACATCAGCTTTCCAGAATTAAATTATAAGGAGATTTCTGATTTTGTCCCTGTGCTCATTGAATGGGGAAAGTATAATTTGTTCCCCTCACTGTGGGTTGCAGGGCAAATGCGCACCTGTCCTCCCTGCTCCCACATGGCACCATGGCCAAGTGCTCCTGCTGGGATAAAACTGTCAGACTGTCTGCTTTGTGCTAGCCTGCTTTTACCTGGATTTCTGATTGGGGACTTCTTGCTTTGCAGGTTCTTCAGTGACTTCGTCAACAATGTGTCATATGTAGATGCACACAATAAAATTATTGGTTATAATTTTTCTTGATTTTTCAACAGTGTGTATGTTTCCTTACTTATAGTGATGCATTACTTATAGTGGATTTTGGTTGAGGTTATGGCTGTTGTCCCGTAGCAGCCAGTTTTTATCTTTATTAGTATCACAAATGTGTTGCTGAAAGGGAAGCGTGAAACTTTCACATCACCTACAGCAGCCAGTGATGTTAGACAATGTAAAGGATAAATGTTAAAATGAAGGAAAGCAATATAAGTTTGAGTGAAAGTATCAAACACCTAGCATTAGTTGCCTGCAGGGTGGGCCCTGCATTTGAAATGAGTTTCAGTTGGTCTACAAACAGAGAGGCATTAAAAAAAAAGTTTATTTCTCCAAAAATTCTTCCTTTAGCAGGATGTGCCATTTCAGCATAGGGCACTGGCATCACTTGCTGTACAGAGTAGGCTTTCTGACAGGAAGATATGGCATCCACAGGAGCCTGTCCTTGCTGGCAGGACTTGACTTTGTGTGGCTTAAGGTGTGATGCTCGCATGAACATTCTATGCCCTTACAGGGCAGTCATCAACAAAAGTGCAGCTACCTACAGTCAGCCTTTCCACAGCAGAGCTGGGTGTCTCGTGTTCCTCATCTGATCACCTTTTTTTCTTCTTTTCCCCTGATTCAGTTCTAAACTGGTGCCTGAAAGAGAGCACAGAAGTCAGACTGCAGTAGCCTTTAGACAGAGATAATGAACGCTTCTAGAAAAATTACCAAAGTGCTGTGTGTAGTGTTTTAGCATGGAAGGTCCCTCAATGTTTTTGTTACCTCAGTGAGTGGTAGCTCCAGCCAGCTGACAGTTCTGGCACATTAAAAGGTGCCAGTGGGACAGTAAGTGGGTCAAAAGGTGAGCCAAACAAAACAAGGCAGATGCCTTCATGTGTGCAGCCTTTACAGCCATGAGCACACGTCCTTGCAGGCCATGGTGCTGCTCCAGGACAAGAATGATACTCTGCCTGGATTAAGCACAGTGTGGTGCAACTCCGCTTAATGTCTAGTTATGCTTGGTGCTTCCTCAGAGCCTGCTCCATGAATAGCTTGCACGTACAGCAGCCCCACACTGCCCCTGGCACCCATCTGTGCTGAAGCTCACCGGGACTGCCACCTCCTGCCATGATTCCACACGCGCCCAAAGGAAGGCAGCCAGCTGTCACTTGTCTGAGAGGTATGGTCAAAGTTGGCACCAACACGTTCCACTGGGAGCTTTTTCAGCTTCTGCTTCTCCTCTGAAAAAGAAAAATAAATTGTAGACCGGTTTGGGTTGGAAGGGAGCTTAAGGATCACATTGCTGCAACCCCCTGTAGCATGGATGGGGATGCTTTCCCCTAGACCAGGTTGCCCAAAAGCCCAAATACTTTGTTCAGCAGAAGTTTTTCAAATTGCATTTGGTTCTCTAGCATGTTAAAGTGACTGTAAGGTTAACTAGAAGATGTGCAAGCTGCTCACTGTGTTTGAGAAACTCCTCATAGGAAGGTCCAATTTGTTTACTTCCATCTTCTTCCTCTGTTAGCCACGGAGGTTTTGCTCCTAGAAGTCACAGGGAATATTTACTTAGCCACTGAAGTTACCCTTAAACTGTGACAGAATAAAAGGGTCCCCTCTTCCCCCTGTCTGCTGCTTGTGCTACCAAGCAAGTGACCAAGTGAACTCTGGGTGTTCTGAGAAAAAAAGAGCTGGCCATGGCAGACACCCCAAATCATACACTCCCCACAGCAGCAGCATCAACAGTTTTTACTGTGCTGATGTGTTTTCTTCTCTAGTATGTCAAATATTGCCAAGAGTGGCTATGGCTACCTCCTGGTTATGCTGCAACTGCTTCAAAATTGGAGTTATCCCTGTGACATTTGCAAGCCATGAGGTAGCAGCCTGGTGAGTCATGATGCAGGTGCACTTACCTGTGTGGACATTTCCTTTGCCTTCTGTTTCCTGTTAACAGGAACATAAAATGCTTATGAGAATCTTGTGTTTAGGAGTATCTCTGAGCAGAAGAGCATTGCCTTCATTCCTTTCCAGAATCAAGTTCTATTAGAAAAAGGCAGAGGAAAGCTCATCTCTTTAAAAGAGTTTGTTTTTTTTCCCCCAGTATATTGAAGAATGTTTGCATAATGAAAGTTAAACCTGGGTAACTGAAACTGGGCTAGTTTCAGGGGAGACCACCCCTTGTTCTGCTTTGTGACATGTGCTGTAGGTGACTTGCAGATAAATCGAAGTCACATTCGCTAGCCAGTCACCCCTACCTGGTGGCCAATGAAGGTCAGAACCTTGCTTGATTCCATCCAGGCTAAATCAGGTCCTGTCTGCATTCTGCTCGGGCCAGGCTCTTCTGCATCACAAGGGCTATCCCTGAAATAAGAAACCAGCTCTTACTGTAGTGCATACAAAAGCTTGCAAAAGCTTTGCAAGACCCCGGTAATGACAGTGTCAAACTCCCCGTGCTTTGAGCACACATGCATCAGTCACTGCTGAAGAAAGTGGTGCTTACCGTTCAGGTCCTGCGAGGAGCCTGCAGACAGAAGGTCCTGCACAGAATTCTGGCTCTGGTTGAAGCTGAGTGTAATTCAGGAAAAAGGAACAATATTTCTGGTACTGAGCACAGCCCCCACGCAGCCGCCCCCAGCCCCTCCCCGGTGGCGGTGGTGCGCGGTGCAGCCAGGGCAGGATACAGCTCACCGACCTGCAGCGCGGCTCGCACCGTCTCTCGCTGCCGGCGCTCGGCCTCCCGGATGTCAGCCGCCATCTGCGGGGACACAGCGGTGAGGCGGGGCCAGCGGGGGCCGGGGCCGCTGCGGGGAGGTGACCGAGCGTACCTGGAGGATGCGCTCCTCCTCCCGCCGCTGGTGCTCGGCCAGCGCCTGCTCCAGAGCCTGCGCGAAGCGCTCGTACTCCTCGGCCGGCACCAGGCACCGCTCCCGCAGCGCCGCCTCCGCCCGGTTCTCCCGCCAGAACCGCGCCGTCTCCCGGCGGTGCTCGGGCCTGCGGGACACCGGGACACCGTCAGCACCGCCCGCACCGGCCAATCGCCACAAGAGCCCGGCATGCGGCAGCGTCGGCCCGCCCCGTTCCTGCCCACGCACCCGGCCAGGTGCTGCAGCAGCCCGGCATGCAGCAGCGCCAGCCCGCCGCGCCGCCCGTGCCGCTGCACGCCGCGCCCGCAGCACGGGCACCACACGCGCCCATCGTGCTCCGCCGGGTCGTAGCGCCGCACGGCCGCGGCCCCATCGGCCACGGCCGCCGCCGCCCGCGCCGCCGCCGTCGCTTCCTGCAGCTGGGCCAGCGCCTCGCGCAGCCGCCGGCGATGCCCCGTGCTGTACCGGTGCCGGCGGCCCGTGAAGGCGCTGCGGCGGCACAGCCCGCAGTAGTGCACGGCCATGGCGCCCGCGCCGCGCCGCGCAGGCGCGGGGAGGGACAGGACCCGGCCCCGCCCCTCCGCCGGCCCCGCCCCTCCGCCGGCCCCGCCCGCCGCTCCCGGTGCCCCGGGGCTCGCCCGCGTCACCGCCCGGGCCTCCGCCACGGGCCCGTATCCAGAGAAGGGCATCCAAGCTGAGCAGGGTCTGACCGCGTGTCTCATGAGGAGCGGCTGGGGGAGCTGGGGCTGTTTAGCCTGGGGAAAAGGAGGCTCAGGGGTTATCGCTCTCTACAGCTGCCTGAAAGGAGGCTGGAGCCACGCGCGGGTCGGTCTCTTGTCCCACGCAATCACGAAGACAAGGAGACACAGTCTTAAGGTGTACCAGGGGAGGTTTAGGCTGGACATTAGGAAGAATTTATTCAGAAAAAGAGTGATGAGACACTGAAATGGGCTGCCCAGGGAGGTGGTGGAGTCCATCCCTGGAGGTGCTCAAGGGAAGACCGGACATGGCACTCAGCACCATGGTCTAGTTGGCATGGCAGTCTTTAGTCCTAGGTTGGACTCAGGGATCTCAGAGGTCTTTTCCAGCCTAATTGATTCTGTGACTGCTACAGTGACTTAGATGACATTAACTACACACCCTGCCCTGCACAGTGCCAAACAGGGAGAGAGAAAGTTGCAGCTGTTAATTGGGCCATAACAGCTGCTTGGGCACTGGTGCTGCTGCCTCAGTCATTATCTGTGTTAAGCTGCAGGTGTGCTATTGCTGAGCAATGGGACACTGCTGAGGGCTCTGTGGCTAGTGTAGCCTATCTTGTTTGTCTTACTAGGTTGGTTTCATTAGAACGGTTTCTTGTTTGGTCAGGTGACCTATCCCTGCTCGTTGGGTGTCATCAGTGTCCTGATGACTCGGTACTGGCTTGGTTTGTGTCATGGACAGATGTTTGCAATACAAACATCCTGCTCACCCACTTGCCATGACTCTTCTCCACGCACAGAGGGGAGATGGGCGATGGGGATGGAAACAGAGCAGCTACAAACCAAAATCATCACATCCTTGGCTTAGTACCAGCAGGAATTAGATTTCAGACTCTACATATGTTGAGCATTTTGTAGGAGGATGGAGGTTATGCTTGTAGTGGAGGAGTGCATCAGGGAGTTGTTGCTCGTTTGAGCAAGGAGACAGAAAGAGGATGCTTTTGACAATTGCTGGAAAAGATTGTGCCATAATGTTAGTGCCATTGTGTTGGGAGAATCTCAGCATAAGGGTGAACTCTGTGACCCTTGCATCAAAGGTTTGGCTTTGAGTTATTTGAGGGTTTTTTCTGTAGGATGAAAGAAAAGGTAAAGGTGCTTTTTCCCACAGCAGGTTTGCTCTGCTGGGCTTGGGGCCAAATGTTCCTGTACTTTTTGCTGTCACTATTCTCACCCTTTGTGTCTTTTGAGATGAGATGCTGAAAAATAAGTCAAACACCAGACCAAGCTTTTCTTGAAAAGAAAATCTCAGAGAATCTAGAATGCTCAGTTTTGCCTCTTCAATAGTGTGGGAGTTTGTATTGTATCAAGGTTTGCTTAGTTCTTGTTAGGCAATCCACAAATATCAATCAGTACGATTTTGCTTTTGCTAGATGCAAAACACTCCAGCCACCCACGGTTTTTCCACCTTGTGTGACAAAGTTCAGGCATTGGCTGAAACTTTGTTGTCCCTGTCAGGATCCTCAGGTACAAGCAGGACCTACTTGGTTGGCTGCTGTCCTCAAAAACTCTCTGCATGCCCCAGTCAAAGCCCTTTTCCCTTCCTGAGACTGGAGTTTGGTATTTAACCTTGGGATGTGCTGCCAACAAGCTGGCTATTATAGTTTAATAATTTACCACATATCACTTGACCTGTCACACCACAAAGCTGCTTTTCCCTTCCTTGCTGGAGTCAAACCCGTTCACAGCTGTGCGTGATCAGCTGAGGCACAGAAACACCCCAAGCCTATGATAATCCCTGTGCACCTTCACACAGACACTTCACCTAACTTTGGTACCTCAGAAATTAACTCTCTCAAGAGTTCTAGACTGAATACAGTTACTTTAATAATCTCAGAGCAGTGTGAGCATTTCAGTGGGGTAGAAGGGGTCCTGCAATAGAAAGTCCTTGCTTGCAGATGAAGTCTCTTGACTTGCTCGTTTTTCAGCCAGGTATGACTTTGAAAGACACGTGGGGCAACGTGTGAGGCACCGGTGTAAATAAAAGACAGGAGTATTTGGGTGATGGACTTGTCCACGGGAAGACACAGTTCTCTGTGCTGCCCTGAGGAGAGCAGGCTGGCAGTGCTGCAGGAGGATCACTGGAACCTATGGCTCGGCCACCAGAGGCCGTGTGAGCTGGCATTTTGCAGGGAGTGACTGAATTCATCTCACCTGTAGCTTGTTTGGAAACGGTACCCCGGAGTTCGGTGCAGGCTCTGGAGCAAAAGCGAATTACAGAGCGTTAAAGGAGATAAGAAGCAGCTGCAGAACTTTCAGGGCTGGTAGCATAAATAGGTTGCAGCTGCTCAGTTTTCTTTCTCCCATCTTTCCCTGGGTTTCTGCATCCTCAGAGACGTTTGTACTGGTGTTTGGAAGTGGTAAGTAAGACTAGGGAAGGGGAGGGATCAGATATAATGTAACATGATACAGTGTTCCACCAAGAGAAGCCCTAAACAGTTGTACTTAGATCATTCCTAAAACAAAAAAATATGTGAAAAGGCCTTGTGAGTATTTCCTGCCTCTGCTGCAGCGATGATAGCATTCCCCCATTTGGTAATGTTTACTTCTTACTGGTAGAGGTTGGAGGTGCTACCATAACACACACAGGTAAAGAAGGAAATGAATCCCGTGGTCTGCCTGGTCCGTTCAATGAAGCTAGCAAGACTGGAAACAGAAATGTTGGATTTCCACCTTAAAGCCTAAAAGTGTTCTAAGCCTAACTATGTTTGTAACTACAAACTTTTCCCTGAAGTACAGGAAAAGGCTAAAAGGCCTTAATTTTACCTTTGGCTATCCAGTTACTGAACCCTAATCTTCCTGTTCTGAATGCTCTGTATTCTGCTTGAGAGCATGTAACCCCTGAGTGCTGCCCTGCACCCCTGCATTCCCACAGAGAGAGATCTTGATCAGACTGATAGATCTGATTTGGGGCAAATTGAATGTAAATCTGCTGATCTGCCAGTTCCTTATGGTTTATCTTGGAGCTCATGCTTCTGGCATCATTTTTTCGCCCCTCTCTAGCTTCAGAATGTGGAACAGAAGGTAGAAGAGAACTTACTGTCAGATGCAGAAGACCAAAGTACCCAGCATTGCTGTCTGCATAATGAAGGAAGCTGAAAACACAGGGGTGACAAGCTGGAGGTGCCTTGGCTCAGGACATCTGGATTCTTCAAAGCTAGCTCTTTTCAGGTGAGTGTTACCTGCACAGAAGCCAACTGATGAGATAGTTTAACTGAAAATAGGTCTTGCCTACTCCTGCACACTTGCAACCACAGTTACTACAGGGGAAGTTTTGTAAAGCTCCAGGTTGGGATCAAGGGCAGTTCTTGTTTTTTGCTGGCACTTCAGAAAAAACATTTCAGATTTGAGTCTTAACTGTGAGTGTGCTCAGTTGTTTCTTTCTCACAGTGTCTGACTTCTGTGTGTGCGTGTAAGTGTAGGTATGCGCCTTCAGCCATGGCTTCATGTGAATGTGCTTTTTGGGGTCTTCTCAGCAAGCCAGAGACTGTATTTGCTCCTGTTTTTGAAAAATGTCATGTGAAGCTCCCCTGAAGATAGGGCAGCTCTATAACTTGGCTTCCAGTTCAGAGTTGTTACAGGAGTCTGGCATCCCTCAGCCCCTGAAAGCTTTGAATTTGTAGTGTGACATCTACGTGTCTGTGGCAGCAGGAGAGTACCAAGGGTATCCTGTCTTGTTTGGGCTTTGCCCAGCCAATGGCATTTGTTTTGAAGCAAGCTCAGTGGATGTGGTGGGGATGCTTAAGGATACTGGTCATGCCAAGCAACTGTGGGGTTTATATAATTTCCCCCCTTGTAGATCAAGAGATTAATTTCCAATTAAGTGGTCCATTTTCCCCTGTTCCTAGTACAGAGTGTACAGTAGATGCCTACCTTACCATCACACCAGGCCACTCCTGCTCTGTTGGCACTGCTTCAGTTCCTCGTGCTGCAGTAAATAGCTGATGCTGTCTAACACAGACAGAGCTCCCAGGATTTGCTGAGCTGGGTTAGGAATCCTGACCCCTCCTTCTGTTAAAGGGAGGCAGCAGGGCAAGCTCAATGATGGGGAACGTGAGGCAGAGAGGAGGCTGTGAGTGGTGGGAGATCCCTGGCACAGGACCTGGGGCTGTGTCAGGGTGCCCAGTCATTCCTGCCAAGGACTGAAGTGTCTTTGGTGGTGCCATAGCTGGATGCTGCTGTCATTGTAGCTGTTCATAGCCTCCTCAGGATGCGAGAACGCCACAGATGTACTTGATGAGCATCACAGCCTGTTTTATTAGCTGTATTCTCTTCTCTCTGAATGGATACACTATTTTCTGGTGGGGAAAAGGTGGCCTCTCACCCTCCATGTCTTCAAATTCTGTGAAGTTGCACTAAAAGAGCTGAACTCGTATCTGCCCCTCCTCCCTGATTTTTAAAACCACTTCAAAGGTGAGCTGGCAGAGGACTGAAGCGACTGGTTCCGCCAGGCTCGTTTCTGCTCACCTTTCCTGCTGCTCCCCCGTGGAACAAAGCACATCATTTCCCTTTGATTTCCCACTTTGAAAGCCATAGGGGACAGAGTCTGGAATGGCCCACAAGTTTTTTAGTGTCGCCTCTCTGTACCTTCCTGAAGCACTGGGTGGATCAGGACAGGACTCCAGGAAGGAGACCTGTGGCTAAATTGGCCAGTGGATGCTGCACCCTCCTGGGTGTTGCCAGGTTTGTGGTAGGGTGAGGTGACACTGCAGCGACAGGGGAAGGAGCCACAGTGTCTGGGTTTGGTGCCTTTGACTGATGCATGCAGGGCTCCAGAGTCCAGCCTGGCTGCTGCCACCAGCAGCACGTGCATCCCATCTCTGGCACAGCTCCTGCCCCAGGGACAGAGGGCCCTGCCCTGCTCTCCATCTCCTGGCCGAGGAGAGATGATGGCACATGGCAGAGTGGAGTGCATACAGCCAGTCTCCTGCCAGGCAAGGAGGAGAAAAGCAGTGAGTTTGGCAGGCACAGGCTGCTTGCCCTCTCTGAAAGGGATTGTGTCACAAGTGTGAGGCTGGAAGAGAGGAGAGGAAAGCAGGGCTTGTTTTTGCGATGTGAGGTTCTTTTCTTCCTTCTGTGCCATCACAACTGGAGAGATTTGCAAAGCTTTAACACATAGGGCTGTCATTTGCAAGCAGGCAGTGATGCAGCCCATCCCTAGTGCAGACTATGTGATACTGAATCTCAGTGTCCCAGAGCTCTCCGCAAAATACAAACAGAGCTTGTCTCTGCTCAGCTTACAAGATGACAGGATGGTGCCCTGCAGCAGTGCAGCTGCACAGCACATGCATGGTGTTTAGTGCAGTGCACATGCATGGCTGTGATGCTCAGAACAGTGGCATGCTGACTCAGTGCAGGGAGGATAGTAGGATAATAAAGCAGTAGGAATTGGTCATGTTGAAGGAAGTACCAGATGATAGTCTTGAGTAAAGGTTAATTAATCTGACCTCTGTTTATTCTGGTGAAGATCTCCAAGCTTTGTAGTCACTTTTGTATGTATTGTGAAGCCGCAAAATCTGGAGGAAACCTCCTTTGCCTGCTGGTTCAGGGCCAGGCTGGATGCCTGTATAAGGCTGCTTTTGGACTGTACTGAAAATGCAAATATATTTTTGTATAGGTGTGGGTTTGTGTGTTTCCCTCTCAGACCCCAGGTGCAAGAATTGATGCTGGAATCATACTCAGCTGCTTACAACAGGATGTTGTAACCCACTGGTTGGGGCTTAAACCTCTGTGTAAGACCACTCTCTGTGATTCAGCCCTGCTCATCCTGCTAGTTGAGAATCACTGAGAGGAGAACCATATCAGTGAAGGTTTAGTCTGATAAAAACCATTCTCTTAACAGTGCTGCTTGAAACAGGGATATTGTATCTTTAAGGCACCCCCTTCTCATTCCCCTAATACCTCTAGGCCTCTGAATGATTCTGGAGGAGAGGATCAGTGCAGGAGTTTAAGGCATCTTTCCCTGCCCTGCTGCACTGCTCACTTGCTGCTCTGAAGACTGTGCTTTGCTGTTTCTATGGAAACCATTAGTTGCTAAGCAACTGGAGCATCATCTGTGGTGAGCCCTCGCATCTAATTATCCCATCACAGTGGCTGAGAGGGGCTGAGGGGGGATTAACTCCTCTACCATGGCAGATCCATTGACAACACTTTAGTCACATTTAAAGGGACATTGTCTCCCTTCTGCCACACTTATGAGGAGGAATAAGGTTTTCTGCAAGCAGCAGACACACTGTCTGTGCTCATGGCATGCTTGGAGCTTCCATGCCCTTGCACGAAGCTCTGCAGAGAGCTCTTCTTTCTGTTGAAGTTATGCATGATGCACTTAGCTGTACATTTGGATTGTGCAGACTTTGCCTTGTGGACTGTATCTGGGCCATACTTATAGTCATTAGTGTATTTTTTGTGTGTGTGTTGTGGTCACCTTGATGCTGCCTTCACTGTCTCTGTCCCCAGACCCTGTCATGTCTGCTCTGTGAGTTATTGCTAATTCTTCAGAGCTCAGCAATGGAAGAGGTGGGCAGCTCTCTGTCTTCTGTCTGTCTGCAAACATTGCATATTTTGGTATTCACTTTTGTATTACCTTACTGTTAGCTTCTGAGAGTGATAGAGATTGTCATCAAGGAGCACTGAAAGCCTGAGGGGTGAAGTAACAACTTCAGAAAATCTCATTTTCCAGATCTCTGTAAGTGGGCAAAGCCAGCAGCAGCCTGGTGAATTTTTCACATTCAGATAAAATAGTCAATCAGAGAGCTGATTTTAATTTTGAGTTTGCAAACACAAGGTTGATGTAGTGTACAGCTGAGTCTCCCCACTGTGACAGATTGCATCTGAATGAGGTTCCCAGATTTGTGAGGCGAATGGTTGGAGTTACTTTCACTGAGTTTAGGGAAAACCTGACTGCACCAGGTCCATGCTTGGATGCTTCTTCTTGCCTGCTGCCATCGAGACTGATGGGGACTGATTCCTCTTCAGTTTTCACCTTCTGCCAGAAAATGGATGTTTTGTGATTTACTGAGGTGATTGCTGTTCTAGTGGCTGAATCAATGGGAGCTGGGAGGTCTATTAGAAAGTTTTCCTGTTTTTTTACTGGCTAGATCTGCAAGCCAGCTGAGAGTTACTGCAAAGCTCCCTAGCAGTGTTTGCTGTGCTTTGTATGGGAAGGGAGGATACAGCTTCAGCAGGAGGGTGGCCCACTCCTACTTCTGAAAACAAGAGAATCCCTGAAACCTCCCCAAACTTACTTCTCTGTGTCCACCCTTGAATTGTAATGTCTTTCAGTGCAGCCAAAGCCTTCAGGCACTGTCTGGCCCTGGCAATGTGTGGTGCCAACACCTTAGTGCTTCTTCCCCATGGAAACCTCCTTTGCCTGCTGGTTCAGGGCCAGGCTGGATGTATAAGGCTGCTTTTGTGACAGTGCTGAAAATGCAAATATATCTGTGTGTGTGTGGTTTTGTGTGTTTCCCTCTCAGACCCCAGGTGCACTTGTGGGAAGTGGGGTGGGAATGAGTAGAGGGGCTGTGAGTGTAGGTGAGTGAGGTGAGGCACCTGTTTACAAGAGGGCACTGCAGAATTTGAATGCATCTGTGAGGAAAGAAGATAGTGGTCCATGGTGTATGATGCTATTTAAGAGAGAAGAGGATAATTTTGCTTCTTTGCAAAAGTGAGAAAGAAGGTTGTCTGCATCTAGAACTTTAGGGAACCGTTCAAAATGTAGTTTGCCATGTGCTGGCACTCACAGGGATCAGGAGAAGCAAGTATGCAAGCCTCTGACTCACACATGATGTCCTAGAGTCAGAAGGAGTAATCTAAAAGCCGCTTGAGCCATGTGCTGCATCTTAATGAGGAAGGCAGCCCTCACAAAAATGCTGCAGCTGAGCTCCTGCTGCCTAGCTTTGCTACCAGTGTGGCTATTTTCCTGCAAAGACCAAAAAGCCCTATGCTGTCAGATTGCTCCTGAGGACATTTTGCAGAGCAGTCAGTGTGCCTCCTGATGCCACCCAAAGCTAAGTGGGACGCTCCCTTTGCACCCATGGGTTTCCTGGTGGAGAGCAGCAGCAGCACCCCTCTATTTGAGCAGAGCATGGCATCAGGGAGAATCAGGGCAAAATGTGAGAAAGTGCCAAGCGTGATGAATTTGATTTGTAAAATTGCCCATGCCTCTCCTAGTGGATGAATATGCTGCTGGAGCAGCACATGTAAATACACAGTGCCATTGTACAGTAGCCAGGACAAAGCAATTAAAGTGAGGCAAGGAAATTTGAAAGATAAAAAGCCGCTGTTAAAGTTGGAGTTTGGACAGAACACTGAGTTGAGCAGTGAGACTCCTGGAAAATGTTGAGGGGTTTGTAATTGCTTGTTTGAGAATGGTGCTTGAAGTATTGAAGTTTCTTCCAGGTGGCTGGCTGGGTGGAATGTTTCCTGGCTATCGGGTGGCCAGCAGTGTTTGTAGTTTGCTCCCTGATCTAGAAGTGAAACTGGGGAATGTTTTGCTCTGTCTCTGGGCTGTACTGCATCCTTGTTCTTCCTTTTCACTCTTGTGCCCTCTCTTTTGTTTTTCATTTCCTTTTGGCATCTTGGGGCTTAAAGCACTTCCAAGAAGAATTGACGTTAGGAGAGCAGCCACTAAGGAAGCTTGCCAAATGCTCTACATTGGCTGACAGCTCTTCTCAAAACCAGATGGTTACTAATTAAAGGGAGTCAAGTGGGAAGGCTGCATTGGCCTTTCTATTTCTTTTTCCTTCCTTTGATTAACAGAGTTTGTGATCTTCGAGAAAGATGGTACTCCTGTCTTTCCTGGGAAGTCCTCTCCCAGTGCTTGCTAATGTGTGGTGATGCCAGTGCTATCTGCAGGGTGCAGGACTTTCTGAGGTTCTTTCAGGCTGACTATGTGCTCTAAGGTAGCTGCTATGGGCAGTAGGACACAAATGCAGCTGTAAAAAGAAAACACAAACTGGGAGAGGAAAATTAAACATTGGGAAGAGCGCTTCTTGGAGATCTTCTGTGGGACTTTTCCTTGAAGCTTTATATTGTCAGTAGAAGAAAGATTGATGTCATCCTTGGGGAACTACTCGTTCCTCAGCCTGCCGTGCCCTTCACATGGCCAGTCTCAGCCATCTGTGTGCGTGGAGGCTGCTCCGTGTGGCTTTTCTCCATGCTGTGGGAGCTGAATGGCTGGGAAGATGAAGGGCAAGCACACACTTCTTTTATTTTCAAGAACATTTGGTTTCTAGAGCCAATCTTAACAGATGCACTGTCAACGCTTAACGATTCAACCTTGTGTGGAAGAACTGGGTATGAAGAAGACTGCATTGACAGTAACAAATGCTTCCCACTCCAATTCATGTCCAAGGAAAGTGTAGCAGTTTTGTCTTGATTATATTTCAGAGTGGTAGTCCTCCACAAGTTCCCTTGCTGAAATCTTGCTCCTCCCCTTCTGCCACTGTCTTTTCCTCCTTCATATGCAACCTCTTACTCGATTTAAGTAAATGTGCTGTACTGGAAATCACCAAGGCAGAATTAGTTAAGGAGAAAAGAAGTGAACAAATGACAATTCATTAAAATGTGTCATTGTAATTGCAACTTTCTGTGCATGTTCTTAATCTGTGAGGCCAAAGCACAAATTTTCTGAACAAAGCAAAAGACAGCAAGAAGGTGACAGTCGAGAGGCTGGAACAACATCTCTTGCATGCCTCTCAACCACACAGCAGTCACCACACCAGCTTTCCCACAGAAACAGGCAGGAAATCTCTCTGTGTTGGTTTAACACAGCCTGTTTTTTTGAGGGGGAAACCACAGAGGTGGCTTCTGTGAGAAGCTGCTAGAAGCTTCCACTATTTCTACAGAGCCAGTCTCTGATGGGTCGGGAACAATCTTTCCAACCTGAGGAATAACATCAGCATTTTTGGGTGCTCCCTAGACCCGTCTCTCCTGCACTGCTCAGGCTGCTTGGTGCAGATTATCTGCCAGTGCCTTCCACCCTGGAAAGGGTTAAATCTCAAAAGCACCTCCTGGGGTTTTGCTACTTCTTTTCATCTCTATTTTATTTCCTCAAAGACAGAGATCAGCTGTCTGGATCTGGCTTGACCTCACAGCAAAGCCCATGGCCACACTGCAGCACAGATTGCCTGTCTGCAGAGGGACACACAGATTTGCTGTGCTGGACCCCTTTTGGAGGTGAACATGAATATTTCATGACAGGGAGAGGATGCTTCAGCAGCATGATGCAAATGTGGGTTTGCATTGTGCCGTAAGGGACAAAGGAGAACAGACCCCAGGTCAGCATCACCAGCTACCAGGAGGTCCACTTAGAAGAGGAGGCTCCCAAGGGCAAAGGGCCCTCCTGGGCCCACCCACCTTTGTTCTGCAGGGACAGTGGTACAATGAGCCACAGGTGGTGCCAGCAGCTCCTGCACGCACCTGCCATTCTTCACATGGATGCAATATCCCAGCAGTGAAAACTGCAGGCTGGCTTGACCCTGGTGGGGGATAGCATGGCAGCCTTATCAGTCCCCAGGACATCCCCAGTACCTAAGACCTGGTCAGAATGCTGTACCAGCTCCAAAACATTAGAAGTAACCAAATGGTCATTCTTAACTGGAGAGATAAAGATAGTATTGCATGATGTGGAAATCCATTTCCTTGCTTCTACACCTGGGTGTTAAAGCCCCAATTGGCATTTGTCACCAGAGCTACGGTTTCTCCTTTTTCTGTTAATTAAAACATCCACTTCTGCTGTGCACACACTGCTTTTAGGGATGGCTGCATCTATTTGCATCATCAGAGGGAGAAATGGGGTAAATAAATGAAGCAGCATGTTTTCTGGTGTTTCTTGTGCCTGCTCTAGTGCTGCCTCTCGGCATCAGCAGCACAGGGGGACGGTCAGGAGCACAGAGGGACGGTCTGGCTGCAGTGAGAGCCTCCGGGGTCGGGACGCGTCCGCCGGGGGAGCCCCGGGGCGGCGGGGCCGCTCGCGTCCGCCAGGCGGCGCCCCCGGACAGGGTCCCGCCGCCTCCCGTGTGTCCCCGAGTTCCTCTGAGTCTACGGGGATGCATGCAAACGGCAGGCTGTCAGATAAGGTGGAGATATCTGGAGTATGAGAGGACACTGAACAGAAATGCAAGTAATAACGAGCTGCTCAGGGGTCGGGTGGTCTGGACAAGAGGAATCTTTTTCTTGTCCCAAATTCTGTAGAGTCCTCACAGCATTTGGACAAGGTGCTCAGCACTTTTGGCCTGAGAGTACCATCAGACCTGTGTAAATGCACACAGGTCTCGGGAGATAGAGGTACAGACGAAACAGGGCTGGGCGAAAATGTAGGAAACGGAGCTTGAGCACACAGGTAGAGCCTGTAGCCTCACTCAGGTGGTTACCCTTGCTGGAATGTGCAAGGCACATGGGCCTAGCCAGCCAGCTGAGTGTTGATGCAGGTGAATTGGGTTGTGTTAGTCCTTTGTGCCAGGGCATACGCCCTGCTTCCCTGAAAAACAGGTCAGAGATGGTGTGGGAGAGGTTTTTCCCCAAGTTATAGTTTTGTGCGGTTGAGGCATTGCACACAACAAGATGCACATGACTGTCTTAGGAACAGAGATTGTATGTGGGAATAATGGGGCTCTCAAGTGGTAGTCCAAGCTACCACCAAAACAAGTCCTTGTCATGCTGCAGATGGCACAAGGCAGCAGATTGCTAACTTTTCCCGTTCTGAGGCAGTTTACAGAGTGGTGATTTCAAGTGACCCCCAATTCTAATAGAGACATTGTATAAAATTTTATTTGTGTCAGGCCTGTGACCTTTCTGAAAACTCTCCTGATCTCTGCTCTGCAAGTCGTAGGCACAGACTTGCACATTTGCAGTGTCCGGGCTTCTAGGCGTCGTCTGCGATAAAAGCACTGAGTAAATAAATCAAAGGGAGGGATTGCTCTGTTTCTAGTTCAGCCTTATTGTAAGACCGTAGTAGCAGTGACAGCAGAAGCTGTTCTTGTACCTTCCTTGACTATTTCCTTATTCCCTGGTACGACGCACCGCAGATCGCTTGTTCTAGTGTAGCTCTAGGGCTGGCGCCCATGTGCCGTGCTCTGTTCCTGCTGTTTGCGGTTGCACATGCTCGTGCGTGCCTACAGAACGTGTGTCTGCCCCGGCACAGCTGCCATCCCGGACACATCCGCGTGATGCTTTTCCCGTCCGCGATGAGCACGGTGCGTGCTGGGCGCGCCGGGGCCGCCCGGGGTCCCGCCGTGCCGTGCCGGGCAGGGGCCGGGGCGGCGCGGAGCCCCAGGCAGCGGGCACGGAGCTCCGGGAGCCACCGGCCTGCTCCACCAGCAGCGGCATGGCGCTCCGTGCCCGCCTCTGCCTGTGAGGCCGGCCGGGACGGCCGCGATGGGAGATCCCGCATCCCTGCCGAGACCCTCCGGCCCCCGCTCGCTCCCGCCTGGCTGTCGGGCGAGGGCTCTGCGCGCTTTGTGTCGCCGAGCGCCGCGGCCGCGGAGCCAGTCCCGCCGCCCCGTGTTTGCAGAGCCGCTCGGCGGAAGGCGCCCTATCAGGATAAGAGTCCCCGCCGCTGCCGCCAGTCCGGCCCCGGGGCGGTGGGAGGCGCCGGCTGCGCCGATGGCTGCGTTTATCGCGCTGGTGGCCTCGCCAAACCATTTAACCCTTGGCGCCCCTCCGCGGGGCTGCCCCTGGGCTCCGGCTCTCCTGGCCCTACCGGCTGGCAGGGGCAGAAGTTCCCTCGCAGCTTTCGCACCGGTAAACCTCAGCCTTTTCTCGGTAGCAGTGTCCCAAGATCAGGGACAGCCAAGCAGGGCCCCATGCAGAGCAGTCCAAATACCTCTAGAGCAGGTAGCAAAGGCCATCTGAGGCTAGGCAGCTGTGGTAGGAGTGAATCCCATGCCAGGATTCCAGCAACATCAGGACTGTGTGGAGCTGAGATGATTTCCCTAGGGCTGCGGTGAGCATCTGAGCTATTGGGAGGATAAGGCTGGCATTCAGAGTGTTCAGGAGTAACAGGAAGGGAAGAAGACTTGAAGAGCTGCAGCTTGCCTGCACACATACAGGCATTAGGAATGCATCAGGCATCCAAGCAATAGCAAGGCAACCAGGATGCTGAGTCTTGGTGTCATTGTGATCCTGGAACCGTGTCAAGAGTTTGTCTTTGCTAAATGATGGTCTGTCAGCCATGCTGAAGCTGCAGCAGCAACAACAGCATATTTTCATTTGGAAAGAGGATGTCTCAGTTTGATTAAATTCTCCTTCAGTACCTCAGCACAGGCTGTGTTTTGCCCAGCTCTAGCGTGACAATGCTAAGCGGGAGACTCTGGCTGGCTGCAGTGCTTCACGTGTTGTCTTTGAGCTTCCATGTTTCTTGTGACTGCAGTGGGTGAACAGTCTTGGTCTGTTGGAGATGTGATAGTTAATAAAGAAAGGTGATCCTGTTTAAAAGGAGAAACCAAACTGGGCACTTCTGATGCTGTCCAATTCCATACAGACAATGGAACACGCTGTCTAGGCAGCTGCAGAGGTGGCAAAGGTAGTGCAGGCTCCTTGCAGTGGCCTGCTGCTGCTGGCTGCCCTGCTCAAACTCCAGTGAGCATGAAATGAAGGAACCCATTCTTCCCCAGCTGACTGCAGGGTTGGGGAAAGACCTGGGGCCTTTCCTAGGCTAGCTGTTTTTCCCTTTTCCCTGAGCAATGGCTTTGTAGTACCACCAAAACAGAAGTGGGATTGAGACCTTGCAGTGCAGTGCAAGGGGGATCAGGACTTGTGAGACTGTGGGATAGAATCTCTGCTAGTGTCTGAGCAGAAGAAAAGGACACTTTGGCCAGGAGTCTGCATAGGCATGGGCAGGACTGAAAGCAGCCTGGGAAGAGATGAAAAGATGTTTTTAGGCCTGTGTCTACCTCAGCAGTAGCAACATAGCCTCTTCCATCTTCTTGCTGAACCATTGCCTTTCTGTGGGAGAATACAGGAGGAATCTGTGAGCTAGGTCTGTGGATTTAATGCTGGACTACCACCAGCTCCCTGCTCCATAGCTATGTGGATCAGCAAAGCAGAGAGCTGCTCCCAAAACAGGCATTTCACAGCCCCAGGCTCGTTTCCTTCAGCACAATTCGTCTGGACTCTTCTGTCTCTGGGGCCTCTGCTGGGGATCTGCTGGAGTGATCCACTGGGGAAATGCTTCGCAAAGAGGCAGCCCCAGCTAAATGTGAATCACATAATTAATTCCGGTACAGTTAATTGGACCTAATTAATCATATTCATAAGTATAATGAGGGCCTTGCCCACAGGGGTCTTTTGAAGGTTTGAGCTTAGGGCTGGAGAGTCAGGGCTCTGAGTTAGGGCTGGGAATGAACAAATCCCAGAGCCTTGGACATAGCTTAGGACCAGCTCCCTGTTGGCAAAACAGGACAAGGCCAATCCTTCGAACCCTGTTGCCCTGTATTCTCTATCCCATAGAGGTAGGATGTGTCAGGAGCTTCTGGGTGGTCAGTCACAATCTTCCCAGGGAAGGCTGGAGTCACTGTCATAGATGGCTCCCTTTTGGTCCTTAAATATTCAGGGAGGTCCTTAACTATTCTGTTTTGTACGTTGTATGTAAGTTTTGTGGTCCAAAGGCAGGAAAAGGAGCAGGTAGCAGCCAAGTCTGGGCATCTTGGCTGGGGCTTGCTAAGGTGCTGCTGTACCAGGCAGCTCCTGGAATAAGCTGCTACCGTGGTGGTGGTGGCTTTGAGGAGCTCCAAGGAATCTGCTTCATCATCTCCTCTCCTGTCTTGTCTCTCCTAGCATGAACATAATTATAGAGGAGGGAAAGGGAGACTGGGAGTCATCATCAAGTGCAGGGAGGGTAGCTAGCTTGGCAGATGTTAATTAAAGGTAGAGCTCTGAAAGCAGCAGGCTCTGCTGAACCAATAAGCAGCTGGTCCTCTTGCTGACCTTTCCCAGTCTTGGTTTGCCACTTCCATGTGTGCAGGCTGGGAGAGGTGTGAAGGTCTGTGACGTAAAAAGCCCAGAAGGTATGAGGGAATGAGCAGGAAGAGAGAGGCAACCAGAGGACGCAGAGGAGAGGTGGTTCCATGTGTCCCCTATGCACCACACCTGGCTGGAGGGAAGGAACTGCCTGTCTGTCTGCCTCTGGCACTGAGCTGTCACGCCAAGTAATGGTGGCTGGGCACTGTTTTTAACCCACTGCACCTGTGCATGCCATCTTCAGCAGCATGAACCCAGTGCTGCTACTGGGAAGGATGAAAGTGTGAAAATATGTCACTGCTTGCTGATGAGGGACTTGGGAGTTCACCAAAGAGGCAGCGAGATGTATGGCCTCAGCACTCCCCCAGAGGGGTCTATCTTCCTTGGATGGCTGGTGCAGGCAAGCGGTGCTCTATGCAGAGGGGTTCCCAGTGCCTGCCCACTGCGGCCCCCCGAGGTGAAACCCAGAACATCCGCAATCTGCCCCCTGCGTCTGCTTCGGCATCGGGTGCTTTCCACAGGCGCTTCTGCAAACGGGCGAGGCCGCCCTGTGCCAGCTGCCTAAGAGGCGCCTGCAAAGCCTGATGTCGCGACTTTTCAGTCGGGGTTGGGAGCAGCCGGCTCTTCTCCCTCGCTCGCTCCCTCCCTCTTACAGTAGCCCCGCTCTTCGCTGGACCTCGTTGCAGCCCCGTCTGCCCGTGGGGAACGGGAGGGCTTCGCCGCATGCCCCTCATGCGCCGTGGGGAAGGCGGGCGCAGGGTTCCGCCGGCAGCCCCGCCCGCCTGCCCGTGGGGAGCGGAGCCCCGGTGCCGCCGGTGGGCGGGGCGGGACCGGGCGGGGCGGGGCGCTCGCTGCCCCGGCCCACCGGGAGCTCTCGCCCCGCGCCGGCAGGGGGCGCTGCCGCGCGCCGCCCCCGGCTCTGGGGGCTGACACCCCCCCTTGTCCCCCGTCCCCCACGGCCGCTGTTCCCTCCTCGCCCCGGTTCGGGCGCTGCGGGTGTGAGCACAGGGGCGAGTCTTGTGTTAATTTTCAACCGAGGCCGCTGCCTCCCGTCAGTGGAGCTGGATTGTTTGTCCCCACATCACCTTGAGCACTGCAACTCTGGGGACGCTTGCAAGTGGTCCCTGCCTCCAGCCCTCTCTTCCCAGCCCCGCTCCTGGGCGGCTGGTACGCTTCAGGCAGGAAAGTGACACGTCCTGGTTAGGATGTTGGTGGCATCGCCCAGGAGCGGGCAGGCTGCCTCCACAGTCTGGTATGCATGTGCACTGTGTGGCTGCCGTCCGTGGAGTCTGTTGCTCAGGGCAGGAGGGTGGTTAATGCCTGGAAAACTTGTTGGTAAAAATAATAACATGCTGCTCTTTTCAAGGGCCGGAGCCAGTCCTTGTGCCTTGTGTGTAAAATTACAAAATATTCTGAGTTGGAAGTGACCCACAAGGATCATCGAAGTCTGCTCTGGGAGATGCAGCAAAGATGGGATCAGGTGTGGGACCTCCCCGGCACAGTGAGGCTCGAGAGCAGGACTCGCAGGGTGTCGGCCTGAGCAGAACGGGTGTTTCGGATGATAAAAGGCTGAAGGATGCTTAGCAGGAGCAGTCGCCGTGCTGTCGCGGGGAGGAGTGGGATGCAATTCTGCAGGTCCCGGCAGTGCTGAGACCCGTGTGCCATCGCGTACATGTTTGTGCGACTCGTGGGTGTGCGACACCTGGACGGACACTCGCGGGGCGCCGGCCACTCGTCGCGGGAGGCCCGGAATGGGCGGCGGTGCCGATCCCGGTCCCCGGCGGCGGTGCCGGTCGCGGGCGGTGCCGCTGGACGGCCGGCGGGGCGCCCGCGACCAGGAAGCGGTTAATCGGCGCGCGGGGCTTTTATTTTGACAGGGCAGCGCCTGGCTCCGGCTCGGAGGAAAGTGAATGATCCTGTTTCTCCAAATGATTATTCAGGCTCCGGCGGAGAAAGGAGCACTCGGCCCGCAGCGCCTCGCCCTCGCCACGGCGCCCCCGCCCGCGCCCGGGCCGCCGCGCCCGCCGGCTCCGCTCCCCGCCGCCCGCGCCCGGCCGCCCGCCGCAGCGCGGGGAAGCCGTCCGCGGCCCGGGGCCGGGCGGGCAGCCGGGGCTCGCCGCGGCCGGACGCCCACCCCCGCCGGCGGGCGCGGGCTGGAGCCGCCGGCTCGGTCGGCGGAAGGAGCGGCGCGGCGGGGCGGGGGGTGCCGCCGGCAGCGGCCCCGACCCCGCGCCCTGCGGCGGGCGGCCGAGCCATGAGCGCGGCCCGCGCCGCCGGCCCCGCGCCGCTGGCCGGCCCCCAGCAGCCCGCGGAGCCGCGCCGCGCCGCCCCGGCGGGCTCTCCCGGCCTACCCTGAGCCGCTCCGCCGCCGCCGAGGTGAGTGCCCCGCCAGGCCCGGGCAGCCGCCGTCCCATTGTTCCGCCCCGGGGGGGAGCCGGGGCCCCGCGCCGCCCCCGCACCGACCCCTTGCTCCGCGCAGCCGG
Source organism: Zonotrichia albicollis (assembly GCF_047830755.1). Taxonomy (NCBI): domain Eukaryota; kingdom Metazoa; phylum Chordata; class Aves; order Passeriformes; family Passerellidae; genus Zonotrichia; species Zonotrichia albicollis. The sequence continues at coordinate 173,501 of NC_133845.1, read as the reverse complement.
GCCCGCCTCGGGGCTGTCATCCGGCCGGAGGGGCGGCCCGGAGCCGCCGTCCGAGCGAGCCGGGGGCTCCGGGCTAGCCGCCGTTCCGTAGCTGCCGGGGGCGGCGATAACTTGGCGGGGGGACGGCGCCGGCCTCGGCTCGGCCTACCCGCCGAGTCCGGCCGGCTGGGGATGAGCTGTCAGCGCTCCCGCTTGCCTTGGACATTGCCCCTGCTCCGCGGGACCCTGCCCGATTCGCTCTCACGTCTCGGGGACCACTCTTCCCGGGTCCTTGTCACCTATTGCTGCTGCGGCCGCAGGCGATTCCTCGCGGACAAAAGTGCCTCGTCTGGGGCTTTTCTCTGGTGCAGAGAACTTAATCGAGTTCCGTCTGGTTTTACCGGAGCGGGTCTGGATTTTGCAAGACGTTTTCGGTGCTGTTAAAGCCCCAGGGAGGATGGGAACTTGCCACGTTTCACGTAGAGTTTAAACAAACACTCCTGTCAGGGCCCATCCTAACTGTCAGGGGAGACCTGTCCCCTCTATTTGCAGTATTCTACTCGATAGGCTTCTGTTCCCTCTTGAGATAAATCAGGCGTGCGGCCAGCTTGGACGAAAAAGAGAGAAACACCACCTGTACATGCATATTCTTCTTGCGCACAGAAAGGAATCAATGTAACAAAACTCCCCTGCATTGTGTTAGGGACGTGTACTTTAGCAGGTGATGAACTTGTTCCAGCCCCGTTCTTGCTGGAATAGAAATGCGAGAAGGATGAATATCTGAACACATAAGTAATGCTACATGACAGGGCAGGCTGTTGTGGTGTTGTGTGTGGCGGCGTCTGCACGCCTTGGGGGCAGCTCCGTTTGACAGAGTGTCAGGCTGCGGCAGCGTAGGGTTGTGTCCCAGCTCTGCCAGGCAAAGGGCTGCCAACGGCGTGGCACAGAGGCCAGCCATGCACCTTTGGCTGCAGAGTGATGCTACGTGAGCCTTAGTGTGTACTCTTGACCCGCAGGATCTGTTCTGCGAATGTGGCTACCCCTCGTTACCCTGCTGAAATGCAGTTTCATGCCAGGCGTGCAGTAATGACATGCAGCTCCTTCCATCCATCAGTCACATACAGGGGCTGTGTGTGTGCCTTGCGTTGCTACTTTGGTGGCAGGAGGGATAAGAACAGTGAGTCACCGAGGAAGTAATTTGCCCAAGGTCACTTGGCAAGGGTGTGTTGGTGCTGAATGAAGACCTCCTTTGACTCTGGTGCCTGTGATAATGCTGGCTGCCACCACACGTGGGTATGTAGTACCCAAGGCTGGAAGCAGTGCAGAAATGGCCAGGTCAATGTTGCTGCCTGATTCTCCTTGGTGGAAAGATGAGAGTATCAGTGTGCTGTCTCTACAGCAGCTGTCTGTTCCATTGGGACTTTTGCCAGAGCATACATAACCTAAGTGGTGAAGAACCTTTTTGTTTATTTTTTAATATGTGTGTTGCCATTTTAGCCGAGCAGGTGGTTGTTCCTTACCACCCTGACCTGCATCCTCATTACCTAGAAAATCCATTTCATGGTGTTTTCCGTGGTGCAGTGTTGTAGGTATTAATGTGTCTCCCTCCCCTGAAAGTCCATTTCCTCTTTCCAGATCCCTGCCAGTGCAAAGAAATAAACAGGCAGCAGCTAAAGGAAAGCCTGCTTAGAGACGAGAAACCACAGTTGTTGTTCAGTTGAAGAAAGTAAAATAGTTGTTCTGTACTTTTAAGGCCTTTTGCATCTTGCTGTTGGAAGGTGGCTTTCTGGCCACTGTGACAGAGGGCACAGACAGCTGCATGAAGCAACTGGGCCATCACAAAACTGGACATAGCAAGCTCACTGGGCTGTGCTGCTCCAGGGCAGCTGCCAAGGATGTGCTGGAGTTGCTCTTTAGTTCCAGGCTAATTCCAGTGCGCTTTAGTTTCACTTTAGACTCCAGCCCATGAGCTGTGGACTTCACTCATACTGGCCTAGAGTTTCTGAGGTCCAAGCTCAACTGAGCCTTTCACTTTTCTGTCAAGTTGTCAACCCAGCTGGCATCATGTCCTCCATACTTGCTGTTCTGGGGAGAAAAAAAGCCATTGCTTTTTCTTCTGTCCTGTGCTGTTCATTCCTGCTGAACACTGTGAGTGCTTTCCCTTCTGTCAGTGCTTGCTCTGTGGAGGGATGTTGAAAGGAGGGATAGCTGGAGAGGAGGCTCTTGGTTCCCTCTGTGGGGAATGCCAGCTGGGTCCTGACCAGTGGCTGTTTCTTACTGCTGTAGAGATGTTGCTCTTTGTTACTCTCCGGTTTGTTTCAGGGTCCCAGAATAGGTGTATATAATTGTTTTCTCTCTCTTTTACCCCGGTCTCTTGTCAGTACAGTGTCCAGTTCAGAACTGGCATCAGAACTTTCACCAATCACCTTGCTTCCTTGCCCTGTCTCAGGTGATTGCATCAGGCTTTGCTGCTGCTAGGAGGGAAAGTTCTTAGTGGTCAAAGTACTTGAGGATGTGTTTGTGTTTCTCGGATGTCCAGATGTGCTGCTGTAATGGGTTGTAATCTGCTCAGGTCTAGTAATTTCCTGGAGATGGCACAGGCTGGCTTCCAGTGCTTAATTCCTTAGGGCTCCATCCAGTTTTAAATACCCTGCCCGACACATCTCTCAAGTCGGTCTCTTCTGGGAGAATAAGTGCCATGTGGAAAAGCACAAGTTTGCTGTTCCTGTCTGAGAATGCATCAGCAGTCTGTTCTACCTATGAGCCTGCTCCTGAGCTTCTGTCACTGCCTCCTCCCAGGGTTGTCTGCTGTCCCCCAACAGCCTGAGCCAGGCAGAAGCCTAGAGCTTGCTCTGGAAATGTAATTTTCCTTGTACTGTTACTCTTTTGGCTGAGACCCAGGATTGTACCAGTGCCCTGGATTGGGGGTGGGAGAGGGCACATAGGAGACTTTGAGCTGTGTTTGATTACTTTTGACATTTTTAACAGGAAATGTGGTATGTAGATGCATGGATATATAATATAATACAGGGTAGAGATATCATAGCAATGTGATGTACAGATGCAGCAATATTTTGTCAGTATTATTTAAGCTGTATCAGCGAAGTAAAAGGAGGATTGCCAGCATGACTCTTCTGGAAAATCAGAATCTAGTGCAGGTCAGGACTTGGTGTCAGTCAGCTCTCCTTTCCTCCCAGGCAGATTTTGACTGGCAAATGCATTCTCTGGTGATCTCATGTGTGGTCCTGTGTTTCCAGAGGGTGGTGGGAGCTGTGGATTCTGACTTTATGTAGTTGATCTCCATGAGATTTAGTTACCCTATGAGGTTTCTCATAGCACTGAAGCTGTGGAAAAATGCACCTGTCTTGGAGCAAGGGCCCTAGGAAGTGTTGTGAGTACTTTGCTTCTCAGTTGTGCATCTTCAGCAGCTCTGTGTGGTGCAGATTGTGAGGATGGCCACAGTGATATTCCTCAGTTCTTCCTGACTTCTGTTTTGAAGTTGTATGCAGATTTCCAATGGGCCAGTCTTTGCTGCTTTGGTTTGGCTTCCTTTCTTCAGCACCTCTGGCAGCCCTGAGAGGAGGGTACCCAGGAGCTGTTACTGGAGATTGGTGGGCATGGTTTCTGTTGCTGTATTTTGCACTTCATCAGCCTCTCCTGAGGAGGCAGCACCAGACAAATCACATGGCGTGGAGGAGAGGCACCCTTCCTTCTTCTGTGGTGCCTGTTTCAGGTCATCTGCTCAGCACCAGACCCTTTCCTGGGAACAGGGAACTGTTTTTGTTTTCTTCCTACCTGAACTTCTATGAAACTCAAAGGTGGATAGGGTGATGGATTTGTTCTAACTGGGACCAGTTCCCGATGGCATTTGCAGTTGCCACAGGGTTATACTCAGCAGGAGATACTGTGGGGGAAGCAGTTAGTGTCACTGGTACTTGCTTCTGATTTAAGAGAAAGCCACGCTATGGAGAGACAGGAGTCCTGCTCACTGCCTGCATCCTTGGCCAGCAGATCAGCACTCGTTGGTGCCCAGGGAAGCCTGGGCCATGGCACGGCAGGAAGATGGAGCATGGGTTGTCCTGGCATGGCTATCTGAAGCCTGTGCCAAGCCTTGGAAGTGGGTGTGCTGCTGTTGGGCATCCTGACTGGCTCCAAGTCCTGCTTGCTTGGGGCCAGACCTGCTGCTGCCCCTCTTCCAAGGTGTGAGATGGGCCATCTAAGACAATATGACTCCAAAACAAGCAGGGTTGCCTTGACGCCAGCTGCAACCCCGCACTGGAGAAACCAATGTGAGGATAATGGGCTGCAGTGCCCTCAAGAGGGAAACGAGAACCTGCTCTGCTCTTGCTGAGTGTGTGTCCATGCTAGGCACACTCAGTGCAATGAAGCCCGCTTCCCACTGGCTCAGCTCTTTATCAAGAGGTGGTCTGGGCACAGGTGGCTTCCCTGTATCCTGGTATCCTTGCTGAATTGTCAGATGGGTGCATCGGGCTGTGGTTTCCAGTCCCTTTTCCTTCCTGTGATGGGAGGCCAATGCCTTCACCTGACATCATCCTGCTGTATCTTTCTGGGCAGCTCCAGGCAGAGGAACATGCAAGCTATGCCTGGGTATCTTTGGGAGACAGGATTTGTCCAATGCAGGCAGATTGTCTGGCAGCTTCAGCTGGAGCCACTAGAGAAAACGGTACTTTGATGCTGGGTTTTTCTTCCCCCAAAAGAGCTGGAGCTATGTTTGAGTGTTGGGTTTTTCAGCTGCGGCTCAGGATGCCTGGAATCTCAGCTAGGGTATAATGGGGAGCCTCCTCTGATGCTGGGGTAATAGCCTCAAGATGGCTTTAGGACTGTGCTATGCACTGTGCCCAGAGGTGGGGCGTCACCCTGTTTGGTGATGAGCGCTGCTGGAGCCGAGTCCTGGGCCAGAAGCCAGGTTTGTGATCCATGCCAGAGAGGGCGAGACTTGGAAAGCAAAGCAGAGCTCCTCCTGAGTGAGAGATGGACTGAAATACTGAGCAAAACCACAGAGTGCTCCTTGTTCCTGCCTATGCCTACTTGTCTTCTTTCTTCCCAAAGTATGTGGGAGGCCACAGGATGGATCTGCTAGGGAGCAGGAGGGCTGTGCTCCTCAGGCACGTCTGCACCATTGTGCTTCTTTAGGGTGCTGGTTGGGTTGGTTTTTTGCAGTTGTATTTTGTGGTGGTTTTTTTTTTCCCTTTTAACCCTGCCTCTGGTATTGCTGGATCCTCCCCATCCTTGCTGCTACTGGATTAACAGCCACCTCCTTGCAAGGTGTGCTGTCCAGAGCAATGCTGTGTTCAGTTGCACTGCTCTTTCTGTCACAGGTCAGCTCAGCAGCTTACTTTTTCCTTGCTCAGCTCCTAGTCCTGTGGTTGAGAAGAGGAAATGGGCCAGGATATGGTTTGTGTAGAAGATGCACTGTGGCACTGACTGTTTACAGATTCTGTGCTTCTCAAAATGTAAGCACAGGAAATGCCAGGCTCTGCTGGGGTTTGTGTGAGCAGCGTGGCTCCTGCGTGCTGGGTGTCTCGCAGCCTCTGGCTGCAGCAATATTCTGCCCTGTCACAGGACAGAAGAGGTTTTTAAACACTCTGCAGAAGCAAATGATTGCTTTTTTTTTAACCATCAAAATAGAGGCTGGCAGGAAAAGTAAAAGGAAGTGCCTTAACCAAAGACAGGAAGGGAATATGTGGCAGAGCTAGGGACAGAAGCCAGGATTCCCAGTTCCTGCTCATCACTCCTACTCTCTTGCCTCTCTGGGTCTCAGCCTCCTGTTCAACACATAAGCAGGGTTTTTCTATTCTTCTGAGAAGATGGAGGTCAGGACCTCCTCTCTTGAAGTATCTTCAATGCCCTGTGCATCTTAGAGTTTTCTAGCAAGATTTGCCCTGCTGAAGTTAGAAAGCTGTGGCTCGTGTGATTACAGCAGTGTTGCAAACTCTGTCCTTGGCTACCAAGTGGAGCTTGTGGTACTCCAAGGAGGTCCTCTGTTCACTCTGCAAAAAAATGCTGCCCTCCAAGAATGATGTGCCTTTGTTTGGAGGGCCATACCCAGCTTTCTCTTAAGGGTTTATGTTAGGAGTCCTCTGCTTGCAGTGTATCCCCTGCTGAAGTTTGCTTCATGAACGGTCTTCCTTGACTTGCCAGCCAAGGCATGGTACCTGTCTGATCAGTCTGCATTAGTTACCTGGTTCTGCAGGCAGGGACTCTGAAGCATTTGTATTCCTAATAGAAAGTAAAATCTTAATACACTCTTTGGAAGAAAGATCCAGCTAAATAGCTGTGTATCAGTGAATAGCTGTACTCTCCTTCAGATGGCAGGGGCTCCAGCAGTGGGTGCATTGATTGTTGCTTTGCTCTGTTGCCATGCTGGGCTTCAGGCCTCTGTAAAGGCTGCAGTTGGGAAAGGACGCTGACTTATAAAAGGCAAGGGTACCAACAACCCACAGTGTAGGTCTCCCTGCTCAGGGTGGGGAGGAACTGGATGGGTGGCTCTGAAGGGTAGTAACTAAGCAGAAGGGCTGCGTCTCTGGTCAACTCTTCTCAACATCAAGCTGGCCAAGGCTGTGGAAACCCCTGCAGCACTGGAGCTTTCAGCACTTCCTTGGCAGGATTTATTCCAGCACTGATCTGTAGCAGAGGATCGGGCCAGACAGGGCCTGAACGGAGCAGGTCCAGCCACAGGCGAGCCTCAAGCGTGGCAGTTAGGCTGGGCTGAAAGCTGCCTGTGTCCTGCCTCTGATCAGCCTTGTTTGAACTTTCCTCTGGCAAGGAGCAAAAGCAATCGGGGAGACCTAGGGCTTGTCCAAGCAAGTTTCCTCTGCTCTGTCCGCCCCCAGATTCAGTGAGAGGGGCGCAGGGGCAATAGCAGCAGCTCAAGACTGTCCTCTCAGGGCAAAGCAGTTTGGAGGGGCTTTGGTCACGACGGCTTTTGAGCAAATGTTTCTTTCCCTCTGGTGTTCCCTGCCTCTCGGGCAGGGAGGGGGAAGTGAAACTGTGGTTCAGACCCGAGTCCTCTGGATGGCAAGAAAATTGCTGAGTAGCTGGTTTCCAGGTTGCCGAGGTTCTAGCCAGGGCCCAGTGTGGCTGCCAGAAGCAACAGGCTTGGAATTTCCTCCGCCTGGTGCCAGCTCCGTTGGGCTGGCCGCAGCACCTCTGCTGGGGCTGGAGCTCTGCTTGAGCTCTGCAGTTGGGGCGCTCCCAGAGCAGGGGTTACACTGGAGCTGGAGCTGCCCCCTCATTCTCGCAGCCTGGTTTCTATTTTCTTTTCCAAGGTCCAAGATGTTTTGAATTACGCAGCCTGCGCCTCCCGCGGGGCTCCTTGAGCAGCCGCCTAATGAGCTGAGCTCCTGACAAACTTTGCTCTGGCTTTAGCTATGCTTGGAAAATTTTACAGCCTTTTCAGAAAAAGGAAATGCCAGGAAAGGCCTGTCTCTTCTTACTTTTATGAGGGGGTCCCAGTTGAGAGAGGGCGAGATGAGTTTGGAAGAGAAGACAGGAAGGATTTTGTATATGGTAGTATATACACTTTCTGGTGATCAGGGTGAGTGGAGTTGGTGCATCTTCCTGTACTGGGCACAGTGGGGGCGAGACCTGCAGGGCACTTGGCTGATGCATCACAGACACAAGAATCAGTGACTCCTTTGCTGCAGGGACATGGTGGTCTGTGTCTTCCCTCCAGCTGCCAGCATCGTCATTGGCTGTTTAATCTTTGCTAATTATGTTTTTTCTGAATGGTGGTGGTTTTATTTCTACTGTGGTCGCAGGCCACGTGGACAAGCTGCGTGTTGGTCCCCAAGGCTCGAGGGAAGGATTGCCACCAGGTGCTGTGCTGGTGGTCTCCTTGTCAGGGATAGCACGTGCCCAGGCACGGTACTGTGGGCATAGGGCAAGGAATGCAGGTGCTGCCAGCACAATGTTTGACCCAAGAGGGGTAGTCTAGTGTAACTTTCCCCTTTGTATGAGAAACTGGGACCCAAAATAAATGGTGACTTACCGTTTGTAAGTCTTCCATTTGTAAGATGGTGCTAAGAAGGGAGCAGGAAGCCCTGTGTTTTGGATAAACTCCCCCTTGGCGAGGCGCTGGAATTCTGCCCTTGGATTTGTCTGTTTTCCTTCAGGAGAGCCCACCAGTGAGGTCATGGATCTCCTAACAAGTGCTTCTGTCTGGAGAGGCACTAAGGGTACAGGCTACTTCTTTCCACCCTCCTTGCATGTCCTCCCAGTGTCCCAGATCCCTTTCCAGCAGTGAAAACTCATCTATGGAGACTGGGATGGGGGTTTTGGTTGGAGCCTGTGAAAACTCAGCAGCCTGAGGAGTTGTGGAACTTCTCCAGTGGGAGGGATTGAGGTTTCTGTGCGATCCATAGGCGTCAGCTGCTGCCAGTCATTGTGGATGAGCATCAGACATGGGCAGTGATGGCTCTGGCTGGAAGGAGCCTCACACTGGTCCTGCTTTGAGGGCATTGCCTGTTACACTTGTCAGGAGTGTGGCTCTGGATAGCTATTTGATTTGGCAGCTTATGCAGGCCTGGTAGCCCTGCGAGTGGGGTGCAGGCACCAGAATTGTGCCCTACTCCCTTTTTCATTGCCCTACCCATCCCCTGCTTTCTGCTATTTTGGGCAGGAGAAAAAGCACTCATCATAGCTGTGTCCCCTCCTCCACCTGGGAAATGAGTGATATATCCCCTTTCCTTTCTCGGGACTCATGTGCAGAAGCTGAGATTGTATTTGACAGGAGAGGCCAAGCACCTTCACTCTGCTGCTGGGAATTATGAGCGTGGCCATCCTGTTGGCATCTTGTAGTGATGAGCTTCTCTTAGCCCAGATTGTTCTCAGAGTTCAAAACGTGGGGGAAGCTACTGGGGAGACTATTGAAAAAATAGTTAAATAGTTTATTGTTATTTATGTTTGTGATGCCATCTGCACATATATGGTTTAGAATGGCTGAATTGGATGTTTTTTGTACCTTTTAGTTTCCTAATTTTCAGTGGGGAATCCTGTTTCATGTGAATTTGACCCTAGGAAAGAAAAGACCAAGCCCTGCTTGTCTTCCTTGCTGTTAGAACAGTACAAACCCAAAAGAAGCATAGGTAAGTGCAGGGGCGTGACTGTTCTTCAGTCTGTGGCATCTCTTCCAAAATATTTTTACGGGTCAGAGGTTCAGTAATTATCTGCCTAGACTGCCCACCTCCATTGGAGAATTCAATGTGAGTTTTTGCTTCTCATCCTCTTAAGAAAAAAAAGAAAAGAAAAGAAAGAAAAATAAATCAAAGCAAATAAAAGCCTTTCCAAAACCCAGACCTGTTTTTGCTCTTTAAAAGTCAGTTTCATGAGTTGAAATTGTAAACATCTTGTTGATAAAAGAAGAGTTACTTTGCCTAAAGCAGAGCTTCAGCAAAGAAGTGTCCAGCCATTCCCAAATATTTTTATATCATTTTAGCCCTGATGTGTTATTTTAATGAGAAGAGTGATTTTTCCACCTGTGGAAGGTGTGATCAGGACCTTACCTGTAAGCCATTGCTTCTCACCCCACCTTGTGATTTCAGTATATTCAGAGACTAAACTACTGGTGGCAAATGTTTATAATTTAGTTTATTACGCTTTTTTAATCAAAAGTAATTTCACAAAGTCCTAGTCTGATTAAGATGTATTCCTTATATTAGTAGGGTTTAGTCGTCCTTTTTTTTTCCACCCTAGAGTTTAAGGGCCCCAGGCATTTTTCTGATGCTGTTGCAATAATATGCTGCCGTTGATAAGTCCTTTCCCCAGAATTCCCTACAGGTCCTTGGAGGGGCCCCTGAAGGTCCACAGTGGGTTTAACAGCAGAGGAGCAAACCAGCCATCCTGGGGTTTCTGTTTCTGAGGCCGATGCTGGCAGTGCCGTTTTCTGAGCTCTTGTCTGGAAAGGGACGATGTTGACACTGCTCAGGGCCGCTGATTCCTGTGTGGGTAATGATGTTTGTATTCATCTCGCTGCAACCAGATGGAGAAGTTAATTGCTTTGCCCAGCCTCTGGTTGAAACAAGACTGCAGAAGAGGGTAACTGTGGCTGGTGGTTAGTTAGTTGGAAGGGGAGAAAGAAGAGGTGACCATATCCAAGAGTAATTGTTGTGTTTTCGCACTGTCCTTCCTCCAAGACCTGGTCCTGAGCATTTTGGGTGGCTGCTCTTTCACTGTGTGATCTGTGGCTATTTCTGTCTGTGGGTGGTCCAGTGGCTGGAGCTGTGGTGGCTGTTTGCAGTTTTTTGGAAAAGCAACCAGGGGTATGCAAAGAGTTGATCTTTCTTGGAAACTATAGGAGAATCCCAGTAGCAAACAGTCCAGGAAATCAGGCCCTTACTTCTCTTGCTGCCTCCTTGCCTCCCCACTGGGCACGGATACTAATGTGCCCATACTTTGACTCAAGTCCTGTGCGAGTGGCTCAGCATCAGGTGAGAGCCCAGCAGTGCTTCTGCCAGACATGACATGCTGATGGTCAGGCAGGGGATGAGGCAAAGCTGGGACCTGGCGCAAGAACATGTGGCATCCAGGCCACATTTTGCACACCAGGTGTGTGTCTGTGAGTCCTCCCTGCTTTGGTGAGCCGTGGCTAATGGCTGACCCTGGGCTCAGAAAGGAGGAGGAGTGTGGGGGAGCTGGGATTGTAGCATTGGAACAGTGAGGAATCTGTGCATTGCCCTTGGCCAGTAGACTAGTCTAATGCCTTGTCTGATTTGCATATCAATTAATTTTTATTTTAAGAGGACTCAAGTGGACCCAAGTGCCAGACTGCATCTCAGTATGCTGTAGGAGGAGCCCAGGAGTGATTTGATTTGAACTGAACAAGCCTGTGGATGGTATTGCTTAATGAGCCAAAGATAGTCCTCTGGGTGAAGTCAATCCCTCTCAGTCTGAAACGGGTAAATGCCAATTTTTCTGGGAGTCTTCAGGTCCCATTGAACAGTCTGGGCAGCAATTGAGCGAGAGTCTTGTAGTCACAGGATCCTCTCTGATGGTAGGATGGTTTGCCTGGTGACCCCCTGCCACTGCCCTCGGGGGTCCCAGTGCCAAGGGACCAATTTTCTAAGGTGCTGCTCCCCATCACCATATGACTTGTCAGGCCCAATGCTGCTTGGCTGACCACATCTTGGGTTCAGGACAGAACCCATGGGAGAGGGGTAGTTGCAAGGCAGCTTCTGGTTGTAGAGCTCCTCTGGTCAGCCTCACTGCTGTGGGATGGGGAGAAACCCAACCTTCCCTACCCAGAGGCAGGAAATGAGAACCACGTGGACTGACTTGGAGCCTCACCGGCAACTCATACTCACAACAAAAGCAGTGTGGCTGGGATTGGGCTCACTGGCTGGCTGCCATGGCACTGGTGGCCTTGTTCAGTGTCCTCCATTTGCAAAGGGGGGGAAAGGGGTGTTCCCTTTTGGCTCCAGTGCTCAAAGAGGGGGCTCTAGCCAGAGCTGGTCTCTCTTCCTCTTTCTGCCGTGCATCTCCCCGTAGGCACTTGTCTGGGCTCTCACTGTGAATGTCCAGCTGTTGTGTACGCCAGGAGTAAAGGCAGCTCATGGGCTGTGGCACACTGCCTTCGCCCAGGGCCCCTTAGACAGACTTGGCCCCAGCACAGCAGCTGTGCTGGGGTTTGCAGCTGCCACTGCTTCCAGGACAAGAAGGGTCTTGCAGTTTCATGACAGGGATTTTTCCTCCTGCATTTGAGGTCTCTCAGCAGTCATGCTTTCTCTAACCCCAGCTGAGGTGCCAGGACTCCCATTTCCCGTCGCTGAAGTAGTGGTTATTGGAGAGAAAAGCAGCATAAGCTTTCTCGGCAGAGCCTGTGGTGTTTGTCCTGTTCCATCAGAGTGCGGCAGCAGTGGCACCAGCCGCTGCCTTCCTCCCCTCGCTGGGCTGGAGCGCTGCAGGCTCTCGGCAAACGCTGTCTGCAGACATCTGCTGCCTCCTCCCCCACTGCCTCCTGGCAGGCAGCAGCAGCTTCCCAGCAAACAGCCTGCTCTTTGCATCACTCCTGCACGCCCCACCAAGGCTCCTTCTGCTCTTGCAGACACCTTCGCAGGACCTTGAAATGGTGGTTTCCCCAGTGCTGGCTTGGCTCCAAGCAGCCTTCTGCTTCACAAGACCTCAGCTGAAAAAAAATCAGGGTGCCTGATGGAGGAGAAAGGCTTATTAAAGGTGATTCTTACCGGGTTCTTGCTTGAGATTCAAACAGGCAGCCCTGTCTTTGGCAGGGCTCCAGCCAGCGCCTGGGGCCTGAGGCAGGCATGGAGTCTGGGGCAAAAAGCTTGGAGCTGTTTGACTGGAGCAGATGTGGGTAGGGCAGCTGTGAACTGCAGCCCTGGTGCCAGAGCTGGATGCTTTGGGCCGGTGTCTGGCTTGAGTATGTCACGTGCAGCCAAGGGAGGCAAAGCTCACTATTGCAGGTATTCATGCAGCCCCTTCCAGGGGACGGGAGCTTTTGTTTCTTTCTGCTCTGGCCAAGTAGTGGGACGATGTGCTCCTTGGATGTAGATGGCCACAGGGCTGTGGGTTTCTGTCTCCTGAGAGTAACCCCCAGGCTTGGTAATTCTGCCATCTTGGCAGTAGGAAGCCCCTGGCAAAGCAGCATTTTTGTGGGTTCAGTCTCTCAGTGCTGCTGCACCAGGTTCTCATCTGCAGGTATCAGCGTTTGGCACCACAAGGTATGGCAGTAGCCTTTACCGCAAGCACAGGCAGTCCTCTAAGCCACAGTTGCCAAGATGCTCTGGCTGCATCTTGTATGCTTCTAGCCTGGGGACTTCTCTGGAGAGCAGAGGAGCTGGGAGGGATGGAGCAGGATTTAATGAAGTGGGCATGAGAAGCGCAGCAAAGTCCTTTCTCCTGAAACCAGTGAAGCAGTAGCTGGGAGCAGGAAGACAATGCCTGCCTGTGATCTCAGGGCATGCCCCGAAGGAGGGCTGAGGTATGTGGATTAGTCAGAAGGGATGGTGGAGGATGAAAGAGGATTCTGCAGCTTTGACTGTAAAGGCAGTTTTGGAAGACGGAGCTGGAGGGATTGCAGGTGGGACATGAAAACAGGAGCTTGGAAAGATGGGATAAACAAAGCTAGTAGGGAAATTTGCCATTTTGTACCTGGATCAGAAATATGTGAGCACAATTTAAACTGATTTAGACAAGAAGGCACAACTCTGTGTTTGGAGGGAGAAGGGATCATCTTCTTCATGTGAGCATCTTTGCAATGGAGGAGTGCAGAGGCACAGCCAAATCCCCCCTGGCAGCTTGGAGGAAGCTTGGTGTTATGTGGAGAAGTATTGCTTGACACGTGGTTGACAGTAGGTTCTGCCCCCCCTGTTTGCTTAGGAGGACTGTGAACAGTGACTGCACCTGGTGTCAGAAGAAGTAGTAGTGGGAGAGCTGTGTGGATACCATGTAAATGCTCTGGAGGAGCCTGCAAAATCACCTGAATGCCTGTGATGGATGTGGCACAGAGATGGGGGCTGACAGGAGCAGCGAGGCCAGGGGCTGCATGGCAGGCAGGGCCAAGGTGCACACTTGTGGGTGCCAGCTGGGCTCAGTGCTGCTGCACAGAAGGAGAGAGCCTGGAGCAGATCCAGCAGCCAGACCCAAACTGAGTGCTTGAGTGTGCTGTCTGCCTGGGCAGTAGCCACAGGCCCCTTCTCCTTATTGGTGTGGCGCTGAGCACAAAGGAGATGAAGCAAGGGAAGGATCAGGCATGTGTTTGAGAAGGAGATGAGAGATGCCACTGAGAAACAGAACTGAGCTCGCTTCTTTTTGTGCAGGCAAATACTCAGTTGCGTGGGGGCAGAGGGGCTGGGTTGCAGGCCAGAAACACTCGCACACATCCCTGAGAGGGGAAGCTGAAATGCTGCAGGAAGCCATGATCTTGCCAGCACAGGTGATCCAGAGGTGCTGCAACTCAGTGACACAGCAAAGTCATGCTTCCCCCAGACATCTAGGCCTGTCCCAAAGCCTAGGAGGAGACAGCTAAGGAGGTTAGAGGGCTCTGGCAGGCAGCCTTTAAACCCTCACTGGGGAATAGGGATGTCAGCAGCAGCTGGAAGCAAGGACTGGTAGGTTCTGGTGTTTACCCAATGCTGAGGAAAAGCAGAAGGTGCCATGTGGAGGCCAATTGTTGCCTCCCCCAGGAGACTAGTGAGGGAGTGCAGGGGAAAGCAGCTGGGCACAATGTTATCCTGAGAAGAAAGCACTGATAAGTGGAGGCAGAGGGAGCACCAGGGCCCAGGAGATTGCTGGGAAGGACATCCTTCCTTTGAGCAGAGAAGGGGTGCCAAGAGTCCAGCAGGACCCTTGACATGCGAGCACTCTCTCCTGTGAGCGCCTTGATTAGTACCTCTGGTTGTGACTTTGTGCCCAAAAGCTTCCCAGAAGGAAGTGGCATAGCAGGTGTAGGTGTCTGGACTGCAGGGACTGGTGCTGGGCTCAAGGAGAGTGGTACCTGGCTCTTCTTCCTTCTCTGGTGGTGCTGGGTGCATTCCTATGAGTTATCATTCCCTCCATGCCAAGGCTGGTGCAAAACTTTACCCCAAGTGCTTGGCTGTCACTCTTGTGGGCTCTCATTTTCCTCTACAAGGAGTCCAGCTCCTGGGTTGGAACCAGAGGTGGGGCTCTGTCGCCAGTGGCACACGCTGAGCCAGCACATAGGGAGTTCAGCACAGGCCCTGGGCAGCACTGCAGCGCCAGCTGGCCCTGGGGGAGACCAGCGGCCTCCCTAGCCCAGAGCCGTTTGGGCTGGCCCCAGTGGGCCTGCAGCAGCTGTCTTTTTTGCACTGGAGGGATGGAGCCAGGAGAGGGGGAAGGGAGAAATCACCCCGCAAAGGGTTAATAGTAGCTCCAGCCTGCTGCTCAAAGCCCAGGCCCTGCTGCAGGAGCGGTGTTGAGCAGCCTGCTCCAGTTGGCGTCTGTCCCAGAATGCTTTGGAAAAGCACTGGCCTCTGACCCCCAGTACAAACTGAGCCCAGCACGTGGGAGGGAGAAATTACTCCCAGACCTTCAGGCTCCAGGGTTTACAAGCTGCCTGCAATAAAGCAGCCATTTTTTCCAACAGTTATTAAATCTCTCCTTTTAGCTTGCTGCAAACCTCTGCCTGTTGTTCCCCTACCCTGTCTTTAGCCCCACACTGTGCTTTTCCTGCTCAAGCCCCAAACACCTCTATAGAGTGAGGCAGGCCTTTTTGGGGAAGGCTGAAGGCTGGGGAGAGCTCCAGCCATTGGTTCATGAACAGTGCCCCTCACCCTGCACTAGTGGGTCCTATCCAATTTGGCTGCTGTACTTGTGTCTGTCTGCCTGCTCTCTGCATGAGCCAGTGCAGGCAGCAGCATTCTTCCCAGGTGCCTTGCTGCAGCAATCCCTGGGGGAATCTTGTACCTGCTTCCCCCACTTGCAGGGTGCACATCTGCACCCCTCCTCTGAGCCCCCATGGGGCCAGTGGGCCTCTGCTGATGGACCACACTTCAGTATTGTCTTATTGTCCATGCTGGAGACTGGGAACCAAAGAGCAAAGTTTTCTTCTTGGCCTTGCTGATGGCTGGGCCAGCTGTGGACAGGGCCTTGGTTTTTCTTTGCCTCAGTTCTGCTATCTTGAAATGGGAATAGGAGCAGGGTTTGCACTTACCTGTCGTCAGCTCCTTAGGTAACTTATTCTGTCTGCACTCCCTGCAGTGAGTGACAGATTAATTGCCAGGGAGGCTGGCCAGTTTCTATGGGAGATCACTGCGTGGGAGGCTCATGAGGCTTCCTTCACCAGCTAGTGTTTGTAATGACTGCTGCAGCTGGAAAGTGCCAAGAACTGCTTATTCACATAGGATTTTGTGACCATCCAGTTGTATGGAAGTGCCGAGCTGGCGTGGAGCAGTGAGCACTGTCTGTCTGGTGCTGTGCTGAACATGCCAGCATGTTGAGTTGCTGCAGAGGGTGTGGGGAGCACGTGTTTTTGTTTGTACAGTGCTTTGGGAACAGAACACTCTTACAGGTGGCTACCGTGCCATGGGCACTGTGGGATCCAGATAAATAAAATTGGACCTGGTATTTCAAAACAACCTCTTCCCTGCTCCTCCCACCTCCTGTGCACATTCCTCTGGCGAGAAACAGGCGAAGGTGAGGACGTGCCCACAGAATTCAGCTGTAGCCCATAGCCCAAGAGCAGCTGCAGCAGCAGGCAGACTAGACTCTACAGCCCTCTTCTCAGCAGATGTAGGACACATTGAATGGAGCAGGTCATCTTAGCCTTGGCCTTGCCACCCATCAGGCATGTGACACCTGTCTGGGGACCCAGAGCAAAGACCCTACCCCTTGAGGTAGCTGGAGGACACCAGCTCTGACGGTAGCCCTGGAGCCTTAGGGCTTTCACTGCGCTTCTCTTTCAGACCCAGTGATAGCCAGGAGCAAAGTGCCTTAGCAGGAGTCTCACACTGCACTGGCACTGGCTGACCTGTGCTGTGCCTTGCTCTGTGCTGCATCCCTGGGTACAGTGAGGCAGGGAAACCATTTTCCTAAACATATCCTGGGCCAGTCTAGGATTTACTCGAAACACAAGAAAAAAGCACATTCATCCGAACCCCCTTCTCTCTCTGAGGCTTGGTTTTGTTTTTAAATCTATATGGCAAGCAACCAAACTGGCTGAGTCAGTCAGCTGGCTGGCCACCAGAAGTAAAAATGTGGTTTTGTCCCCTCCCTTGTTCCACCCCCCCTCCCCCCCGGTTTTTTTTTCTCCTTCACTTAGCGACAGTTTCATGTATTTACAACAAACCTCTTTCTGCCGCCTTCTCTCTTGGGGCTGGGACAAATGGAAGCTGGTTTTTATTTTCAGAATCAGGCTAGGGAGAGAAGGTACAGGAGGGCAGCCTGGCTTTGCCTTCTTGCTTCTGCTCACAGTGATGCTGCCTGGGAGGAGAGGAAGCTCCCTGCTGCGTTCAGGCCTTTGCAGGCTGATGGCAGCATCTGCTGTCCTACAGGCAATTAGAGAGGTGAAGTGCCTTGCCCAAGGCCATGCAGGCCTGGCCTGGGAGGATGGGAGCTGAGGGTCAAGACTCCTTTGGACCCTGACACCCAGAAGCTATGCTGGACATGGGCTGGCTTTCAGGGGGCAGGAAGCTGTGTGAGGTTCCTGAGTGTTTTCCTGGCTGCTGTTGGTGTAGGGATGGTCTGGTTGAGATGTGCGCTTCCGTGGGGAAAATGGGAGCCAACAACACTCCTGTGTGAATAGCCAACATCTTCTAGAGGGCCAAGACACTCTTTGGTAGGAACCAGGGGTGTTTGGCCGCTCTGATGGCAGTCTGCATGGGCAGCTGGCCGGGTTTTGAGCACCTCATGCTGTTGGGCTGCTCACAATGTATCCTGAGAATGGAAGCACCAAGGGGTGGTTTTCTTGCTGTGGCCTGTGGTTTGGGTATCAGCATCTTTAATTTCTGGGCATCCAAATTCTGTAGCCCCATATATGGGCAGCCTTGGTACCCATTCTCTGCGTGGAGAGGAGATGGTGCAGGGGTGAAGCGGTGTGTTCTAAGTACTCGCTCTGCTCCTTCCCTCCTTCCTTGTGGCAAGCCTTAGCTCCAGCCTGAACTGTGTGACAGATTGTGACAAGTCATGGAATCTCAGTGTTTGTCCCAGCTCACATGTGGCACCCCACAGAAATAAAACTTAGCTGTAAATAAAGGAGGCTTCTCCAGCGAGAAGTTTTCAGATGCAAATTGTCCAGTTGGCTTCAGAGACAGATTTTCTTAATTTCTATGTTGATTTTGCTATTTCAAATGCATACAATGCAGCAAATTCTCCAGTCTGACTGGCTTCTGTGTACTTCAGCAAGGGAGCTGCATAAGAGTAAGCAGCTGACTGCCTGCTGTGAGCCTCCAAGTAGCTGAGGATACCCACGTTGGTCTGAGCTAGTTTGTTGCTTCGTCTCTCATATCTCACTACTTAATCACAGGACATACTTGCAAGGCAGCAAAAGTGGGGAAGGGGAGAAACTGATTTACTGTTTTTTATTTTAGCAAGGATGTAATGGGCTAAGAAATATTAAAAGGCAAAGTAAATCCTTCACAATATTTTGCTCTGTTGAAATGAAAGGAACTGAAAGATGGACAAAGGGTTAAGAACACAGTGGGGAAAGGTACCCACAAGTTGCTGGTAAGGCTGAGCATCTTTGCCACATGTCACATGGGGAATGTAAACATGAGGGGAACGACGGCTCTGTTATCCCCCAAGATGTATGTCTCTGCACATGTAGTTGTGCCCCCGCCTCTTCTCTGATGGCTGGTGGCCATCTCTGGTGGTCCACTATATGGTTAAGCTGGAGGTGGTTGTGAAAGTGCTGCACTGGGGAGATATCTGCAGTTCATACAGAAATTATGGCAGCAACTCAGAAGAGGTGAGGAAAAACGAGAAGCGGTGCTGGGACCTGATGTTGGCAGAGATTTCTGGGGCTGGAAATTAGTAGAGGGTAATGGATGCTGCGCACTTGCTGAGCGGTAAGGGGAGCTTTCAGGTCAGGAGGATACTGGGGATGTATCTCCAGCCTAGTGCCTAGTCCTCAGTCTGTCATCACTTCTCTTTCCTTTCCCATCTTTTAAGAGCTTATGCCCATAGGCTTGATGAGGTGTGGGAAGAGGAGAGCTTTTTAGCAATACCTGAGTGTCTCTCTGGAATCACTGTGCCTGACAGAGCCACCCTTTTTCCTTAAACTGATTTGTGGTCATTCACTCAGCAATTGTGCAAGGCAGAAGAGAAGGAGGAATGGTTTGGAAAAGAGTCTAGTGGCCTGCAGTTTGCTGACACTTGTGGCCAGGTACTGAAGTGGACACTATTGTTTTCCACCAAACATGGAGCACACTGGGGACCCGACCCCATACAGGCACTTTTTGTGTGCAGTGCTTTTGGTAATTGTCTCTGTTAGTGGATGTCTCCTTGATCCTGGTACTTAACCTTTTGGTTTTGCCAGAGATAAGGAAATAAGACTTGTCAGTTCAGTTTTGGTTCATTTTTCAGTCCTTGCCTGGTTGAATTGCAAACCTGTGGGGATCTCAAAATCCCAGTGCTCTTTCTGACAGATAGGGATGGGGAAAATAATCCTGAAATGGATCTGCTGTTTAAATCCTTTCCATCTCATGATCTGAAACTTCTGATAAACTGCCTGACCTTCAGCCCCTCTGTTTACACCCTAGCTGGACTCCTCAAAATGCTGATGCTGTCTTACAGCTGTTTGTGGTGTTCCTCCACCCAACAGCATGGTTTTTAAAGTTGAGGGAGTGGAGGAGGGAAGCATCCCTGAGGGACTACTTAACTTCCAGACTTGCTTGCATTTTGCTCCCCAGGCAGGTGACTGGAGTTTGGCACAGTCTGTTTCTAACCTCATCACCAGGAAAGATGCTTGTAACAAGGTCTGACCCATGGGCAAACTTCTAAACAAACACAAACTCCTGCAGCAAATCAATACCTGAATCAATGGGGATTTTTTTTCCTCTCTCAGAGTACAGCTGTGTTGACTCAGTCCGCTGAGGCTGTTTCCTAGGTCATCTCCCTGCCAAAGCCTGAAATAAAGAGCTGGAATACCTCTTCTCTATTTCTGTTGTCACCTGAGTTGAAGGAGAGCCTACATTTTAGGCCTCTTGGAAATCTTGCTTATAGTTCTTGGAGTTAGCTGGCTATCTCCAGTACATCAGAGGGGTGAAAGGCAATGGACAGCTTGGCAAGTTCTGAGTAAAATTTTGGTGGTATGTACTTTCTGCCTTCCGACCTTCCAACTTGTCAGGTGCCTTTTTGAATACACTCTAGAAGAAAGGCAAATGACACTTCAGTAGGCTTGGTCCCTCCCACTGGCCCATCCCTCAGGGGGCAGTTGTGAGGGAGCCCCCACAGTGTTCCCTGCCCGCGGGCTCTGTGTGCGCCTGTGCTGGACAAGGATGCTCAGCACCACGTGTGCTGTGTTGTGTTGTGGCAGGTGTTTGCCATCACCGTGGGGTACAGGGGCTGGTAGAACTGGAGCGCTTGGAAAAAGCCCTGTCCTGCACAGGCAGGCACTGAGTGTTTGGAGCTTTGTCTGTAGTTTTACTTGGTCTGGAGGCGAAAATCACTCTTGTGGAAGTAGTTAGAGATGAAAATGTAGCTGCTGTCTCATCCTCGGGCTGTTGTCACTCTGTTGAGGATGGACACTGCATGTCCCCTCCCTGAGGCCGTGCATGTACATCATCCTGCAATGTGGTGTCAGCAGGGCCAGCAGCCAGGGTTGAGTTTCTTTGTGGTAGTCTCCAGTGTATAATGGGAGTTTGAGAATGAGCTTTGTTTGGCACAGAGCAGGTGCTGTGTCCTAAGGATGCTCACGAGAATGGTCTGTCTGCTCCTGGACGGTATGTCCAGATGCGGGAGCTGACAGCTCATTTCCTGTTTTGCATTTGACTATGAAGATGATTGTTGTCTCCTGCATTTGCCCTTGTGGAGTGAGGCTAATGGCCTTGGGAGTCAGAAGGGTGAACCCACTCATGTCTGGGATGTTTGGAAAGAGCTATTGAGAGACTTGGAGCCCACTCTGCTCCAAAACGGTTATAACTGCAGCCTTGCCTGTGCTCTCTCTGGAGTGTTAGAGAAAATCCTGCACGCTGCAGCTGGATGTGAGCAGGGTGGTGTGTCCTGGGCCTCACACATATCAGGCTTCACTTGCTTTCGCAGTGAGGCTCTGGTGCCCAGAGGTGGGACTGCTGAATTTGCCGAGCCAGGCACTGAACAAAAGAACTGGTGTCCTCTGTTCCCTGCTGTGCTGTAGGGTAGGCTCCCTGTCTAGACTGGAGTGCCAGGGCCTGGATGCAGTGGGACTTATTGCTGAGGCCGAGCAGGACTGGGCTGCAGGAGGAGAGGTGCCTGTGTCCTGCAGCACTGCTGTCCACTGAGGAAGAAGGCATGGCAGGACTTCCATCACATCCACCAGCAGAGAGGCTTCCAACTTCTCTCACACCCACGCGCTGGGACTGACACGCACAAGTGTACAGACACAGGTTCACACCAGCATGAACACGCTCGTGCAGATTCACATGAATTTGCAGTTAAGCAGGCACACCCACGCCAGCACAGAGCCATGCTGGTGCAGGCCTGCTCGCTGTCGTAGAGGCAGACATGTTCATATTTGCATGACTCCGGGCTTGTGCTGGCACAGGCACCAGTATACATGCTCCTGTGCTCGCAGACACTGGCAACAGAGCTGAGCCATGGCACTGGTCTATTTTTGGGAGCACTCCTAAGAATTGTAAGCGTGTTTCAGATGTTAGAGTCTTAGATGGGGGAAAGCTAGAACAGATGGCTGGAGGGTTCAGAGCAGCAGCCCTGCTGAGAACAGATATTTATAGGCAGATTTAACCCTTGTGTGGTCTCTGGAGCTATGTTTAAAGGGGCAGCATCTGGAGCAAACATGGTAGAGCCGAGTGGTGACCTCTGAGGGTGTGCTGTCCTATCTGGTTTCTGTGAGCTGATTATCAGTGTAGTCTGGAAATCCCATCTATGCTCTACCTCTTTCTCAGAGGATGCAGCTTTCCCTAGACCGTGGAGCCTGGTTTCTATAAACCTCAGTGAAAATGGGCTGGTTGGGGTTATTATTTGCTGGCCAAGCTGGGGCAGTGGGTGCTGTGGCTTCCCTGTGCCTGCGTGACCAGCAAAATGAGGACAAAGATTGTTTTGTCCCTCTTGCCCTGATTTTTTTTCTTTTTTTTTTTTTTTTTTTTCCTCTTTTAGCAAAAGGTTATCCAGATTCTTCCTTTTCCTTGTTGGAAGCAGATACTCTGTTTTCTTTCAGGCACTGCCATCTTCTTAAGAGATACAGATTAAACTCTGCCCTGTCAGATCCATCAAATGTTTTTACCTGCCCTCATCTTGGACTCTTGTGCTTGAGCGTTTCGGGAAGAGCAAAACTCGTCTGGGGGTTGTGCTGCTTTGTTGAACAGAACTGGCTGCCAAGTGAGGCGCATGGCAGGTTTGCAGTGACAGCTCTATTTGCAGTCCTTTCTTCGAGAGCATCTAGCCTCCCTTTTGGGGTCTGAGGTAGTGTTGTATTTAACTTGTCTGGCATGTCTTGAAGTTGCCTTCACAGAGCTGAGTATCAGGCATGGGAGAAAGTGATCGGGGGAAAGGAAGAAAGCCATGCCCTCAGGTGGGACATATAAAGAACTGACAGAGCAGTTATCTGAGAGTTGCAGGGAAGAAGACACTGGCTCTGAAAGGATGAACTGGGGTGCAGACCTGGGGAGCTGTGTGAGTCTGCTCAAGCTGCTTTTCAGTTTTCCTCTGGCAAAATTAGGGAGCAGTGTCACTCCTGGATCTAGTGCAGGGCACTGGGACTGGAATAAAAAAGAAACAGAAGTGGTTGCCACTGGCAGAGTTGGTGCTGCCAGGTCCAAGAACGATGGTCTGTATTTGTGATCCTAAAAATTGGAAGATTGAGTCTTGCTGTGAGATGGGGGATGCCGCTGCAGCATCAAGTGAAAAGGACGTTCCTCCCTCGTAACTGATCACAGGCATTTGATCTTGTAGGGTTTGAGCTGCGGTGGTTGTGCACAGTGGCACACATGGCAGGCACCTGGGCTGCACCTTTCCTCTGTTGGGACTTCAGCTAATCCAGATATTTGGAGCTGCTCTCTGCCTGGCAGCTTGTGCCTAGCATAGAGATTCCAGGGAGGCAGTGCTAGTCTTATAGGGCTTTTTTCCACTGTCTTTGCACTGCATCGCCTGTGAACCAGCCAGAGGTATTTCCTATGTTAGAGGTGGCATGCGGCAGCCCTAAGGCAGGCTATTTGTCCAGAGTGAGGTGCTTGGACAAAGGTTTTGTACAGATGCTCAGTGTATGCCTCAGTGAGCTGGGTTTGTTGTTGTGTACCCTGATTCCATGTGCAAGGGGGCATGAAGCTCTGCTGGAAGGTCTGGGAGTGTGACGTAGAGTGCTCGTGTTGCCTTGGGGATCAGCTCTGTGCTTTGAGAGTGTGAATTCAGAGCATCCCCAAGTTTTCTGTACACTGATGTGCTGGGCATGGGAGATGCAAATCTGTAGAGAGGAGGAGTATGTTGGAGCTGCTTGCTTCCTTGCTTACTCGTTCCGCTTTCAGACTGCGGGGGCTTGGAAATCGGTCACTGTAGTCCCCCCACAGACAGTTGTGGGGGGGACTGTAATCAAAATGCGGCTTTATGGTGAGACAAACTGCTTTTGGTTGCTGCAGCACCTCCTCCCCTCCCCGCACACATCCCGCAAGCACAGCTGATCCTGCTGGATGGCAGGTGTGAAGGTGGCAGTGCTGGCAGCACTCAGCCAGCTCGCAGTCTGGTCTGCTGCATGGTGGTGTCACCTGGCAGCTCTGTGTCTGTGGCTGTCTGACTGCGATTTGTACCCAGGCGTATCGGTAGGAGCGAGGTTGCTTGGCGGGGCCACGGGGCACGCTGATGTGGTGTTCTGTGGCTGGGCTGCCCAGTGTTCTTCCAGGGCCCGCAGGAAGGGCTGGCAGCCACCCGCTCTCCTCCTACCTGAGGAGGCAGAGAGAGAACCTGGCAGGAACAACGTGCCCAGTTGAGTAACTGCCAGTCCTGGGATCTGCCCACACTTGCCCGGCCTCCCACAAAGGCCCCATTGTTCCTGAGAGGGCAAGGAAGAAGCTTCCTGCAGCTCCCTGGGCGTCGTTAACCCTCTGCCTGCTGGGAGCAGGCTGCAGGATGGGCATGCATGGGGCAGGAGGTCCCATAGGCAGGTGGAGGAGCTCCCACTGCCCTTCAGGTGAGAAGGGTAGCTGCAGCAGAGCACCAGCCTGTCTCTGCCGGCTGCCTCTAAAATTGCCTCTTGCTGCTGTTTTGAGGACAGCTAGCATGTGCCTGTGCTAAAGACATACACAGAGAGGTAGGGCCCTGTTGAGCCTTGATTTCCTCTGGCAAGGCATAGGGAGGCTCTCTGCCTTCTTCTAGGCTGCTTTCTGCCATGACCTTTCCTTGGGAGCAGCTGCCAGTGGCTGGGTTGCCTGGGCCCCGATGTGCATGCCGGACCAGGACATGTCTTTAGGAATGGGACATTTAGGGTGGTGGGGGGGTTAATTCCAGTGGCTGAGATATCGATGTGGAACCTGTTTAAAGCAATTCCAGACTGATCAAAGTGCCTTCTTCCTTCCTGTCCTGTAATGTGATCTCGGGCACTGAGCTGCTCGGGGTCTGCTGTGGCTTCTGGTTCCTGTTGTTGTGGAGACAGAGTCTTGGAGGGCACAGGCGTGCCTCGCTGCGGGTGCAGGCTCGGAGCCAAAGCACAATATCCGTGTGCTGAAGAGGACAACAAGTACCCTGTCGCTGGCCAAAGGAGCTGGGCGATCGTGTCCCACTCTGCTCGCTGGCTCTGCACTGTCCATCTTTCGATAGCAGTTGTGCTTCCCCACAGCTTTCTGCTATGTGTGTTTCCTGATCAGCTGATTCCAGGGGTTATAGGGCTGCCTCGGCACCCCTGCTCTGTCACAGACTTCCTCTCCAGAATCCATGGGACGGGGGAGAGGAAGAGGCATTTGAATAGCATGGTAAGGCTCTGTACACAGGAAACTTTCTGGATGTCAGTATTCAGAGATGTTAACCCCAATAAATCTCATGCTAACTCAGAGACTGGAGAATTGGCTTGGTAATTCAAACACCTGAGGACTTTGAAAACTAATAGATACCTTGTGAAAGTCACCAACTAGTTCTTCTGCAAACCCCCATGATAACTTGTTCATATCATTACTTAAACGGCTGTCCTGCTCCCAAAAGATCTCTTATTTCCTCCCACTCAGTAGGCTTTGCACTCTTCTCCCCTCCTTTGTACTCTGGTCTTCATTGTTGCAATAACTTTCCTTAATATGTTCTGTTTCTTAAATAAGGGCAGAACTAGAGTTAACTGTGGAGGGCCAAGGGCTGAGTTGTGAGCACTTGATGACCCCAGCTACTGTACCTAGTGCAAACAATGCCTCAGAGCTTGATGTGCTTGAGTCTGGGCACTTGACCTCTGGCCACAAGGACCACTGCAAACCCCAAAGCCTCCTGCAAACCTCAGAGCTGGAGGAATGTCAGAAGCCCTTGCCCACTTGGCCAGTCATAAGTTTATAAGATGTCTCTTCTCTGGTGAGGAAGAGCCCCAGGGCAGGCTGCCTGCAGGCCTTTCTCCATCTGTGGTTGTACATCTGCAGCCACAGAGGGCTCACTGCCTCCCTGAAGGATGCAGTTAGTGAGATGGGGCAATTCCCAGTTCTTTTTTATCCCTGTTTCCTTTTGGGTGGTTGGAGGCCTGGCCAGGGTTAGATCACTGTGTCTCTGGAGGACTTCTCTGAGTTGCGTGAGTGTTTGCATAAGGGCAGAATAGCCCCTGAGAATCAGGACTGGATCTGTGGGGAAGGCTGTGCTTTTTTGCACCTGTGGAGTGGCAGAAGCTGAGGAGTTTTCAGCTTTGTGTATGGAGGGGGTAAAGGTGAAGCACGGTGAGGAGGCAGAGCAGCTGCTGTCTTGGGGTGCGCAGTGGGTTAACCTGTCCAGATCGGTGCTAGCCCAGACTCTGATGGTAAAGCTAGATGGGGAGCAGTGGCTCCCCTCTCCTCGAGGTCTCTCCCTCCCTTTCCGGCCCAACACTGTAGTCCCAGTACTGCTTGCAGGCAGCTGCCACCACTCAGCTGCATGATCAGCTGCCTGTGCCGATCCTCTCTGCACTGGGGAAGGTGAAAGGTTTCCCAGGGTGGAATTTCCTGCGAGGTAGTTGCATAGCTGCTTCCCCTATGACCTTACACCCTGATGTGCCTTAGTCATGATGGCATGCAAATACGAGGCAAGGGGGTGGGGGCTGGAGGGAGCTGCTGGGAAAAGGAAGTGACCTCAGCCCTGGTTTAATTATAGAGCCCAGCATTTGCTGCTGCTGGGCCTGGTATTTATAATCTTGGAGGAGTGCTCAGCAGCTCACTGCGTCTCTTGTACAGTCCGGGCTGGCAGGGGGCAGTGTGGGGGCAAGGAGCTGGGGCAGCCACCTTGCTTGCCCCTCCTTCCCGCGTTCCTCGGTCAGCTCCCCCTCCCCAGCTGTGCTGGGGTACACACACGTGTGTGCCCAGTTGCACAGACATGGTGCTGCAATCCAGGCAATTTTCAGGCCTGCAGTTGTTCCAAACCTATTCCTTTTGTCCAGGTGTATCTTTTGTATGTTGTATGTAGTTCCAGGATTGGGCATAGGAAGAGTCCAGCTCTTTCCCAGCTCTCTGCTACGAACCTCCTCAAAGGCAAACAAACTTGTTGCACTGCTGGTGGTACAGCAGGCTGCATGGCACTGAGAGAGGTGGGAGGGGAGTCCTTGCCACAAGGGTTTCCTGCTGAGACCCTGCCTGCAAGGACTGTGCCGTTCTTCAGGCTGGAGAGTGATCTGAGCTTTCTCAAAGGGAGAGCTAGTGTTTCAGGGAGATTTTCTGCAAGGTGGATGTCCAGCCCTGTCTTGCAGTGTACAACAGGCATCTCCACGCAGCTTTAATCTGAAAGAGCGTAGGGATGTGGTGCATGGCTCTGCTCCC
Source organism: Zonotrichia albicollis (assembly GCF_047830755.1). Lineage (NCBI taxonomy): Eukaryota > Metazoa > Chordata > Aves > Passeriformes > Passerellidae > Zonotrichia > Zonotrichia albicollis. Next base: position 146,979 of record NC_133845.1, on the reverse strand, counting down.
CAGCACAGTGCGGAGGCCCTGGCTGAGGAGCCAAGGCAGCCTGGGCTGCGGTGCACACCCCGTGCCCCAGCCCGGGCAGGAGCGCCGCTGGCTGGCCCGGGCTCAGCCCTGGCCAGGCTCTGCATGCCCTGGCTGACGGTGACACCTAGTGGCTTCGTCCCATAGGCTCCGCCTCGGACCCAGAGCTGGGGCACTCAGAACATGTGGAGCTTTGGACAGCCGGCATGAAGCTGGACCGGTCGTAGGCAACAGACCCTGCAGTGCTCAGGAACCCTCGTGGCTCTGGCTTGGAGACAGGTGGGCAGAGAAGGCTGCCAGGGTGATGGCCCTGCCTGCTGACCATGGCTAGTCTGTCACAGAGCCCTGCAAAGAGACTTTCTTATAAAAAAAAAAAAAGGAGCAGAAAGTGTTGCGTTAAGGCTTGGAAGCTCCTCAGGAAGTTCAGGCATTGCTGGGTTCCAGTCCTGAGCACTACTGGCATTGCAGACTTCTTTTGTTATTGCCAAAGGATCCTAAAGCAGTTACTAAATCCTAGATGCAGGTGAAAGGCTGTCCTCATAGGCTCAGCTACATCAGCTATTTACCTGACATGTGTGACATTAGGCAAGACTTGTCTCCCTTGTAATTCTTGTGGAAAAGGTGTAGGTTTAAGGTCTCAGCTGTGAGCCCTGCTGCTCAAGAGAGCAGAGGCGGTGTGGGGCACAGCTCACTAGCTAGGCTTTTTAGCATTACTTGCCCAGTCCCAGTAACCCCAGTGCACAAACACAGTGGAAGTGGCATGAGGATGTCTCTTGATCCCATGTAGTAAATGTCCAGGGAGGTCTGTGTTGTGGCCTTGCATAGCAGCCTGTGGTGTTATCTGCCAGAAGGGAAACCGCTCCATTCGTGTACAGATGAGCTTGTCTTTGTGCATCCCAGCACAGCCAAAGGCTGCGTTGCGGTGTCCAGCTGTCACACAGTAGCCCATGTTCCTGGCCAGATTTCATATACTGCAGGATGAGATCCTGCCTCAGAGGAAATTGAAGCTCCCTGGGCAGCAGCAGTACCTTTGAAAGAGATTTCTGGGTTTGCTTCCTGACCTACTGGATTCTGTTACTGGACTGCAGTCTGCCAAGCTGCAGCATACAGGTGGCTGTTCTGCCCTCCGTGTGGGGCACCTGCAGCTCCCTGCAGGTCTCCTGCTGACCCATCCCTGGCAAGACACACTAGCCATGGTATCAGGCGATTCCTTGTTATTATCCCAAGGGAGCCACGTGTGACTGTCTGGCACGTGCAGGGTTTCTGTAGGGAATACACTAGTTGAACTGGGAAGCTAGAAGGATCTGCAAATTTAGAGTTAGACCTGGAAACTCCCTTAGCACAGGATAGGAAATCAGGCTCTGGCTGGTGCTGCAGTAAGGAGGAGAGGAGTGGGAGAAACTGTTGAACTAGGGGGACAAGTAAGAGCTAGAAGAGGTCTTCTAACCCTGGTTGGGCTAAAGCTGTTACAGGAGAGAAGTTGTAGGGTGCTGGTCAGAAAGCAAATGGCACTCCTGATTCACCTTGCTGTCTCTGAGCTTCAGCTTCCACCCACGTTACATGGGATATGTGTCTCCAGGTGGAGGGGAACATGAATGTGAGGTTTTGTTCTACTAAAGACCTTTGAGACTTGTGGCCAAGTAGCCTCACAGAAATTCATCTTTCTCAAGACAGCTCCAAGTGACAGGAGATCAGCAGGGCCTGCCAAAATGACTTGAAGAACTGCTAGGATTCCAAAGAGCACTAAGTTCTCTCTGCAGCTCTTGTAGAACCCTCCCATACACCTGTCAAGGGCACCACCTTTTCTGCCATTTAAAAGGACATGAGAAGGATCCAAGAAATAAATATGAGTGAAAAAGGGCTTCTCCACTTTATCAGTCTGATAATATAAGGGTGAGATAATTTTGTGACACATTCAAAACAGATGACCCTTGTCAGCAGAGTTGCCTGGTAGAACTCCCTGTCTTCAAGTGTCTGAGTCTCTCTGGCTAAAGCAAAGATTAAATGAGAATGCCTTTAGCAGCAGCAGGCTGAGTTGAAGCTGCTGTTGCTGGTGATGAGCACTCTTGAGCAGGTGTTCCCCGGCTGGGGCCAGGGGGATGCTCCTGCAGTCACTGGTTGCTGTAGGGCAGATTTTCTTGGACTGTCTTGCAGCTTGTTGGGCTCGGGTCGCTTTCAGGCTTATCTGGGTGTTCGAACCCACCTGACTCTTGGCTGGAGCTGGCTGGCTGACAGCAATGCTGTTTCACTGCTGGTTTTGGGGGGTTTGTTTCTCACTGAAACAGAATGAAACCTGTTGAATGGTTGTGTGAAAATTATTGTTTTGAAACAGTGATTTTTGCATGGGAAAGCTCAAGTTTGTGATTCTGGTCTTCTCTCAAATCATAAATGATTCAAGGGTCTCATACATCAGAAATCTCACTTCTGGAAAGTTTGTCGTAGTCTTTCCCTTCATGAAATACACTGACTTTACTGATGTAGTATGGTATTTTTTTGAGGTGTTCAACCCCTTCTGCTGTTAACCCGGGAGGACTGGTAATCTAGGATCTAGATGTTGGGTCATGTGCTGGGGATCTCATCCAGATTTGGAGTGCACAGTATGTCACAAAGGAGCAGTGGGTTTCTGGAGTCTCTCCTGCTGTTCTCTGCATAATGTCTTTCTTCAAGAAGCCCTTCAGCTTGCTTCGGACCTCTCATTTCCAAAGCCAAGGTGTTCAGCATGAGTTTGTGGTGGTGTCCATGGGATTTGGATTGGATTGGTCAAGATTGCATCATGTAGTGGGTGATTGGGTGGTTATCAGCATAGGTTATATACTTAGAGGGTGTTTGCAATAGTAATCTGGTTTTGTTACTTCCTGGACAGGCTGGCAGAGAAGGGTTCGATGACTTTGTGTGTTGCATCACCGTGTCATAACCTGTTTTGAATGTTGTGTTTTGTGAGCTGTGGAACACACAGCACAGCTCAGTGGATTCTGGTATCCACTGTGTGTGCTCAGCTGGGTAGTCTTCTGAGTTTCACAAGAGCTTTTCCCAGCCTCTGATGGGAGGGAGTTGTGGTGAAGCACCTTCCTTTTTGAATCATCGTGGCTCTGCTGTCCTGGCTTCCTCTCTTGTGCCTTCTCCCAAGAGGGATAGCACAGCAGCAATGCCAGCCAACTCCCAGATATGGAAGCTGCAAGGCTGGTGGCAGGGGTGGGCTCCTCATCTTTGCAGCTGTGTTGGGAATCCACGTTATCGTCCTGTGGAGAGAGCAGGAGCATGATTCACCAGAAAAAGTCTTCCGGGAATGCGGGGAGGGGGGGCGGTGGTTCAGGTTTCTTCAACTGTCAACTAGCAATTCCCAGACTGCAAATATGTCAGCCCAGTCTCTCCTGCCAGAGCTTACTCCTCTCCCTCTGCTGCTGTTCAGAATGTACTGGAGAAGACTTCCTGAAAGCAGTTTATGTTGTTTTGTTTCAAGATTTCTTGTCTGCTAAGGTCCCAGACCTTGATTAACGCTGTGACTTTTCAGGTGCCAACACTGTCTGCATTTGGATGTAGCCCTTTGTTCAACAGATACTTGCTGTGCCTTGAAAGCCTCCCTCCCTGCATGAGGTTGGCTGGGTTGTCCCCCTGTGTAATGATGGTGGAATCAAGGCACCCAAAACCCAGGCATCTTGCTTCGGATTGTTGGTAGCCAGGGGCAGAAACCAGGACTGGGAATTAAGTTTGCTATTGTCTTTAAAACTACTAGGCTGGATTGGATGTGTTGCTAAATTGCTGAGAAAGACAGATTTCTGTGCAGTCTTCTTTTTGTCATGTTCTTCTCAAGATGTTTTGAATTGTTTGTCTCCTGGTGTCACTGTATCTACTTTCTAGTTAATTATCTCCTGTGGCTCAGATGTATGGCATGCCTGCTCAAATCTAGTTTGAGTCTCGGTGTGGGGAAGGAGCTTACAGCAGTCGAGATGCCTGTTGTCATGCTGTGGCCAGACAGATAAGAGGCTGAGGCTGATCCTGCTATCCATCTGCAACAGAATCCAGCTGTTGCTACTCCTGAAAGCAGAGCACAATCTTCAGGCAGCTGCTTCTGGCATTTGTCCCATTAGGAATTGTGAGGCAAGTGTTATCCCTCTGAGTGGTCACTAGAAGAGGAAGGTTTTCCAAAGTTTAGCCAGGTCCCTCTGTCAGCCGAGCTTTCCATCCTGCTTCAGGCAAGGTTTTGAATGACTTGCCTGGAGCAGCAGCCTAATCCAAAATAAAGAAAGAAGGTAAGTGCCCTGCAAATGTTACGTTCTGGAGCAACCTCACAGCTGATGAGGCTCATCCACACTGCAGGCAGTGCCTGAACGTTTTATCATGCAACTGCCAGGTCCTTCGGGATCGAGGTGTGTGTGCCATGCAGTCTCACCTAAGAACCAGGGGGACAGGAGGTGTATCTCTGGACTCTGCAGGTGTCGGCTTTTCAGGGCCCCAAACTTCTTCCTCCCTCCCTGAAGTATTCACCGTGCTGGGCTTTGCTAGGGGTGTGCTGCAGTGCTGCTGAGCATTCACATTTTCAATGAAGCATTTTGGAATCTGTTACAAACACAATATCATGCCTGTGCAGATGTGCCACAGGCAGACCTGGATCTCCCAAGCTTCTGTTGAAATGGAAGCACGTCCTCAGCGGGTGCAGCCACACAATGCCATCATCAGTGGCTGTGTGACCCTCAGGACTGTGGTGCAGAGTGTTGCAGGGATTGTGAGTGCAGCAAAGCAGAGGTGGGGGAGGGCCTCTGGGCCAGCCAGCAGGAGCTGCTGCAGGGCTTGCTTTCTGGAATGCTGTCTGGCAGCAGCCTCTTCCAGTGAGGCTGAAGGCTCCTGTGGCTGGCCAGCCAGCGACTGCAGGCAGCATGTGTGCTTAATGCTGCAACTTGTGCCATATGGACCTTCTCCTCCTCCCTGCTTGCCCTCTCTGTGTCTCCTTCCCCGCTCAGCTCCCCTCCCCCCGCAAGAGGTTTGACAGAGCAATTGGGCAGGCACTGGGACAGCAGCTCTGGCATAAATCTCTCCTGGTGTGGAATGAGGGGTATAAATATCCAGAGAGTGATGTGATCTTTCCAGCTGCTATTAATAGGTCTCTGGAGAACAAGAGCGAGCAAGCAAGACTGGCTGACACTTAAAGGGCTAGCAACTCCCTTATGTGCTGTGAAAATTAATCAGCGCCGTAGCTCTTCCTCCGGGCTAGAGCAGAGCCCTCACCGAGGTGTGTGGGGCGGAGGAGAAGGGAGCAACTAACAACTCCTAGCTGGGAAGCAGTGATAGGCCAAGCTATGCATAACTAAGGAAGAATGCTTGATTGAGCCATGCCACATGTTTGCATAGCATGCCATCAGCCCCTGGCTCAGCTTGCAGGGAGGCAGGTGCTGAGGAGACCCTTTCTGCAAGCACAGGACTCCCTCAGAGTGCCTGATGGGCTGCAGCCTGTGCCTTGTGGCGATCGCAATCTTTTGCGGATTATGGGTCTGCCAAATGTGCTTCACTCTGCTTTCTTTGCAAAGGTGCAGTGATTTGCCCTGGCACAGCAAGCACTTGGCTTTTGCTAGTGGCGTCTCCAGGCTCACCTTTAGCAAGCCAGGAGCAGCATGTATAGTGCTGCTGAGCTCTTGCGGTATACTATCTAGACACCTAGGGTTTGGTCTGGAGCTGGTGCTTCCTGTGCCTGGGTGGCAGAAGAAATCTGTGCACAGCATCTGGCCTGCATGGTCCAAATGGGAAGAGCAGACCACAGCAACCCCCTTCCTTGTGTGCTGGGAAGTTTCTCAGCCTGTGCACAGGGAAGCTTCTCGGGTGCATTGTTGGGGTGTCATGCAAAGCATATAGCAGATGTGAGCAAACAGAGGCATACCTCGGCTTCCATGAACATGTGGTTTACTCTCCTTCCCTCCTGCTTCCTCAAGAAGTAAAAACTACTGTGACAGGATTAGGGTTGTGTGTTGGACCAAGGGTTTGTGGTGGCCTTCCAGAACACACAGTGTGATACAGAGCTGCATCCCAGTCATCTCTAGTGCCTGTGCAGAGTTCCAAGGGGAATATTCCAGGTGTGAGCATGAGACTCTGCCAAGGCAACTAGAATCCTGCAAGGAGGGCTGCTGCAGCATTGCTTAGCTGCATGCATGTCCCTCAGCCCAGAAACCTTTGTGTTCTGCCCTAACCTCCTCGTCTCTGCCAAACTCAGCCTCAGGCTGCAGGACTATTCAGGTAGCTAAGCTGGGTTTTGAGCAGGAAAGCATCATCCAGGTATGTGGCCCATTGCATCATTCTGCTGGGCTGGAAGCTCCTGCTAAAGTGGACACCCCCTCACCCAGAGCCTTAAAGCAGGAGCTGGAACTGTCCCTCTGGCCCCTGGGAGAAGCAGAGCTTGTCTGATGAATGTCTGCACTTCCCGGCTCTGTCCTTGCCTTAGAACCCTTCTCTGTCTCCTTCTCGGTTGCCTCAACCTTTGTCCCCTGCTCTGTCCCAGTTTTCCCTTTATAAGCTTGTGTCAAGACTGTCTGCTCAGCTGTCTAGCTGTCTTCTGTGAGTTTTGCAGCACAGAGGAAACTTATTTATCATCAAAGGGGATTGCTGAAAACAGTAGGGCACTCATTTTCTCTCTAGGGTCACAAAGGTGTCTTTGGGAACACCTGCAAAATAGCTCTGTGCATCCTTCTACTCTCCAAAGGGCCAGGATGGTATGGAGCACCCATTTCTCATCTTGGCCTTGGAAATGAGGGCTCTTATGTCTGTGACTGTTTCTTGAAGTACTGGCAAGTGTGCCATGCCTGGGTGAGAGTTTACAGCTTGTCATGATGTGAGTGAGTAACTGCAGAGCAGGATGTTTTGCTCAAAGGGTCCAGGGCTAATTCCCAGCATGAGCAGCTCTGGGTTGTGCCTTGCCATGGACTTTGTCTGGCCCTGTGACCAAGTAACAGCCCCAGCGCACTGGTCCTGTGCTGTGCCCCCAGTAGCTGCACCCGTGTGAGGGGCACCGTGTTGACTTTCTGCTCTTTTCTCTTGCAGATTTCTGATTGAAGGGCCTGTGAGCTCCCTCCACTGGCACTTTGGGAAGCTTTAGCCAAGCCAATGCACCCTGACAACAAACTGCCCAGCCATGGCAAGGCAGGCAGCAGCAGTGCCCTGGCCCAGCACCACAATGTGAGCCAAGCACCCACCTGTAACTTGGGCTCAAAGGGTGTGGGGGCAGGCAGCCATGGCAGCAAGGCCACTCAGATTTCCCCTGGCAACTCTGGACTGAAAAACAGCCAGAACACTGTCCCAAACTTCAGCTCCTTGAAGGGCAAGGTAAAGCGGGAACGAAGCATCTCGGTGGACTCTGGAGAACAGCGAGAAGCCAGCACCCCGTCACAGGACACAGAATCAAAAGGTAATGCCCTCCTAGACCTTGCCTCAGCATGTCCTCCTCTCAGTTGCTACAAACATCCTGGCAGGACTTGGGATGGGAACATCTTTGGTTTCTGTGCTGTGTCTTCTGTTCAGGCTTGTCCTGGCTGCCTGTGTGACTTTGCATCACTGCTTGTCACATCTGCAGCTTTTGGGCTAGAGTGGCTGAATTCTCATCTGCTTTGCATTTCATTCCCTAAACCATTTGTTACACCCAGAATCTGGCACTGGTTTTCACAGGCTACTGAGGCCATCTAAGCAACAGCACAGTTCACTGAAACAACACCAAATGCCCCTGCATGTGCAATGTGCAAACTTTTAACTTGAGACTGAGTTGTTTTCTATCTTCTTGTTGTTGGTAGTGAGCTGCTTAGTGGTGTTGCAGCTGCCCAACGACTCAGTCATGGTTAGCAAGGAACTGCTGCAAGCGTCACAGTCTGAACAGTTCTGTGGTTTCATCAGCAATGGATAACTCTTGTGTTACAGCATGTGGCTTCTGGAAAAGGGCTGAGTCAGTGCTTCTAAACCCTTTGCCTACCCTGTCCTCAGCAGCCTTCCCTCTAACCTCTTGCATTCCATCAAGCTCTGTGCTCAGTGGCTGTGTGGGATACTTGAGCATCTCACAGATGGTTGTAGGGGGAGAAATTCTGGTTGTGCCCTTGGTTCCAACCAAGACTCACACCCAGTCTGCAGATGCAGAGCTGCAGTTCTGGCTTGTGCCCCTACGGATTTGTTTTCACAGTCAAAGTCATGTTGCCTGACTGGCTTAGGCCAGAGCTGTGCCATGGAACAACAGGTAGAATATACCTGAATGAATTTCCTGGCACTGGGAGGGCTTTCTCCTCGTAGTGTTACAGGGGTAACCATACACTACTGATCATAAGCATTTGCAGTTTTATCCCAGAGCTGTCTTGTAACCACACTTCAACGGGGAAATTATTTAAATGGCCTGATCAGAAATGCCCAAATCTCCCGTGTTCCTAATACACTGACAGATCATGTGAATATGGTCATGATGTAAAAAAGACAATGTAAAAAAAGTAAGGCCAGACAATGTTTCATTAGTTAAAGCACAGGACTGGAAGTTATTCATCCTGTGTCTGATTGCTCTCCCCAAGTCCCTAAGTGCCTTTAGGCAAGCCACTTCCTCTCTGAGCTGCATCAGTCCCATCTGAGAGGGTGGACACGTGGAGGGAGCATACAAGTTTATAAGAGAGCATGAAGGCCCTTGCCTGATTAGTGTCGACAAAGGGCAGAGTCTGTCTCTTGTTCCTACAAAGGATGTGAATGTGCCCTCCCCTCCTTTAATTGCTGAATCACAGACCCTTTAAATTTACGGTTAATGTCCAAAGCTCTCTAGTTTGGAACTTCAGGTAGACACATCCTATGTGCATAGATTCCTTTCAGGTGGTAAGAAATACATCTCATTCTGAACCTTTGACTCTCACAGGGAAGCCTCACTAGATCTGGCTGCTAAAACAAGGAGCCCAGACTGAGCAGATGCTTCAGGTTCTTAACCAGTGTTGGGCAGATGTTAGCATAAGGCTTACTGCTCAGTGCATCCTGGTTGGGTTGGTGCTGCCAGCATGCAGCACCCAGCTGGGCAGGACCCCAACCTTTCAGCCCCTTAAGCACCTCTGCTGGCCCTGTCCCTTTGCAGGTGAGGTGGCTCCCCGCAGTAAGCGACGGTGTGTGCTGGAAAGGAAGCAGCCATACAGCGGCGATGAATGGTGCTCTGGGCCGGACAGCGAGGAGGACGACAAACCCATCAGCAGTGCGCACAGTGAGTCACTGCCTCCTTACCACTCTGAAGCTTGAATAAAGCCAGGTCCTTCGTACAGCTCATCAGGAGGGCTGATGACACTAGCTTTGCCTGTGTGTGCTCACTTAGCCGAGTGTTGTGGGGCCCATTGCAGTTAGTGATCATTGTGCTGTGAGAATGTTTGCCATGCAGTGAGGCCTTGGACCTGTTTGGTGGAGATGCTACAGACATGCTGGAGGGAAAAGTGTTGAAGTTGAATGTCCCTGCTGTACATTGCTCTGGCCACACTACCCTGGTCATAGTGGCAGCCAGAGTGCAATGTGCATTGCTCTTGTTGCAGCAGCTGCATCTCTGCCAAGCCACTCACCTTTCTCTCTGCAGCTGTGTTGTAAAGACAGCTCAGTGTAAAGAGGCTCTTGGGGTCTTGACAGTGGTTCAGGCAGAGCTGAGCTGGCCTGAGATGTGCTCTTTTTGGGACAATGAGCTGTAGGTCTCCTCTGTTTTCCAAAAGCACCAGCATTCTTTGACATTTTGTATCTACAATTCATTTTGCTTTCAAACTGTAACAGGGAGAATATCTGAGAGATGGGGCAAGGTCCTGTGGGACCTGAGGAGATGCCTATGTTCTCTGTTAGAGAACATGAACGTGTAGAAAAGCAAGAAGAGAGTGGCCTCTGTGCCTGCCAGTGCATTGTTGCCATTGTCTCTGGAACATCCACTTGCACTTCTCGGCACTGTCCACAGCCTGAGCAGCCTGCGCGGGAAGGGATAGTGCTGAAAGGTCAGCCTGCCCTCAGATCTGCCTGGCGGGAATGCGTCACGGTGGGGCTGCCCAAGGGCAGGGGCTGGCAGCGAGGCACCGCCCGTGTCCCCGCACAGAGTTCCCGGCGATGTCTCCTGTGTGAATGCTGCAGTGGCAGGGTCGGGCTGCAGAGGCTGCTGCGATGGGGAGAGGCAGCTGGAGGGGAGCAAGGAGCCAGCTGGGTTAAGGTAGAGGAAGGCAAGGCATGCCTCTGGTAATTGCAGCGCATAGTAATATTAATTATGGATCCTACTTAATAACGGCTGACGATTGCCAGCGGCCCCGGCCGGGCGGGCCGGTGCTGCCGCCTGCTGGCGGGCCCGCAGCAGCGCCCGGCAGCTCCTCTTCTCTGCTCCCGCAGGCTGTAATGTAGCAGATCCTGCGATGTCCACGGCCCCACAGCTTGGCCCAGGGTCCAACCCGCTGCCTAACCTGAGCGAGAGCAGCGCTTCCGGCGTGCCCCATGGTGCTGCCCCTGGCTTGCGGGCAGAGGCTGCAGGAGGCGGAGGCGGCGGAACAGGGAAGCAACCTTCACAGTTTGTTTACGTCTTTACAACGCAGCTTGCTAACACGTAAGCAATAAACCCCACACCTCCTCCACTGGTATTGGCTGGCCTTGCCACACCTGGCCGGCCTTGTCACACCTGCCTGCCGCATGCAGCCCTTGAGCACAAGAGAGCTGGAAAAATCTGTGTCTCTCTGCTTGCACAGAGTGGGAAACCTCTGGGGTTTGTGAGGTATGCTGGTAGTTGTTGCAGGTGGACAAACTGGAACTTAAATGCCCACTTCCTACCAGTGAGGCCTGGCTCTGCACTCTGTTTCACTCAGAGCCCATTTTGTCGCATCCAACAAAATGATTCTCCCAAAGCAGTGTGGGCTGCTGGTCTGATTTGAAAGTTTCTAAGGGGTGGGTGTGACAGGGAGTGTAATGTAACACATGGTATTCTCCATCCAATTCCTCTCTTCTGTCCTGCATTGTCTTAGCCATAGAGTCTTAGAAGTCAGTTTAGTCTGTTTAGCCTAGGCTAAAACTAGCCTAGTTTTAGAGCTCTGCTGTATCACAGGTTCAGTGTGGGAGATCCCAATGCATCTTGGTGACAACCACCTTAGGGCAGCAGGCACAAAGCAAAGCCTGTCACCGGACATGGGAAGAGGGAAATTGAACAGCAAGCGATCGTCTGTTGGAGATCCTCACTGGAGGCTGTGCAGGACATATCTGAGGACTCTGAGAACATTCCCCGTTCTTGGTTACTTCTAGGGATTTCTTTCTTCCTGTAGAACTGAAGAACGGAGGTGGCAGCTGGGGCCTTGGATGGGTAGGGTGGGGCGCAGTGCCTGTTCTCAAGTGATTTGTGCTCTCTCCCCAGAGCTGCAGAAGCTGTCCTGCAGGGCCGAGCTGACTCCATTCTGGCCTACCATCAACAGAATGTCCCGCGGGCAAAGCTAGACCAGGTATACCACCTGTGAAGCAATCGCTCCTGTTGTCACATGCTGACGACTATTACCCTTCCAGTCTGATGTGGTCATTCTCCCCCACCCCCTGGCTCAGCTGTGAAAGAAGGGGTTGCCAGAATGCCCTTTCAGTGGGGTGGGAAGCTGCTTTGCTGCAAAATCTCTTTGGCACAAGTCCTTGCTGTTGTCAGCTGTGACAAGTTTGGGATGGGGCGTGGCATGTTCCCCCACAGCCACGTGTGCAGTGTACCTGCTTGTGTGTTCCTAGATCATGTAGTAGTACCTACATTTTTTTCCTGCAAGAAATGAAGGTGAACTGCCATGAGGCTTCATTTTGGGACAGAGAGGTCTCCTGTAGGGTGCAGGGAACAATACCTTCCTAGGATCTTTCCCTGCTCTCAAGTTTCTTCCCCTTTTCTCTGCCAGGCACCACCTGCTCCTAAAGTGCTGGGCATTGCTGAGCCACTTCCAATTAACCCTCCTGCTGCCAATACTCCACAGTCCCAGCCACTGGCTCCTCAAGCAAGTCAACCGCAGCCACAGCCTCCCCCACCACAGCCTCCAGCCCCACCACCTCAGGCCATCAGTCAAACACCTTTGCCTGCACCCAGCAGCCTGCCTCAGGAAGGGACAAGTGAAGATGGCCGGAGAGATCTGACTCCCAACTCTTTGGGGAACAATAGCAGCAACAACCAGCCTGGAAGTAACCATCCAAATACGCCCACTGCATCTGCCAGCACCATGCAGCCTGGGCAAGTGGACTCCTCCGCCACACCCAGCTCCAGCCTCCTTGGAGAGGGCCCAGGGATGCCGGGGAATGGGCAAGCAGGCCTGGGCCCCAGGAACACCATGAACTCCGAAGGGCTCTCAAAGGAGCAGCTGGAGCACCGAGAGCGTTCTCTGCAGACCCTGCGAGACATTGAGCGTCTGCTGCTGCGCAGCGGGGAGGCCGAGCCCTTCCTCAAATCCAGCCAAAATGCAGGTGAGGGGGGCACTGCCCCTCAGCCACAGGCTGCCCCTGCCCAGCCCCCTGCGCCCCCTGCCAGCATCAAGAAGTATGAAGAGCCTCTGCAGTCCATGATCTCCCAGACCCAGAGCCTTGGTGGGCCCAGCCTGGAACATGAGGTGCCTCACCACCCTGGCGCTGACATGGGCCAGCAGATGAACATGATGATGCAGCGGCTGAACCAGGACAGCCTGACACCAGAGCAAGTGGCCTGGAGGAAGTTGCAGGAAGAGTACTATGAGGAAAAGCGACGGAAAGAGGAGCAGATCAGCATCCATGGCCGGTCCATGCAGGAGATCATGATCCCTCAGTCGATGGGGAGCATGATGATGCGTGGGCCTCCACCACCCTACCACAGCAAGCCTGGAGAGCAGTGGCCACCAGGGATGGGCAGCCAGCTGCGGGGACCCATAGATGTGCAGGACCCTCTGCAGCTGCGGGGAGGGCCACCCTTCCCTGGCCCACGGTTCCCTGGGAATCAAATGCAGAGAGTCTCTGGCTTTGGAGGGATGCAGAACATGCCCTTGGATGCTCTTGGGCCCATGAATGCCATGCAGAGGCCAGTCAGGCCCAGCATGGGATGGAGTGATGATATGTCTCCTATGGGAGGCCCTGGGAACTTTCCACAAGGCACCTTGCCCTACCCACCAGGGCAAGGAGACCCAGAAAGGTTTATGAATCCCCGTGCCAGAGAGGAGATTCTGCGGCATCAGCTCATGGAGAAACGCCCAGTGGCAATGCAGAGGCCTGTGGGGATATCCAACAACTCCATGAGCCAGGGCATGGAAATGGAGAGGATGATGCAGGCTCACAGGCAGATGGATCCATCCATGTTTGCTGGGCAGATAACGGGTGAGACCCTGAGCAGTGCCCCAATGGGAATGGATTTTGCAGGCACTCGGGGGATGCTGAGCCCTCCTATGAGTCAGTCAGGCCTTCGGGACATGGACACACCCATGGGCCCTGGCAACCTCAACATGAACATGAATGTCAATATGAACATGAACATGAACCTCAATGTCCAGATGACCCCACAGCAGCAGATGATGATGTCCCAGAAGATGAGGGGCCCTGAAATGATGACCCACCAGGGCATGAACCCTGAGGAGCTGGCCAGGGTTAGGGCTCAGAATGGCAATGGCAGTGCAATACTAACGGGACCCCAGAAAATGATGATTCCCTCACAGTTCCCCAACCAAGGACAGCAAGGCTTCTCGACAGGGCAAGGGTCTTATCCCAACCTGCCCCAGGAGATGGGCAGTGGCTCAGACATGTTTAGCCCTGAGCAGGGCACCATGCCTGTTGGGAGCATCAGTGGCACCACCAGACTCAGCCACATTCCTCTGCCTCCAGCCTCCAACCCCACTCCCACACCAGGGGGAAACCTGGCCAACATGCACCCAGCACCTTCCCGGGGGCTGGGCCGCCGGCCCTCTGACCTCACCATCAACATCAACCAGATGAATTCCCCCAGCATGGGTCACCTCAAGTCTCCCACCCTTAGCCAGGTGCATTCGCCACTGGTCACCTCCCCATCTGCCAGTCTCAAGTCCCCACAGACACCCTCGCAGATGATCAGCATGCCACCTTCAAACCAGTCTGGACCTCTCAAGTCCCCCCAGGTGATGAGTTCTTCCCTCAACGTCCGGTCTCCAACTGGCTCACCAAGCCGCCTGAAGTCCCCTTCTATGGCTGTTTCTTCCCCTGGTTGGGTGCCATCTCCCAAAGCCACCATGCCCAGCCCAGGAGTCAACCAGAGCAAGCAGACTCTCAACATGAACTCATCTGCTTCCATCGGAGCTCTGGAGCAGGGTATGCTGGGTGTCTTGTATGCGAGTGCATGTCTGTGCTTAGTTTTGATGAGTGTGTGGACAGGGTTTCTCTCCAGCCCACAAGCTCTCTCTGGAACAGGAAGACATGTGTTCCTGTGCCTGGCTTTGCATCTCGCAGAGCAAGTATGTTTTCCCAGGAGTCCAAACAGGGCCTTTTCAGGTAGATCTGTGACACATGCAGCAAATGCTGTGTCTGTGCTGGGCAGTCAGGGGCAGGTTTCAGTGGAAGTCTGTCACTGCTCTGGAGCAGGGTCTCTGCATGAGCCTTCTCAGAGTCCAGAGAGTGCGGCACTGTGCCAGCTCTGTGCTTTGCAGCCTCCTCTGGTCATAGTGACCAGAGGCCAGGGTTGCTCTTTGGTGGGAGCAAGCCAGCGCATGTGTACCATACTAAGTTCATCTCTCTCATTCTTGTAGGTTCTCTCCCTTCTGGGCCTCGGAGCAGCTCTTCTGCACCAGCCAGCAACACCTCCAGCACCATGAATCCAAACATGCCTTTTACTTCCTCTCCAGATCCATCCCCTTCCCAGAACCCCCTCTCACTGATGATGTCCCAGATGTCCAAGTATGCCATGCCCAGCTCCACACCACTTTACCACAATGCCATCAAAACCATCGCCACCTCTGATGATGAGCTGCTGCCAGACAGGCCTATGCTTCCACCTGGAAGTATGTCAGGTATCTACTTCTGGAGGTGGGCTTGCAAGGGGTCAGACTGTCTTGTGGCTGCCAGTGAACCTGAGGCAGCAGGTGGAGAAAGTATTAGGAACTCTGATCTCCCCATGACTGCCATGTCACATAGCATAAATTTCCCCTGGTTTGTAACAGTCTGTGCAATTCCCTGCCCTCTGCCCAGCCTGTCCATCAGCTTTTAGCTTGGATGGAAGGACGTGAGCTGGTCTGGCTTGAGGAGTCCTCCTTCCACTAGACCTGGAAGTTTTTTACCTTTACCCATGGGGATGTATTTGGCCCGAGTTTTCATGGCTCCCGGAGTTTTGTCAGGTTCAGAACTTGCAGGCAGAGGTCTCCTGCTTAGAGCCCTTGTGTTCCTGTGCAGTGGGACGGGGATGCTCTGAATGGGGCTTGGGAATCTGGTGTTTTGAGTGGAGCCCAAGTGCCTGCACAGGCAAGGCTGTGTTGTAGCACAGTTGTGATTTCAGTAGGCCAGATATGCTCCACTAACTGGTGGCACTGGTGAGGACATTTAGGCAAATGAGTGTTTTTGATCACGTGGTGACCAGCTCAAAGGGGAATTCCAACATGCTCTACCACTTGATTTAGGGGTCTAATGCCGTCTGATAAATATTTTTGTTGGTTTTGGAAATGAAAAATCAGCTTTTTGACTCTTTCACTGCTGAGCAGTCACTTAGGTTGACCGCAAGGCATGCAAATGCATTGGCTGCCTCCGCAAGCACTGATGGCTGCTCTGCTTTTCTGATGGGCACAGACTTTCCCGCCCAGACAGCACCTGTGCCGGGCCACTGACTCTTCTGCTTTTTTCCTCCTTATCACCCGAGGTTGTGTGGTCACTGGAGCTTGCTGGGTGGCAAACCCTGTGGCAGGCAGGGGTGAAGGGTCACTCCTTGCTGCCTTTCAGGTAGCTGAGAGCCCTGATGAGACCATGATGTAAGGCACACACAGAGCCAGTCAGGACTCTAAAATCAGGGGAATGTAAGAAATTACAAATCTGGCATGGGACTAGATGAAGCTGGAAGAGCCCTCTGGTGCTTGTGGGCTTGAGGAGCTGGAGTTGGAGATGGTTCTTCCTCATGTTGGTGCTTTGTAAGCCCATCTTGGGGCTGCTTTCTGAGCATCATGCTCCATGCTCAGGGCATTCTGCGCAGGACTGCTTGGCAGGCTCTCAGGATGTGGATTTTACAGCCCTGAAAGGTCTGTAGGAGGGGTTAACTCTTCTCTCTTTTTCCTGTCCTTAGGCGTGACGGGGAATCAGCCAAATCAACTGCACTTGAACTCTGTGGGGCCTGGATCCGCTCAGAGCCCCATGGGAATGAACCTACCTGGTCAGCAGCCCCTTTCCCACGAACCACCCCCCACCTCTATGATGTCCTCCCCAAACCCTCTGGGCTCCAACATTCCTATGCATCCAAGTGGGCCAGGGGCGGGCGTGCCCCCCCAGAACCCCATGATGCTGCCCCCAGGTCCCCAGGACTCATTGAACCAGCAGTGTGGCCCTGTGCCCAACAGTTCACAGATGATTCCTTCCAACCAGCTCGTGTTCCCCCGCATGCAGCAGCCCCACAATGCCATGCCATCTCCTGCCGGAGGCATGCCCATGGCCCCCAGTGCAGGAGGTGGCCCTGGGATGCAGCAGCATTACCCGCCAGGGATGCCCTTGCCACCTGAGGATCTTCCCTCCCAGCAGCCTGGCCAGATGCCCCCTCAGCAGCACATGATGGGCAAGAACATCCCTCCTCGGATTGGTGACCCCTACCCGCCCGTGCTTCCTGGGGTGGCGTCGGTGCTGAACGACCCCGAGCTCAGCGAGGTCATCCGCCCCACGCCCACGGGGATCCCGGAGTTTGACCTGTCCAGGATCATCCCATCAGAGAAGCCAAGCAGCACCTTGCAGTATTTCCCCAAGAGCGACAGCCAGGCGCCCAAATCTCAGCCTTCCAACCTCCACCTCATGAACCTGCAGAACATGATGGCTGAGCAGCCCCCCGTGCGTCCAGGTATGAATGCTCCCAGCCTCCCCGGGCAGCAGGGTGTGCAGAGGGGACTCAGCATGCCCTTGTGCCATCCTGGACAAGTGCCCATGCTGGGCAGGACAGGCATACCGCCCCAGCAAGGCATGATGGGCAATAGCATGCACCAGGGCATGATGTCTCCGCAGCAGAGCCTGATGGCCCAGCAGAATTTCATGCTGATGCAGGCCAAGCAGAGAAGCATGTCTGTGTCAGGGGAGATGTATGCCCAGACAGGACATATGATGTCACCTCAGGGCTCTCTCATGGGCCCCCCGCCTCAGCAGAACCTCATGGTCACACACCAGATGAGGCAGAGGAGTGTCTCCCTGGACAGCCAGATGAGTTATATCCCTGGGCCTGGGAACATGGCGAACTTGCCTTTTTAACCCTGACTGGCCCTCAGGGCTGAGGCGGAGATGAGGCTGCGCCTACAAACATTTTTAAACCTTTCTCTGGGGGCGGGTTGGGGGCCAATGCCAGTGGAGGACACCACGTGGGATGCTTTTCATATCGGATTTGCCTCTACACAGCAAACCAGATGTGCAGTAAACTTGATGTGAATTGAGTTTCTTTTTCCTTTCTTTTTTGGGGAAGGGGAGGGTGAAGAGGCTGGGAGTGGGGCTGTTACTTTGAACCCTGAGTGGCAACCAGGGACATCCAGACCTTGTGGCAGTTTGTAAAGTTTTCACTTATGGTTTTCCTCCGTCTAGTGTTTTTCTTGCCCTTTTTTCCTCTCTCTTTTTTTTGTCCTTCCTTTTTAAGCAACCAAAATGTGCAAGAGGGTTTTTGGAACTAGCTGTAAATAGGTCACTGGGAAAGGCAAAATTTGTGCTGGTTTTTAATTGTCCTGTATTTCTGTGTTTTAATAGAAGCCTCAAAACATGTTTTAAAAAACAGAAAGAAAAAAACATGCTAAAGGCAACAGTGTACAAGGATTGAAATCTCTCCGTGGAGGAGGCAGGAGGATCCCCAGGGTGCACAGGGTGTTGAGAGATCCCCTTGTAGAGTGACTTGTCAGACCTGTGTTATTCACAAATCTGAATGGTTTTGCATGTGTGTGGAGAAGGGGTGGTGCAGTATCATGCAGATCTCAGGTCCCATGGATACTATACTGAGTACACCAACACAACCACTGACCATTGGGCCGGAGGAGGCCGCCAAGCTATAGCCCCAGTGAAATGCTGCTGGAGCGGTGATCATCTGGCAGGGCAGAGGCCACAGTTTTAGGGGATGCAGCTGTTGCTGCTCTCTGGAGAAGCTGCTATGTTTGGAATGAGAAGGATGCTGGCCCTTCAGCTGGAGAAGCATGAAGAATCTGGGCTTCACAGATGGTAACGTGCTGGACGTGAAGGTCTTGATCAGCTCTGTCACCTCTAGTCCCTTCTCTTCCCTTCATGCTATGTTCCCTGTAGGCAAGATGTTGTGGTGGGTAGGGACAGATGGGCTTTGAGGTGAGCAAGGTGATGCATTCCAGTGCTTCCAGGAGAGGCTGGCCGGGAACCCTGATCTTCTGCAGCCTTCCTACACCAGTTTATTACCCTTCACCACTGTGTCCTGCTTCCCTGCCATTGAATGCTTTTCCAGGTTTTCCTTGTGCTTGTCAGTCCTTCATCTGTAGAGTTTTGCAGGCAGTCTTCACTCCATGATAACCTGAGCTACTGGCAGCAGCCCTGCCCTGTGGCACAGGAGAGGTCCAGCTCTTGAAGAGGACCTGTCCTTGAGTGCAATACTCTACCTCAGCATTCAGTCTCAGCAGCATGGCTGTCCTGTGCTTCGGACGGAAGAGGCCAAGTTGAGTTGCAATCTCTCATTCCTAGGCTGGCAAAAGCATGCCATTTGGACAACTCTGGCTTTTCTGGATGCACTCCACCCTCTCCATCCTGTACTCCATAAGGTCTTCCTGCATGCAGCTCTGATGGTCTTTACCACATTTTTTCACAGAGGGGAATGTGTCATGATGCACGTTTCTGCACACATCATAGTATCTCTGGACCTCTGTGAGGACTTGCAATTCCAGTATCCAGTGGTGAACCTGGGGCACACAATTGGAGGATTATCTCTGCAGAGCCAGGCTTAACACACTACCTCTCTTATAACAGAGCTCATCTTCCCCAACTTGCTGTTGCCAGGAGGAGAGGGCTTTGGAAAGGGAGATTGCCAAGTAGTGAGTGAACAGCAACGCTTTTTATCAGCTTGCAAGCTGTTTGGAAAGGCTGGTGGGTGCAGAAATGTCAGCCCAGCAGTTGTCTTGATCCAGTCTGTGAGAAGATGGAATCATAAAGTCCAGTTAAGAATACACTGAAGCTTTGGGGCATTTTGTAGTGGTGGGTGAGAAGCATGGGTTTGGATCTGAGGAAGGATCCTGCTCTAGTCTCCTGCTTTGTAGAGGTTTGTTGTATACAATGTGAGCAAGTAACATGGATTGAAGTGGTTAAACAGGAACAATCATGAGAAGTTCTCTGCTCCTGCTGAGACAGAGCAGAAGAATAATCTTCAGCTCAGGCTTTGGATTCTTGGTCCTTTCAGTGTGTGTTTCAGGCGGGAGGACATGGCTCAAACAGATGTAGCTCTTTCTAAGCTTGACTTGCCCGAAAGGCTGTAGCTTCTCTTGGCTGCTCTTCAGGCTGTTGGCTGCTGGTAGCTTCTCAGAAACATCCAAATACCAATTATAATCCCAAACTTTGCTCATCACCTACCAGCAAGTCTTGGCTAATTTGAAGCCATACCATTTTCTATATGGAAGTTTTTTTGTCTGCCTGTAGATAGCTGTTGTTTTAGCCTGGTTGAGCTCTCCATGTGTTTGTACTTTCCCTGTTGTCCCTTTTGTCCAGCCTGACACAGAAGTTGCCTGGGCCTTGCAGTCCTCACTGTGTCAGCAGCACATTGTCCCTGTATCAGCTGGAGCCTGCAGGCTTGTGGCACATGCTGTGCAGTGCTCAGAAGACTAGTGCTGAGCGCTCACAGGGACATGGCAGTGTGATGCTATTTCTGCCTGGCAACAGGAGGAAGACCTGTCCTTCAGTGACCAATAAGCCTTTTGACTCAGCTGCCCTGGATATAGAAGGAATCCTGATGCTAGGTCAGAGCTGAGGACTCTGGAGCAGCAGTTGGTGCTCTTCTGCAAAATCTCACTGCCCTGGAGCCAGCCCTACCCCTACCACTGTGATGGCTGAACAATGGGGAGAAGAAATGCTGCCTAACATCCCTGTGCCCTGGGCGCTGCTCCCAGCCATGTCTGTAAACAGCAGTGTGGCAGGAGTTCCTCTGGAGGCTCAGTGACAGCCAGTCCTTGTTAGACTCGGGCAAGGTTTGCCATCAGCTGGTTGCCCACTGCTGTGACCTGTGTCTAGTCTTGTGTCTTGTAGTTTATTGCTCGGCTCCTCACCTTGAGTTCTGTGTACTGACTCCACCTAATCACAGTAGAAGGTTTGCCCATCTTTTAGCCATGACTTTGCCATGTTTTTCCAGCTCCAAAAAAGCAAATGCTAGGAAACTGCATCTTTCAGTATGTTGGATAATCACACATCTGGAATTAGCTTTCACATTGAGGTAAAGTTGACTGACCTGTTCTCTGTCATCCCATGGAGAAACTTCCCCAGTCATTTTGTACCATTATATAAATATATATATAAATATAAATATATAAATACAATATGTGAAGACATCTTATTGGTTTTTATTTGAAACAATTTTTAGGCTTGTTTTTGGGTATCTGTGCTGCCTGTAATGTATTGACCTGTTTTATAGGTGCCTTTTTATTAAAAAGACAAATTTCAAGACCTGACCCTGTGCCTGTATTTTTCCACATGATTTTCCACTGGACTGCAGCAGAGAGAGAGAGTGTGCAAGGTGCTGGAAGGTTTGTGTGGGCATCAGGGGAGCCCCTTCTCTGCAGCACTCCCAGGCACGTGTTCATTCATGCGTTCCCTTACTCATGCATGCTTCACTGCCTGCCACGGCCCTGTGATCACTGTGTGTGCGTAGCAGGATGCTCTGCTGGAACCCCAGCTCTGTCTCCTGGGAGACTTGGTTGCCCTGCAGGAAACCCAGAGCAGTGTGCTGTTGTGAGGGTCTTCGTGTTCCCATCTTTGGGGTTGCCTTCATCAGAGACCAGGGTTTCCTCTGGTTTGTCTGTTGGAGCCTTGTTTGCAGAGCACAGTCCGGGACTGGAGGTGCAGCGGCTGTGCTGTGGATGGTGGTGACATCGCCTTCCCACGCATCATCTCCCTGCTTTCTGCAGAAGCCACCTTGGAGCTCCCCTTGGCTCAATCCTCCTTCCTGGTAGCCTGGGTGGGCAGGGTGCATCTGCCTCACTTGGCAGCCATGGCATAGGGGCTGAGCAGAGCTCCAGTGGGGAGGATGAAGGTCTGCCCGAGGGCTGCAGTGGTGGCTTTGGCAGTGTGAGTACTTAGCAGGGAAGCCCACTCTGGGGCAAGGTGTCGTGACAGCCATGCAACATTTGAGGAGACAGTAAGGATTTTGCTGAGTGGAAAGCAGAGCTTCCTATGCAGTGAAGGAAAGTTCCTCTTGCTTTCTTCTTACCCACATTCAGCAGGCTGGCTGCAGGCAGCTATGGGAGGAACAATGGCAACTCTTTGGGGAAGGTCTGCCAGCTCTGAGCCAAGCCATTCCCAGGCTGTGTGGGCCAAATATAGGTGTAAGGGCAGTTTTCCAGTCAGGTTAGCAGCTGCTGTAAAACTGAGGCAGAAGGTGCTGCGGTTAGTGGAAGAGGCTCTGTACAGCAGAGAGGTAATGCAGGTCTGGACTGACTCTGAACACAGCAGAGCCTTCTGCAGCACTGGTGAAGGGGAATCTGAGCAAGGTGCTCCTCTAAGCTCTTTGAGCAGAGCTTGTCAGAAAGGTGCCATCTGCCCACTTAGTCCTTTCTGATGCGTCTCCCTTGAATAGAGTGACACAGTTACAGACAAATGCTTACAAGCACTACACATGAGAAGACTGGTGTTTTATTCACCTGTTTATTACAGCTTACCTCAAAACTTTCTAAAGGTTTGTACATACAAGTGCAAAAAGCTATAGTAACAACAGATGTGTAGTCTGTTCACTCTCATTTGAGTGCAGATTTTCTTTTTACTTTGTGACCACTGTAAATATTTTTATTATTATTGAATACTTTATTATTTTTTTCAATAACATTTTCATATAGAAACACAGTTGTCACCATAACCTACTGGGGAGGTGTTTACAATGCTCCTGCAATGGGTTTTCTCACTGGTACAAGCATGGAGAACACAGTTGCAGGCTTAAGAGACTTGCCCTTCTCTGCTGCATGTATGTGCCTGAACAACCACAGCTGCCATTACTTGAAAGTTTCATCTTTGAAGATGCGGTGCTGCAGGAAATGGAGGACTGCCTTATACTAGATGAGTTTTCTCCTCAAGACACAATGTGAGATCAAGCTATTGAGATCTCTGCCTGAGTCAGGCTGAGGTAATGTGGTCCCTTCCATACTGGCTGGTCTTTTTAGCAGGGCCCTTGAGTACTGTGAAGTTCACCTGGGACTGAGCCGTCTGCTAGTGGGATGAATTTCAGAAGTGAGATTAGCATAAAATTCCTGTTGTCACAGGAGAACTAACATTGTTTCGACATTGCTTAAAATGTGAGGTGAAGGGTAGAGGAGATTTTAAAGTGTGCATGTGAGGAGGGTGGCATTGATATGTATGGCTCTCCTACAGTTCAGGGCACAGTACTCTTTAGGAACAGAAACGTCATGGAGCAGTATTGTGGGCCTGCTGCCATGTTAAACTGTGACAAGACCTCCTAGGCAGCAGCAAGCTGTTTTGAGTCCACTGGGGCTTCCCCACACACCAGCTTGTGGTGCAAGAATTAATGATGGGGAAAGCTGCTGCTCTTACTTTGAAGCAAATTGTCATCAAGCTGCCCTGATCTGAGCAGTTTCTGCATACTTGCAGTTCAGGGCAAGATGACCACCCAGGTCTGTCCTCTGTACATCTGGATGCAGTTAATCTCTGAAAGCCCTGTAGGTGCAGGTGGAGGAAAACTAACAGAAAGCATAGTGCAAAGCAAAATGTCACATTTCCTCTAGCCTTGCTAAAAACAAAGGAGACTTTCCCTTACTCTGGGGCAGTGGGTCTCCTTGTGCTCAGAACCCATAAATAGCCATACAACTAGCTGCCAAAAAAAAAAAAAAAGTTATACTATCAGCTTTACAAGGCTGTGTGGTTTCTCTCCCCTGTGTGCGCTCACAAGACAGAAGCCATCTCCTCAGACAGTGTTCCTCCTTAAAGGAAAACTTTTGCATAGTCAGGCATTTAGTTCAGCAGCCGCTCACAGAAGATCATAACAGCAGTAAAACAGATCAAATGAGTGGGGAAGGATGCAACTGGTGTCAGGAAAGGAGTCTGTGACAGTCAAATCTTTCAGTCTGTGGGAGGACCTCCTGGCATGAGCTGTGTTGGGAAGATGAGGGTGTTGTGGCAGGCTGGGGGGATGTTATGCAGCAGGAGGACAATGTTGCAGTCAAAGAGTGTCCAGCACTGTACACCCATGCTATTGGATTGAGCTTTGCAGCCCCCATCAGTCCTACCTGCATCTCTCCAGTTGCGATGGCCACTGAGTCCCACGGCTTCCCTTGAGCACATGTGTACCAACCTTAGCTAGTGAAATGGAGACCTGTTTACTGACATGACTCATTTACTTGGCTGCACATTTTTCCTTAACCCTGGCACCCCAGTCCTGTGCCTGGCTTTGTGCACAAGATGCCTGCAGTCCGTTTTTCAAGGGAGAGGTGGGAATGTCAGCTTCAACCCACTTGAGCGACCATCTTCATCCAGCTCCACAAGAGTGACCATCAGACATCCAGCATTCACCAACAGTTGCCAGATGGGTCTCTACAAGTTTGAGAATCAGGAACAGCCAAGCAAGGTGTCTGATGAGATTTGGGTGTTTGGTGGCTATTGGACCTGTTTCCTGAGGAGTGAAGAAAGTTGTGGGGATGCTTGTGAAACTTGTAATTGAGACCACAGCAAGTGTGCCACTGGGAAGGAAAGACCCAGGCCAGTTCTTCCCCGCAGGCAGCCCTTCCCAGCTAGAAAGTGGAGATGGAGGTGATGTTGTCAGACTCTATCCCACTACCCTTCCTTGCCACCTCCAGGATCTCTTGCAGGGTCTCCTGGCTTATACAGCCAAGCTCCTGCAGGATCCGGAAGAAGTCATTACGGAACTTGACCCCAATAAAAGCGTAGAGGATGGGGTTGAGGCAGCAGTGTGTGAAGCCAATGGCCTCTGTCACCATGATGGCTGTGTCCAGTTGGTCTTCCAGGAGGCAGTTCTTGGTGAAGGCTTCTAGCTTGGTAAGCGTGTTCAGGAAGATAACAATGTGGTATGGGCTCCAGCACAGGAGGAAGATGCCTGTGACCAGTATGGCCACACGGACAGCTTTTTGCCTCTGCAGGCGCTGGGACTGACACAGTGCCCGGATGATGGCCATGTAGCAGTAACACATGACCAGCAGAGGCACAAAGAAGCCCACGGTGTGGTAGAGGAAGCGAGTTGCCAGCCATGCATTGTTTCCATCAATCCCAACTTCTGGAAAATAGCAAATGCTGCGGTTGCTGTCATCTGTCCAGACTTCCATGAAGATGAGATCAGGTAAAGTCAGAAGCAATGAGCAGAGCCAGACAGCTGTGCAGGTGAGGTGGATGGAGCGAGCTCTGCGTTTGCGGTAGGTGTGGATCGCATAGACGATGGCCAGGTAACGGTCCACTGCGATGCACCCCAGCAGCATGCTACTGCAGTAGAAATTGATCTTGTGGACAGCACTGAGTATCTTACAGAGGAACCTCCCAAATACCCACCCAGCCAGGCTCTCCACCACACTGAATGGGAAGGTGAGCAACAGTGCTAGGTTGGCGAGGGTGAGGTGGAAAAGGAAGTTTTCTGTGGTGGTACGAGACCGCTTGAACCTCTCTAAAATGACCAGGACCAGAGCATTGCCCAGAGTCCCCAACACAAACATCAGCAGATAGATGAGGGGCATGAAGACCTTTCTGAAGGGGTCTCCCTGGTTGCCAACCACAGATGAGGCTGGGTTGAAGCAGAAGTAGCCCTCCAAAGAAGGGGTGGTGTTCTCAGCTTCATAGTAACCACTCAGCTCCACCTGGCTCTGGGGAACAGAGAGAGTCTTGTTAATAGAGGGGAGTTTCTCAACACAAGAACCCAGTCCCCCAGCTGCACCTGACAGACCTAGAGCACAGCACCTCCATGTCCTGCAGCCCACCTGCATCAGGAGGAGATGCTGTCTGTAGTGTGATGAGGCCCCTCTTGTGTTGGAGGTGCCTCTGCTGCCAAGAGTTGCAGCAGCAGGTGGAGAGGCTTTTCTCCATCTGTGACAGTGAGGGCTGCTCAGTCTATAATCTTTAACTGGAGTATTTGGGGATGTTTTGGTGTCCAATCAGATGATCAGTTTCATCTTCTTGTTCTTGCCAAGTTAGCTGCTGGCGAATTTTGCTTTCTCACATAGAATGGAACCCTCCTCTACCAGCTTTCCTGATTTTTCCCACCCACTTCTTATATGGATCACTCCTGTCCTGCCTGCCTGCTGTCAGGTATGAAGGTGGTAGGATTCACCACACAGCAACATCTGCACCTCAAATTCTGTGCAGTGAACCTGTCCCCTTCTTCTCATCCTCAGAGGCCTGAGAGCTGCCTATGAAAGAGCAAGGTGAGGTGGGGTCAGCAGCAGCTGGCCTTTGAGATCACTTCCCACACACTTGGAGGAAGGTGTGGGGCAAGTGTTCAACACAATGGGAGGAAAGCCTCTGAGGTGCTGTGGTGCCATAGCTACAGGAATAGGTGATGGAGAGAGAGATCTGTTGATAAAGCTTTCAGTTCTGAATTAATTGCAGTCAGAGCAGGAAAGGGAAGGGAAAACACCACTCAGACCCCAGACTGATATCCAGTAAGGGAAGTGCAATAGAGCTGCTGCAGATGTGACTTGCCCTTGGTTTGCTGTATCTTCTTGACCAGCCTGCATTCAAGCTGAAGCTGAGGGCAAGTCTTGAGCTGTTGTTGGGCTCCCTGGATGGTGGTCATGCTTCAGCTGGCCTTGCACAACAGAGAGCAGTGGAGGAGGCTTGTGGCAATATGAATATTAGTGACAACTGGGAAGAGCTCAGCAGCAGTCACCCTGAGGTCCCCCACCCACACCCTCTCTGGAGACCTATGCTGAGACTTCAGTGTTGATCACAGCGGAAGTCTCTGCTAATGCTTTCATACCTTTCACTGCCAGCTGCAGCAGTTTGCACCTGCTGCTCCTTCCCTCATCAGCTAAAGTTCCTGTCTAAAAATACCAGCCCTGCTTTACACAGTTTTAGACCTGATTTTGGGGGTTTTTGCTCACCCAAGGGGCTACAAAGCTACAAAGCTGTGACCAGCCTGGAGTTGTACCTAGCTAAGGAAGGGTGATTTATGTTTCTTCTCTCTCAGGCAGCTTTCCCTGGGTAATGCACTGGGTGAATCTGCACATGACTGTGGGGGCTTATCTAAACTCCTCTGCTACTGAAACTACCTGCATGTTTCCAGAAGAAGCCTGAGCATGCTGATGGGGCTTAAGTCTATGGGGAATTACCAAACTTGTAGAGCAGACAGCAGGCACAGGCAGTCTCCAAGCAGTAGGAGGGTCCACTCCCCAGGAGCACTCCAGTTTCCCAAGGGAATGAGTCCTTGGGAAAAGTGTGGAATAAGCGTGCCCAGCTCTTGCTAATCTAACTGTGGGGCTGCAAGCCTTTGGTGAGAAGCATTTTGTATTACTAAAGAACTTTTTATTTTTCTGATTTAGGGTATGATTTTGGGCCTTAAGAAATCCCTCCCAGTTATTTTCCTACCCAGCTTGAAAGTATTTCCTGCCTATTCTGGACCTGGACCTCTCAAGAGGAGTTAACAACACACACAGAAATCTGTGATGTGTTGGCCAAGGCCAGATCCTTGAACCTCTCTGATTAAAAGCAAAACAACCTAAAAACCTTTGCATTTTGGTGTAGTGACCAAACCAGGCTGCTCAGGCAGTGCTGGTGACTGTGCTGAAAACCCCAAACAGATGGTATGTTGGAATGGGAAATTTCACTGGGGAGAGGTTGGACTTTGAAGGGAAGAAGCTTTGAAGGGAGAAATGAAATTATGGAAAATAGCAGGGTTTGCTGGCTGGAGTGTCAGTCCTCCCTTGGAGCCGTGCCAGCACCATTGATGGCAGTGGATGGGTAGCTTGGCTGGCGTTCCGTGGCTTTGGCTGCTGACAAGTTTCCAGCATCACCTGGTGTTTGGAGCCGGAAGTGCAGAGGCTGAGTGCCACTATCAGACACCATCTGATTGCTGATGGAGAGCAGGTAAAGAGGGCTCTTACTGTAAACCACTCGTTGTGGGTAGGGGAAGCTTATGTGGAGCTGTGTTTGAATCGTTCTTGCCTGCACCTCTAAGCAGAGCAACACAGAGGGGTAGGAGTGGACAGAGATGAGTTGAAGACAAATAAAAGAGGATGAAAAATCAGAGTCTGGGCTGAGACAGGAAGGGCAGGGACCAGAGCTGCAGGAGATGTACTGAATATGTCAAGCTGAGGGTTCTGGGAACTCTGCTGCAATTCTAGGACTGGAAGTGGGTGGCTGCCTGATCAGGGATGGGATAAGTCAACAGTGAGCATGCAGAGGGACCTTTGAACAGGTCTTCTGCATGAAGGGTAGGGCTTGCTCTTCCCTGTGTGTAGGAAAAAAGGAGGAACAGAACATTTGGTAACAACTGAATCCAACATTTCTCTTTTTTGGAATAACTAATCCTGAGGTCTGCTGCAGGGAGCCACTGTAGTAAAAAAATAAATTCTGAGATGCAATATTTGAAAATCAGGGTAATGATAATGCAGCTGTGTCCTTGCCATTGGATAGCACAGCATACTCTGTAAGGTGCAGCTGCTCTTTTTCACTTGTAAAGGCTGGGAAGAGAACTATGAAGTAGAATACCTAGTGTCATCACTCCCTGTTAGAAATAGTACTTGCAATTTATCTTTCAGTCTTTAAAAGTCCTCTCCTGTAAATATACTGCATGTTCCCCTTTCAGCAGAGTGTATGTGGAGTCTGTGGAGTATGTGGAGCCATATGTATGGAAGCTGGTACATGGAGCAAGCAAGCAGGGTGGTCATACCAAGGGTTTTCACACACGGAGAGAGAAGACTGGGTTTGCTTGGGTATTCCAGTTGTCAAAAGAGACCAAATAAGGTGTACAGGGCTTTGCACACTGTGTACAGTCATTTGTACCACTGAAGCCTGGTGCAAAAGGTGCCTGGCTCAGAATAAGTGTTTTATGCCCACACTGGGCTAATGGCTGTGCAGACAGCAGAGCAGCAGGCAGCAGAAGCTGGGAGAGGCTGGCAGCACAGGATAGGACTGCTGGAGCCTCACTCTCCAGGTAAGTCACCTGGCCCTTTGCAGAGCCTCTGGTCTGTGTCCTCATGCAAGGACAGTACTTGGGCTTAGTGCTTGCCAGTACAGGTCCTGGTAGCTTTCCCCAGCAGAATACCCACCATCCCTGGATCCCAGTGGCTGTAGCCACACTACGCCAGCTCTCTGCAAGCAACAGCTTGTGGTCAAGTCTGAACTTAAGAGATGGAAGGACTGATTACGCTGGCATAAGAAACGGCTCAAGCTCTGCCTCTGCCAACAGGAGGGTTAGAAGATGGATGGCCAGAAACCTGGCCTTTCAGCCCGCCCCAGCTCTGCCATCCCTGTTATCAAGCAAAGCCAGGCTCAACTCACCAAGTCATAGGTCTCTGAGGAGTAGCTGACAGGCCCCATGGTTTGAGGGTCACGATCCCTCTCTCCTCCGGATATTGCAACAAAGTTCTTTTCTGGGGTGGAGTTAATCATTTAAGTGAGCGGAGAGGGGCACAGAATGTAACAATAGAGTATTTGCAAGGCAAATGAGCTCCAGGCATAGAGTGACCTGATTGATGTAAAGATTAACATCTAGCTTTATCATCTTTTTACTAGTGCTGTAAGTTGACTTTTAAAGTATAGTTTTAAGACTCCATATTCCTTTGGTCTATACCGCAGAAGATCCAGAACATCTTTAGGTCTTCCCTGAAAACCTTCTTGCCCACAGCTGTCCTTGTTACACCTGGTCTGAAAGGCTTTGAAAAGGTCTGTGCTAAGGACCACCCTTACCAGAAACCTCCTGGATCCAGGCACTGCTCTGGAGCTGTGCAGGACTTTGAAGCATGGGTATGGTCTGTATGATCATCACCCTCTGCCTTGGGGTCCTCCTGGCTGCTTTAACCCCATTGACTTGTAGTTGTCTTCTGCTCCTTCTGCTGCTTCACTTGTTGTCTGGGCTTGGGGAAGTGTGAGGTGGCTTGCACAGGAAAGCAAGGCCTTGGCAGCCACACCGCAAGTCTAGAGCAGGGCTAGCAGGGGCTGGGCAGCTTGACTTCACAAGGGTAACAAAGGATAATCAGGATGGAAAATCAAGATTTTCTCTGCTCAGGGAAACGGGCATTTTGTTCAGTGATGTCACAGCAACAGACTCATAGAGAGAATGCCCCGGTCTGAGTCAGCATTGCAGCTGGCATTTTGGCAGAAAGCTTTTTCTGCGCGAGCAGCTGAGGTGGTTTGACAAGCAGAGTTCTTATCCTCCTCTTGTCTAGATACAGCTGCATTAAGGCCTCTCTACCAGCAAGGACTCTGGTGGGACTTTGGACTGGTGAAGGAGGAGGTGGTGTTAATTCTTCTGAGCACTGCTGGATTACAATCACTCGTGTTTCTTAGATCCCGACTTGTTGGGCACCTGCTGCCCCGAGGACATCGCTGTCCTCCCCTGCCGTGAGGACTTCTGTGTGCACCTGCACGTGCTCATCAGCTTCTGGGCAGTTTTACCTGAGAGGATGGAGAGCAGCAAAACCGGAGGGAGGACGTAGGGAGCTCTCACTGTGCCTCACTGACAGGGAGAACACAGATTGAGTAAGCCCTTTGCTGCAAGAGCTGAGGGGTAAGGCGAGTGGGAGATCACTGGGCCCGGGAGACAGAGAGGTCAGGAAGGATGTTCTCAACCGGCTACAACTGGAGGGCGGAGCTTGTGCTTTTGCTGCTGAGGGTGGAAAAACAACCACCTACAGACAGATGTAGATGTGAGGAACTAGATAAAACCGGGAATGTTCTTGTCCTTTTGCATCATTTTGAAGTCTAAAAAGACATCTTTAAAGATAAAAGCATGAGCACGGCCAGAACAGAGAACCCTGTATTTTGGAAAAAACATTTGAAGAAAAAATTGTCTGCAAAGCAGTAACTACTAAGATTACACTCCCATTGTGTCTCGCTTTGTCAAAATCCACGTCTAAGTAACACCGGTCTAAAAACAAATGCCAATCCCCAGCCTGCCACGATCGGCGGTTACGACTCCTACAGCTGTGGCTCCGTCCCTCATTCTTACGTTTGTGTTGTTTTAATGGGCACATAGCGAAGCCCCGTTACGTTTCCAGGTTCAAAGGGGAGGGGCAGGTCTGAGGGAGCAGCGCGAGCGGCCAGCGCGGTCAAGCGGGCACCGCACGCTGGGCGGGACGTGACGCGACACGACGCGTGGCGCACGCCGAACGTACGTACGTACGTGCGTGCGTACGTGTGCGTGTGGGGCGGGCTGGTGCCGCCCGCCGGGAGGGGGAGGGCGCACAGGAGGAAGGAGGAAGCCGCCATCTTGGAGCGTCGAGTCGCCATAACAAGGCACCGGGGGAGCGAGAGGATTTTGTACCTGGGCGAGGGGGAGCGCGGCTGGTGGCGGTGAGGACGGGCCAGGGCGGGCATGGCTCCGTGGGAGCAGGGCGAGGGGGCCGCTGCTGGCGGGCCGCGCCTCGCGGCCTGCGGCGAGAGCGCGGGCCTGAGCGGGGCCTGGCGGCGCCGCGGGCGGGGCGGGGACGGCCGGATCGGGCCTGGGCGCACCGGGACCGGCGGGACCGAGGGACCGCGGGGGCGGGGCGGGCCCCGAGCAGCTCTTGCTCCCCGCCGGCTCAGGCGGCAAACTGCGGCCGCGCCATTGTTCGCGGGCGGGAGGTGTTGGTGTGGCGCAGCTGCGATCGGCGGGCGGCGCCGGGCCCACCGCTCTGCCCCGGGGCTCCGCACTGCGGCCCGGGCTCACCGGGCACACTGAGCACCTCAAGGGCTCCCTTTGTGCCGGGCCCAGCCGATGGAAAGGAAAAGGTCCGGAGCTGATGCCCCGGCCGCCCGCCCGCGCCTGGAGAGCAGAGATATGCGATGGAGGCCTTTTTTTTTTCAGTCCGCTGGTTTGCGAAATGGTGGCGTCTCTTTTATCGGAACAGGGAGATTTTTTTCGGTTCCTTGAGACTTGCGGGTTTTTTTTAAACTTGTGTTCTTCTAAAGGATAATTGCGAGCGTGTGGGCGTAAGGGACAGAGGTTTCATTTCCTGCGCTGTTGGAGAACTTCTCGGCGTTAGCAGTCGGGTCTCATTGGCGTCTCTGGCTACCTTCGTAACTCCTCTGGTTTTTACGAAGTTAATGGGCAAGAGAAATACCTTTTCGAAGATGCCTTGAAAGTTAACTAGCAGAAAATCCTAGTATCGCAAACTTTAAAATTTTGCTGGAAGCCAGCACTGACACACCTTAAAACAGCTGAGAAGTCGGAATTCCTTTTCCACTCTCTTGAAATGCTCTCTTCAATGTGCCTTTTTATTCACTGGGACAACATGCGTTTTGTTGTGAATGCCGGGGTTAGGAAGCAGTAGTCTTCTGGTCTTCCCTTTGTGTTTTCCCAAGATGCGGATGCTCAAGGCGAGCCAATAGATTTTGTTTCAACAGATTTTGGACTGGGGACATTTTGTCTCCCTGGTACCATTGTAAGGAGTCTTTGATCCATGCTTGCTTTATGTAAGGGCCAGACTTTGCATTGTCTTTCCACAGTTTTGCAACCTTTTTGTTACATACAGAGTCAATATTAAGACATGTGTATGAAATGTTATCTTCCAAGAACCACATAAGTTGTTGCTGACTACAGGAAGGTAAGATCACAAGCAGGAAGCTGCCTGACCAACAGTGTTACTGCCTCAGTTCAAGCTCAGTCACTCCGACTCAAAGAGGCAGCTGCTCTCAATTCAGCATAATGGTGTTTCATCCCTCTTCTGAATAGCCTTAAATCAATACCCGGTTGAAAACTGGGGGTAAGCTGGTTGAGCTAGCATTTTGGGTTGGAGGAGTGTAAGCTGTTGTTTTGGGTTTACATAATCTATATTTCCCATTCAAACCGAACAGGGCAATCAATGTAATGTAAGCTTTTTGTCAGTTCTAACTGGAATGTCCGCTTGCTGTGGTAGTCTTGCTTCTTGTCACAAACTTATGCATAATATTTTTCATGTTTTTGGGCTGGTTGGCTGCATCCTGGAAGTGGGGGAATTGAAGAGCCATCAAAGCAATTGATACACTTAATGGTTACTTTATGTGAGGGGATAGGTAGTGGAAGGTCGCTGAAAGTACAGCTATTAGGGAAGTTTCTTTGGTGTCTAAAGATGTTAGGCAACACTTTCTAGAAAGGCAAAAAAAAGTTTGATGCATGTCTTTATAATTATCACTGAGGAAACAAAAAAGCAAGTGCTCTTGTTGCACACTGCCTGGGAAGAAATTTTTCTAAAATACAAGAGTACACTGATGTGATTTGCATAGACAAAAATCCACATACTAATTGTTATTGTCTGCTTCTCTTTCAGATTGAAGCAAGTGAATTGTGATATAACTGAACTTCAATAGAGGGCTTTTTTTAAAAAAAAGTTGTTCCACAGTGCATCAGAGCAAGTTACTGCTTTACTTTTGAGTGACTTACAGGTGCTTGCCTGCATTGCAATAAAGGACTCATATATTGAGCAAGACTTATTTATCTCTTCATTTTGGAGAGTCTAATAAACTGTTATTACAGTTTCTGTACTGACTTTCAAAGTTTTGAAGTCTAAAAAGACATCTTTAAAGATAAAAGCATGAGCACGGCCAGAACAGAGAACCCTGTTATAATGGGTCTATCCAGTCAGAATGGGCAGTTGAGAGGCCCTGTAAAACCCAGCGGGGGCCCAGGAGGTGGAGGCACACAAACTCAGCAACAGATGAACCAGCTGAAAAATGCCAACACAATCAATAATGGCACTCAACAGCAAGCACAGAGTATGACCACTGCTATTAAGTAAGTATTTGTATTGGCTGCCGTAAAAGGAATGTTTAAAAGTTATGTATGGGAAAGCATTCTTGGATTCCCCCTTGGAAAATGCTGTCTTCTGTTATTTTGTCACATGGGTTGTTAGAAGTGTCCTGTCATGTACATTACGAAGAGGCTGTATTTCCATGTGTAAGCTTCTCTCCAACAGTTACTATTGTGAAAATCCAATTTGATGCTGTGCTTTTCTGAGTGTGAGCCACTGTCAGAGGTAGCCTAGCTTTAGAAGCCTGTGTTTTTTGCTTGTTGGAAGTGGTGCAAGAGGGAAGTATAGGAGTGAAAAGGAACGGAACTGACATTTAAGACTGAGAAGGAAATGCCACCTGGTCTCAGTCTAATTGTTTACGCCTTTCAGTTTGTTGCAGTTCTTTCCCGTGGTGAGAAATGCTTTAAAGTCATTTATCTTTTGTCACTGATCTTAAATAGTAGTACCTGATCTTCTCATTGTAATGCTCTGGCTTTAATTTATCAAAGGCTGAGCTGAGAGGATACAGTCCCACTGTGATATCCTGCTCCCCATCCCAGCTAGTTTTGGAAGTGTGCTGGTTGGAATTTCTAAAAGGTGTGAAA
This sequence comes from Zonotrichia albicollis, assembly GCF_047830755.1. Classification (NCBI taxonomy): domain Eukaryota; kingdom Metazoa; phylum Chordata; class Aves; order Passeriformes; family Passerellidae; genus Zonotrichia; species Zonotrichia albicollis. The sequence continues at coordinate 113,210 of NC_133845.1, read as the reverse complement.
TATTTGGATGGTATGGTGATGTGTTGCTTTCCTTTTTTGTGTTTTTTTTGGGGTTTTTTTCCCCCCCATGGATCCTCCTCCTCCTGAACAGCATTGGCTTTTATTTTATTTTGTTAATTATTTGTGAAGGAAGTGCTAGCTCTCCTCAGAGAAAGTGTGATGGAACACTCAGGTTCTTAAAATCTGCCTAACCTGCTCCCTCCTCCTCTTTTTTAAAAACGTATTATGTGGTTACTCTAATGAATGTTGTGAATTAAACTCATCACAATTCACGCATAACTTCCTGGGGCTGGTGACAAGAAAGACTTTCTCTCACTCTACAGTGACTTTCAAGAGAGGATGGGTATCTGAATCTCACGGAGAGAAAACAAAGTTTAGTCAACAAGTGGAGTGATTGCTTACTAAGTTTTTTCACCAGAAGCGTTTTTTACCTTTTCACCTTACTTGGGGGTTAAGAGTGGATGTTTCTTGGGCAAGAGAATTTTTCTTTTAAGTCATGAAATATTGTTGTGTGGGTTTATTATAGCCAGTTTCTGTTATGTGACTAAGTGCGTGCTCAGTTTTATATCTGTTCTGTTGTTTGATTCAGTGCCATAAAAATGGGACCTGAATCATGACTGGATAAAGATTTCTCAGACTTATTTGGCAGACAGGTGATTTTGTCTGTTTACAGTTTTTTGCCTGTTACATCCTGCTTAGCTCACAGAGGACGTGAGCTCATATGTGTAGGCGCTTTTAGCTTTGAGGAGGTGAAAATATTATATGTTCATCACTATATCTAAGAAAAAAAACCTGCAAAATCAAAGTATTCATTATTTAAACATTTGTTTTCATTTTATTTTGCTATAGACCTGGTGATGACTGGAAGAAGACTTTAAAACTCCCTCCAAAGGATTTGAGAATCAAAACTTCGGTAAGGATGATTGAATTGTAGGTATAAATATTAAATAAAACTGGTGAGAGAGATTGCAGTGGTAAAATACTGTCCTGAGTGAAGGCTGAAAAGTAGTTCAGCTCCCGCTGTTTTAAATGAAGAATTAATTTGTTCTCTCAACTGCTTGTGAGTGATGCTATGCTATTCTTGGAAAGCTCAGAAATGGTGTTCACTGTGGATTTCTTACTTTATTAGTATTATAACATGACACAGGCAGCCTCTGCTTCATGTGAGGCAGATGGGAAGGTGTCACTGTATACACTCAGAAGCTGTGTTTGGCTCTGAGAAAGCCAGTGTTTCCTTTGCTGCTCTAGGGTGTTGCATTGTTGTTGTTGACTTAATGGGAACTCTTGTGTAGTAATTTGTGGTCTTCCTGTACAGGCAATTTCAGATCAAATTAACAGCTGTAGGTTGTATGACCTGATCTTATGGATGTGCTTATTTTTTTTTTTTTATTATTATTCAGGACGTGACCTCCACAAAAGGAAATGAGTTTGAAGATTACTGTTTGAAACGGGAGTTGCTGATGGGAATTTTTGAAATGGGCTGGGAAAAACCATCTCCTATTCAGGTTGTTTTCAAACTGACTACTTAGATGCTGCTTTTAACTTCTGTAGATGTTAACTTCTGTCGATGTTAACTTCTGTAGATGTTCTTATGCCTAACTGTCCAATACTTATGCCATCATTGGGGAAAATTGAAGCTGTGAATGAAAGAACTTGGTCTCTCTTGGGAAAAGCAAGAATTTCTAACCCCCAACTAAATCACTAAGTCAATCTTTGAGTGACTTAGTGATGGGACTGCCTTTACACTTTTGAGACATTTTACTTGGATTTTCCTTTTCATGCTGGAGATGTTAATTTGATAATTCTCTGTTCAGTAACAGTGCTTTCACATAAGTAGTCCCAGAGATCTGTTCTATAAATTTTCCAAAACTGAGTTACCATTGGCTATGTACCTTTAGTTGTTAAAAATATGATTATGGCTTTATCGCAGTGTTGGCTCTTTTTATTGTAATCATGTGGAAGAAGAGTTATGAAGTTTGTCGGAGAGAGAATAATATCTTAGCAAGTTTACTTTTCTGTACCTCCATCTTTCTTATACTTCTAAGGCTTGTCCTGTTAAGAACTGTTAAACTTTGGGGGGTGGAAGGTTGAATTACCTTTTAAATGGTCTCTCAAGGTTTATCACTGACACAGCTTTACCACCTCATCTCTTTAAGGCATGAGAAAACTATGGCTGGCTTTGTTTATAAACAGATTCTAATTATGGCACTTTTCCAAAAGGCTGAAATTTCTTTAGATGTTCCTGAAAAAGGGAGTGAAATTAAAAATACATGGGGCCTGTGTTTGGGTGGCTGAAGATTTTGAGAAGTATGTCACAGGAATATAGAGGCTGGAATCACATGGGCTGAGGTGGTTCTAATGCTCAGATTAAGGGGGGAATCTTTTTCCTTAGGAGGAGTTTGCTGGTGACTGTCACTGTCTCTTCACTATTTGTTTTCCCAACTTTTCACTTTTTTCCTAATGTGTTAGTATGGGTTTACCTGTGGTACCTGATCCCTTTCTTACGATCAGGCAAGATAGGGACTTCTAGGTGGGAAGTGCTGGGGGAGTTCTTTACTGATGGGTTTAACTTCTTCCTGTTCTGAGTCTGTCATGCTTGTAGTTCCAGGATAGTAATAATAATAATGGTCATGAAACAGTCAGCTTTCATGTGGTATTATTAGTGAGGGGAGTCAAATTTGGTCAGCCTCTTCAGTGAAACATGACTTATGATTAATTGCTCGTGCACTTTCTGTCCTTGCATTTCAGGAGGAGAGCATCCCCATTGCTTTATCTGGTAGGGATATCTTGGCTAGAGCAAAAAATGGAACAGGCAAGAGTGGAGCCTACCTCATTCCTTTACTTGAACGGCTAGACTTAAAGAAGGACAATATACAAGGTCAGTTGAGGTGGATCACACTTAGCTGTTGCCAGGTAATGGTGTCAGTCACTACATTAGAGACTTGAATCTAAAACTGGTTAATGAAATTGGGCAGTGTATGTTATCTGCTTGTACTTCCAGAGAAAGCTAATGAGGAGTGATGATGGGGAGGTGTAATTTGCAAAGTCCCACAGTTGTTTTCAAAAGGTTCAAATAGAAGAAGGCTTGTAGACTTTTCTGTCTTGCCCTGGAAGGTGAATGTGGAATAATAATAAGCAAGCATGCTGGCTGGGATACTTGTGCAATGAGTGCATCAAGGACTGGAGAACCCTTGCATGGAATTTGCCTTGTCAAAAGCAGTTGCTAGGTCTTGTTCAGGATACCTGGACTGGAATTCCTAGACTGTGCTTTTCATTGTTTTACATGAAGTCTCTGTCTCCTCTGAGGATGAGTTTTTAAGATACAGGGTGTTACTAATAACTCACAGTGATGTTTTTAACTTCTAGCAATGGTGATTGTTCCCACCCGTGAACTAGCCCTGCAGGTCAGTCAAATCTGTATCCAAGTCAGCAAGCACATGGGAGGTGCCAAAGTGATGGCAACAACGGGAGGAACCAATTTGCGAGATGACATAATGAGACTTGATGATACAGGTCAGAGCATTTTAGCTATGCTAAGGTTGCTGTTTCTTTGTGGCTTTTGCAATGGGGTCGTGGAATTTCTGCTTGGTACTATTTGCCTGTTTACAGAACAGACTACAGTGTCTTGTTTGGTGTTCGTATACTGTTGTCATTCTTCCAAAGTGTTCATATGAAACATGGCCATGAATACTGGAAGGAAACTGGAAAGACAGTTTTAATCATCTTAACATTGTGGTGTTTTTTTTGTTTGTTTGGTTTTTTTTTTTTGTTTGTTTGTTTGTTTGTTTTTCTCTCTCTTTTTTTTTTCACTCTCTCTCTTCTAACCTTACAGTGCATGTGGTGATAGCTACCCCTGGGAGAATTCTCGATCTCATCAAGAAAGGAGTAGCAAAAGTTGAGCATGTCCAGATGATAGTATTGGATGAGGCAAGTTGCTTATGTTAAATGTTCTGGGATTTTAACACCAAGTTAAAGAAATTATGTGTCTCAGTTAGTGTCCTTTTGGTGCACAGCAGTGATTCAAACTTGCTTAGAGACATTGTAAGGTCTCCTCCATTTCTGAGTATTTTTGAGAAACTGTTTTGACAGGAAGAATTTTTTGCATGTAAATCTTCTAAGAAAACAGCCTAGGAAGATTTGCCTTTCTTGTCTTTGCTGATGCTGAAGAATAGAGTAAGTCTATTCTGCAACAAAGAAATGCATTTCCTTTGGTTTCTGTTTGAGTCAGCTGTGCTTACCATGTATATAAATGTATATAAAATTGACTTATGAACATCTAATAGCATAAGCTTCTGAGTGAAAATATAGTAGTTTGAAAGCTCTTGGATGGCTCTGGTGGGAGCCTTGGTAACTGTTTTTTTTTCCTTTCCCCAAATGTGTAGCTACCAAAAGGCTAAAATCTTACACTATTATTTTAACTTGCTGTTTATTACTTCTGTTGTTACAGGCAGATAAATTGCTGTCTCAAGATTTTGTTCAAATAATGGAAGACATAATCCTCACACTACCTAAAAACAGACAGATTTTGCTCTACTCAGCCACTTTTCCTTTGAGTGTGCAGAAGTTCATGGTGAGTGGACATGTGTCCCTGTAGGTACGATGATGGTGGTGACATTGTGCAGGACGGGTGTGAATGAGTGGTGCATAGCTGTTAGTGTTTGGTATTTTAAATACATCTAAACTTCACAGGTTTAATCTAAATCAGCCTAGGCCTAAGTCTAGGACAGAAGTTTGAAAGCAGTTTTTGACCTGCAGTTGCATTATTGGGAAGCTAGGTGTATGCCTATAAGGTGCTATTTTCCACTTTGTATATTAGTTAAATCATCTGTGTGGATTTGCTTGTGGAGGGTGCTCCTGTTTGGCCTGCTTAGTCACCTTGGATATATAAGTAATTGTGAAAATTTACCCACCCTGTTTTCAGCATAGCATGAAGAGTGAGTGGCTAAGTAGTGCATCCTTGCCTTGGAGGAAGTTATGTGTGGTGTAGAGTGGGAACTGCATACATTGTTTTGCACGTAGATCTGCCTGCTTTATGAATATCTTTATTTTTCAGAATTCCCATTTGCAGAAACCGTATGAGATAAATCTGATGGAGGAGCTGACCTTGAAGGGAGTTACTCAGTACTATGCCTATGTCACTGAGCGTCAGAAAGTGCACTGCCTCAATACACTCTTTTCCAGGGTAAGGAGCAGGGCTGTGTAGGGAACATACCAGAAGCTTTTTCTCTCTTGGGATCATGAATAAGGCTGAGTATTTTAAAAGCAGCCTAATGAAAGTTCTTTATCAAAATATGTTATGTATCTAAGGCTAATAATGCATGCTTCTTGTCCAGCATCTCTGTGTTACAGAACTTTCTTAATTGTTTCCCTTCCTATACAGAAATATATCTGATTTAAATTACCAGCAGCATACTTGCTGTGCTTTCTTTCTACATGGGATTTAGACGTGTCTGGGATCCTCTGTTAGTAAAATGCTGCATTTATTGAGAATACTGTTTATATGTTCAGCTCCAGATTAACCAGTCGATCATTTTCTGCAACTCCTCTCAACGGGTTGAATTGCTAGCCAAAAAGATCTCCCAGCTGGGCTATTCCTGCTTTTATATCCATGCTAAAATGAGGCAGGTGAGTATGAAGTCTTTTCCACCCCACCTCAGGTTTTACTGAACAGCCGAACTAAGTCTCATGCTTGCTTTAAATTTGCATGTTCTTCATAAACTGAGGCATGTATTGCTTTGCTATAGCTTTGGTTTTAGATACTCACTGCCAACCTTCCCCCATCCCAGCTCTCTTTCTGGACTATTCAGTGTATGTGTCCAGTTGGTATTTTACTACTTCATGTCAGGGTAATTAGTCCCAGTGTAAGCACTAACTGCAGCCAGAAGGCCCAGTTTTTAGTGCTGCTGCCTTGCTTTGGCAGCATGGGGAGCCAGGATAGAGCACACAGTGTAACTAACTCAGATGAAAATGGGCCTGAATTAAATTACAAAAACCACGGTACGTAGTAGCCCATTGAGTGCCCGCTGTGGCTTTGCAAACAGTAATCTTGCACTGTGACTGCAGGGGAATATGAGAAGTTGAGCCGATGGATTGAATCAAACCTCTTGGTGAAAGCTGTGGCTATACATACATAACCATACATTTGTGGCTGTGGTGTTGCTGGTACAAAATGCCATTGCAGCTCTGCTGGTGCGGAGATTTCTGTTAATTGTACAGTAGCTCCTGTACAATACTTCCTCTAGCTTCACGCTATTAAAAGATGTCAGAAGGCTGAAGTGATGCATGTAGAACAGGCTTACTTTGAAACATTTTTTTTTAAATTTTATATGTAAACTAGGATAACTTGCTGCTCATGCAACTGACAGGTGGTGCCAATGTTTGCTGGGGCAGATGCAGAGCAATAATTGGGCAGAAACAGAAGTGGTGGTGTTATTGAGAACAGAGAAATATGGAAGTGGGTTTCTTGATGTTTGATTTTTGTATGCTTTTGATCAGTCAGTAGATGATCTTTTTGGATGAGTGCAGCTAAGTTTCCAGAATGCTTCAGCTTGTTCATTCCCTCTCTAAATTTCACTCAACAGTGATAGTACTTAATCTTAGTGTAGCCCAGAGTGAGGTGTTTGTGAGGGGAGAGTCTTCACAGATAACTGACTCATCCCACCCCTAATTCTGTTAAAGGAAAGGAAAGTTACTACCAGCTTCAGTTTTTGGGGGAGTGAGTCAAACATTTGAAATTTGGCAAGGGGGAGCTGGAGAAAGAGAACAGTCAAAATATCAGTTTAACTTCCTTGATGTGATTTCAGGTGATTTTTTTCTTTAGATAGTCCTTTTCTGAGATAGTTTTGATGCCACCATAGGAGGTTTTAAAACACAGTAAGTTAATTGCCTTTGTTGAGAAATGGGATCAAAACTCTGTAGAGTTAGTTCTTTAGAATATATGGTAAGAAGTGCTACAAAATTTGTACTGGCATCTTGTTTCAACTCAGCTGTTCTCTAACGACAAGGGGAAGAGGAAATGTATGCGATTGAAGTTGGGTGTTAGTTACTGGAATATACCTAAAAGTAACAGCTGATTGGTTTGTGGGTTTTGGTTTTTTGTTTCTCTTTGTTTATATGTATGTATTTCCAGGAGCACCGCAATCGTGTATTCCATGATTTCCGAAATGGCTTGTGCCGCAATCTCGTTTGCACTGGTGAGAGTTCCTAAACATTTTCCTGTTTCTAAAGTTTATGATAGAAAGTGCATTATCCCAGTATTGTAGATCAGTTAGCTGTAATAAACCAAAACAAGATGTTTTAGTAAAATGTCACTTTGTCAAGCCTGCCTGTTAGCAGGGTGCAGCACTCCTTTGGGCATTAGGAATTTTGTCTTTTGTGAAGGTGCAGCTTGCCAACAAATAATTTTACTGCAATAGTGTTTTTATTTTCACGTGTGAGGGTTCCCTGAGTTGTTGGGTCGTAAACTGTATGATATATCAGTACAGATGTGACTATGGTCATATGATGTTTTGATGATTCTTTTAAGTGTTTATAGCTCACTTTTTCTAAATTCTTCTGTAGTTTTGACTGGCCTGAGTATGATCTGAGTTCTTTGTTGTATGGCCTATTTATGGCAATACCTGGCAGTGTCTGCTGTCACTACATATGTCTGGGCCATCTTAACAAAAATCGCTAGAAGCAGAATAGAAGTAGTTGAGGTGATGGAATGTAGTTCAGGTCTCAAGTCTGTTGTGACACTGGCAGTGCACAATTCTGTGTGAAGAGATGCTTGAGAGGAACTGCTCTGAAATAGTGTAATGTGGAAAAAATAGCTTTGTGGTTATTTTTTCTGCGTAGATGTGCAGATCTGGTGGTTTTTGTTTTTCTTCTTACATTATTCATGTTTACAAGGTATACAGAGCAAGAGGAAGCTGTAACACGATTGTATGTAAACTGCCTTTGATACAAGGAAAGCGTATATTTGGAAACTAGTGCAAAGCAATGTTAATCTTTACACCCTAAACGCTGTCAGCGTTTGAGCTCATTGAAATTAACTTCCTTTGTGATCTGGATTGTCTTTCAGATCTGTTTACCCGAGGTATTGATATCCAGGCTGTGAATGTGGTGATAAATTTTGATTTCCCAAAGCTGGCAGAAACTTATCTTCATCGCATTGGCAGATCAGGTGAGAGGAAAAACTTGTTTTAGGTACAACTTTGCTGAGGGCTGTGATGCTTTTTAGCCTTGAATTGACTTTTGGTTTTTTATTACTATATTTGAGAATTACCTTAGGTAGCTTTGATTTTTCTGACAAATTTATTTTTGGGTATCATTTCAGATGGCTGTCCTCACTGAGGATATTATCTGAATAAAGGGCTGTTCTCTTGAAACTGGCCTGAACAATCTAATGGGGGAAAAAAGGAGGCATATCTTGCTTTTATCTCAGGAGACTTACTATTGCCCCTGTTTGCAGTTGGGGAAAATTCTGTACTAAAATCTCAGCTTCAGAGTGTCTCAAGCCTAGAGATGTATGTGTCTTTCTTCTGCATGTGTTTTGAGATATGTTTCTACTGTCTGGGAATCAGCAGAATTGGCCCTGGAGAAAGGCAAAAAACAAAGGAACTTGGTGTAGTTGAACTTTATAGTTGAGGCTTGTTCAAGAGCTCTGGAAGACTTTTTGCTGGTGATTATCCAGGAGCTTTGGTCAGAGCATTTTGAACCTCCTGAGTTTTACTCCTACAGCACTACAAAACTCCTTACCAAAAACTGATGTGAAAGGTGTAGACACCTGTGGCTGGATTGTTTTTAACATCACAGAATGATACTAACTTCACTGTCTGCAGATTTTTTTTCTGTCAGCCTCTATGTTAACTCTGTTCAGTTTAGGTGTATGTTTTTGGTTTTTTGTCAAGGTCGCTTTGGTCATCTTGGCCTGGCCATCAACTTAATCACCTATGATGATCGATTCAACCTGAAAAGTATTGAGGAACAGTTGGGAACTGAAATTAAACCCATACCAAGCAACATCGACAAGAGCTTGTATGTGGCAGAATACCACAGTGAACCTGTAGAAGATGAGAAACAGTAAACATGCAGGTATGTAAATGCCTTGCTGAATAGTGATGTGTTGAATGAAGGGATGTTGTTGATGTGTCAGTGTCACCTCAGGGGAAGAGGGAAACTGATGTGATGAAAAAGCTCTGAATGTAAAAACACGGATTTGAAATAGAATGTCAGTGCAAGGAATTCCATGGATGTGCTGAAGGTGGGAGGGATGAGTATTTTTCAGTTGTTCTAATTGAAATGCTAACCATGTGTTAAGGAGATCAAAAATGGGGAAAAGGGTGAGTGGGGAATGGTTGATGGAGTACTAGTAGCCTAATGAACTCTTTCTGTATTGTAAGCTGAAATGAGAAATTGATGAGGGGCAGAGAGGAAAGTAGTCCTCAAAAAGGTGAGGAGATAAAATGGATAGCTGTGAGAACAGAGCATCAACCAAGGCGTAAGCACCTCACCAGCCAGAACGACCAGGTTCAAGCAAAAGGTGCTGCCTCTTGTATCCTTTGGTTCATAGAATTGTTGTAAGTGAACAAAGTAGGGAGTGAAGCTGTAATTCATCTTTGCTGCCACTTGAGGTCGTCTACGTAGTTTCAACAGAAAATGAGGTTTCACTATTGGAGACTCATCTAAGTGCTCCCTCTCTGATCAGTGTCTCAGGAAAAGCTGCTGAGTTAAGTCCTTTTATAGGAAGAAGACTTGCCCTGGACTGCAGTCAAGCTAAATTGGCTGCAGGATGATGATCTGACCTGAGTTAAGATGTCATGCAAGATCCATCACTATACAGTTTGGGCTGAAAATCATTCTTGTGTGTACTCTTCTCAGAGGTCAGGAATTAGAAAGACAATACCAGTGAAGCTGCTGAAATTCTTTTCAGATGACCAAAGATAAAAAAGTGGCTATAGAAGCAGGCTGCTTGATAGCGTTAAAATGAACCTGTGGTTCCTTCTTTGAAGTCATCCAAGGATAGCCCTAGATAGTCATACCAAGCTGACTTGAAAGCTTCTGCTTTGATGATTGAACCTTCTCCATGTCTATAAATAAATAGAATACAAAACAAGTAATGAATGTGGAACAGGCTCTTGGATGGTAAGGGTTAACGAATGTGGACAGCTTCCTAAGGGGAATGCTGGGACCTTGCCCACGAGCAGTTTGCTGCTTCCTAAAATACAAAAAAACAGGAGGTAGTCATGTTCCATAGGTACAGAAGGGCTTTAGCATCACCTCTTTCTACAAAGCTGAAATTGGTATTGAGCTGTTCAATATGCCCTTTGCCTTTTGAGAGCTGTTGCATAGTTATTGTATGTGATTCATTACTTTGTGTTCTGGTTTTGTATAGAACTGATTTAACTGAGGGTGTTGTGGTTGTTTGTTTTATTGGGTTTTTTCTGCCTTTTTTCTGGTTTTTGATTGTTTGTTTGTGGGGTTTCTTTGGTTGGTTGTTTTGGTTTTTTTTCTTTTTTTTTTTTTTTTGTTGGTTGGTTTTGAGGGGTTGTTTTGTTTGTTTGGTTTGATTTTGGTGGTTTTGTTGTTGTTTTGTTTCATTTTTTTTTTTTAGGCTTTGATTACACATGCCAGAAGGTGAAGCCCTATGATCCAGATCTGTGACACATCGTTTCTTTGGGGATACCCTTCTCTTTGTGGGTTTTTCTTCATCTTTTCATTTCGGAACTATGAAGACTAAAAGAACTCGGCCTTTTTTTCTCTTTAAATTTGGCAGCAAGGAAGAAAGAAGATAAAAGGAAGAATGTCTTTTTGTTTTTCCACTTTTTGCACTGTGTGCTGATTGAACATTAGTTGCACTAACTGCTGGTTTTAAATTTTGTTTTCTTTGGGCGGGAGGGTCAGCAAGGGAAGAAGAGAAACCCTGAAAAGAGAAGAATCTTGATGAACACGAGCTTGTCTGCTATTTCAAATTCTTTAACCATTGACTGAGTGCATTTCAACTTCTCCCTGGTTACTCATCTGTTTTTTAAGCTAAAGAGCTTCTTACTTATTCGTGCAAAGTGCCTTATGCTATGAGACCATTCAGAATATCACCTTTCCAACACAGCCCAAGGAATCAACATCTGTTTTTGGTTTCAGGTCAAAGTTCCCCTCTCTTTCCCTTCTCCTCCTTCCCATGTAGTCAAGCCCAGGGCTGGGAGGTGAAATGTATTGGTTACTGGTAATACTCCTTTTTTTTTTTTTTTTTTTTTTTCAACTTTTAAAAATTTTTTTAATTTTTTTTTATTTTTATTGGAGGAGTTGATATGCATCTGCAGTTCACCCAAACTGTAAATATCTGTATTTAAAATGAAACCAACCTAAAATCTGGGCTGATTAGGTGCAGCATCATAGCTCCAGAAGGAAAGAGTAGCCTGTGATCCTTTGCAGGAGCCATAAGAAAAGCCCTGTGCTCTAGCAGAACACTAAAGACTGGTTTCCATGAGTCTTCATTAGTAGTTACAGCACTTGATAGGTAGACTTGTTTCAGAGCCATGGCCCTCTTTCTTCTGGTGCAGTGTGTCCCATAGAAAATCAGATGTGTATATTGTACAAACTTTGTAAATATGATTTTTTTTTTCTGTTTGGGTTCATATATAACTTTTTCTTTTATGATGAAGGTTGCTGAGGTTAAAGGGATTAGACTGATTATGGGAGCAGCTAAAGATGAGAGGGGCTCAGTTTTCTGCAACACTAAACAATGAGATGTTGTCTGACTTCTGTGAACTGCAGGCCACCACAAGTGTCCCTTGTCAGGGTGGATTTACTCTGGTGCTAGCAACAGTCCTGTACTGCTCCTATGGAAGAGATCACTTGTGGGGCACCAAGACTTCCAAATCCATAGCTCAGCCTTTTGGGAGATGCTCTTTGATTTTCCCCTTTAGAAGCTTCAGGAACTTGACAAGCTCTGAAGGAGTCCATGACCTGTGTTCCACCATGGTTTGAGGGAAATCCAGTGGGTGTTGCTGAGCAGTATACGCGTAAGGTGTGGATTTGGGTTTGAGAGACCATAAAAAAACCAGTTTGCGTGCATAAACTGATAGTTCTGGAGCTTTGTGGAATTGATTCACTTCCTGCAGTGCTGCGTTTTCTGCCCAGAGTGGCCTCTGTGCAGAACTTGTGAGCAGGTAAGGGCAAACCCCTGTTAATGTCAGAAGCTGCAGGAAGCTGCTTGCCAACTACTCTTGTTTGCCATGAGTTGCTGTCTGTCATTTTACATTGTATATTGCTGAAAAGTGCTTTCTGGTCAAATAGTGTTGCTTTAAATTGTGCCCCTCCCAACATGCTTGATGTTTGGCCTGATCTACAGGCAAAAGGAGTGAGACAAATCAAAAAATTACTCTTTTTAAAATCCCTTTTAGCCTGTTAACCACCACTGTCAGGAGGCACCTGGGTGAATGCCATCCCTTTTGCTCAGTCATTTATTGCATATACAGATGCTGCACTCACACCATGCTTGCTTACTTCTGAGGCAGGATTTAATTGTCTTAATTTCTCTCCATTTTGACCCTTTTTTTGAATTGGAGTAAAATAGTTTGGAATTGCAAGGCGGACTAGCCATTCCTTTCCCTGATGATCATAAATAGAAGCCAGGTGCCTCCTGACAACAACTTTACAAGATTGAAAGGTTTTTGTGTTCGGGATGTTTTTCTTCTTTTGTCAGCAGTGACTCCATAATTGTAGCAAATGCTGCACTAGAATACAAACTCAAGAGCTTGGTCTCTGTGAGCCACATAGCTTATATCTGACTGGCAGGTACTAAATGTAAACAGTTTTGGGGTGCTTTTTGAGGGTGGGGGGTGGGAGCTTCTGGGTGGTAACTTTGACCAAAAGTAAAATCTTGCTCCTGTACTGCAGCCAGCTTATGATTTTCCAGACAGAAGAGGGATCATTTTAATGCAACAAAGACATGAAAATGTAAATAAATTTTGTATCTCACCAGGGCATGCACATGTAACAAGAACAGGATAGCGATGTCAAGTCGGGTGTGTGTGCTCTGCATGGATTTGTGGTAGGTTAGCCTGGTGCCATGCATTGATGGTCCCTCTTGAAGCACAGAACTTTTGAAAGTATTACTTTAAAATTGGCCTCTCATTGAGGAATGGCACTTACCTAAACTATCGGGGGCACCATTTTTAGGTGGCTTCTTCTCAAGGAAGAAGCAGCCTATTTTTGGTGCTAGTAGGCTATCTCAAACAGATGTGATCTTGCAAATGGAAAGATGCTCCAGAAGACTAGGATAATCCTAGTTTTGATTTTTTTTTTTTATTTTTTTTATTTTGTGTGTGGGGGGCGTTGTTTTGGGTTTTTTTTTTTTTTTTTTTTTTTTTTTTATTGTTTTTCCTTCCCCTTTTTGTTTGTTTGGGGCTTTTGTTTGTTTTCGGTTATTTTGGTTTGGGGTTTTCTTGGTTGTTTTGTTCCCTACCAAAGAGTAAGGAGTGTGTATAAATCTTGGCTTCCTGAGATTTCATGTGAGCTCCAGTTTTTGCTGGTTATCAGCCTTTATAGATGGATTAGTCAGAACCTTCAGTGATGAGCCCTAGGTCAAATACTTCCTCTGACAAAATTGATGAGAATGAGGACCTGATGTGTTCTGCATTCCTTTTTTGTTGGAAGTCTGAAAGTGTCACTCTGAGTCTCTGAAATGGAGTTTCACAACTGGATGAGGTGGCTGTGAAGAAGGAATCTTCAGCCCCTTGAGAGAACCTATAGGCCTGTCTCTGGGTGTCCACTGTCAGGTGGGCACTGTAGTTGCTGGAGGCCTTTCCCCAAAGGGAGGGGGGTGGGTTGGTCTCAAATACATGTTTCAATTTCCAGAATGAGATGGGAGCATCTTTCCTTGCCCTCTGTGACTGTTTTTGTGGGTAAGAACAGGGAAGCTCAACATGAATTCATGTTGTGTTATATGGTGGTATCAAATCATCTCATTCTGATCTTCTGTTTATTTTTATTTGGGATGGGGGGGGGGTGGGTGTCTGCTCCAAGGATTTAAAAATGCTTCAAACACTTTTTTCTTTACAAATGACTGATAGGACACAAACCTGAGCAGATGGCTGTCTTGCCTCAGTTTCTGTAAGAGAGGTTACAGAGCTGTCATGCCACATCTCTTGAGCTGCTGTTGTGGTGGTTCTTGCTCTGATGCTGAACTTCATAATGCTGCTGTGGCTGCTGGTCATTACTTCCTGAGAACAAAGTGAATTTTGTTCCCACAGACTTCAGCAGTTCAGCTACCATGGTAGAGGTTGGGCAGCTGTAGTCCTTGCAGGGAGTTTTCTGCTTGCTGTGAACTTCTGGTTTTCGAATCACAGTTTATCTTTGTAATCAACCAGGTCTCTGGACCAAAGAGCATGCATCTGAACTTCACAAGAAGGCTTTGGCAGATTATCCTGTAGGCTTTGCTCAATGCATCACTGCATTGCTAAAATGCCTCTGCGTGGAAGCATTGTTAAATTCTGCTGTAGACAAGTTAGGGAGGAGTGGATGGGGGGGTGGGGGGATGGGAGTAGGGATGTCTTTATTAAGATACAGCCTTGCTGTATTTTAACCAGTAATTTTGGGGAAGGGGTGTCAGGAGAAGAAAATAGTCACTGTTCCCCTTATTGAAAGAAACTGGAACTTTTATTTCAAGAAAAAAAAAAAAAATTTGCAATTTAGGTGGAGTGTCATAATCCAGTAGACCCTAGACAAAGGGTTGCTATTCTAACTGTAAACCAGCAAACAATATGGTCTAGTCCTTCAAGACAGTCAAGGGAGGGAGGGGAAAATTGGCTTTCTGTTAAATTGGCAATTGGCAAACTCTCCAGTGGAGCTCAGATTTTGTTGAGAATGTGTTTTCTCTGGCTTTGTATGTGTTGCAGCACTGACTTGTGAAGAGCTTCATGAGTTGTGAGTGCAAAAAAGATGAATGGAAAAATCCTGATTTTGTTAATTAAACTCAATAAAAGCTCCCTGGAACTCCCATTTGTTCTGTTTTTTTCATTTAACTCTGCTGAGTGAAAAACATGCTGGTGTCCTTATAGAGATTCATGGGGTCTGCATTGGATGCAACAACCTTTGGAGAGAAGCCTCAAGAAAAGGAGGCTCACAATAAAATGAGCTATGTCCATGAGAGGACATCCTTTTTCTGCACAGACCCTCCACATGGCAGCTGTTTTTTCCAGGGTTGAATGCTCCACAGTCTCGTCTCCTCAAGACTAGAAGACGCCGCATGGCATCTGGTTGCAGTGCCAAGTTAGCTGCTTCTTTGACAATGAGAATTTCTGCAAGGGACCAGAGGACCACTGCAGATCCTGCTGGGGCTGTGTCCTCATGTCTTTCATTAAATCATCCTGACTTCTGCCTTGCTGGCTGTTTGTGCTGCAGAAGACATTGTGTGTGCTGTGGTTCTGGTGGTTGGAAAGAGTCTTTTAAAGATGCTTTAAAAATCACCAGCAAAGGAGTTGGCAAAAGCAGGTTTAATGTAAAAGTGAAAGCAGGGCAAAGTTCAGTGGCAAGGTTCACTCTGCTGTGGCCTAGATGGTTAAAGCACACAGGGTAAAAGCAGGCTACACCCAATCTTATCTTCATGGATGCTGGGGGAGAAGGGCCAAAAAAGTAAGGATAGGAATGGGTAAGTGGAGTCACAGAGTTGAGTCAACCCCCCCTGCTCAGCTAGGCCCTGGACTTCACCAGTGGTTTATGCATAAAGGTTTGCCAGCAAACCTAACAGCACTTAATTGATAGCTTAAGTTAAACAATTTAACAAAAGATTCGTACGGAATTTACCATAATGGTAACTAAGTATTTCAGATTGCAAACAAGGTCCCACTTTGAGCAGTGCCTGGGGCACTGGAGCAGTAAAAATGCACAGTTGCAATGAAATGAAATACTGCGTAAGTACATAAATGCCGAATGTGTTCTGATTTGCTGGGGTTACATTACACATGTATTCAACTAACTTACACATGTATTCAAAGGTATAGCTTTATTTTTAATATATTTACTGTATTGCTTTTGTTAAGCCAAGAAGTTTAATCTGTGACAACACAGATAATTAATCATATTGCTGAGCTCACAGCAAATATCCAGATTTCATTAGTTCTTGTCCACATTTAAAGGTCAAGCCTTTTTGTATATACTATTAATTGTATATACAGTTATTTTGTATATACTGTTATTTATTTCCCGTTGGAGAGAGGCAAATTATAAATATTATATATTCTATACTGTAATGCAAAAATATTACTGTAAAATGGCTCATTTAAGGTTTCTGACACCGTTCTGACTTTTAAATTCCTAGCAGGCTCTGGGATTTTTTTCCAGTATGTGTGTCCAAAATTCAGTCTTTAAATGTCTTGGCACGGCAGCTGCCCCGCCCGCGCGTGCGCCACCCGAGGGGCGGAGACTCAGGTCACGTAAGGGGCGGGCGCGCGGGGCCAGCTCCAACATGGCTGCCTACCTGCAGTGGCGCCGGTTCGTCTTTTTTGACAGAGAGACGGTGAGGGAGCCCTCGGGGCCGGATGGAGCCGGTGCGAAGCCTTTCGCGTTGCCCCCGGGCATCGCGGTCTGCGACTCGGGCCGGGGAAGCCTCGTGTTCGGAGATATCCTGTGCGGGGCCGGGCGCTGTGGCCTGCGCGGCGCTCGGTCGAGCCGAGGCTGCGTGGCAGGCGAGTCCTGCGCTGTCTACCGCGGGCCGGAGGGTGCTCCGGCCTTGGGAATGCCGCAGCTTTCCGCTGACGGCTGTGCTTTGTTTAAACAAAAACCCCAAAGCGCCGCTGGATGTGTTGGTGCTCCGGGATTGCTCTGCAGAAGTATTTGCTGTAACTCTACCAGGAGTCCGCAAAAGGCATGCAGATTCTTATACGATTGGAGGTGTGGGGTTTTCTTTTTTTTTTTTTTTTTTTTTTTTTTGGTCCCTTTATGTGCCTTAACTGTGATCTAAATATGGAAGGTCAGATTTGGTTTTTGCCTCGCTCCCTTCAACTCAGCAGTTTCCAAGCTTACAAGCTAAGGGTGACACATCTGTACCAGCTGAAGCAGCACAGTATCCTGGTTTCTATTGGTGAGGATGAGGAGGGTATAAATCCTTTGGTAAGTTAAATGACGAAGAGAGGAAATCGCATTTGTAATACGGTTCTTTCTTAAAGACTATTGTGATCATCTCAGTAGCCCTTTCTTACCCTGAGTAGCTTCTTCATTCTGGGTCCTATAACGTTTTGATGCCAGGTCATGGCCTACTAATACCCCATGTTTTGCTTATGCCAGATCATCGTTGTTTGTAGGTGAAAGTCTGGAATCTGGAGAAACGAGATGGTGGTAACCCTCTTTGCACACGAATTTTTCCAGCAATACCAGGTAACAAGCCCACGGTTGTATCCTGCCTGACTGTCCACGAGAATCTTAATTTCATGGCTATCGGTAAGTAAAGCTGAACTATAATAGCTTAGGGAAAATGTTACAGTCCTTACTGAGAGGTAGTGAGCATGAATAGAAAATACAAAAACCACCATAGAAGATCCTGATGATCTTTTTTCTCACTCCATTGTTACATTATCCTCACAGAGATACTGTGTATCTTGTGCTACCCTAGAGCTCAAGAGCTAAATGCGTAAATTTAGCCTAAGTTTATATTTTAAACTAATAACTTTGATACTTAGAAGCATGTATTTTTAGTTGATGGCCTCTTTTCCCTGCCAGTTGGTAAGGCTACGTATTTATTGAACTTAGTACCAAATTTAGCTTCTGTTGGTACAGGAAAAAATGCAAGTCTTGTGATACCTAATGTTACAGAGATACTTTTTCAAGCTTATTATACAAACCTTTTTTCAAAGAAAAAAAGCAAATTTCCCTTTTTGGATTTGACTGTTCCTTGGTAAGGTTTCTTGCTTAACTCTTCTGACAGAATAAGAGCAGTAATGTTGTGAGATTCCAAGTGCTCTCAGCTGACTTGGTCCCTACAGTGAAATCAAAAAAGCTTTCCCAGTGTGTACGGTGGCTTTCAAGCCTGGAACAACTTACAAGACTGGGGCTGTTGGCAAACGATGAAAACTGTGTGTTTTACTGTAGAAAAATCTCCCTCTGGTCTTTTTTACAGTGTGTAGGATATTTTGAATAAGCAAGGAACTTGAAATTATAGTTGTAGTTGCAGTATGGGAAGGCCATTTGTAAAACAAAATACAGACAAACAAAATTAATCTGCATGTGAAGTTTGTGTGTGGAAAGCAAGTTAACCCTTGCTGATCAGTGCTATCCTATGTGCAGTTGTGTGGCAGCTCTGAACTGTAACTGGAGCAGTGGGAAGTGATTTGGCAAAGACTGACTTGACATGAGAACCTGTGGCAATTCCATTGCTTTATACCATGCTAGTGAGCATGGTGTTGTTGCTGACTGGAGCTTCCCTAACTTATGCTGGATAAAATTTCAGGTGTGTTGTATAAGTAATAGTTCAGTCTGTCTGCTTCACCAGGTTTTGCAGATGGGAGTGTTGTACTTACTAAAGGAGACATCACCCGAGATCGGCATAGTAAGACCCAGATCCTACATGAAGGCAGTTACCCCATTACTGGCCTCGCTTTTCGACAGTCTGGCAAAACAACACATCTATTTGTGGTGACCACAGAGAACATCCAGGTGAGAACTAGTTGAAAAAATGTTATTCTGACTGGCAAATTCTCGTGGTTTCAGAGTCTAGTTCAGAGTGATCTCCAAACCCTCGAGTTTCCTCTGTAGTCTTATATGCTTTCAGTGAAAGACTATCCTCACCTGGAGCTGGACACTCATGGTTGTGGATTGCGCTGTTCATCTCTCAGTGACCCCTCCCAGGATCTCCAGTTCATTGTGGCAGGAAATGAATGTGTGTACCTTTACCAACCAGACGAACGTGGCCCCTGCTTTGCCTTCGAGGGACAAAAGCTGATTGTTCACTGGTATCGGGGGTACCTCATCATTGTCTCCAAGGACCGAAAGACTTCCCCAAAGTAGGGCTCTTTGAAACAGATAAGTTCTTTTTGCTCATGCAGCTTCATGCTTTTTCTCCTTCTCCTTCTTCCCTGTGAAGCTTTGCTGTTGGGGGCAGATTGCCACTCTGTTGGATATTGAGGTTCATTCCGACCCATATATTGATTAATTTCCATTATGAGAGCAGCACAGTTAAATGTGCTGAATGAGGGGAATTTTTTCCAGTCCTATGAATTTCTCAGTGTAACAGGATGATGGAATTTGTGTATAAATACATGGTGGTTTCCCTCAGGATCCACTTAGTTTAATTGCCTGAATGAACTCTGTTTGTCTTGCTTTCTATACATCCCTAGTTTGAAAAGGTATCAAGATTTCAGGTTATGTTCTTCTTGTTTTCTAAAAGTTTATTCTGCACTCCAGGTCAGAATTTGCTGGGAACGAGGCACAGAATTCAGACAAACAAGTCCTGAATATCTATGACTTGTGCAACAAATTCATTGCATACAGCTCAATCTTTGATGACATAGTGGATGTCTTGGCAGAGTGGGGATCTCTCTATGTACTGACCAGAGATGGGAAGATCCATGTACTGCAGGAGAAGGATACACAAACCAAACTCGAGGCATGTAAATTTGTTTTCTTATTAATCTCTGCCTTATGTCTGTAAGATTGTACTGGCTCTGTAGACTGAAAAATTGAACCATTCAGGTAAGTGAATTACAGAACAAGTGACCGAATAGCTTTCCAGTATAGCCAGTGTTATAAGACAATTGGTATGTAAAGGCCCAAGCGCATGTATGCACTAAGATGAAGAAACAACTTGTTTTCCACGTGTGTTTGAACTTGTTTGGTGGGGGGGTATTTCTCTTGTACTGCTCTTACCATGTATTTAACAGATGCTGTTCAGAAAGAACTTATTTGAAATGGCCATTAACCTGGCCAAGAGCCACCACTTGGACAGCGATGGTTTGTCAGAGATTTTCCGTCAGTATGGTGATCATCTCTATAACAAGGGAAACCATGATGGAGCCATTCAGCAGTATATTCGGTAGGTGGGGATCCTATGGAGCTGTGATGTTGTAGTACAGGTAGCAGCATCATAGGCCTTGATTTCCGTTTCAGCACAGGAATTAAAACAGTCCAAAACAAAAAAAAAGTATGACTTGAGGTGAAAATTCTCCCCATCCAGAGAAAGATGTCAGTGAGACTAAAAGTCTTTGAACAAGTTGCTTGAAAATATCTTTGTACACCTTAGGATAAAGTTCTTCCCTTTGATCATATTTTAACATGAATAATGTAGGCCTACTGGGATGGAGTGGGGCCTAGTGTGGCCTATCATTATAAAGAAGGGATCACTCTGTGCAAGATAGATGATGGAATTTGGCCATGTTTGGCAGTCTTCTTGAAAAGTACTCAAACAGTTTAATGTCAGTTTTAAAACATCCTGGGTTTTTTAAAACTAGAACTCAGAGCAGCCTTGTTTTGGGGCTTACTGAAAACTTAATGTTCAGTTTTTAAAATGCCACAGAGTGGTAAATTATTGTGGAGCTGATGCTCCGGGGTCCCTGACATCCAGTGAGAGTCAGCACATCTTTTTACCTTGACTTGCTTTAACTGTCACAGTAACTGTGACTAAACTGCTCTATATTTAGAGCATGAGCATTTAAAGCTGACTTTGAGTTATGTGACTGAAATGAAGGAAAATGTAGCTTTTGTTCCAGTTTGCTGTGCTCAGAGCCTAATCTGTCTTCTCACTGCCACCTTTAAGGGAAGATTAACTCCTTGTATGCTGTCATGGTTGTCCCGATCAAGGCCTTTGTATCAGTGTGTGTGCAGTGGGGTGGTCTTACACCATAACTAGTTGTTGCTTCTGATGCATAGCTGAGTAGTCCCAAGAGGGTTAGTACCTGCTGAAGTTAAGGTTTCTCTGTGTTCTGTTGTTAATTTCTCCATTTATTTTGATTTCATGAGTATACAATATCTTGTAACTCTTCCCCTCACAGAACTATAGGGAAGCTGGAACCATCTTATGTTATTCGGAAATTCCTGGATGCTCAGCGTATCCACAACCTTACTGCTTATCTACAGATGCTCCATCTGCAGTCCCTGGCCAATGCAGACCACACTACACTTCTGCTGAATTGCTATACCAAACTCAAAGACAGCTCCAAACTGGAAGAGTTCATTAAGGTATTGGGTAGACGGAATCATGCTACATTTTTATGTCATCATAATAATTAAAAAGGAGTTGTGGTGAAATTGTAAATTTCTTCCTCTATGACTGTTAAGAGAGAGAATAATGAATTTACCACTCAGTACCCTGGTCTTTGCTCCTTTATTTCCAAGCTCTTGCTTACTTTCTCAGTTTGGTTGGTTTGCCATCTGGGTCTGGAGTGTGCTTGCTTCTGTCAGTGCAACTGGCAAGCAAATGAGAAGTGGTTAGACTCCTTCCTTTCTGCATGGGGGATTTTTCTCTTGCATGAGAGGTACAATCTCTTGCATGATTGTCCCTGCTCATGTTTTCCTCCTCTGACATAAATGATTACTGCTTCTGGACTGTTAGAATTTTTCTGAGGGACCATCTCTTTGCTTTTGTTCTTGGAGACGAGTGAGAGTGAGGTCCACTTTGATGTGGAAACGGCTATCAAGGTACTTCGCCAAGCTGGCTACTACTCCCATGCCGTGTACCTGGCAGAGAAGCATGAGCATCATGAATGGTACCTCAAAATCCAGTTAGAGGACATCAAGGTGAGGAGACATAACTGCACATGTGTTCTTACTGGGGAGAATACCAATTCCCTAGCCTCCTCTTTAGTGAGAATATAATTTCACTGTCCTCTTTGCTGAGGATAGCATGCTGATGAGAATAGCAGCAACAATACTTGCTGTTGGTGTGTTGCCTTTCTGCTTTTGCTTGTGTGTTAGACTAAATGGGGAAATCAGAAGATCTTGTTTTCTTTCTGATGTGGCTTTTTACAGTGCCCTTTAAGAAGAGAACTGTAAGAAGAGTACTTAGTTGGGGATTCATCTAAATGTTTCCCCCAGGCTGTATCCAGTCTTTCTCCCTGAGGAGGAAAATGAGCAGGAATGGTGAACTAGGTGATAATTCAGAGCAAATGGGATTTGTGGCATACTCACAGCATGTCTTCAATGCTTTCTGTCCTAAGCTCAAAGTAGAGAGCAGAGGCCAGTGTCCTGTGATTGTTTTGTTGTCTGTCTTCACAGAACTACCAAGAGGCTTTGCACTACATTGGAAAACTGCCCTTTGAACAGGCAGAGAGTAACATGAAGCGATATGGTAAAATCCTGATGCACCATGTTCCTAAGGAGACCACTGAATTGCTGAAGATCCTTTGCACTGATTACCGTCCCTCGGGAGGTAATGAAGGCCCTGGGATGCTAGAAGGAAAAAAGGTAGGGTTTGTGTTGATTGAGAGTTGTTGCTCTCCAGTAGTAACTTTGCAGTGAGTGCTTCTGCATACCTTGTGTTGCCATCCTGATGTTTTAGGTATAATTATACTTAATAAACTCTGAAGAATTATAACTTAATAAACTCTGAGAATTATAACTTAATAAACTCTGCTCAGATGAGACCCCACCTGGAATACTGTGTCTAGCTCTGGAACCCTTAGCACAGAAGAGACATGGACCTTTTGGAGCGGGTCCAGAGGAGGGCTATAAAAATGGCCAGAGGGATGGAACACACCTGCTCTGAGAAGAAAGGCTGAGTGAGCTGGGGTTGCCCAGTCTGGATAAGGGAAGGCTTCACGGAGACCTCATTGCAGCCTTTCAGTACTCAGTTTATAGGAAGGATGAGGACAAACTTTTTTACAGGGCCTCTTCTGATGCTACAAAAGGTAATAATTTTAAAGTAAAAGAGAGCAGATTTAGACTAGATAGTAGGAAGGAACTTTTTATAAAGAGGTTGGTGAAACAGGTTGCCCAGAGAATTGGTAGATGGCCCCATCCCTGGAAACACTCAGATCAGGTTGGATGTGGACCTGAGCAACTTGGTGAAATGGAAGACATCTCAGCTCTTTGCAGGGGTATTGGACTAGATGACCTTTAAAGTTCCCTTCACACCGAAACTATTCAATGATTCCATGAGAAGCCCCATTCTGATGTACTGGTAGTCCTGGAGGCAGGGGACCTCTTGAAGTTATTGCTCAGGATTGATCCTTGATGTTGTCAGCATCCTGTATTGTGCTGTATCTGTCCTGTCTGAGACTCTGGAAACAAACATTTCTCATGGAAGGAAGGAAGCACTAGTGTGGCTTAGACTGATGTGGGTGCTTGTCTTTTTCTGACTGTTTTACAGGCTAATTCAGAGGAGTTCATCCCAGTCTTTGCAAACAATTCCCGAGAACTGAAAGCTTTTCTGGAGCACATGACTGAGGTGCAGGCTGACTCTCCACAGGGTGTCTATGACACTTTACTGGAACTTCGACTGCAGAACTGGGCACATGAGCAAGATGAGCAGGTTTGAGCTCCCTCCAGCATTGTATTTTGAGGGGAAAGATTTGGTGTCTGTGAGTCATATTTGCATTCCTGCAATGCCCTTTCCAGCTGGGCATTGACAACATGAGGCAATACATATGCTGTGCTGGACAAATAGCACAGAAATGGGAAAGCAGCCTTGTATCTGGGAGACTATT
The DNA here is from genome assembly GCF_047830755.1 of Zonotrichia albicollis. NCBI lineage: Eukaryota > Metazoa > Chordata > Aves > Passeriformes > Passerellidae > Zonotrichia > Zonotrichia albicollis. The sequence continues at coordinate 89,598 of NC_133845.1, read as the reverse complement.
CCCTTCAGGATGGCTGAACTTGTTTTGTTTGTATGTCATTTAAGGACAGATTCCAGACAATACAGCCTCTGAGCAGCTGGCTTGCCCACAAAAGTATCTTTACTTGCTTGCCTGGATCTGTGAGGATGTTGGCTGTTTGGGCAAAGAAAATCATGTCCTGTTTGCTTAAAAGGTTTAAAGAGCAAGTGCCAAAACTGACCTGCATGAAAGACCTCCAAATTGTCAGGTCGTAGTGCAAAATAGTGTGTATGTGGGTGTGCCTGGGTTCCTCTTCTTGACCTCTCCCCCTTCTTTGTAGATCAAGGAGAAGTTGCACAATGAAGCCCTCACCCTCCTGAAGAGCGGAAGGTTCAAAACAGTCTTTGATAAGGCCTTGGTCTTATGTCAGATGCACAATTTCAAGGATGGTGTTCTCTACCTCTATGAACAGGGCAAACTGTGAGTGTTACTCTTGTCTTTAGAATCTTGTCCTTCCCCTCTTGCCCCACTGCAGCAATTTCTGAACCATAAATGTCTGTACCATTAACGGTAGTGACCTCTTTAGCATCTCAAGACGGGCATGGTAGATGATTACTCTGCAGAAATACCTCACTGTTGAAGCAAGGTAGTTACATAGAGTGAAAAAAACCCTTGTCTTTGGCTTCTGTGTGAGTCTGGGGATTGCATGGCTGGGTGAAAAGCTGAGGTCCCTGTAAAACCTCAAAGGGCAAGATGGATTGTTGCAGCTGATGAGTCTTTCTCCCATAGTTTCCAACAGATCATGCACTACCACATGCAGAATGAGCAGTACAAGAAGGTGATTGAGGTGTGCGAGTTGTATGGTGACCAAGAGGCTTGTCTCTGGGAACAGGCTCTTAGCTACTTTGCACGGAAGGAGGAGAACTGCAAAGAGTATATTGCTGCAGTGCTGAAACACATAGAGAACAAGAATCTTATGCCTCCGCTGCTTGGTAATGACATATGACATTCAACCCTCAACCTCCTCTGCTAGGAACCCCAACCCAAGCAAAAACTAGAAACACAAACCACGAAAGACTCCAACCCAGACTTGTTTGTAGTGCTTTCTGTAGATCAGACATTAGAAGAATCAATGAAATTGGAGCCTACCATTTGAAGTAATAAGCTCCATAGGGAAAAACAATGTCAGTCACAGCTCCTTAGGGAGAAAGATCTACAGTATCAGTGAGCTGTCTCATACATGATTTCTGTCTGTCAGTGTGGGGCAGTGCAGGGTGTGCTGAAACTCCTGTTGAGCCTTGGTGGAGAAGTAAAATCCAATCCACTACTATATCCTTCCTTTGTCCCTTTTGGTCTGAGTTATCCAGACGTGCTCCCAGTCACCCATTTCTGGAAGAGATCAAATTGAAAGAGAATCTTTAGGTGAGCTCTTCCAATTCCATGAGAATGCCAGCTGTCTTTGCCTGTAAGTGGCCTGTCCCAGGAAAGCAGTCTGCCCTGGCAGTACAAGCATAGCTGCAGTTTCTGTGCTTGTGTTTAAACTAACATCTCAGTTGCTCTCAGTTGTGCAGACGCTGGCTCATAACTCCACAGCCACCCTGTCTGTGATTAAGGATTATCTTGTCAACAAGCTGCAGAAGCAAAGCCGCCAGATAGAGCAGGATGAGCAGAGAATTCAGAAATACCGAGAAGAAACTATGAGGATCCGTCTGGAAATTGAAGAGCTAAAAGCAAGGTACAGGAATGTGTGCTGTCTTGTCTAGTCCTATTCAAGGACAGAACTGCTGGGTTTTTTTTAGTAAGGTGAAGTGTAGTTTGTCTTTCTCACACTTCTCCATCTTGTCACTCAGTCCCAAGATTTTTCAGAAGACCAAGTGTAGCATTTGCACCAGTGCATTGGAGCTCCCTTCAGTCCACTTCCTCTGCGGTCATTCCTTTCACCAGCACTGCTTTGAAAGCTACTCTGAGAGTGATTCAGAATGTCCTACTTGCATGCCAGAAAATCGCAAAGTGATGGACATGATCCGAGCCCAGGAGCAGAAGAGAGATCTGCATGACCAGTTTCAGCATCAGGTAGGCTAACATTGTCTGTCTTACCAAGTTGAAATAAATAAGAGTTTAGATTCATTTATGGACCTGTAAATGGAGGCTGGTAGAGACAGGTAAGGCTTGAGAGTATTTTGTAAACAAGGTTATATTAACTGGATAATGAGGCATTAGACCCTAGGGTGACTGCATTGTGTAAAGGGCACATAGAGTCATTGTTGGCTCTGTGAAGGTGAAAGAGAGAATCTGTCCTCACCTGACCCTTGAGACCTATTGGTCAGTGTGACAGCTGGTCTACAGGTTGTATAGAACTAATTAGGGAGAAAGGAAGAAGAACAGTGTGAATTGGAACGGGGACAGCACCAAAATGTGGCATCTACCTTGTGTTCCTCAAGGATTAATTAAGTTTTGAGTGTAAGAATGGGACATTAGTAATACATGTGGGAACTAGAGCAGTTGAGGCACTCACCTTCCTGCTTAATTCAGTTGCTCGTTACCTCGGTGCATGGCTCAGAAGTGGCATTGAAACAGGAGCTGGAATAGCCAGCATCAGAAAATCTAGCAGGTGCTTCTGCTACACCCAGCCCTTGTGTGGACTGAGCAAAGAGCTGCCCTGTTCAACAGTCTACTAAACCAGAGGCTTCTAAATGCAGAGGGAGAAAGGAAGGAGGCTAGAAGCAAGACGCTCTGAAGGCTTTTGCTGATGCTGCTGCTTTCTGTCTGGCAGCTCAAGTGTTCAAATGATGGCTTCTCAGTCGTTGCTGACTACTTTGGTCGCGGCGTCTTCAATAAGCTCACCCTGATCACGGACTTGCCCTCGGGAAAGACCGCTACAACGATCGAGGCTGGCCTGCAGCGGGAGCTGCTTATCCACACCAAGCGCAGTACCTGACTCCAGGCCCTGTCCGCACGCCCTCTCGTGTTGTACGGGGTCCCCTCTGTGTCCTCGGCCCCCTGTATTTGGCTTCCCCCCTTGGCTCCCAATAAAGCAGCGTGGCCGGACAGTGCCGCAGCGCGGCCCTCAGTGACCGGCCCGGCCGGGCGGCGCTCCGGGCGCGCGGGGAGAGGGGCGGGGCCTCTGGGCGGGCGGGGGCGGGGCTGTTCACGTGGTAGGGCTGCGGGGGCGAGGCCACCGGTCACGTGGGGGGAGGGGGCGGGGCGGCGCGGCGGCGCGGGCCGGAGGTCATGGCGGAGCCAGGGGCGGCCGCCGTGGGCCTGGGGCGAGCGGGATGTGGCGGGGCGACCGACGGAGCGGGCGCTGGCCCGTTGCTGCCGCGGGAAGAGAACGGCGTGGATGGCAGAGCGATCCGCGTGGGCACCCGCCGGAGCCAGGTAGGCAGCGGCAGGATTGCGGTGCGGGGAGTGCCCGCCGCCGGGGCACCCTGCGGGCGTCGCGGGATCTGCGTGCTTCTCGGGGCTGAGGAGCAGCCTCAGCTTCCTGAGTTCGCGCGTTTCCACTCCTGCTGTGGAATTCCGGGAAGAAGTTTGGAAAGCCCTTCCTTCGGAACCCAGGGACGATCAGCTCTGTTAGCACTGTCGTGGTGCACGGGCCGGGGGCGACGGCGCGGGTCTCTCCAGGATCTGGCTGGGACCAACTTGCAGAGTCTGTGCAGCTCTTGTAGGGAAAACACCCCAATAACTGATGCTTGCAGCCCGCTCAAAGGCCAGGGAAGGGACGTATACAGAGATAGAGAAGGTATCTGTTGCCAGCGGGCTACAGTAGGGAGGAGCAGCCTCGCAAAGAGATAAGCGACCCTCAGGCCTTTGCACTGAGATAATCTCGTTCCTTTTGGTCGCACGTTCTAGGAAGAATTCCGTGTTGTCACAAAGGCATTTTACGTAGACATCAGGACAAGGGAGATAGCCGTGCATATATACTATCTCATGTAATAACCTGAGGCTTTTGGGGCACTTTACAAAGGGAAGCAGCTACATACATTCATTGCACTTGTAGGGAACTGCAGTCCTGAGAAGGACGTTAATGACCAAAGGGTCTTGAGCCCTTCGGTGGGAGAAAAGCTGAAACTCATCTGTAGTTGATTGAGTCAGCTGCCACTTGCATGTGCAGAAACATGATACACTAATGATTGTATTTTACTTGCTCCTGGTTTTCTTGTGCAATGGAATGTTCTTCATACAGTTTACTGCTTTGAGATTTGTTTCTTGCGGTACATGATGATGTAAGCTGTTAATTTTGTGTGTGTGTGTGTGTGTTTGTAGAAACTCTAACTAGGTCTTTGTTCTTATAGAGGATAAGTAACTTATATTTGACACTAACTGTGGATTTTTCCACCAGCTCAGTGAAATCCTACTGGCTTCTCCCAAAGCTTGCAGTATTGGTAAAATTCATACTCTTAGAGAAAGCGGGAGGCTTTAACCCTAACCTCAACCACAGTCCAGTGTGCAATATGACTTGTTCTCTCATTGCTGAGCAACAGAATAATGGTTTTGTATACAATTTCTGCCCACCTGTTGATGAGCGGTCATCATTTAGCAGTTGTGTTCCCCACAGGTGAAACCAAGAAGTGAAAGCATGAGAATTGTGATGTGTAGGTTTCTGTTGTAATCACTCTCCCTAACTCGATACATTTATTGCAGTGTTTCATCAGTGGTTGCACCACAGTAATGCTGGAGATGGGGAGATGTTGTGGCACTGTAGTCAATAAAATAAGTTCTTCAGTGAAGTGTTCTGGTCATGATAGGAGTTCACACAGTTCAAGGAGTTTGTACCTATGAGCAATTTAACTTGAGGCAACCTATTTCTAATGCTTTTGATTTAGAGAGAATGCACTGGTCATGCATGCCTGGCTGTGGGAGAGTGGCTCCTTAGCTACTGTATGGACAATGTGCTCTTTCTTTAGGACTTTGTTTTCTGCTTCCTTGTAGCTGGCCCGGATTCAGACCGATAGTGTAGTTACGATGCTCCGTGAGCTATACCCTGACCTCCACTTTGAGATTGGTAAGTTTTTTTTTGGATGTTGCCCTGCGGTAGATGGCAAGGAGAAGGAGCCAGCGGGTTATCTTTGTGTGCAAGAGTCAGGAGGAGGAGGTCTGTCTAAATTTATCTGAGGGTGCCATCTGAATTCAGTTCAGTTGTGTGGCTGGGCAACTGCTGCTGCTTGTTTCTTCTAGGGAGATAGCTGGATTTCATAAGTCCTTGATGATTTAAGTGCTGAGTATGTGATGGATATGGTGTTGTGTTGCTACATTTGCAAACTTTGTATTGTTTTGGCTGCGCCCTCCTGAGCATTAGGGGCATTTTCTGGTCTGGGGCTCAAGGCTTTCAGCAGGAATAACAGGAGCTCAGCCATGCACTGAAGGGAGCTGCTTTACATGTGTTCACTGGCACTCCAGAGACAGACTATGGCAGTTTCCACTGGGTCAGCTCTTCCCCAAACCTGCCCTCTTTCACCTTGCTTCTGTTTCTGAGGACAGTGAAAGTCTCAATTTCACTTGTCTTAAGTGCAATATACTTCTAGAAGTGAGCTGCTCTTGTATTGAGCTTGAGTCAGTGTTCACACAGTAGTGTGTGACTTCTGGTGGCACTCTGCATAGATATTTTCAGCCTAAGCCCAGTGCTTTTATCAAGCCTCACAGTTTACCTGTACTGTCTCTGAGCAGTGGCCATGTCAACAACTGGGGACAAGATCTTGGATACAGCACTTTCCAAGGTAAAGGATTTTCCTTTATTCAAGAACTAATTGTATTTATGTTATATTGGCTGTTGCTTCTTTTGTGATTTATGTTTTTCCATTCATGTGTAGATTGGAGAGAAGAGCCTCTTCACCAAGGAGTTGGAAAATGCACTTGAAAGAAATGAGTAAGGACTTACTGTTTTGTCTTTCTCCTTAGCATTTGGTGCTCTTTGGAAATATTTGGCTTGCTGCATAGGTGATCTACTTTCCTTCAGTCCTGGTACATCTCAGGCTGAAAAAAGTAATCCTTTGATAAGTCAAAAGGATTTTTCCCCCCCTTTTTTTCTCTCTACCCTGGGCTCAGTCCATGTATTTTGAAGTGGAGCTATTGTGTCACTTGGTCTGCCCCAGTTAGGCTTTCTTCTGTTATTTGTGTATTATATGCTGCAATACACAGGGAGGATGTGATCTCACATGATTAATACTTATGAATATATTTTTAAAAAAATACTTTTCTTACTGGTGATAATGTATTGCAAAACAGATTTATTGTCATCCTACAAATGTTAAAATTTATTAACTTATGCAAGCTAAATGTGCAGGAGAATTTGACATGGGCAAATTGTGCTGTGTTCTGTGCACCTTGTCTCTACAAAAAACCTTACTTCTGATGCCTGAGCAAAGAGAGACTAGTGCTGGTTTCATGGGTTTGAGGTGTTGGGGGAGTTTTGTTGTTATTTAATCTCTCTTTCTTTTCAATATTCTGAGGAGGTTTCAGTGGTGCCTTAGTTGAAGCATGTTTAAAAACAAAGGTATTCTTCTGCATCTCTGCCACATAGTTACATCATACTGCATTTTCAGTGAAGTTGGTGAAAAGTTATTGGAGACTCAAGTGTTTACAACTGTGCTTGGTTCCTGTGTGACAAAACAGGTTGCCTGTAGTTTGGCTTGTTGTTACTTAAAGTTTGACACATGATGCCAAGCCACATACTGATGCATTTTGGTACAGTGTGTCTCTGTATGAACATCTCCAGTGTCTTTCCCTCATTCAATCAGATTGTTTTGTCACTGGCTAAGGGGAAAAGAGAGAGAAAGGTGAAGTAGCCTTTTAGGAGTAACACAAAAACTGTATAGTAATCCTGGCTATGGAATCCTGAAATTCCTTTCCCTTTTCCAAATTAATTCCCAGAGTAGGTTCAAACTTTTCTGCAGGTGACCTGAAGGCCACTGGTAGATCCCCACGAGCTCCACCATCTGTTCTCTGATTTCTATCATCTGATTTTTAGGGTTGACCTTGTGGTTCACTCCCTGAAGGACCTGCCAACTTCTCTTCCTCCTGGCTTTACGATCGGTGCTGTCTGCAAGTAAGTGTGGACATGAGACTTGATTCTCTTGAGAGTCTTGCATTTTATAGTGTTGGTAAAGGAGAGCAAAGGCAGTGTAGGTCCTGTGGTTGGTCTCCAAACCGGTAGAAGCTCTAGTGGAACTCCAGGGCTGCCCTAGTGTTCCTTAGCTGGCAGGTGTGCTGAAAATTCTTGCTTGTACAGTGATGATGAAGTATTTTGGAGCCAGAGGTAGTTCTTCCAGGAAATGATAGAACTGTTGACCTTACCAGCCTTCCCTTAAATGATGTGTCAGGCATTCTGCACTTGCATTATTTTGCAGAAGGGAAAATCCACTTGACGCTGTTGTCTTTCATCCCAAGAACTGCGGAAAAACACTGAACCTCCTTCCTGAAAAGAGGTGAGTGGGAGAAGAAGGGGAACACAGGTGTAAAAATAGAAGGGGTCAGTTGGTTGATATTTTCCATTGGCAAGTCAGTCAGCTCATTGCTTTATCCTGTAGTGGTTTTTACTTGTGAGCATTCCACAGACATTAACTTGGACCCACTTGCTAGAAAAAGTAACACTGTCTCACAGGAGTGAGGTTCATCTCTCAAGCCACCCTTGAGTGGCAATGCTTTCTCAAGTTAGCACCTTTCTTGCCATGATCTCTCAAGTGAATTTCTGCTCCTTGGTGTTCCGCTTACTGCTAGGGAATGCATACAAGGCAGACAGGCTGTCTGGTGCAGAATTTTGGCTTTCATGGACCTGAACTGTGCTTCAGTTCTCACTCAGCCTCTTCTGATTTCTTTCTTGTTTTTGGCATCACTTTCTTGTGGTTTCTCCATTTTTAATGACCTGTCTTTCAGTAGAGATTATTGGAATCCTTTGTCTGAGACAGATGAGTGGAATTACTCAGATTAAGGTATCTATTAGAAAGACACTTTTTTTATATGAAAGTGAAAGAAATAAACTAGCCATGACACAAAGATTTGTGTTTCTGTGCATTTGGATAGCAGGAAAATCACATCTGGCTTAGGTTTCAGGTTTCCAGAAGAAAGAAGCAGAAGGGCACATACTGATTTCTTCAGTCTCATGACCAGAGACAGGACTCAAGGAAACTGCATGAAGCTGAATCAGGGGAGGTTTAGGTTGAATATTGAGAAAAGGTTCATCACCCAGAGAATGGTTCAGCACTGGGACAGGTTCCTCAGGGAAGTGGTCACAGCGCCAAGCCTGACAGAGGTCACAGAGTATTTGGACAACTCTCTTGGGCACATGGTGGGATTCTTGGGGTGTGCTGCACAGGGGTAGGAGTTGGAACTCAGTGATCCTGATGGGTTCCTTCCAAATCAGCATATAATATGATTCTATGAAAAGAAGTGAACAGCATATATCTCGAGAAAGGAAATGCCCACACTTGCAGTTTTCTGTGGTTTCCAGTTATATACTCAAAGGTCCTCTGCTTAATGCATTTCTCTCTTTGATGAAGTTCCTCTATTTTAGTCACTTCATCACTTAGTTGTCATTTTGGGGCAGTGGAGTCTTTTTTCTGTGAAAAATACTGTCTTTCAATGATGTTTCATCAGTCCTTGACAGTGGCTAGGGACTGCTCATCAGAAGCATATCCTGTAAATTGGCTCCTTGGGAGTTGCTTCAGACGTGCTTTGTGCTAAACTTCACAGAGTGGTTTTCTTTCTTCTAGGGAGATACAAATCATTGACTGGTTTTTTGATCTTCATTTCAACTAAAAAAAAAAAAAAAAGGTTACCATTTGTTTCCTTGAATCTTCTGTCATATATGTGGCTGGAGGTAACTGTTAGGAGTGTTCTGGATTTCAGTGAGTATATTTTTCCCTGCAGTGTGATTGGAACCAGTTCACTTCGGAGAGCAGCTCAGCTCAAGAAGAAGTTCCCTCATTTAGAATTCAGGGATATTGTATCCTTTCCTGGAAAGCCGCAGGAGCTGGGTAAAGCTGCAAGCAGGAAAGTACAACTTTGTGTAAAATCTAGATTCGAGGCTGATTTGTGCGACTTGACTTCAAAGAACAAACTCCTTCTTCAACGGCTGTTCTCCACTACCCTGTTCTGAGGGGGATGTAGCTCTGTAGCCATTCTGTCCTCTGCTTCTCTTGAGGCTGTGAAGAAGCAGCCAGCCTTGATCTAGCTGGGGGTTCAGCATAGAGATGAATGGTATGTTTTGCAGTGTTTGAAAAACTGCATGATGGTGCCTCCCATGTGTTTGTCACAGGCACGTGACCAAATGTTGCTGGGTTTCCAGTAACCCTGGATGCTGTTTGGACCACTCATTCTGTTAAGGGTGGCTGACCTGCTAAGCAAAGGCATTGTTACTTCAGTCCTAGGAGCAGAGTTCTTTGCAGTGCAGGAGTTGGGTGCTAATAGTGTACTTCAATGGTGTACGTATCTTTGTAGAATCAGCGCTTGAATTAATATTCCATAACACTTGGCAGAATTCTATTTTAAGAAACAATTGTGCATATTTAACACTTTCATGATGGTACTGACATTCTCATTTGGAGACTGTTGGATTCTGTACAGTCTGTAAAGACTCAGTTGGTTGTAGGACTGTTTTCTGGCTGCTTCTATGCTTGCTTAATCACTTCTACAGAGAGGAAACTTAAATACCCGTTTAAAGAAGCTAGATGAGAAGGAAGACTTCAGTGCCATCATCCTGGCTGCTGCTGGGCTGAAGAGAATGGGCTGGGAAAATCGCATTGGCCAGGTGAGGTGCAGCAAAGCAGAAAATACCATTCTCTGATGAAATACCAACTGTTTGCCTTTCAGACCTTGTGGTTGTCCTATCCAAGATAGGCATGCAATCTCCTGACTCCGTTGCCATGTTAGCTTTGATTTGAGGCACTTCTGGAAGGAGTGGTTGGGTTTTTTGGTTGGTAGCTTTTTTTTTTCATGTGGAAATTTTTCATGTTCAACTTTGCACGGTTCAGTAACAGTTTGTAATCTGGTTGTCTCATAGCACTTCACAGCACTTGTGTCTAGCAACGCAGCAGTGTGCAACGCTGAGATTTTAGTGATTAGCTAATTCACAAAGTGTTCTACTTCAGTTGATGTAAAGTGCATTATCTCACTTTTGTGGTGGAAACACTGAGGCACGGGAAGGGAGAGGTGACATTTCTTTGGTCTGACATGAAATCAGTTCATATTAGAGACAGGAATCTGGCTATCTGGCTCTTGTTTTCTATATTGTGAATAGTGCAACTTGAATTAACTCTTGATTTTACTTTCTTCCAGCTCCTAGGCCCTGAAGATTGTCTGTATGCTGTTGGACAGGTACTTTACAACTTTTGTTTCTTAAAGGGCACTGAAAGCCAGCAGCAATATGATATGAGTAGTTAACTGTGATGAAGACTTCTCATGTCTTGGTTTTCAGAAAAGTACTTTGATCTCTTTTCTTGGCTGTTAAACTGTTTGAGGCACAACTTGATAGGAGACTGGAAGTCTGCTCTTCTACCCAGTGTGTTAGGGGCTGGTGCCTATCAGTAATAGAAAAAAACAGTAAATGGGAAAGGTAAATCCGTGCACAGCTACAGCGGGGAAACACGGCAGATATGGGGCAGGTTCTGGCAGGGTCAGTATGACGCTGCATCAGGATAACTGTGCAAAGCCACTGCAGTGTCTTTGGTCTGTGATGCTCCCTCCTTTGTGCATGGTGTCCTGACTCCTGCAGGGTGGAGCTGAAACACCTGTCTTGGAGCACATTCTTAGTGCTCCTGTTTTTGGGTGGGCAGACTGTTCCAGTGCATGCTGGCTGCGTGGCTGAGGTTATGCAGCTAGTATCAAACTTGCTAAACTACAGCTGGTGATCTCTTAGTGATTGCAAGTGACAAATCTGCACATTCAGTCTGAAAAAGTGATTTTGATCATGCATTTGTCAAGTACCTGCAGAGTTCTAGAATGGTTTGAGGTGGCAGCATGATCTTTTAACACTTGCCTGAATAAGTCCTGATCCTCTGTTTATAGCAGCTACTGTAGGATGACCCTGCACCCAGCAGAGCGTATCATAATTAATTTCTGTGAACATTGTTTTTCCCTTAGTGAAAAGGGTCTGAGCCTCTGAGTTCTGTTTCATGATCAATGCTGATGTATGTAGTTGAAGAATTAGATTTTGTTGTGCGTTTCTTCTTCTAGGGTGCCTTAGCAGTGGAAGTTCGTGCCAAAGACCAAGAGATACTGAATATGGTATCTGCCCTACATGATGCAGACACTGTGTTGTGCTGCATTGCTGAGAGAGCCTTTATGAAGCATTTGGTAGGTCTGGCACCCTTCCTCTGCCTGCAGCAGTAAATACTGATCTGCTAGTTGACTTGATGCCATAATATGGGAAATCTGTTACACTTCTATAAAACTGCAGAATACTTCTGAATCGAAAAGGGCCAGAAGAGTGATGGGCAGGGTTGTGTGCAGCCTAAACTTTTCAGAGGCCTCTGCTTTGAATGTGTTGGGTAGGAGCCTCAGTGTCAGCTGCTTTGTGTTTTAGGAGGGTGGATGTAGCGTCCCTGTTGCTGTCAACACCCTGCTGAAGGATGGCCAGGTGAGGAGTACATTGTATTTTTCATTTATTATTTCTGAAAAGCACCAAGTGTGTGCATGTTTCCGTATCTTTTCCTGAAGCTAATTTCAGCAGGTAGATACCTTTTATACTATATATACTGGTATACTGTATAGCCAGTTAGGGCAGTCTCCTGACTTGAACCTTCTGTGTTTGTGTCCAGAGCAGGAGTACAACCATGGGTCTGGCTACTGAAGCTGTCTTTCAGAAAATTCCCTTATAATATATACCAGATTCCCCCCTCCACCCCTCTGCTTATTTCCTACTGTCCTGAGGTCAGAAAGTATTGCTTTTGACCCTACCAAACCTATTTTTATACAGTGGAATGTGATTAAGGAGGTGGGAAACTAGAAAAAAACTTCAGCCTTTCCTTGAGAAGTCACATTTTCCCTAACAGGGATTACTTTTCTTTATACTTGTATTGTACTGCTATTCATGCTGATCCCACTGCATGACAAAAGCCCTTCCCAATGACGACGGACTTAGCTTTGTATATTGGGTGGGTTTTTTTAAAGAGGGGGTAGTTGGCTGCCTGTTTGTTTGTTAATGTGGTAGTAATCCATTCTATATATTTTTCCAAGTTGTATTTGACAGGAGCAGTCTACAGCTTGGATGGATCTGATAGCCTGAAGGAGACCATGCAGACTGGTGTTAGTTATCCCCATCAGGTATGTGAATCATGTGGCTTCAAAATTCAAACCTGAAGCTAAATGACAAAAACTGGGCCTTTAGAAATAGACTATATTTGGTCTGGTTTCTTTTAACCTGTAACAGCACACTGTTCTTGAGGCTCTTCAAACAGTTTTACCCTGTTTCATGGGTGTCTTAATTCCTTGCCCACTGTTTTCCTGCTGCCTTACTTTGAGGCATTTATATTTGCAGAATGAAGACGGACCGAATGACGATGTGCAGCATGTTGGCATCACAGCCAAGAACGTTCCTGGTCAGGCCCAGGAAGCTGCAGAGAACCTGGGTGTTGAACTAGCTAGTTTACTTCTGAGCAAGGGAGCAAAGCATATCCTTAGCGTGGCAAGGCAGCTCAATGATGCCCGCTGAACCTGCCGTGTTGCCATCAGGAGTGCTACAACTCTGCAGCTACATCATGATCCTCTGGAGGGATTTATTTCAACATTCACACCAGTCTTACCTGATGTTTGGGTGCAAAAAATCTGAAATATGAAGTTAACTTGAGTAGTTTCTGCTCTTCAGAGTTTTCACCCCTCTCCACATTTCTCTAAATTGTTAAGCATCTCTATGAAGTATTGTCAACAACTTTTGTAGCTAGAGAGCTGAAAGAAAAAAATAAAATAAAAGCCTTTAAGTGTTCAGTTCCATTTAGGAGCAAAGTGACCATTGGGTTATAATTGGATACACAACTGTGCTGGTACTAAAATGCTGTACTGTGCTGAGTGCTTTTGGGAGGCATTATTTGGGCCTTTTCACTCACTGGATCACTGAAGGCTCCCATTAGGTTCCTGATACCAAGTTCCTTATAGTAAAGTAGCAGAGATGCTACATTCATCCTTGGCCTTAGTGAAGGTAAATTGAGTTGTCGGGTAGATGCAGGTGATACACTAGGCAATTGGCTAGTATTAGATACTATGTATATGTATATTAGCTATACTAGCTGGATTGGCTACTATTAAATGAGGGGGCGGACAGCCATTTTGATTTCCCTTGTACGTTTGTCCACAAGTCATGAGAGCCAGTTAGCTAGACTTGCCGGTGAAGGGGGAGCTGAAGCAGAAGCCCGAATTCCAGATACTGTCGCTTCCTGCGCTTGGCTACTAGGTCAGCATCCTCTGAGCAGGGTTTGATTGTTACATTGCCTTGCAGAAACACTGTAACGGCACCGTGTTGGGGTGCTGTTTCGTAAATAATGCAGTTTTATAGTTTTATTTTCGAGGCAACGTCCACTGAATGTACCAGAGGTAGGTAAGAGTTAAAATAACGGGTCCTTATGGAGCAGCTCTCACGCTCAGTTTTTGACTGGTCCCGGGCCGCTTCTCTCCTCCCCGCCCCCCGCTGCCACAGCCGACCACGCCTCTCGTCCCCTTCCCTCCTCCGCGGATCGCAGCTCTCCCGGTGAGCAATGGGGTGGCCCTGAAAAGGGCCTTTGAGTTGGGCCGGGAGGGCCGGCCTGCCTAGTACTCCTGCGACTGCTGCCCACTGCCCCTCTTGCTGGTCTTCTTGGGCAGCAGAACGGCCTGAATGTTGGGCAGGACGCCGCCCTGCGCGATGGTAACACCGCCCAACAGCTTGTTGAGCTCCTCGTCGTTGCGCACCGCTAGTTGCAGGTGACGGGGAATGATGCGCGTCTTCTTGTTGTCGCGTGCCGCGTTGCCCGCGAGCTCCAGGATCTCAGCGGTAAGGTACTCGAGCACGGCCGCCAGATAGACGGGCGCACCAGCTCCCACCCGCTCCGCGTAGTGCCCGCGCCGCAGCAGTCGGTGAACGCGTCCTACCGGGAACTGCAGCCCAGCCCGGGACGAGCGAGACTTGGCCTTAGCACGGGCCTTACCGCCGCTCTTGCCACGGCCGGACATGGCGTCTCACTCCGCTGCTGAACCGATACGACTGGAGGTGGCGCGCCCGGCGTTTTTATAACCTCCCGCCAAGTAGAGTCCAGCTCATTGGACAGCGCCACCGCCCCTAGCTATTGGTGCGTTTGCCGAAAGAAGCTTTTTGCTGACTGGTCGCTTGTGTGATACCAGCGCGTTTGCTCTGAATGTGTTGGGCGGGGTCCGACCAATCAGCGAGCGAGGCGCCAAATTTAAACCACGCCGAGGTTATCCGTGGGGCCCTTTCGCCGGCCCAGCGAGATGCGCGGTGCTGGCCCGCCCACTGCGGGGGGAGGCCAATCCCACAGAGCGCTTCGTGCCGCCCGGCCAGGCGCACAGTGCTTTATGAGGGCTGGAGTCAGTCCCTGGGCCCGGTCCCTTGTCTGGGCCTGGCTTTCACCCAGAGCGAGGTAGAGGGGCTCCCGGGGCGCCTACAGACTGAGAGGTATCCCTGTCTGTAGGGCCATTTGCGTTAGGGCGGTACATTGGGGGAAGAGCAGTTAGGGATGTGAAAAAGCCTACCATGAGATCTTTCTTAGGGAATTCTGGGAATGTGTGAGATATGAGTTCCTAATATGGGTATATTAAGAGAAGCACCAAAGGAGAGTGAGGAGTCAAAGTGGATGAGGAGGAAAAAAACCCATGGGAACACTGAAGGAAAAATAAAAGTGAAGGAAGTGGTAATGTTTTAAAATGTTGCTGATCAGTAAGAATTATGTCTGCAGTCTCTGTGCTGTCTTACTTAACCCATATGTTATGTATGTATTTTTCCCCCAGAGTGAGCAGACTGTCTATGCTGTGTGCCTCTGGAGGTCTAAGTGCCAGCAACTGATGTTAGGACACCAATCAGAGCAGCCAGTGGTTCCAGCAAATGGAAAGACTTCAGCACATGCAAGGAGGGGCCAGGGCTAGGTGGAATGCAAGCGCGTGTGATCCCTAGCGAAGGAGCCAGACTACAGAACAAGTAGGAGAATGGGCTTTGGAGCCCACAACCAGGTATGGGAGAGATCAGGGTCAGCAGGATGCTTACTGGAGGTAGGGCTGAGCCAGTTTACTGGGAAAAATGGAGTGGCTGCCTGAGAAATACCTATTGGAAGGCCACATTCCTAGATGAGCTAGCAGGGAGAATAATTTCTCTGTTCATACGCCCTGATGCCAGGAAATCCAGCAGCTGGTTACTGGACAGACTGTTTAAGGCCAGGTACTGAATGATTTCATGATGTTTGTGTGTATGTTTTAATGAATGTACTGTATTAGCAGACTTACAAACTGATTGGCTGGAGAGGAGGAAGAGGATTCAGGCACTCATACCATTCGTACTTGAGTGCTGTGTGTTTTCTGTGTTGATCAGTGCTGCTGGACATAGGCATTTTTGCCTTCTGGTAATACATTCCAATGTTACTAGCTGGACTTGGGTGTGGGGAGGTCCGTTGCCCTTGCATCTATTGGTGTACTGGACCTGGCAATTTCTTCTCTTAGCCACCTCAGCATCCCTGTTTCTGCTGTTGCATTATTTCACTTTCACTACCACTGCACTTGCAAAGACTATAACCTGGTACTCCAATGCCTGTGCTATGTTTTTCTGTCAGGTAGGTAGCAATTCTTTGTTGAACTATGGTGCTAAATACTGCTCTATAAATAATTGTTTGTATTTGAAGAAAAGGGACTGGTAGTCAGCAGTTTTAGTTCCGCATTAATAAAAGGACCTTACTGATGCCCTGTTAAAACAAGGACATAGTGATCCTTAATCTGCTAGTCTGTTTCAGGCGCGTCCTCTTCCGGGGAGGAAGGCAGACTATAAAGGTATTCAGAATTAAAAGCTTATCAGCAGGAACATTCCCAGTAGCCATAAAAAAAGAGGGAGTGTCCACTGCAGAAATGAGCAGATGCCTAACAGGGTAGAAAGCTAGAGATGGATCACACAACCTAGTTTCACTGCATGTCAATGTTGTCAAGGCAAACCACTGCAGGGGAAAAGGTACCATGAATTATTTTATTCTTGGAGCACTCTTAGTTTTGAGTACGGGTTATAACATGACATTCTGTGTCCATGGACCAAAAACAGGATTGGTTGGAGAAGCCAGGAATGGCATCTGGTTTACTTATTCTGCTCACAGAAATTAAAGCTGCTGTTTTCTCTCTTGGTGAACAGTAGTCTTTGTTAGACATATAGAGATTCCACCTTTCCCACTTTCCCTAAGTGCTGTCATTTGCTTCCCTTCTAAAAGGTATTCCTAGTAACAATCATGTCCGAGTAGTAGTGAATCTTTTCTATCACAGAATTGGACAAAAGCCTCTGGTGCACAAAGAACATCCCGGTTCAAAACTAGCTCACGCAAAGCAGTTGCTTGTGTTTTGACAGGTATTCTGAGGTTCCCAGAGGGTGGGAGCAACATCAGTTGAATCATCAGTTGGTCAAGCAACTGGATAAAATGGACTGCCAGGTAGAACTCTTTCCCTCACTCCTGACAGTCCAGTCAGACATCATAAAACAAGCGCACTAGTTGGTACCGGATCGAAAATGCAATCGTGCTGCCAAGGACCTAGGTAAAAATCAGACACATAACAGAAACATACTGTAAAATGGTTTACAGGCTGTCAGATTCCTCCTTTCCAAATGGATTTACTAAGCTTTCCAGCATGCCTCATTTCATAAAATAGCAACTAAAGACTACTTTTTTTTTGGTACAGGAAGTTGCAGAAGTCTATCCAAAGACATTGTTTCTTTCTCTGATGATTTTAGGTATCAGTGGGAGATTTTTCATTGTGCCTTCACACAGTCACATTCTAAGAACATGTGCATGAGATAAGAGTTTGAGAATAACTCCTTCCCCCTTAAGAAATTTTAACGTAAATTTTATGTTATTTTAACATAAACCCTATGGTTTGTAATGGAAAATACCTTATGTCAAAGCTGAAATTCAGTATCCTTACAATAAGGTGCTATCAGGACTTCTCTGCTGTGACTGGGATCAAGATAAGTGCTCTCTACTTCCTGTCTTCTCCCATCCCCAATGTCAATGTCATCTGCCTAAGCCCTCAACAGGCTTTCGTTGCAAGCTCTCCCTCTCAAATTGGACTCTGGCTAAGTGTCTCTTTCCTAGTAAGAATCCCTTATCTTAAATCTGAAGATGAAAAGAAGGATTTTATTGTGGACAGTTAACCAATGCAGGCCTTTCAAAAAGCGGTGTTTTCACTACACTATGCTCGCGAATTCACATGCTGAATAGAGGTAGCGGCAGGATCTGTGAAGCACATCCTTATACTCCAAGTGGCTTCAAAATGCTCCCGCATGCCCCTCAGACTGAGAGACTGCTGAGCCACATGCCATCCTTATGCAAGTCCACTTGCTGGTGACAACTGTGAGACTGTTATTTGGCATTACTGAAAAACAGGAACATACCGAAAGGCTGTCTTGAGTTAGTGAAAAGGCAAGGCACTCCGCTGTGCTCACATTTTTCTTGCAACCAATGACTCGTGCCTTGGGAATCTTCTTAAGCTAACCTTCTGACTTTTTTTATAGGCTCTCAATTGAACAGGGAGGTGTGTGTGGATTTCTTCCCCCCTTGAAGTGTGTAAACCTCTTATTCTCCTCAAGCTCCACAGCTCAACTGCACTTTGTGTGAAGAGCACGATATTTTACTTTCCCCTTTTCCCTTAAAGCTCTTGATACTGACTTAGATCTGTTTCTATTGCAGAGTAAATCTTTCTACTGGAGGAACCCTTTGTCTGACCTGAATGAGTAGCAACAGAAGAGTGAGATTTCGCTCGTGGGTGGGTCCAATCAGCTTTATGACAAAATTAATAAGTGTCATATTATTGCATTCAGTGTATTCGCCATCTTCATCTGTTCCACTCCTCACATCTACTACGTGCAAGATCTTGACTACCTGAGGAAAGAAATATTGGATGCTATTTCACCAGGTATGTTTGGTGTTCATTGGCTAATCTTGCTCAAGACCCCTTTTGCTGCACCAGCCCTGAAATCCTGGTTGTGGTCTTACTGAAAAGACAGGACAGACTTATGATGGTCCTGGGGTACTTCTATGTGTGTTTATTCTGAAAGACTGATTTTTAACACAATCAAGTGACTGGGAGGGATGGTAGCAGACTTTCTTCAGTAACTACTGAACCCCGAAGTTCTGCATTTTCTCCCACCCTGTTTCTCTTTCACTTGATAACTGCCTCAAAATGCACCTGAATTATGAATGTTTTCCACAAATTACCTTCAGAATGCTTGTTCCCAGGGCAGAGAGGCTCTTAGTTTTGAATTTGGAGTAGCTCATCTCCAACTTGCCTGTACTAGGATTAAGCCTAAAAGAAACATTTAAAATTTAGTCCAGATGCAACAAGGAGATATATCACTTTGTAAGCAGACTTCGATCCACAGCTGAGAAAGAAATCCAGTGGTGGAAGAAACAGGAATAACCTGATGCACTTAAAAACAGCTGCTAGTATCTAGCCCCTCAGGTGGGGCAGAGAAGACTCCTTCCCATTGCACCCCCAATATATCCTGTGTAGTTTAAAGAATAAAACAGAAGAATCTAACATCTGCAGAGAGAACTGCTGATGTGGCATAGTGCTATAGAATGCTTGCTACTATGAAATCCTAGCAGATCCCACTACTGCAGTATTAAAAGCAGCCTGTGTCAATTTCTCTCGATCTTGTAGGTTGGAATCATCATGTTCTAACCTTGTTAAAAATTATTCTGTATCTGAGGGGTGGGCTGGTCAGAGAAGTGCACTTCTTTGAGAAACCTCTACTGTATGATCTGACTGTAGCTAGCAGAGTGAGCTGCTGTCTTTTAAAGAGAAAGCATACTTTGACGGCTTTTAAAAAGAGCACCTTCCACCACCTTTCTCAGCTGGTGTTGGAGGTAAAAGACACAACCTGTAGTACCACTATAGGTCACTTGGTACATTACCTCGGTAGCCGGTGACGGGGACAAGGAATGACGTGGAAGAGTTGAGGCAATGAATAGAGGAAGTTGAGTACTTGTGGGATGAAAAAAAGCAGCATTGTTTTGCTGAAGTGTCCCAAGATCCCCACCACAGCAAAGGTCATGCCAGCAAAGTAGCAGAAGGTATCCCCAACAAACACTCGAGATGGGTACCTGTAATCCATGGAGCAGAAAAGCAAAGGTCTGACATGACTGCTATTTCCTCAAAAATGACTATTTATAACCACTGAATGTGTGCCCACATTGCAGGTCAGGGGCCAATGGAGATCTGCAGCAGATCTGCGCAGTAAAAACAATTGTAGGTATTTATTCTAAGAATTGCAGGACTGGGACCCACCACCTGACTTGCGGAGAATATTGTATGAAAAGCCAGCCAGTGAGGCACAGGAGACAGTGTATTCGGCATGTCTGGGTGAGCTGGTGTGACCACAATTGTTTTAATACAATATTACAATCCGTGCTTTGTGTTCTTGGATCTGGCAAGAAGCCTCTCTACACTCCAGCGTTCCACACCTGGAGGTGGTTAAGTGGTTTTGTTCATTCAAAAAGGGAGAAACTAGAGGGAAAGGATGCTTCCAAACAAATTCTGAATGTCTGTCCTCTTACCAGTTGTAGTAAAATAGGCCCAGTGTGGTAAAAAAAAAGGGAATCATGAAGTAGAGAGAAAAAATGTGATCATCTTGATAATCCCCTATAGAAAAAAGAAAAACATGTGTTTGTGATATGACAAGACTGGTTCATTTCTAGTAATACCAGCTACTGAAATCTAGAATTCAATCACCCTTTGCTTTTTGTGCCCACAAAGGTTTGTTATTTTCCTTACCGTTTAGCTCTACAATATTGAATATGATAATGGAAGCAGCTATCACCAGCGACTGTCCTGCTTCAATTCCATTAATTCCAGCAAGAATGTTGATGGCATTAGTGCAGAACACTGCTAGCATACCCATGTACACGTAGTAGAGGATACCTGCAGAGCAGAGCAAGCCAAATGCATCAGTATTTGGAGGCAAAGCAGGCCCTAGACCAATTCACTGAAGCTCTCACTTCTTGCTTTATACAACAACCTATTACCTAACAATCTGAGTGAGTTTTGATAGTGGTAGCTTACAAATAAGATTGCTTCCTCTCTTACAAGCTGGCTGTCATGTCTACGTGTACTGTGACAAACTGCCGTGGCATGGTGGCCAGCTGTAGTGCTGTTTCTGTCTTTCTAACATCCTGATGTTATCAGCCACGTGCTGTGTGCCCCACTACTCAGCTGTATTGCCAGGATCATGGGAAAATGACTGGCGTCTGTCTATGCACACCTGAATGTGCACTGGGTTTCTGGATGTTCTTTCCAGCCTAACGTTTAGTGGGTGGACTGCCACTCTCTTACTGATTACTTAAGCAAATCCTTAGTCTGCTCCCTCTGCAGTAAGAAGTGCTCCATGTGATCCCTTGCCACATGGATGACAGCTTCTGGTGATTCATAAACTTACCCAGGTCCAAGTGCATGCCCAGCAACACCCGGAAGGGCTTAGGCACCACAATGGTCGTGTTCCCAAAGTTGGTGAAGTAAACCATGAGCAGAGGGAGGGAAGCCATGGTAGGAAGAAGCAACTTGTGGCGCCAGCGCAGGTTCAGAACATCATCTGCAAAGCCCAGGAAAATCATGCAGCAGATGGCAAGGAGCGAACCGATGAGCTCCACGAACTGCAGGACAGAGAACAGGACCTCGGTCACCGGTGGCCAATCCCTGCCCCTGCCTGCCACGCTTGCAGCACTAGACGAACCTCACCTCGTCGTGAGGAAAGGCCGCGCACTGCTCCTCCACAAAACATCTCAGGAAGGGCACGGGGATGAAGCAGAAGAGGATGATCAGGAACACGGCACCGCTGATCACGCCCTGTGCTTCGGGGCTGGAAGGTAGAGCGGGGAGAGTCAGCCATGCCTGGGCCGGCCCGCGGGGCAGCTCCCTGGGGCAGCGCTACTCACACGGGCCGCCTTGAGGTCTTGTTGAGGTCCTCCCCGAAGAGCCGCGCGGCGAGGAAGTGGTCCGTGAAGGCCGGAATCAGCGTGAGCGTGGCCGCGAAGCCCAGCAGCGACCCGCCGAGGTTGATGAGGAGGGGCACAGTGGGCCAGGCCGCCATGGCCGCGGCGGGCGCTGCCCCTGCCAAGGGCGCGGAGCGAGGCCGGGCGGGGGCGCTGCCCACCGCCTTCCCGGCCGGGCGTTACGCGGGCGGCGCCGGATGCGCGGGGCTCTCGCGGCCTATCGGGTGCGGGGGCGCCATCTTTGGCCCTGGCATGAGCCTCCTGCCGGCACGGAGCTCTGTTCGCAGGACGGCCGGGATCGGTAGCGCTTTCCGCCGCGCTGAGGGTGTATGGAGGGGTTTGTCCCCGGTGCTAAGGTTCGCGGTGCTTCTCCTCCTCCGCGAGGTTCCTCCGAAACTCTGCGCCGGGAGCAGCACTCTCCCGGGGACGGCCCACTGACTCCGCCCCGCAATGCCCACAACGGCCATGGCCACCCTGCCCCCCCCCCCTCCGCTCTTTATTGGTACGTCACTTCCTCCCATGCGGGATGCGAGTGAGTCCCAGTGGAGGGCGAGCGGCCGGGACCGCGGCCGCGCTGAATGAGCGACGGCTCCGCCGCCTCCCAGCCGGAACCGCCTTTTGCCCAGGTCTGGGGATCCGCGCTTGCGGGCGAGTCCCGGCCAGCGCAGTCACCGCCGGCAGGCGGGGTGGCGAGGCGTGTTACCCGCGTGCCGAATGCGCAAGATCGGAAAAGTGAGCGGCCGTTGGGTTCGTTTCCCCACGTGTTTCCTCAGATGTCGGGAAAATTCAGTAGAATACCTTACTGGATATTTTTGGTTGTCAGGAAATCTGTAACTGCTGATGGGCCCTCGGGGCATTTTTGCGGGGTGGGGAGGGGAAGGCAGGATAGGTTCAGTGTCCATTCACTGTTCTGTTCGTTCAGGTGTCAGTCGATGAGCGGAGGGGGAGACGCAGCAGAAAGTCCAGTAGCAATACGAAGAACTTTTACGTGCCCTGCAGCTGTATGGCAACCTGAAATAGTTTCTGATGGCTTTATCTGATTTTTCTGATGGCTTTATGGCCACCTAACGAGCTGCTGCTGTGTTGAGAGGCCACCTCTGCTCTGCTGTCTGTTGCACATATGCAAAAGTGATTTTGTAAACTTTATAACAACTTTGAAGCGGGCACACAGTACCGCCGGGGACGAAAGCACAGCACAGAGGTGCCGGGGAGCATGTCTGGCCAGAGGCCGCTGCTACTTTGGGTTAGGCTGTCGGGAGGTGATGAAAACTCGTGTTACTTGCCCACCACGGCGAGAGTGGCACAATCGCGAGCGGACGAACGGAAAGCATCTGCGTTGCTGCTGTGTCCTGCGTGCCTGGTGGGAACGGGGCAGTGACTCCCATCAGAAAAAAGCGTGACGTGAAGGAGAAAAGCGTCGCTAATCGAAGCTCGGAAAGCCGGTGGGGACTTGGGCTTTCAGATTGCGGCTCTGCTCCTATTTCGTTCCCCCAGAAGAGAAGACCCGCGGCAGCAGCCGTGAGGTTCCCGGACCGTTCAGACCGGGTACCACGGCCTGCACGCAGGCCCGGGGCGGAGCAGCGGGCGGGGTGTGCGCCGCGGCTCGGGCGGCGCCGCCGGCCCGCGGGGGGCGCGCGCGCTCCGCCGCGCCGGAAGGAAAGAAGCGGCGGCGGGTGCGCTTGCGGTGCCGCGGGGCTGCGGCGGGGCCACGTGCACCCGGTGCCGCGAGCGGGGCAACGCCGCGGCCCGCCCGCCATGCCCGCTGCGCTGCCGTGAGCCCCGCGCTCTGTGCCATGGGGCCAGACCTGGGCTGGGCCGCGCTAGTGCTGCTCTTTGCCGCCTCGCTGCTCACCGTGGCGGCCTGGCTGCTCCAGTACTGGCGGTCCACGGCCCTGCGAGCACTACGGCGTCGCGGAGCGGCGGGGGAGGAGGCCGGGGCCCGGGCGCTGCTCGCGGCCCTTCTCGCCCTGAGGTCCCTACGGGAGCAGTGGCAGCGAGCTTGGGTGCGAGCTCTCAACAGCCAGGCGCGCCGGCACGGGGTACGGCAGGGCACGAGCCGGGGAGCGCGGGGAGCGGCAGCGAGGTGAGGCGGGCCGACCAGCCTGCTCTTTGTTCGCGGGTGCCGGGACAGCCGTTGCCCTCGCGGCGCTCCGGCCGGAGGAGCCGGTAGGCACCTTGCGTACGGCTCAGTTCGGCCTGCGTGGGAGCAGTGCGAGCACGGAAAGGGCGGAGCGCGTTACCACGCATCGTTTAACGCGGGTTGGGGTAATACTGTAGTCACTCTGATTTTCCGCAGCAATCTCTTCCAAATTTTCTGGTATTTATTTTCTTTATTCTCCCGGTATTGCCATTGTATTATCTGCAGTTTGAAGTTCATGAAGGAGAGTACGCCTTGATGATTCCATATGGAAATAATTCCATTATAGCTTGTGTTGCCTGCAAGGCAGTGACTTAATACCTACAGAAACTGTGGTCCAAAGCTGTCCAAAGTCTATTGCAATATCCCCCCCCCTTTTTTTTTTTTAATCGTATAAGTGGGAAAGGGTTTCCTTTCTGTTGTGTAGGCAGTTAAAGTCCTGAAAAACATAATGCAAACTTGTTTTTGAGTATTCCAGCAAGATAGGAAAAGTATCTCCCTTTTTGAATGAGTGACAAATTCTAGGCTGGATTCAACGTGAAGTGCCTTCCCCCACTGGGCATAGTGCTCCTTCTGTAGAAACTCACCCTCTGCTTCCATGCCCCTCTTATCACAATGCAATAGTCAGAGTGTCACCAGTTTCCCATATCTGATATGCTGTGCTTTTCTGTCATGTGTTGAATTACTCACATTATCACAAAATGACCTGAATGTATAAGTTCTAGAATTTAGAACTCCTGTAAAGGGAAGATTAGCTGGTGGCTGAATTGACATGAAGGCCCCAGAAGGCCCCACTTCAGTTCCTGCTGCAGCTGCTCCTTGTGTGGAGTAGCATTGCCTCAGTGAGTTGCTGGGTCTAAAAGCTGTTTTCTGAAGCGGGGTCTGGGAGTTATCGTGGAGGACTTTCCTTGTGTGAGATTCTGGATGAGATTTGGACTTTCCTGGAGGTGCTTCGTATCTGTGAATTCAAGCTTCAACTGGACACCTTGTTTCCTTTCTCTGTATAGACAAGTCGAGGTGGGTAGAATTATAGTGTGCGATAGTTCTGGATGCTGGCTGGAGTGTCTCTGGGACCCCACATCATTCATCTTCTTTGGAACTATCAGGTTGGCTCTGACTACTGGGAACTAACAGTTTTCTCTTTGCAGAGTTCAGTGCAGATCACATTTGAAGAGGGTCCTCAGTTACCACAAGCTGCCAATATAAGTTGTGTGACATGCAAGGGACAGTCGGACCACAGCATGGTAAGGCTTTGCTGTTCTAAACTGCAGTTTGTTGTGATGGTGTGTTCTGCAGACACTGCTGAGGCCTTTGTGATGGAGATGGTGGAACCAGGGAAGTTTTGTGTGAGGTCTGTTTGGAGGAATTTGGAGGCCTGTCTCCTGTTTGGAGGCTCTGGAGCTTGCACAAGTAAGCTCTGTGAGAGAAGATATGTTGGTGGAGCCGGGACGTGTGAAGGCTGAACCCAAACATCAGGGTTCTACTGTGGTGAACAGAGGAGTGCTCTTGTCACAGCACAGGGTCTGAAGTTGGCAGGTTTGCAGCTTTGAACTTGGCGAGAACAACACAGCAGCCTCTTGCCGGGATATAAACTCATCTTTTCCTTTTCTTTTTAGGTGCTGTGGTGCCATCTGTCAGCTGAAGCTGTGAAATTCCCTGTCTCTGTTACTCAGCAGTCCTCAGTTGCTGTTTCTGTGGACACGTATCATGTCACTTTGGCTGTGCTGCAGGCTCAGGTAAGGGATTACAAAAAGTTAAACATTGACCTCCCTCCTCCATCTAGTCCCACGCTGATCGAGGAAGGAGGACCTGATTCAAAGTGCAAATAAAGGCCTCATTGGGCTGGGAGAAGCGCTGTGCTGTCACTAACATTTGGTGAGGTAGCAAATATTCCCCATCTGCATGCCGAGTCTTGTTTTCTGAGTCTTCATATGCAGATTTTGGCTATGAAACTTAGCTGTAAGAAATTTCAGAGAGTTTTGAGACATGGCTGCATTCTATACACTGCTTTCAAGTGGGTATTTAAGAAGTGAGAAGTTCAGAGAATTCAATTCCCCTTGTGGCATAGTGGAAGGGGGAAGGTATGGGAGGGGAAAGGCTATGTAAAAGTATGGTGTCCTAGTAGTGGGTGAGAAAAAGAAATCTATGGTGAGGAGTAGTTTGCTTGTCAGTTCCCCTCATTACGTTCACAAGAGCACAGTGCAGCTTTTTCTGGATATCGGAGATGCTTATTCCAGCAAAGAAGCTCTTAAATCACAATGGGTGGTAACTCCATAGTTACTTTCTGGCTGGATTTGATTCTTTGAAATATGGTTTTCCATCATGATGAAGGACATGATGCTGGAGATGGTATCTTGCTTGGAGGTAGTGTGCACAAAAAAAAAAAAGGAAAAGATAGACATGGCATGGCAAAATTAGAAGTAACTCAGTGATAGCAGAAGCTAATCCCATGCTGTTGCAGACAGTTTGAAGCTTGTTCTTGAACCTTTTTGCTCTCAGAAGCTTTATTACAATTTTCAGCATACTTTTATCAGGTTATTCCAGTTTGATTTTGTACCACTGTTCTGTGGTCATTTCCAGAAATGCAGAGCTCCTCTCTCTCTTTAGCATGTAGTGTACCTGCTGCCAGTCTAGTTATGGGCAGCAACTGCAATTGCATTTTATTTCTGAAAAGTCCCCTTTTTCACATCTCATCCAATTGCTCCCCTACTCATTGGCATTTTCTAGGTCTCCTTGTCTGCACCTGGTGAAGTTTTGGGTTGATTGTTCGTGTAAAGGAGTTGCGTATAGTATTCTAATTGAGGTCTTGCTGCTGCTGTTTTTTAAAATGCAGGCTAGATTACCACATGCCTACCTGTTTTTTGGAATACTTCAAGTACTGTGTTCCCAATTGTGCCCTGTGCCCTGTCCATTCTGGCTCACGTCTTGTTGGTTACTTACGTGGTTACTTACGTGGCCACTGTGTCTCATATATGTTGCTTTTGTCTGATGACCTTCTGTGTTGTCAGTAAATGTCAACCTGGTAATTGAGAACTGTACTGAATTCTATTACCCAGTTTTTAGTAGAGCTCTCAGGTCACTTCAGTTCCGTTCGTGTGTGGTTCTGCCTCTGTCTGTCACATTAGTGATGCTTTTATGGGTACATGGGTGTGCAAATTCTTAACTTCAGCTAAACTACAGGATAGTGTATATTCTAGTTTGTTGTTGCAGACTGTTGGTGACCCAGGTGGGTCTTCAACCTGAGGATCATCTTGTAGAGATGTGTTGCTGACTTATAAATGGTTGAGTTTACATTTGGCAATGCCTAAGTGATGTAACTCAGTAAATATCCTATGTGTTGGTGCCCAGTTGGGCACTTGTGGATTGTACTCTGCAGGCTTTTTCTTCAGTAAAAGAAAAAATGGATCATTTTTCCCTCTGGTGGTGCCTGGGCATCCAGTTGCAGTGTGGGAGCCAGATCTTGCCATGGAGCTTCTGCAGCTGCTTCGTCCTGTAGGCCTGGGAGCACTTGGGTTCCTATGTTCTGTTTTTTACTGTTGCACTGGTGTGAGGGCCTTTCAATTGCTGAATTTGGAATGGGTCAAAAATCACCTAATGTAAGCAGAAACTGTTTCCAGCTATGGATATTTGTTCTGGGCCAGGTGGAGATCCACTTGGAGGAGATACAGAATGAGGGTCTCCTGGTGTCATGGACATTCAAAGACAGACCAGACTTGGACCTTTTTGTTCTTCCACGACTTGGGCTTCCTGAGGTGAGTGGTTAACAATGGAAGGCTGACTGTGAGTGGAGGAAGGAGCAGAAACAGCTAGAAGGTGGGCTGCTGTGGAGGAGAAGGGTTGGCAGCTCACTGCCATGGCCCTTTAGGGCAGTGGAGAGGATTCTTTCATCCTGGAATCGGTACTAGCTCAACTGTGTCAAAGCAGCATCCTCAAGAGGACTGAAGTGGCACCAGTATCTATTGAAGGCTTTCTGTCTATGTTGGTTCCTCCTGCTGTTGTCACATGTAGAGCTGCAAAACGAGCTGGGTTGCCGCTCTTTCTTTGTGTGAGGTGGTGTTTGTTGTTGTTTTGTTGGTTAAGTTTGATTGGGTTTTTTTGAAGGGATTAATTAAAAGTAGGAGATTAATGTGGGGAATCCCTGGGTTTAGAGGTTTAATGAACAGAATGTGGGCGTGCTTGCACTTCTGTGATCCGGATAGGTTGGTTGATTTTTTGTTCTATTGACACCTTTGTTACTTTATACTGAGTAGTTCTAGGAATTCGACTGTTTTCCCAAAAGTGTGGTGGCACCATCTCCTGAGGTGGTAAGCATGTGGCAAACTATAAAATCTGTACTGTAAAAATTTACACCAGCTAAACTACAGAAGTAGAGACTTAGTTTGTCTCATTTAGAAAGCTTGCATTTGCCTGCAGCTGCTACACAGAAGCTTTAAGCTCTGAGGAGAGCGAGTATGGAATGTGGGAAGAGTGTTTGGGTTATTACTGGGAGAGTGACTGTGTAGCATATTAGAGGCGTGAGAGGCAGGTGGAGCTGTAAATGTGTCCATTTTTTAATGACATTCCTGCATTTCCCCTTGATTTACGGAGAGAAGGATGAAGGGAGAGCAGATTTATCCACTATAAAGGATCTGGTCGAGGATACCATTGTCAGCACGAAGCCAGCCATGATGGTGAATTTGGTGGCCTGTACCGCTGGGGCCAGTGCAGTAAGTCACTCTTCTCGTGTCATTCTTGTGCCCCAAACACAGGCACAACCCTAACCCAAGACACTTCTGAGGGCTGAGGCTCAGGCAGGATCCAAGGCTTGAGTTTCACTTCTGGGTGACAGCCGAGTCCTGGCCTGCACTATCATAGGGGTTTGGGTACTGCAATGTGGTGCTTAGGGATAATTAGAAATTGCTCCTAAGGGCAACTCCTTCCACCTTTTTTCTTGAATGCTGATTGTTGGTCACATCCTTGTGGAGCTGGACTGCCTGAGATACATCTCTTTTTGGCGGTTGGTCTTGCTCTGAACACGAGGGCTCTCTCCAAGGCAGCATTTGCAGACATGGAATGTCCCATGGTTTGTCATCGTCAGTTGACTGTCCAGTAGCCAGCAAGCTTGTTCTTGCCTGTCGCCTCCTCTGTCTGCCTTAAACTTCCCATCTGAAATAACATTAGGGCCTACTGGAGGTCAATGGCCTGGGAAACCTGCAGCATCCCTTGATGGCCTTGCGGGTATTCCCCTGTGTTGGTGTGAGGAGCTACTTAATAGATACAAGGACGATGCCTCTTGCTGCTGTCTGCTGGTGAGTGAATGATAAAGGTAATGGTCTCGCTCTCATCATTCCTCAGGTACCCAGCAATAAGTTGACTCGAGAGTGCCCGTCCAGAGTAGCAGCAGCCCCTCTGGGTTCTAAGCTGTTGCTCCGGAATCTTCGAGTGCTGAACTTGGGCTGCCAGGGAAAGAGAGGTAAGCATGAAAACATTGCTGATCCACGTGGGCAAGTGTGCAGGTGGCGAGATTGGAGCAAGTGGATGTTTTGAGTGGGTTTGAATGGAAAAGAGGGGGGTGTGTGTGACGAACCACTGCCTCTTGTTGATCAGTGCACATGTGCCCTCTGTCTCTCTTGCAGGAGTTGGGGAGATACGCTGTGTGGCAGAGCTAGACAGCCCCCCGCAGCAGAAGTGGACGAGGCCAGTGATAGGTGGCAGTGTCGGTGCTGCCGAAGAGATGGAGTGGAATGACGAGTTCTTTCTGTAAGTGTTTGTTCTCTTTCTGGCTGGAGCAGTGTAGGCGGACCGGCATGATGTCTGGGTATCGTTACCATGCTGCAGTAAGTGATGTGCACGGTGCAGAGATGAAGTCTGTGCCACAGAGCAATGTCTGTTTATGCTGCCCCTGTGCCAGACTGCTGATTGGGGCATTTGGCCCCAGCTTGCATACATCTTTCTCACTTCCCTGGGTGGGCAGAAGTGCTAAATGTAGGTGCAGCAGCTGCAATAGGATG
This sequence comes from Zonotrichia albicollis, assembly GCF_047830755.1. Classification (NCBI taxonomy): domain Eukaryota; kingdom Metazoa; phylum Chordata; class Aves; order Passeriformes; family Passerellidae; genus Zonotrichia; species Zonotrichia albicollis. Next base: position 60,364 of record NC_133845.1, on the reverse strand, counting down.
TATCATAAACAGCCTTTCAGAGGCACTGCCCTCTCAACTTCCACTGTCAACCTACACAGCTCTGCAAGGCACGCAAACCAGAATTCTCCTTTTTGTCATTTGGTACTCTAGTCATGTCCTCCATGGTAGTGCATGCTACTGAAACTTTAGAAAGGGTGAGATTTGAGGGAGGGAAGATACAGAATGAGGTTGTTTGCTCCGTGGCCACTTAAAAAAAGATTGCCTAACACCAGCCCCTCTTCGGTTTCAACAGGGAGTTGGGACCTAGAAGCAAAGAACTGAAACTACAGGTGCTGAGGAGCAGCGATGGAGGGGGAAGTGAGTACGAACAACCCTAAGATGGGTTTTAAGACTGGGAGGCAAAAATGCCTAAGGGACTCCCTGTGCTTTAAGCTCATGGTAGTTCTCTGTTGGTATGTGTGATGAGTTCTGCAAAGGATTTTTCATATTTAGCTTTATGTGAGCTTCTGTGACTCTGTGAAGTAACTCATTTTGTTCTTCTGCCAAAATGGTCTGGGTCTGACCTTGAATCAGGAGGTTCCTGTGGCCTGCCTGTCTGCATTCTGAAGCAGGCAGAAGCATGCAGGATTTTGCCTCTTGTATTAGGAGAGCTTTGCATAAGGCTCTTAACTGTTCTTTTGTACTCAGTTGGGGACTTACTGCAGCATCTATTTTTGATGGAGGCCACACAGTGGTCATCTTTTTAAGGGAGTTGAATCCTGAATTGTTAAAGAGGAGCAGAGGAGCATTGCTTGCCCCTTCTCCCTCTCAAACTTGGGAGTTAATGGAGTTGTGGCAATGTGTTGTGTTGACCTATTGTGCTGCTTCCCAAAAGCAGGGATTACCTTGGAGATGTCTGAGGTGCTGAGGTCATGTGAAGTGTATTACTTTTGCTCTTCCTTCTTGCAGATGTGCTGCTGGCATATGCCACACTTTTGATAGATTCTTTGGACAAGCAGCCATCTGGGAGACAGGTCTGCTCACTGGCCCCGGGAGCTGGACAGTCACTGACAGCTGAAGCTACCATTACATTGGAGGTGAGCTCATATATGCACAAGCTGTGCATATATGCATGCTCTGGAAGAGTTCATAATGTGAGCCTCTAGCTGGAGACATGCATGTTTGGGCCTGAGCTCGGCACAGACGGCTAGCAGATCCTTGTGCCATGGAGGGGTGGATGTCACCTGCCCCTTGGTCCCTGAGCCTCTTGCTGTTGAACTTATACTGTACTGGGAATGGCCCCTTGGTACCCAGAGCTGCAGCTTTTGTTGCCCAAACATGCCTGCCTTTCCATCTGGGAAGAAGAGTGCCTCTCTGATCAGTGCTTTACTGCTTTTAGCTGCTGTTCCAGGAGTCTCCTGCATCTCTGAATGCTCCACATGCCACATCTCTGAGAACCAGCATCACCCCCACTAAAAAGGTGGAGATGGACCGGACCATCATGCCTGATGGCACCATTGTGACTACTGTCACCACAATTCAGTCCCGGCCCAAGGCAGACTGCAAACTGGGTGAGGCTGCACAGCAGTAGGTTTATTGTACAGGTGGCTCCTATGGCAGCACAGACTTAGCTGCAATATCCCCATGGCTGCTCATGAAGGCAGTAGCAAAAGTGTTTAGCCATCACACCTGGATATGGCAGGCTCACGCTTGATGTATTGCTTTTGGTGTGTGGGTCAGAACACGGGCATCCATGCTATTCCCCTTCGTTGGAAACTCTTGTGTAGCCCTAGGGTAGAGAATTGCAGTTGTGTGTCTGGAGGAGGTGAGGGAGGGATGAGCCTTTCACACACCCTTTTGGTGGTGGGATGTCTAATGCATATGCTGCCAAATAACCTGTGCATGATGTCAGGCTAAGTGTTTAGCCAGGCTTTCTCTAGTTTCTTCACTGCTAAAAAAGTTAGGCTGAACATACCGATTGTGGAGCCAAAAGTATGTTGATCTGGCTTCCTAGGGGTTGTTGCTGCTTGTGGTCTGGCATCCTGGTGAATGTGGTGCTGGATATTCCAAGAGGCGGGCTGGGAAATTACATGAATGAAGTATTGCTGTGTCAGCTTCACAGGACTTGCAGCCCAGAAGGGCAACCATATCCTTTGCTACATCAAAGGAGGTGTGGCCAGCAGGCCGAGAGAGGTGATGCTCCCCCTCTGCTCTGCTCTTGTGAGACTCTGCCTTGAGTACTGTGTCCAGCCTTGCGGCCCCCCGGCACATGACAGATATGGACCTGTTGGAGTGAGTCCAGAGGAGGACCGCTAAGTTGGTCACATACCTGGAACACCTCGCTGTGAAGAAAGGCTGAGAGAGTTTGAAGCTGTTTAGGCCAAAGAGGAGAAGGCTCTGGGGAAACATTACAGCAAGCAGCCTTCCAGTACCTAAAAGGGGGCTTGTAGGAAGGCTGAAGACTGATTTTTTTACAAGGGCATGCAGTGATAAGGCAAGGGGAATAGCTTTAAGCTGAAGGAGGGTAGATTTATATTAGCCATTAGGAAGAAGTTTTTCTCTCTGAGGGTGCTGAGTTACTGGCACAGGTTGCCCAGGAAAGCTGTAGCTGCCCTGTCTCTGGAAGTGTTCAAGAGCAGGCTGAATGGGGCTTGGAGCAACCTGGTCTAATGGCAGTCTGGTTGGAACTAAGTGGTTTTCAGGTCCCTTCCAACCCAAAACATTCAGTGATGCTGATTTTTTTCCCAGTGGGCTTCTTTCTGCCACAAAGCTTTACAGAGCTGCCTTGCAGGCTCTCCAAATGCTCGCTTGAGGCTTTTGGGGGTTGTGTAGGGGGCACAATATGATAACGTAGTAGTGTAAGCTTCATCTCCATTTACTGGTATCTCGGTGTTTCTTTTGCTGTGAAGATTCACCATCGAGGTCGCCTTCCAAAGTGGAAGTGACTGAAAAGACAACAGTGCTCTTGGAGACTGGCCGTCCTCATGGCCACTTGCCCAGCAGTAGCCGTAAGTGCTTGGAAATTTGAGGCTCTTACTGAATTAACTGTGTTCCTTAGCCTGTTTTAGAAAGTGGCAGTCTGAGTGCGGTTCCCTGAACTTGCTTGCATTTTCTGCTTCAGAGAATGTCCAAGTGCCTGAGTGAAGGTGGGGGCAGAAGGCTGATGGTGGTGGTGGTGTGTGGGCAGGTAAAAGATATTCCCCTTTGACCATCCAGTCAGGGACTATGAGTGTTTCCTTGCTTGACCAGAACTTTCCAGGCTATCCGGACCCACACAACTTTGGTCACCCTGCACTTGGGGCTCTGATTGTGTCTAGAACAGAGCACTGCAGCTCTTTTGACAGTTTGCTGCCAAAGCAAACTATTGGGAGTCTTTGGAAGTCTTTGTTGAGTGGTGCGGGGAAGGGGAGGTGTATTTTAATGATATGCCTGGTGGGAAACGAAACGTTTCAGGTACCTGAAAAAGCCAACGGCTACCTCTACCGAGCTTCCTTCATTTTGTTTCTTTGGACAAGTCTATCGTAGACTTTGGGTGGGGGAACTTACATGCATTTGTGTGCATGTAAGTTGCCTATTGCAAGCATTGCAGTCAGAAAGCGACCTTTTGCCTCTGCTGAAGGTTGCTGCTCCAAGCATTGGTACTTTTCTTGTGCTCAGGGGATAGCCATTTGCCCAATGGCTTGGATCCGGTGGCTGAGACGGCAATCAGGCAGCTAACTGAGACGAATAACAAGACCACCAAGAAGACACCGACGAAACGTAGTACACTGATCATCTCAGGAGTGTCCAAGGTCTCTGGTAGTTAGGAGCTGCATTTCCAGTCTGGGTGGTTGCTTGTAGGGATGCGTGTATGAAACTAACCTGTCCTGTAGGGACCGGTGTGGGAAGCATGGGTGACTGGCTCATCAGAAACCTTTAGCTGCTTCCCAGTGGCCATTAAAAGGTTCCTTGCCAATAGGAGTTCACAACCTTTAGCTGCTTCCCAGTGAGCATTAAAGGGCAGCTGCCAGTGGGAGTTCACAACAGGCAGCTGCAGAAAGGGATGTGGTTGCCGTAACTGGTTTTGAACCTTGTGGAGAATATAAGGAGTTCTCCCTGAACTTTGCTGCGGGAGTAAGGGATGTGCAGCAGAATGCCTTGTAATCGGCCACATTCCAGTATATTTCAGCCAAAGAGCGGCAGTTGTCCATTGGTGCCATCTGGCACTGATGATCTGAACTGGGCCGCCCATATGTAGGTATAGATGGCAGTAGGCAGATGAGTGGAATTCTTTTGATCCTGTGTTCATGTCTGTTCTGCCTCTCTAACCCCCCTTCAGGTACCTATTGCTCAAGACGAAATGGCACTTTCTCTGGGTTATGCTGCATCCCTGGAGGCCACAGCGTATGGGGACTCTGAGGCAGACAGCACAACTGACCAGATGCACGATTTTACTGAATTGTCGCGGCCACTGGAAGCGTTGCCATTGGGTCAGAGGGACAGTCAGGAGCTGGATGAGACAACGCGATCAGATGTCTCTGAAAGACCATCCGTGGAAGATGTTGAGTCTGAAACTGGCTCCACAGGAGCCCTTGAGACAAGGAGCTTGAAAGATCACAAAGGTAAGCATGAACTGTTAGGTAGGGTAGCTAACATGACCCATAGCATTAGCTGTACGTGAGGACAGAGTGACATCCAGGTTCCACACCCAAGCATGGGGTCTGCAGCCACCTTTTAGCATAGCAAAGAGCAGCTTCTGATGGAGCTGGGAAGAGCCTGCCTTTGTCTTGTGGTTTTTCCACTGAAGTGACTTGAACGGCCTTCATTTGTAGGTGTCTGATTCCTGTAGCCTTTCAAGGTTCTGTGCTCTCTTAGATGGGAACCCTGCACAGCCTGTGTATTATAGAAAACCCCTTTTTTCTCCCTGGTCTCCAGGTCCACAAATGAGGCACATGCTCGTAAATAATGATTCATCCTCTGAATTTGCTGTGGTGTGGACATGGAGGCCACCCAGCAATGTAGATTGTATGGGCCTTGATTGCCCTCCTTCTTTCCCTGTTAGTATTGAAGCAGCTAGTGCCTCTGACCTGTTGTAATGTAAGATGTTCACACAAACTCACTTCTTTTAAATGATGAAGTGGGCTGCCTCAACCTAGCTGCTGTCCTGGCCTTTCCACACATTTGTCAGGTGGATGGTGCACCTTGGATTTTTCTGCTACCAACTTATGTAAAGAAATGCAAATTAAAATCTTGATTACTCAGACTATTAGAGTGGGACAAATTTTGGGGAATTGTACCTTGTTACAACTAGGTATGATTTGGGCTGTGGAGGCCCCTTTTTTGAATGTCAGTGGGTAGAAGGGTGTGTGACCCAGATTCCCAAGAGAGCTGGTGGGGGGGAACAGAGGGAAAATGGAAAGCAAACCCCGTCTGTAGGAAATACCATTGTAGTGTTATATGGCCTGCAGGTTTTGTATGTTGTCTTTCTGATCCATTTGAGGTTGAAAGCAATTGGCATCTCCACCTTCTCCTGCTTGTGGGAGTCATAAAGAGCTGTTGGCATTATTTGCCTCTAGACTGGGCACGTCATGAAAATGCAGGCAGTTGTTCCAGGCGCAGGGGACAAAGTTAATCCCTGTGCCCTTGAGACAGGCTGATCTGAGAGGCCTTTTCCATCTTGTATGTTCCTCTCAGGGTCTTCAGGTTCAGATGATCTCACTTTTTGTTTTCCATTCATGTGAGTCTTGGTTGTCATTTGAAATGCTGCACGCTTCCACTGAGAGGAGGATATTGTGTAAAAGGAATTTTACGCAGAGAGGAGATGGGATGGAATGTTTAGTGAGGCAGCTTGTTGGTGTTGCAGTCTATCGTCAGCTGAGCCTTGGGAAGCTGGGATTAGCCAACCTGCTGTGTACTTCTGCCTCTCAGTGTGGAAGAGGACTGCTGTATAGCTGAGAATGGCTGGGTGTGTTACTGTCCCTGAAACTTGCCAGTCCAAGACACTATCATGGTTTCTGTCTCCTTCCTGTCTCTGCAGTTAGCTTTCTTCGGAGCGGTACCAAGCTCATCTTCCGGAGAAGGAGCAAGCAGAAGGAAGCAGGCCTGAGCCAGTCACACGATGACTTGTCCAATGTCACTGCCAACTCCACCACCAGAAAGAAAACTGGTAGCTTCTCTCACCGCCTCATCAAACGCTTCTCCTTCAAGTCTAAATCCAAACCCAAAGGTAGTGACAACACAACAGCTGGTGAAAACTGAAGGAGGGAGAAGCCCATTGGAAAAATTTCTCAGAGATTGTTTTCTAGTCTCTTGTCTTCCCACTCCATGGTATCTGTGACTTGAAGTCCAGTTCTTTCCAACCTTGGCTGAGGGAAGACACCCCAGTGCTTTATGCCGTTTGGGGAGCGGAGGTGGCAAACCCAGGACTTAGGTTGTTTGGCTGCCTTGGCTTAGCCTTCTCTGCTTGTTGCACCCTACTGTGCTCTCCCAGAAAATCCAGGTGGCATGCTAATCCCCCTGGGGGTTCCAGGAACTGCAGAAATGACTCCGTGTGTGTCATCAGGTGCCTCGTGGAAACGGGGGGCAGGTCTGTCAAGTGGCAACCTTCAGAGTTAAAATCAAGAAACTACTGGGTTAGCTATAGGGCCAAGAAGTGTGACATGTAGCCTCATTCAGTCTTCTAGTGGCAGAGAATGATGCAGTCACTGATGATCTAAACACTGTTATTGCTTGTGCTTGGTGCAGAGGCTGTAACTTGAGGTGTGCTGCAGGGTGATATGTTCCTGAGCTGTGAGCTCTCAGAAGACAGCTGTCAGCTGTCAAAGTTGTGGTCCTCCACCTGGCTCTGCCATTGGAAGAGTGGTTCACACAGCTCTGAGGAACCCCTGTTTGCTGTGCTCTGTTGGTGAAGGAAGAAGTCTCTAAGAAGAAGGAAGTTTTAACTACTGTACAAGTTTTCATGGAAGCCTGAGCCTTCGCAAGAATGCCCGGTCAGTGCTGTCGGTTCTGCCACCCTGTGCAACCACCCCGTGACACAACACTCCTTCCACATCTGTGTTTTTGAACAGGGAAGGGCCTGTACTGAGTGCACACACCAGCTATTCCCTTGCTCTTGGGGGTGGTTGGGGTTGTTCCCAAAGGGCTGCCAGGCTGTCTTCCAGACCTGCTGAGTGTCCAGTCTCGTGCTGTCATGGTTCTCATGCCAAGGACTGGCACCATGCTGGGGATGGATGGCAAGGAATAAGGCAAGGAATGTAGTGAAGGGCAGTTCAATGGGGACACTGAAGGGGCTTGCACGTGGCAGAAAGAGGCAAGAGTTTATATATTGTCACTGATGGGTTTCTTTTAGTTGAGGGAATCCTTCTGGATTGTATTTGGTATTTCCTTTCTTCTCGCAAACACGGACCCCTCTGTTCAAACAGAGGACATTTCTGCAGTAAGTACTTGCAGAGAGGGAGAAGTGTGCAGGGGGAGACATGAAATCCCTGTGCAGGAGGACACTGTCCTTCTAGAGAAACAGTTGTCCAGTCTCCTGGCCCATACACATTTTATCTATAATATCCCCAGAAGTTCCCTTCAGATAGCACATAACTATGCTCTTTGGAGAAACACTCATGTCCTGTCAACATGCCTGGTTTGAGAGAAACCTCCTGCTATCCTGTGGGTTGTTGAGATAAGGAGGTAGGACTGAGGGGAGGAAGTACCTCACGGAAGAGGTATTTCCCAGGCCTGACTGTATTCTCTAGTTCTGCTCTTCCATCAGAGTATCTCCTGTGGTAGTGTCTGCTGTCCTTCCTTGTACAGGATGCTGCCAACTGAAAAAGCAGTTCTCTTGATGGCACAGGTAAAATGTGTTTCTTGGAAGGACAAACCCTGGCTTGCTGATACTGCTACCGTGTGCCATTTCCAAGGACCAGAATGTGTTTGGTGTGTTGGTGCGAAAGGATTTACAGGTGGCTGTTTCTTCCGAATTTGTAAGGTGGGGAAGGCCAGAGTTACTGAGGGTTGTAACTGAAAGTGCCTGTGTGTGCTAGCAGCAGGGACTCTTGGCTGTTTTTCCTGCTGATTCCTCACGTGATTGGGCATGTATGAATCTGAAAAATCATATCAGTTCAGCTGGTGACCAGGAACCTCTACATCTGTTTTGGTCTGGGAGTCTTTGTTGTCCACAAACTCTGTTATGTCTTTTATCCTTTGTTTCTTTGTTCCTTGTCCGCATGGCACTGTGGCTTGCTTTGCACTTCCATGCACTATGGATGCCAGAGAACTCGCTGTTTCTCACCGAGAATGATTTTCCTTGATGTCAGTGACTGGTTTGTGCTACAGTACCGTTCGAACTTGGCCATCTGTAGCTTGCCTATAGCAATACAACCACAGATTTCACATCACACCTTCTTTTGCTGGGTTGGTGCGGTACTGTCACATGTGATCTGACACACCCTTGTTCTCAAAGTCTCAGAGTTTGGTTTCAATTTGGTACTCTCTCTTGCACCATCCCCTCTATGACTTGTAGCTATGACATACTTTATGTTCCATTTTTGGATTTTATTTATTCATTAGGACACCATCTCAAGGTACTAAACCATGAAGATTTGAATCCAGACAGCACCACTTCTCTGGCACAAGACTGTGAAGCCTTGCACTAGAAATGCTGGTTTGAGCAGAAGAGCCTGTGGCATTTCAATTGTGGATTAGTCAAGGACCTACCATGAGTCTCATTTGATAGTCATGTGTTCTTTTCTTTAAACTGTAGGAGCTTGAGCTGTCTTGGTGTGGAGTGGCTGGAGGTGAACACCGTTCACCATTCTTCGGAATCAGGGATCTGAGGCTCATGTACACAAGGAGGACTGTGAGGGCTAGCCAATGTTATCCTTGTCACTGTAGACTGGAGGCAGAAATGGCAAGGTTTCTGTCTGACAAACACATACCTAGATTCTTGACCAGCATATTTTGGTCTGGCTTGTAGGAGGAGGTGATAGGAAAGGGAGTTAAACAGAAGCTCAAGTTACTCACTGGCCTTGGGGACCCTTTCTAGCTATGTTAAATGGGCAGTTCCTGTCATACATCTGTGGCTTTCCTGTTTTGTTCCCGGTTTGTTGGCTCCAGGCTATGCCCGCCAGTGACTTGCAGTGGAGATACGGTTTTTGATTTTGAACTTGATGTGGCGGAAGACATCTGCACTGTGTTTGGCCAAGTGAATGGTATGTGGGAAGCATTCCAGTAGGGGCGTATCTTCCCTTGAATTTTTAGCAGTGTTTTTTACCACTGGCAGTGAATTGTGCTGCAAATCAGTATCTGGTTGAACGGCTTGCAAAGGAAAGGGATGTCATCGAGTGCTGGCAGGGCACATCTTCAAATATTAGGTCCTACATCTGGTTGTGTTTCCTAGAAGAGATGTATTTTCTGACATTTTTTTGCTTCTCCAAGTTGTACAGCATAGGAGTGCTATTGTAACCTTTTGTCTTCTTTTGAATATTCTCTCTAAGTCCAGACTGGTTTTCAGGGTGTTTGTCAAAAGTACGGTTTGAGGAACAGAGGGATAGCAGGGTATGAGTCTGCTGTGTGCATCGAAAATTTTTTTGGTTCTGATACTCTCCTCATTAAACGTGTTGATCTTTCCTCTTCTTATCTGAGCAAGGCTTTCTTTCTGGCCCACAAAGATGTTTTCATCCCCCAGGCAGTAGGTGCCATTTTTTTTAACCCTGACTTTAAGAACACAGGTTCCTGGTTCCTCAAAGGCATGAATGGTAATGAATTCGCCTCATGGTGGAGGTGTGGTTATTGGTGTGAGAAACAATTTGTCTATCCTAATTTTCTCAGATGGAAAGAGAATGTCACACAGGGTTCTCCAGAAGCTGCAAAGATGAAGTCCCCAGGAATTTCCCCCCACAGAATAGCTGTTTTAAGAAACCTCTTTTGTATTTAATGTATTCTGTGTTTCTGGCTTTAGGACAGAAGAAATGCTATTTGAAGAAGAAATGCTATTTGAAATCTACTTTCCCAGTTTAACTTCTTCCAGATACGTGTGCCCTTGCCTTGGTGCTGTTGTGGGCTCTGTGGCATTTCATAATGCTCGGGGCCACAGAGTAACCCCATGAATGGCACAGGCCACCATCAAAATTTTTAAGCTCGAGTGATCTGCAGTTGGCAGATTGTTGTCTCAGGGTAGGCTCGCTTTTTGCACCTTGTGAAATTGGTCCACCAAATATATGGTGGAAGAGGAACAGCAGAGCAGTGGGGCTTGAATGCGTGGAGGCTTCAACCTGCATATGAGGGCCTGCTTTCCAGATGCTGTATTTTTCTACTGGCTGCACAAGCAGAACACTGACTTGTACATGAAGCCAAAGTAGGCATTTTGTTGAGATTATTTTGGGGTTTTGTTTGTGTTGGTTTGCTTGGAGGGTTTTTTGGTTTGTTAGGGGTTTCTTGTTTGTTTGTGGATTTTGTTTGTTAGTTTCCTATTTTGGCTGAACAGATTTAGAATTTACCTGTGTATTTTTACTTCTCTGAAGAAAATAGATTTATGCTAGCTGAAAGCTGTAATTATGCTTGTAAGTATATTTCTGTCTAGATAAATCTTCTCCCTGTGCTTAGGGGAAGGGTTTAGGAGTCTCATCATCCACAAAGACCTCGGTGTTGGCCCACGAGAGATATCCTCTTGAGTCAGTGGAAAATAGACACAGGAAAAAATGAAGGGAACCTCAAAACCTCAGTGTTCTGAGGGTGCCATAGGATTTAACATGATGGATGTCTGAGGCCAGAGGAATTGGGTGCATGGATGTGTATTTGCACGTGCTTATAATAAGAGCATACTCTAGTTATAGAGTATGTGGTGCAAAGTGACTGGGGACGACAATGCCAATACATGGGACAGGAGAGTGGCCTTACCAGCTTCTGTGGCATTCATACCCATTTATGGCACAGACTTATTCAGGAGCAGACCTGAGCAAGCAAGTCCAACTCCTGGCCCTACAAGCACCCTCATGCAGCTTATGCAGTTGAGGGTGGGGTTTTAGGCAGCTAGACTGAAATGGGGAAGAGCAAGGGGAGACTACTTATGTGGAGAGCAAGTTCAGTGAAGGGGAATGTAAAGGGGAAAGCTTCTTCCAACCGTAGGCAAGTGCTGTTTTTAGAACTGGGCGTATAGCAAATATTCTTGTTAAAGCAATGATGTAGTTTCTCTTGGGACATTGTTTGCTGAACCTACAGAGAAGTCATTTCTGAGTAGCCGTGGAGATGCTTGAGTGTTTGGAGGGTTGTAGTTTGTGGTCTTTTCGCATTGTTCTCTCCATCCCAACTCCCCTACTGCAAAGTCACAGTGAGTCTCAGGGTAGAGTAACAGTCCCAGCATTGGTCAAACTTGTGGCAAAGTTGTGCTTGTGATCTCACAGCTCCTTCTACAGGCATGACTGCTCCACATCACCTTTCCTTGCTTTGTAAGGTACTGGACCAAATACCCACACAGAATTTGAATTAACACCCTTCCTCGTGTGTGCTCTTTTGTACTTTGATGCTTTCTGTCTGGGTGGATTATTTTGACCCCACATTGTTCAGGTGGGAAAGAATTGGAACTGTGTAGCTAATAATGAAAATAAAACTACATATGACTAAATGAAGTTCTTGCACCTTTGTAAATCTCAAAGGAGAATTCTATTGCTGTGTAATGGCTGAATCTGTTAACTTATTAAACCACATGAAAATCAAAACCTGAGTCTGATTTCATACTTGGTGTAGTGCTGTGAATTTCCCTCCAACCTGTCCCTGAGTGGCTGGCTGGGTCCTGAAATTCCGCATTGTGCAGGATGCCTTCCAGATCCAAGGTGGCACCAGTGCCAAGTCGGGCTGGTTTGACAGCACCAAGTGGCTCCTGCAGTCTGCCATCAGGAGCCTGATCTGGTGAGTTTTGTTTGCCAGGGAGAAAGGCTGGAGTTGGTGTTCAGGTACCTGTGGTGTTAAGTGGGTGGCCGTCTGCTGGGGTTCTGAAATCCAGGTTGCCCCTGCCCCATCTCTCACTTCCTCCGTCGCCTACCGGTGACTCCCTACAGCAGCCTGTGGGAGGCCTAACACGGTCTTTGGGATGACACACAGACATTGCAGGCTGAGGGGCAAATATGGGGAGTGGGAGGGGTGTTGACAGGTGGAGAGCTGACACTGAGGGTTAGGGGTGCAAAGGACACAGGGTACCAGGTAGGGTTGGGGTACAGGTGGGACTGCCCCAGGAGCCTCCCAGCAGGTGCAGGCAGTTACCCCAATTGGAAGGTAGAAATGATGTTTGGAGGCCACAGAGTTACAAGTAGGAGTTAAACCATTTTTTAGGTTTTTTTCAGGGATTTTTAAGGATATTTTAGGGGCTTTTTTTGCAGGAGTTTTTTAGGAATTTTCTGGGAATGTCTTAGGATACCTCTAGGGCTTTTTTCAAGGCTTTTAAAATAACTTTTTAGGGTGTTTTAAGGGCTGTCTTAGTACTAATTGGAATTGTTAGGGGTGTTTTTGGGTATCCTTGGGGCTTTTTTAGGCCTAAAAAGTTTTTAGGGCTTTTTGAGGAGTATTGAAGGTATATGGAGGACTTTTTTAGGACTAGGGTATTTCTAAGGTTTTTGGGGGAATTTTTTAGGTTTTTTTTTTAGTCTTACCAGGGCATTTTAAAGATTTAAGGGGTGTTCTTAAAGCTCTTTTAGGATTATTAAAGGATTTTTTAAAGGTTCTTGGGGGATTTTTAGGGGTGTTTTAGGGGCTTTTTAAAAGTAGGGCATTTTGAGTGTATTCGGAGGCTATTTTTAGGGTTGTGTGGGGTGTTTAAGATACATTGAAAACTAGGGCTCTTTTAGGGAATTGATAGGGTTTTTAGGGTTCTTTCAAGCATGACAGGCTGGGGGCAGCTCGAGGGGTACTGTGGGGGCTTGAGGGTAGCAGAGGCTGGGAGCTGAGGGAGGAGCAGGGAGAGTGCACAGTGAGGGAAACACAGAGATGCTGAGGGTGGCAGGGGCAGCTGGAGGGTGACACTGAGAAACGGGGCTGAGGGGCAAAGGAGAGCGGTTAAGGGTGACACAAAAGAGCTGAGGAGCAGTTGAGAGGGGACTTGAGGGGCATGGGGGGGGGGTTGAGGGTGACAGACAGCCTAAGGGCTGGGGGGGGCAAAAGGAAAAGCGCGACTGTCGTAAAAGGTGCCGTAAAGCGTGACTGTCGTAAAACTGCCGTAAAGCGCGACTGTCGTAAAATCGGCCGTAAAGCGCGACTGTCGTAAAATCGGCCGTAAAGCGCGACTGTCGTAAAAGGTGCCGTAAAGCGCGACTGTCGTAAAAGGTGCCGTAAAGCGCGACTGTCGTAAAATCGGCCGTAAAGCGCGACTGTCGTAAAAGGTGCCGTAAAGCGCGACTGTCGTAAAATCGGCCGTAAAGCGCGACTGTTGTAAAACGCGACTGTCGTAAAATCGGCCGTAAAGCGCGACTGTCGTAAAAGGTGCCGTAAAGCGCGACTGTCGTAAAATCGGCCGTAAAGCGCGACTGTCGTAAAAGGTGCCGTAAAGCGCGACTGTCGTAAAACTGCCGTAAAGCGCGACTGTCGTAAAATCGGCCGTAAAGCGCGACTGTCGTAAAATCGGCCGTAAAGCGCGACTGTCGTAAAAGGTGCCGTAAAGCGCGACTGTCGTAAAACTGCCGTAAAGCGCGACTGTCGTAAAATCGGCCGTAAAGCGCGACTGTCGTAAAATCGGCCGTAAAGCGCGACTGTCGTAAAACTGCCGTAAAGCGCGACTGTCGTAAAATCGGCCGTAAAGCGCGACTGTCGTAAAATCGGCCGTAAAGCGCGACTGTCGTAAAAGGTGCCGTAAAGCGCGACTGTCGTAAAAGGTGCCGTAAAGCGCGACTGTCGTAAAATCGGCCGTAAAGCGCGACTGTCGTAAAATCGGCCGTAAAGCGCGACTGTCGTAAAATCGGCCGTAAAGCGCGACTGTCGTAAAACTGCCGTAAAGCGCGACTGTCGTAAAATCGGCCGTAAAGCGCGACTGTCGTAAAATCGGCCGTAAAGCGCGACTGTCGTAAAAGGTGCCGTAAAGCGCGACTGTCGTAAAAGGTGCCGTAAAGCGCGACTGTCGTAAAATCGGCCGTAAAGCGCGACTGTCGTAAAATCGGCCGTAAAGCGCGACTGTCGTAAAACTGCCGTAAAGCGCGACTGTCGTAAAATCGGCCGTAAAGCGCGACTGTCGTAAAAGGTGCCGTAAAGCGCGACTGTCGTAAAACTGCCGTAAAGCGCGACTGTCGTAAAATCGGCCGTAAAGCGCGACTGTCGTAAAACTGCCGTAAAGCGCGACTGTCGTAAAACTGCCGTAAAGCGCGACTGTCGTAAAATCGGCCGTAAAGCGCGACTGTCGTAAAATCGGCCGTAAAGCGCGACTGTCGTAAAAGGTGCCGTAAAGCGCGACTGTCGTAAAATCGGCCGTAAAGCGCAACTGTCGTAAAATCGGCCGTAAAGCGCGACTGTCGTAAAACGCGACTGTCGTAAAATCGGCCGTAAAGCGCGACTGTCGTAAAATCGGCCGTAAAGCGCGACTGTCGTAAAAGGTGCCGTAAAGCGCGACTGTCGTAAAAGGTGCCGTAAAGCGCGACTGTCGTAAAATCGGCCGTAAAGCGCGACTGTCGTAAAATCGGCCGTAAAGCGCGACTGTCGTAAAACTGCCGTAAAGCGCGACTGTCGTAAAATCGGCCGTAAAGCGCGACTGTCGTAAAAGGTGCCGTAAAGCGCGACTGTCGTAAAACTGCCGTAAAGCGCGACTGTCGTAAAATCGGCCGTAAAGCGCGACTGTCGTAAAACTGCCGTAAAGCGCGACTGTCGTAAAACTGCCGTAAAGCGCGACTGTCGTAAAATCGGCCGTAAAGCGCGACTGTCGTAAAATCGGCCGTAAAGCGCGACTGTCGTAAAAGGTGCCGTAAAGCGCGACTGTCGTAAAATCGGCCGTAAAGCGCAACTGTCGTAAAATCGGCCGTAAAGCGCGACTGTCGTAAAACGCGACTGTCGTAAAATCGGCCGTAAAGCGCGACTGTCGTAAAATCGGCCGTAAAGCGCGACTGTCGTAAAAGGTGCCGTAAAGCGCGACTGTCGTAAAATCGGCCGTAAAGCGCGACTGTCGTAAAAGGTGCCGTAAAGCGCGACTGTCGTAAAACTGCCGTAAAGCGCGACTGTCGTAAAAGGTGCCGTAAAGCGCGACTGTCGTAAAAGGTGCCGTAAAGCGCGACTGTCGTAAAATCGGCCGTAAAGCGCGACTGTCGTAAAAGGTGCCGTAAAGCGCGACTGTCGTAAAACTGCCGTAAAGCGCGACTGTCGTAAAATCGGCCGTAAAGCGCGACTGTCGTAAAATCGGCCGTAAAGCGCGACTGTCGTAAAATCGGCCGTAAAGCGCGACTGTCGTAAAAGGTGCCGTAAAGCGCGACTGTCGTAAAACTGCCGTAAAGCGCGACTGTCGTAAAAGGTGCCGTAAAGCGCGACTGTCGTAAAACTGCCGTAAAGCGCGACTGTCGTAAAATCGGCCGTAAAGCGCGACTGTCGTAAAATCGGCCGTAAAGCGCGACTGTCGTAAAATCGGCCGTAAAGCGCGACTGTCGTAAAATCGGCCGTAAAGCGCGACTGTCGTAAAAGGTGCCGTAAAGCGCGACTGTCGTAAAACTGCCGTAAAGCGCGACTGTCGTAAAATCGGCCGTAAAGCGCGACTGTCGTAAAACTGCCGTAAAGCGCGACTGTCGTAAAATCGGCCGTAAAGCGCGACTGTCGTAAAAGGTGCCGTAAAGCGCGACTGTCGTAAAATCGGCCATAAAGCGCGACTGTCGTAAAAGGTGCCGTAAAGCGCGACTGTCGTAAAACTGCCGTAAAGCGCGACTGTCGTAAAATCGGCCGTAAAGCGCGACTGTCGTAAAATCGGCCGTAAAGCGCGACTGTCGTAAAAGGTGCCGTAAAGCGCGACTGTCGTAAAATCGGCCGTAAAGCGCGACTGTCGTAAAAGGTGCCGTAAAGCGCGACTGTCGTAAAACTGCCGTAAAGCGCGACTGTCGTAAAATCGGCCGTAAAGCGCGACTGTCGTAAAACTGCCGTAAAGCGCGACTGTCGTAAAAGGTGCCGTAAAGCGCGACTGTCGTAAAAGGTGCCGTAAAGCGCGACTGTCGAAAAATCGGCCGTAAAGCGCGACTGTCGTAAAATCGGCCGTAAAGCGCGACTGTCGTAAAAGGTGCCGTAAAGCGCGACTGTCGTAAAATCGGCCGTAAAGCGCGACTGTCGTAAAAGGTGCCGTAAAGCGCGACTGTCGTAAAACTGCCGTAAAGCGCGACTGTCGTAAAATCGGCCGTAAAGCGCGACTGTCGTAAAACTGCCGTAAAGCGCGACTGTCGTAAAAGGTGCCGTAAAGCGTGACTGTCGTAAAATCGGCCGTAAAGCGCGACTGTCGTAAAAGGTGCCGTAAAGCGCGACTGTCGTAAAATCGGCCGTAAAGCGCGACTGTCGTAAAACTGCCGTAAAGCGCGACTGTCGTAAAAGGTGCCGTAAAGCGCGACTGTCGTAAAACTGCCGTAAAGCGCGACTGTCGTAAAATCGGCCGTAAAGCGCGACTGTCGTAAAATCGGCCATAAAGCGCGACTGTCGTAAAAGGTGCCGTAAAGCGCGACTGTCGTAAAAGGTGCCGTAAAGCGCGACTGTCGTAAAACTGCCGTAAAGCGCGACTGTCGTAAAATCGGCCGTAAAGCGCGACTGTCGTAAAATCGGCCGTAAAGCGCGACTGTCGTAAAATCGGCCGTAAAGCGCGACTGTCGTAAAAGGTGTCGTAAAGCGCGACTGTAGTAAAATCGGCCGTAAAGCGCGACTGTCGTAAAAGGTGCCGTAAAGCGCGACTGTCGTAAAATCGGCCGTAAAGCGCGACTGTCGTAAAACTTCCGTAAAGCGCGACTGTCGTAAAATCGGCCGTAAAGCGCGACTGTCGTAAAACTGCCGTAAAGCGCGACTGTCGTAAAAGGTGCCGTAAAGCGCGACTGTCGTAAAATCGGCCGTAAAGCGCGACTGTCGTAAAACTGCCGTAAAGCGCGACTGTCGTAAAAGGTGCCGTAAAGCGCGACTGTCGTAAAAGGTGCCGTAAAGCGCGACTGTCGTAAAATCGGCCGTAAAGCGCGACTGTCGTAAAAGGTGCCGTAAAGCGCGACTGTCGTAAAACTGCCGTAAAGCGCGACTGTCGTAAAAGGTGCCGTAAAGCGCGACTGTCGTAAAATCGGCCGTAAAGCGCGACTGTCGTAAAAGGTGCCGTAAAGCGCGACTGTCGTAAAACTGCCGTAAAGCGCGACTGTCGTAAAATCGGCCGTAAAGCGCGACTGTCGTAAAATCGGCCGTAAAGCGCGACTGTCGTAAAAGGTGCCGTAAAGCGCGACTGTCGTAAAAGGTGCCGTAAAGCGCGACTGTCGTAAAATCGGCCGTAAAGCGCGACTGTCGTAAAATCGGCCGTAAAGCGCGACTGTCGTAAAATCGGCCGTAAAGCGCGACTGTCGTAAAAGGTGCCGTAAAGCGCGACTGTCGTAAAATCGGCCGTAAAGCGCGACTGTCGTAAAATCGGCCGTAAAGCGCGACTGTCGTAAAAGGTGCCGTAAAGCGCGACTGTCGTAAAATCGGCCGTAAAGCGCGACTGTCGTAAAAGGTGCCGTAAAGCGCGACTGTCGTAAAAGGTGCCGTAAAGCGCGACTGTCGTAAAATCGGCCGTAAAGCGCGACTGTCGTAAAATCGGCCGTAAAGCGCGACTGTCGTAAAATCGGCCGTAAAGCGCGACTGTCGTAAAATCGGCCGTAAAGCGCGACTGTCGTAAAAGGTGCCGTAAAGCGCGACTGTCGTAAAAGGTGCCGTAAAGCGCGACTGTCGTAAAACTGCCGTAAAGCGCGACTGTCGTAAAATCGGCCGTAAAGCGCGACTGTCGTAAAACTGCCGTAAAGCGCGACTGTCGTAAAATCGGCCGTAAAGCGCGACTGTCGTAAAAGGTGCCGTAAAGCGCGACTGTCGTAAAATCGGCCGTAAAGCGCGACTGTCGTAAAATCGGCCGTAAAGCGCGACTGTCGTAAAAGGTGCCGTAAAGCGCGACTGTCGTAAAATCGGCCGTAAAGCGCGACTGTCGTAAAATCGGCCGTAAAGCGCGACTGTCGTAAAATCGGCCGTAAAGCGCGACTGTCGTAAAAGGTGCCGTAAAGCGCGACTGTCGTAAAATCGGCCGTAAAGCGCGACTGTCGTAAAAGGTGCCGTAAAGCGCGACTGTCGTAAAAGGTGCCGTAAAGCGCGACTGTCGTAAAATCGGCCGTAAAGCGCGACTGTCGTAAAATCGGCCGTAAAGCGCGACTGTCGTAAAACTGCCGTAAAGCGCGACTGTCGTAAAATCGGCCGTAAAGCGCGACTGTCGTAAAAGGTGCCGTAAAGCGCGACTGTCGTAAAAGGTGCCGTAAAGCGCGACTGTCGTAAAATCGGCCGTAAAGCGCGACTGTCGTAAAAGGTGCCGTAAAGCGCGACTGTCGTAAAAGGTGCCGTAAAGCGCGACTGTCGTAAAACTGCCGTAAAGCGCGACTGTCGTAAAACTGCCGTAAAGCGCGACTGTCGTAAAATCGGCCGTAAAGCGCGACTGTCGTAAAAGGTGCCGTAAAGCGCGACTGTCGTAAAAGGTGCCGTAAAGCGCGACTGTCGTAAAACTGCCGTAAAGCGCGACTGTCGTAAAACTGCCGTAAAGCGCGACTGTCGTAAAATCGGCCGTAAAGCGCGACTGTCGTAAAAGGTGCCGTAAAGCGCGACTGTCGTAAAATCGGCCGTAAAGCGCGACTGTCGTAAAAGGTGCCGTAAAGCGCGACTGTCGTAAAATCGGCCGTAAAGCGCGACTGTCGTAAAAGGTGCCGTAAAGCGCGACTGTCGTAAAATCGGCCGTAAAGCGCGACTGTCGTAAAAGGTGCCGTAAAGCGCGACTGTCGTAAAAGGTGCCGTAAAGCGCGACTGTCGTAAAACTGCCGTAAAGCGCGACTGTCGTAAAATCGGCCGTAAAGCGCGACTGTCGTAAAACTGCCGTAAAGCGCGACTGTCGTAAAAGGTGCCGTAAAGCGCGACTGTCGTAAAATCGGCCGTAAAGCGCGACTGTCGTAAAATCGGCCGTAAAGCGCGACTGTCGTAAAAGGTGCCGTAAAGCGCGACTGTCGTAAAATCGGCCGTAAAGCGCGACTGTCGTAAAAGGTGCCGTAAAGCGCGACTGTCGTAAAATCGGCCGTAAAGCGCGACTGTCGTAAAAGGTGCCGTAAAGCGCGACTGTCGTAAAAGGTGCCGTAAAGCGCGACTGTCGTAAAACTGCCGTAAAGCGCGACTGTCGTAAATCGGCCGTAAAGCGCGACTGTCGTAAAACTGCCGTAAAGCGCGACTGTCGTAAAAGGTGCCGTAAAGCGCGACTGTCGTAAAATCGGCCGTAAAGCGCGACTGTCGTAAAATCGGCCGTAAAGCGCGACTGTCGTAAAAGGTGCCGTAAAGCGCGACTGTCGTAAAAGGTGCCGTAAAGCGCGACTGTCGTAAAATCGGCCGTAAAGCGCGACTGTCGTAAAAGGTGCCGTAAAGCGCGACTGTCGTAAAACTGCCGTAAAGCGCGACTGTCGTAAAATCGGCCGTAAAGCGCGACTGTCGTAAAATCGGCCGTAAAGCGCGACTGTCGTAAAAGGTGCCGTAAAGCGCGACTGTCGTAAAACTGCCGTAAAGCGCGACTGTCGTAAAATCGGCCGTAAAGCGCGACTGTCGTAAAATCGGCCGTAAAGCGCGACTGTCGTAAAAGGTGCCGTAAAGCGCGACTGTCGTAAAAGGTGCCGTAAAGCGCGACTGTCGTAAAATCGGCCGTAAAGCGCGACTGTCGTAAAAGGTGCCGTAAAGCGCGACTGTCGTAAAACTGCCGTAAAGCGCGACTGTCGTAAAAGGTGCCGTAAAGCGCGACTGTCGTAAAATCGGCCGTAAAGCGCGACTGTCGTAAAAGGTGCCGTAAAGCGCGACTGTCGTAAAATCGGCCGTAAAGCGCGACTGTCGTAAAAGGTGCCGTAAAGCGCGACTGTCGTAAAAGGTGCCGTAAAGCGCGACTGTCGTAAAACTGCCGTAAAGCGCGACTGTCGTAAAATCGGCCGTAAAGCGCGACTGTCGTAAAACTGCCGTAAAGCGCGACTGTCGTAAAAGGTGCCGTAAAGCGCGACTGTCGTAAAATCGGCCGTAAAGCGCGACTGTCGTAAAATCGGCCGTAAAGCGCGACTGTCGTAAAAGGTGCCGTAAAGCGCGACTGTCGTAAAAGGTGCCGTAAAGCGCGACTGTCGTAAAACTGCCGTAAAGCGCGACTGTCGTAAAACTGCCGTAAAGCGCGACTGTCGTAAAATCGGCCGTAAAGCGCGACTGTCGTAAAAGGTGCCGTAAAGCGCGACTGTCGTAAAAGGTGCCGTAAAGCGCGACTGTCGTAAAAGGTGCCGTAAAGCGCGACTGTCGTAAAATCGGCCGTAAAGCGCGACTGTCGTAAAAGGTGCCGTAAAGCGCGACTGTCGTAAAAGGTGCCGTAAAGCGCGACTGTCGTAAAATCGGCCGTAAAGCGCGACTGTCGTAAAATCGGCCGTAAAGCGCGACTGTCGTAAAAGGTGCCGTAAAGCGCGACTGTCGTAAAACTGCCGTAAAGCGCGACTGTCGTAAAATCGGCCGTAAAGCGCGACTGTCGTAAAATCGGCCGTAAAGCGCGACTGTCGTAAAAGGTGCCGTAAAGCGCGACTGTCGTAAAAGGTGCCGTAAAGCGCGACTGTCGTAAAATCGGCCGTAAAGCGCGACTGTCGTAAAAGGTGCCGTAAAGCGCGACTGTCGTAAAACTGCCGTAAAGCGCGACTGTCGTAAAATCGGCCGTAAAGCGCGACTGTCGTAAAATCGGCCGTAAAGCGCGACTGTCGTAAAAGGTGCCGTAAAGCGCGACTGTCGTAAAAGGTGCCGTAAAGCGCGACTGTCGTAAAATCGGCCGTAAAGCGCGACTGTCGTAAAATCGGCCGTAAAGCGCGACTGTCGTAAAACTGCCGTAAAGCGCGACTGTCGTAAAATCGGCCGTAAAGCGCGACTGTCGTAAAATCGGCCGTAAAGCGCGACTGTCGTAAAACTGCCGTAAAGCGCGACTGTCGTAAAACTGCCGTAAAGGCCGTAAAGCGCGACTGTCGTAAAATCGGCCGTAAAGCGCGACTGTCGTAAAAGGTCGGCCGTAAAGCGCGACTGTCGTAAAAGTGCCGTAAAGCGCGACTGTCGTAAAAGGCTGCGTAAAGCGCGACTGTCGTAAAGTGCCGAAAAGCGCGACTGTCGTAAAATCGTGCCGTAAAGCGCGACTGTCGTAAAACGGCCGTAAAGCGCGACTGTCGTAAAACTGCCGTAAAGCGCGACTGTCGTAAAATCGGCCGTAAAGCGCGACTGTCGTAAAAGCGGGCCGTAAAGCGCGACTGTCGTAAAAGGTGCCGTAAAGCGCGACTGTCGTAAAAGTGTGCGTAAAGCGCGACTGTCGTAAAAGGTGCCGTAAAGCGCGACTGTCGTAAAAGGGCCGTAAAGCGCGACTGTCGTAAACTGCCGTAAAGCGCGACTGTCGTAAAATCGGCCGTAAAGCGCGACTGTCGTAAAATGGCCGTAAAGCGCGACTGTCGTAAAAGGTGCCGTAAAGCGCGACTGTCGTAAAATCGGCCGTAAAGCGCACTGTCGTAAAAGGTGCCGTAAAGCGCGACTGTCGTAAAATCGGCCGTAAAGCGCGACTGTCGTAAAAGGTCGGCCGTAAAGCGCGACTGTCGTAAAAGGTGCCGTAAAGCGCGACTGTCGTAAAACGGCCGTAAAGCGCGACTGTCGTAAAATCGGCCGTAAAGCGCGACTGTCGTAAAATCGGCCGTAAAGCGCGACTGTCGTAAAAAGGTGCCGTAAAGCGCGACTGTCGTAAACCCGTAAAGCCGACTTCGAAAATCGGCCGTAAAGCGCGACTGTCGTAAAATCGGCCGTAAAGCGCGACTGTCGTAAAAGGTGCCGTAAAGCGCGACTGTCGTAAAACTGCCGTAAAGCGCGACTGTCGTAAAATCGGCCGTAAAGCGCGACTGTCGTAAAACTGCCGTAAAGCGCGACTGTCGTAAAATCTGCCGTAAAGCGCGACTGTCGTAAAAGGTTGCCGTAAAGCGCGACTGTCGTAAAATCGGCCGTAAAGCGCGACTGTCGTAAAATCGGCCGTAAGCGCGACTGTCGTATCCCGCGTAAACTGCCGTAAGCGCGACTGTCGTAAAATCGGCCGTAAAGCGCGACTGTCGTAAAATCGGCCGTAAAGCGCGACTGTCGTAAAAGGCCGTAAAGCGCGACTGTCGTAAAAGGTGCCGTAAAGCGCGACTGTCGTAAAAGGTGCCGTAAAGCGCGACTGTCGTAAAAGCGGCCGTAAAGCGCGACTGTCGTAAAATCTGCCGTAAAGCGCGACTGTCGTAAAATCGGCCGTAAAGCGCGACTGTCGTAAAACGGCCGTAAAGCGCGACTGTCGTAAAATCGGCCGTAAAGCGCGACTGTCGTAAAAGGTGCCGTAAAGCGCGACTGTCGTAAAATCGGCCGTAAAGCGCGACTGTCGTAAAAGGTGCCGTAAAGCGCGACTGTCGTAAAAGGTGCCGTAAAGCGCGACTGTCGTAAAATCGGCCGTAAAGCGCGACTGTCGTAAAATCGCCGTAAAGCGCGACTGTCGTAAAATCGGCCGTAAAGCGCGACTGTCGTAAAAGTCGCCGTAAAGCGCGACTGTCGTAAAATCGGCCGTAAAGCGCGACTGTCGTAAAATCGGCCGTAAAGCGCGACTGTCGTAAAAGGTGCCGTAAAGCGCGACTGTCGTAAAAGGTGCCGTAAAGCGCGACTGTCGTAAAATCGCCGTAAAGCGCGACTGTCGTAAAATCGGCCGTAAAGCGCGACTGTCGTAAAACTGCCGTAAAGCGCGACTGTCGTAAAATCGGCCGTAAAGCGCGACTGTCGTAAAAGGTGCCGTAAGCGCGACTGTCGTAAAATCGGCCGTAAAGCGCGACTGTCGTAAAACGGCCGTAAAGCGCGACTGTCGTAAATCGTGCCGTAAAGCGCGACTGTCGTAAAGGTGCCGTAAAGCGCGACTGTCGTAAAATCGGCCGTAAAGCGCGACTGTCGTAAAATCGGCCGTAAAGCGCGACTGTCGTAAAATGGCCGTAAAGCGCGACTGTCGTAAAATCGGCCGTAAAGCGCGACTGTCGTAAAAGGTGCCGTAAAGCGCGACTGTCGTAAAAGGTGCCGTAAAGCGCGACTGTCGTAAAACTGCCGTAAAGCGCGACTGTCGTAAAATCGGCCGTAAAGCGCGACTGTCGTAAAAGCTGCCGTAAAGCGCGACTGTCGTAAAAATCGGCCGTAAAGCGCGACTGTCGTAAAAGGTGCCGTAAAGCGCGACTGTCGTAAAATCGGCCGTAAAGCGCGACTGTCGTAAAATCGGCCGTAAAAGCGCGACTGTCGTAAAAGGTGCCGTAAAGCGCGACTGTCGTAAAAGCTGCCGTAAAGCGCGACTGTCGTAAAATCGGCCGTAAAGCGCGACTGTCGTAAAATCGCCGTAAAGCGCGACTGTCGTAAAAGGTGCCGTAAAGCGCGACTGTCGTAAAATCGGCCGTAAAGCGCGACTGTCGTAAAAGGTGCCGTAAAGCGCGACTGTCGTAAAAGGTGCCGTAAAGCGCGACTGTCGTAAAATCGGCCGTAAAGCGCGACTGTCGTAAAATCGGCCGTAAGCGCGACTGTCGTAAAACTGCCGTAAAGCGCGACTGTCGTAAAATCGGCCGTAAAGCGCGACTGTCGTAAAAGGTGCCGTAAAGCGCGGACTGTCGTAAAAGGGCCGTTAAAGCGCGACTGTCGTAAAAGGTGCCGTAAAGCGCGACTGTCGTAAACTGCCGTAAAGCGCGACTGTCGTAAAATCTGCCGTAAAGCGCGACTGTCGTAAAATCGGCCGTAAAGCGCGACTGTCGTAAAAGGTGCCGTAAAGCGCGACTGTCGTAAAATCGGCCGTAAAGCCGTCTGTCGTAAAAGGTGCCGTAAAGCGCGACTGTCGTAAAATCGGCCGTAAAGCGCGACTGTCGTAAAAGCCGTAAAGCGCGACTGTCGTAAAAGGTGCCGTAAAGCGCGACTGTCGTAAAACTGCCGTAAAGCGCGACTGTCGTAAAATCGGCCGTAAAGCGCGACTGTCGTAAAACTGCCGTAAAGCGCGACTGTCGTAAAAGGTGCCGTAAAGCGCGACTGTCGTAAAATCGGCCGTAAAGCGCGACTGTCGTAAAATCGGCCGTAAAGCGCGACTGTCGTAAAAGGTGCCGTAAAGCGCGACTGTCGTAAAAGGTGCCGTAAAGCGCGACTGTCGTAAAAGCTGCCGTAAAAGCGCGACTGTCGTAAAACTGCCGTAAAGCGCGACTGTCGTAAAATCGGCCGTAAAGCGCGACTGTCGTAAAAGGTGCCGTAAAGCGCGACTGTCGTAAATCGGCCGTAAAGCGCGACTGTCGTAAAAGGTGCCGTAAAGCGCGACTGTCGTAAAACTGCCGTAAAGCGCGACTGTCGTAAAATCGGCCGTAAAGCGCGACTGTCCGTAAAATCGGGCCGTAAAGCGCGACTGTCGTAAAAGGTGCCGTAAAGCGCGACTGTCGTAAAAGGTGCCGTAAAGCGCGACCTGTCGTAAAACTGCCGTAAAGCGCGACTGTCGTAAAAGGTGCCGTAAAGCGCGACTGTCGTAAAATCGGCCGTAAGCGCGACTGTCGTAAAATCGGCCGTAAAGCGCGACTGTCGTAAAAGGTGCCGTAAAGCGCGACTGTCGTAAAAGGTGCCGTAAAGCGCGACTGTCGTAAAACTGCCGTAAAGCGCGACTGTCGTAAAATCGCCGTAAAGCGCGACTGTCGTAAAAGGTGCCGTAAAGCGCGACTGTCGTAAAATCGGCCGTAAAGCGCGACTGTCGTAAAAGGTGCCGTAAAGCGCGACTGTCGTAAAAGCTGCCGTAAAGCGCGACTGTCGTAAAATCGGCCGTAAAGCGCGACTGTCGTAAAACTGCCGTAAAGCGCGACTGTCGTAAAAGGTGCCGTAAAGCGCGACTGTCGTAAAAGTGCCGTAAAGCGCGACTGTCGTAAAACCTGCCGTAAAGCGCGACTGTCGTAAAAGTGCCGTAAAGCGCGACTGTCGTAAAATCGGCCGTAAAGCGCGACTGTCGTAAAAGGTGCCGTAAAGCGCGACTGTCGTAAAACTGCCGTAAAGCGCGACTGTCGTAAAATCGGCCGTAAAGCGCGACTGTCGTAAAATCGGCCGTAAAGCGCGACTGTCGTAAAAGGTGCCGTAAAGCGCGACTGTCGTAAAACTGCCGTAAAGCGCGACTGTCGTAAAATCGGCCGTAAAGCGCGACTGTCGTAAAAGGTGCCGTAAAGCGCGACTGTCGTAAAAGGTGCCGTAAAGCGCGACTGTCGTAAAAGGTGCCGTAAAGCGCGACTGTCGTAAAAGGTGCCGTAAAGCGCGACTGTCGTAAAACTGCCGTAAAGCGCGACTGTCGTAAAAGGTGCCGTAAAGCGCGACTGTCGTAAAATCGGCCGTAAAGCGCGACTGTCGTAAAAGGTGCCGTAAAGCGCGACTGTCGTAAAATCGGCCGTAAAGCGCGACTGTCGTAAAAGGTGCCGTAAAGCGCGACTGTCGTAAAAGGTGCCGTAAAGCGCGACTGTCGTAAAACTGCCGTAAAGCGCGACTGTCGTAAAATCGGCCGTAAAGCGCGACTGTCGTAAAACTGCCGTAAAGCGCGACTGTCGTAAAAGGTGCCGTAAAGCGCGACTGTCGTAAAATCGGCCGTAAAGCGCGACTGTCGTAAAATCGGCCGTAAAGCGCGACTGTCGTAAAAGGTGCCGTAAAGCGCGACTGTCGTAAAAGGTGCCGTAAAGCGCGACTGTCGTAAAAGCTGCCGTAAAGCGCGACTGTCGTAAAACTGCCGTAAAGCGCGACTGTCGTAAAATCGGCCGTAAAGCGCGACTGTCGTAAAAGGTGCCGTAAAGCGCGACTGTCGTAAAAGGTGCCGTAAAGCGCGACTGTCGTAAAAGGTGCCGTAAAGCGCGACTGTCGTAAAATCGGCCGTAAAGCGCGACTGTCGTAAAAGGTGCCGTAAAGCGCGACTGTCGTAAAAGGTGCCGTAAAGCGCGACTGTCGTAAAATCGGCCGTAAAGCGCGACTGTCGTAAAATCGGCCGTAAAGCGCGACTGTCGTAAAAGGTGCCGTAAAGCGCGACTGTCGTAAAACTGCCGTAAAGCGCGACTGTCGTAAAATCGGCCGTAAAGCGCGACTGTCGTAAAATCGGCCGTAAAGCGCGACTGTCGTAAAAGGTGCCGTAAAGCGCGACTGTCGTAAAAGGTGCCGTAAAGCGCGACTGTCGTAAAATCGGCCGTAAAGCGCGACTGTCGTAAAAGGTGCCGTAAAGCGCGACTGTCGTAAAACTGCCGTAAAGCGCGACTGTCGTAAAATCGGCCGTAAAGCGCGACTGTCGTAAAATCGGCCGTAAAGCGCGACTGTCGTAAAAGGTGCCGTAAAGCGCGACTGTCGTAAAAGGTGCCGTAAAGCGCGACTGTCGTAAAATCGGCCGTAAAGCGCGACTGTCGTAAAATCGGCCGTAAAGCGCGACTGTCGTAAAACTGCCGTAAAGCGCGACTGTCGTAAAATCGGCCGTAAAGCGCGACTGTCGTAAAATCGGCCGTAAAGCGCGACTGTCGTAAAACTGCCGTAAAGCGCGACTGTCGTAAAACTGCCGTAAAGCGCGACTGTCGTAAAATCGGCCGTAAAGCGCGACTGTCGTAAAATCGGCCGTAAAGCGCGACTGTCGTAAAATCGGCCGTAAAGCGCGACTGTCGTAAAATCGGCCGTAAAGCGCGACTGTCGTAAAAGGTGCCGTAAAGCGCGACTGTCGTAAAATCGGCCGTAAAGCGCGACTGTCGTAAAAGGTGCCGTAAAGCGCGACTGTCGTAAAATCGGCCGTAAAGCGCGACTGTCGTAAAACTTCCGTAAAGCGCGACTGTCGTAAAATCGGCCGTAAAGCGCGACTGTCGTAAAACTGCCGTAAAGCGCGACTGTCGTAAAAGGTGCCGTAAAGCGTGACTGTCGTAAAATCGGTCGTAAAGCGCGACTGTCGTAAAAGGTGCCGTAAAGCGCGACTGTCGTAAAAGGTGCCGTAAAGCGCGACTGTCGTAAAACTGCCGTAAAGCGCGACTGTCGTAAAATCGGCCGTAAAGCGCGACTGTCGTAAAAGGTGCCGTAAAGCGCGACTGTCGTAAAAGGTGCCGTAAAGCGCGACTGTCGTAAAATCGGCCGTAAAGCGCGACTGTCGTAAAATCGGCCGTAAAGCGCGACTGTCGTAAAAGGTGCCGTAAAGCGCGACTGTCGTAAAATCGGCCGTAAAGCGCGACTGTCGTAAAATCGGCCGTAAAGCGCGACTGTCGTAAAAGGTGCCGTAAAGCGCGACTGTCGTAAAACTGCCGTAAAGCGCGACTGTCGTAAAATCGGCCGTAAAGCGCGACTGTCGTAAAATCGGCCGTAAAGCGCGACTGTCGTAAAATCGGCCGTAAAGCGCGACTGTCGTAAAAGGTGCCGTAAAGCGCGACTGTCGTAAAACTGCCGTAAAGCGCGACTGTCGTAAAATCGGCCGTAAAGCGCGACTGTCGTAAAATCGGCCGTAAAGCGCGACTGTCGTAAAAGGTGCCGTAAAGCGCGACTGTCGTAAAAGGTGCCGTAAAGCGCGACTGTCGTAAAATCGGCCGTAAAGCGCGACTGTCGTAAAAGGTGCCGTAAAGCGCGACTGTCGTAAAACTGCCGTAAAGCGCGACTGTCGTAAAAGGTGCCGTAAAGCGCGACTGTCGTAAAATCGGCCGTAAAGCGCGACTGTCGTAAAAGGTGCCGTAAAGCGCGACTGTCGTAAAACTGCCGTAAAGCGCGACTGTCGTAAAATCGGCCGTAAAGCGCGACTGTCGTAAAATCGGCCGTAAAGCGCGACTGTCGTAAAAGGTGCCGTAAAGCGCGACTGTCGTAAAAGGTGCCGTAAAGCGCGACTGTCGTAAAAGGTGCCGTAAAGCGCGACTGTCGTAAAATCGGCCGTAAAGCGCGACTGTCGTAAAATCGGCCGTAAAGCGCGACTGTCGTAAAAGGTGCCGTAAAGCGCGACTGTCGTAAAATCGGCCGTAAAGCGCGACTGTCGTAAAATCGGCCGTAAAGCGCGACTGTCGTAAAAGGTGCCGTAAAGCGCGACTGTCGTAAAATCGGCCGTAAAGCGCGACTGTCGTAAAAGGTGCCGTAAAGCGCGACTGTCGTAAAAGGTGCCGTAAAGCGCGACTGTCGTAAAATCGGCCGTAAAGCGCGACTGTCGTAAAATCGGCCGTAAAGCGCGACTGTCGTAAAACTGCCGTAAAGCGCGACTGTCGTAAAATCGGCCGTAAAGCGCGACTGTCGTAAAAGGTGCCGTAAAGCGCGACTGTCGTAAAAGGTGCCGTAAAGCGCGACTGTCGTAAAACTGCCGTAAAGCGCGACTGTCGTAAAATCGGCCGTAAAGCGCGACTGTCGTAAAACTGCCGTAAAGCGCGACTGTCGTAAAATCGGCCGTAAAGCGCGACTGTCGTAAAAGGTGCCGTAAAGCGCGACTGTCGTAAAATCGGCCGTAAAGCGCGACTGTCGTAAAATCGGCCGTAAAGCGCGACTGTCGTAAAAGGTGCCGTAAAGCGCGACTGTCGTAAAATCGGCCGTAAAGCGCGACTGTCGTAAAATCGGCCGTAAAGCGCGACTGTCGTAAAATCGGCCGTAAAGCGCGACTGTCGTAAAAGGTGCCGTAAAGCGCGACTGTCGTAAAATCGGCCGTAAAGCGCGACTGTCGTAAAAGGTGCCGTAAAGCGCGACTGTCGTAAAAGGTGCCGTAAAGCGCGACTGTCGTAAAATCGGCCGTAAAGCGCGACTGTCGTAAAATCGGCCGTAAAGCGCGACTGTCGTAAAAGCTGCCGTAAAGCGCGACTGTCGTAAAATCGGCCGTAAAGCGCGACTGTCGTAAAAGGTGCCGTAAAGCGCGACTGTCGTAAAAGGTGCCGTAAAGCGCGACTGTCGTAAAAGGTGCCGTAAAGCGCGACTGTCGTAAAAGGTGCCGTAAAGCGCGACTGTCGTAAAACTGCCGTAAAGCGCGACTGTCGTAAAACTGCCGTAAAGCGCGACTGTCGTAAAATCGGCCGTAAAGCGCGACTGTCGTAAAAGGTGCCGTAAAGCGCGACTGTCGTAAAATCGGCCGTAAAGCGCGACTGTCGTAAAAGGTGCCGTAAAGCGCGACTGTCGTAAAATCGGCCGTAAAGCGCGACTGTCGTAAAAGGTGCCGTAAAGCGCGACTGTCGTAAAAGGGTGCCGTAAAGCGCGACTGTCGTAAAAGCTGCCGTAAAGCGCGACTGTCGTAAAATCGGCCGTAAAGCGCGACTGTCGTAAAACTGCCGTAAAGCGCGACTGTCGTAAAAGGTGCCGTAAAGCGCGACTGTCGTAAAATCGGCCGTAAAGCGCGACTGTCGTAAAATCGGCCGTAAAGCGCGACTGTCGTAAAAGGTGCCGTAAAGCGCGACTGTCGTAAAAGGTGCCGTAAAGCGCGACTGTCGTAAAACTGCCGTAAAGCGCGACTGTCGTAAAACTGCCGTAAAGCGCGACTGTCGTAAAATCGGCCGTAAAGCGCGACTGTCGTAAAAGGTGCCGTAAAGCGCGACTGTCGTAAAATCGGCCGTAAAGCGCGACTGTCGTAAAAGGTGCCGTAAAGCGCGACTGTCGTAAAACTGCCGTAAAGCGCGACTGTCGTAAAATCGGCCGTAAAGCGCGACTGTCGTAAAATCGGCCGTAAAGCGCGACTGTCGTAAAAGGTGCCGTAAAGCGCGACTGTCGTAAAAGGTGCCGTAAAGCGCGACTGTCGTAAAATCGGCCGTAAAGCGCGACTGTCGTAAAATCGGCCGTAAAGCGCGACTGTCGTAAAAGGTGCCGTAAAGCGCGACTGTCGTAAAACTGCCGTAAAGCGCGACTGTCGTAAAATCGGCCGTAAAGCGCGACTGTCGTAAAATCGGCCGTAAAGCGCGACTGTCGTAAAAGGTGCCGTAAAGCGCGACTGTCGTAAAAGGTGCCGTAAAGCGCGACTGTCGTAAAATCGGCCGTAAAGCGCGACTGTCGTAAAAGGTGCCGTAAAGCGCGACTGTCGTAAAACTGCCGTAAAGCGCGACTGTCGTAAAATCGGCCGTAAAGCGCGACTGTCGTAAAATCGGCCGTAAAGCGCGACTGTCGTAAAAGGTGCCGTAAAGCGCGACTGTCGTAAAAGGTGCCGTAAAGCGCGACTGTCGTAAAATCGGCCGTAAAGCGCGACTGTCGTAAAATCGGCCGTAAAGCGCGACTGTCGTAAAACTGCCGTAAAGCGCGACTGTCGTAAAATCGGCCGTAAAGCGCGACTGTCGTAAAATCGGCCGTAAAGCGCGACTGTCGTAAAACTGCCGTAAAGCGCGACTGTCGTAAAATCGGCCGTAAAGCGCGACTGTCGTAAAACTGCCGTAAAGCGCGACTGTCGTAAAACTGCCGTAAAGCGCGACTGTCGTAAAATCGGCCGTAAAGCGCGACTGTCGTAAAATCGGCCAAAAAGCGCGACTGTCGTAAAAGGTGCCGTAAAGCGCGACTGTCGTAAAATCGGCCGTAAAGCGCGACTGTCGTAAAAGGTGCCGTAAAGCGCGACTGTCGTAAAATCGGCCGTAAAGCGCGACTGTCGTAAAACTTCCGTAAAGCGCGACTGTCGTAAAATCGGCCGTAAAGCGCGACTGTCGTAAAACTGCCGTAAAGCGCGACTGTCGTAAAAGGTGCCGTAAAGCGCGACTGTCGTAAAAGGTGCCGTAAAGCGCGACTGTCGTAAAACTGCCGTAAAGCGCGACTGTCGTAAAAGGTGCCGTAAAGCGCGACTGTCGTAAAATCGGCCGTAAAGCGCGACTGTCGTAAAAGGTGCCGTAAAGCGCGACTGTCGTAAAACTGCCGTAAAGCGCGACTGTCGTAAAAGGTGCCGTAAAGCGCGACTGTCGTAAAATCGGCCGTAAAGCGCGACTGTCGTAAAAGGTGCCGAAAAGCGCGACTGTCGTAAAAGGTGCCGTAAAGCGCGACTGTCGTAAAATCGGCCGTAAAGCGCGACTGTCGTAAAATCGGCCGTAAAGCGCGACTGTCGTAAAAGGTGCCGTAAAGCGCGACTGTCGTAAAAGGTGCCGTAAAGCGCGACTGTCGTAAAACTGCCGTAAAGCGCGACTGTCGTAAAATCGGCCGTAAAGCGCGACTGTCGTAAAACTGCCGTAAAGCGCGACTGTCGTAAAATCGGCCGTAAAGCGCGACTGTCGTAAAAGGTGCCGTAAAGCGCGACTGTCGTAAAATCGGCCGTAAAGCGCGACTGTCGTAAAATCGGCCGTAAAGCGCGACTGTCGTAAAAGGTGCCGTAAAGCGCGACTGTCGTAAAATCGGCCGTAAAGCGCGACTGTCGTAAAATCGGCCGTAAAGCGCGACTGTCGTAAAAGGTGCCGTAAAGCGCGACTGTCGTAAAATCGGCCGTAAAGCGCGACTGTCGTAAAAGGTGCCGTAAAGCGCGACTGTCGTAAAAGGTGCCGTAAAGCGCGACTGTCGTAAAATCGGCCGTAAAGCGCGACTGTCGTAAAATCGGCCGTAAAGCGCGACTGTCGTAAAATCGGCCGTAAAGCGCGACTGTCGTAAAATCGGCCGTAAAGCGCGACTGTCGTAAAAGGTGCCGTAAAGCGCGACTGTCGTAAAAGGTGCCGTAAAGCGCGACTGTCGTAAAACTGCCGTAAAGCGCGACTGTCGTAAAATCGGCCGTAAAGCGCGACTGTCGTAAAACTGCCGTAAAGCGCGACTGTCGTAAAATCGGCCGTAAAGCGCGACTGTCGTAAAAGGTGCCGTAAAGCGCGACTGTCGTAAAATCGGCCGTAAAGCGCGACTGTCGTAAAATCGGCCGTAAAGCGCGACTGTCGTAAAAGGTGCCGTAAAGCGCGACTGTCGTAAAATCGGCCGTAAAGCGCGACTGTCGTAAAATCGGCCGTAAAGCGCGACTGTCGTAAAATCGGCCGTAAAGCGCGACTGTCGTAAAAGGTGCCGTAAAGCGCGACTGTCGTAAAATCGGCCGTAAAGCGCGACTGTCGTAAAAGGTGCCGTAAAGCGCGACTGTCGTAAAAGGTGCCGTAAAGCGCGACTGTCGTAAAATCGGCCGTAAAGCGCGACTGTCGTAAAAGGTGCCGTAAAGCGCGACTGTCGTAAAACTGCCGTAAAGCGCGACTGTCGTAAAATCGGCCGTAAAGCGCGACTGTCGTAAAAGGTGCCGTAAAGCGCGACTGTCGTAAAAGGTGCCGTAAAGCGCGACTGTCGTAAAAGGTGCCGTAAAGCGCGACTGTCGTAAAATCGGCCGTAAAGCGCGACTGTCGTAAAATCGGCCGTAAAGCGCGACTGTCGTAAAAGGTGCCGTAAAGCGCGACTGTCGTAAAAGGTGCCGTAAAGCGCGACTGTCGTAAAACTGCCGTAAAGCGCGACTGTCGTAAAACTGCCGTAAAGCGCGACTGTCGTAAAATCGGCCGTAAAGCGCGACTGTCGTAAAAGGTGCCGTAAAGCGCGACTGTCGTAAAATCGGCCGTAAAGCGCGACTGTCGTAAAAGGTGCCGTAAAGCGCGACTGTCGTAAAATCGGCCGTAAAGCGCGACTGTCGTAAAAGGTGCCGTAAAGCGCGACTGTCGTAAAATCGGCCGTAAAGCGCGACTGTCGTAAAAGGTGCCGTAAAGCGCGACTGTCGTAAAAGGTGCCGTAAAGCGCGACTGTCGTAAAACTGCCGTAAAGCGCGACTGTCGTAAAATCGGCCGTAAAGCGCGACTGTCGTAAAACTGCCGTAAAGCGCGACTGTCGTAAAAGGTGCCGTAAAGCGCGACTGTCGTAAAATCGGCCGTAAAGCGCGACTGTCGTAAAATCGGCCGTAAAGCGCGACTGTCGTAAAAGGTGCCGTAAAGCGCGACTGTCGTAAAAGGTGCCGTAAAGCGCGACTGTCGTAAAACTGCCGTAAAGCGCGACTGTCGTAAAACTGCCGTAAAGCGCGACTGTCGTAAAATCGGCCGTAAAGCGCGACTGTCGTAAAAGGTGCCGTAAAGCGCGACTGTCGTAAAATCGGCCGTAAAGCGCGACTGTCGTAAAAGGTGCCGTAAAGCGCGACTGTCGTAAAATCGGCCGTAAAGCGCGACTGTCGTAAAAGGTGCCGTAAAGCGCGACTGTCGTAAAAGGTGCCGTAAAGCGCGACTGCCGTAAAACTGCCGTAAAGCGCGACTGTCGTAAAATCGGCCGTAAAGCGCGACTGTCGTAAAACTGCCGTAAAGCGCGACTGTCGTAAAAGGTGCCGTAAAGCGCGACTGTCGTAAAATCGGCCGTAAAGCGCGACTGTCGTAAAAGGTGCCGTAAAGCGCGACTGTCGTAAAAGGTGCCGTAAAGCGCGACTGTCGTAAAACTGCCGTAAAGCGCGACTGTCGTAAAATCGGCCGTAAAGCGCGACTGTCGTAAAACTGCCGTAAAGCGCGACTGTCGTAAAAGGTGCCGTAAAGCGCGACTGTCGTAAAAGGTGCCGTAAAGCGCGACTGTCGTAAAACTGCCGTAAAGCGCGACTGTCGTAAAACTGCCGTAAAGCGCGACTGTCGTAAAATCGGCCGTAAAGCGCGACTGTCGTAAAAGGTGCCGTAAAGCGCGACTGTCGTAAAATCGGCCGTAAAGCGCGACTGTCGTAAAAGGTGCCGTAAAGCGCGACTGTCGTAAAATCGGCCGTAAAGCGCGACTGTCGTAAAAGGTGCCGTAAAGCGCGACTGTCGTAAAATCGGCCGTAAAGCGCGACTGTTGTAAAAGGTGCCGTAAAGCGCGACTGTCGTAAAAGGTGCCGTAAAGCGCGACTGTCGTAAAAGGTGCCGTAAAGCGCGACTGTCGTAAAATCGGCCGTAAAGCGCGACTGTCGTAAAACTGCCGTAAAGCGCGACTGTCGTAAAAGGTGCCGTAAAGCGCGACTGTCGTAAAATCGGCCGTAAAGCGCGACTGTCGTAAAAGGTGCCGTAAAGCGCGACTGTCGTAAAAGGTGCCGTAAAGCGCGACTGTCGTAAAAGGTGCCGTAAAGCGCGACTGTCGTAAAACTGCCGTAAAGCGCGACTGTCGTAAAACTGCCGTAAAGCGCGACTGTCGTAAAATCGGCCGTAAAGCGCGACTGTCGTAAAAGGTGCCGTAAAGCGCGACTGTCGTAAAATCGGCCGTAAAGCGCGACTGTCGTAAAAGGTGCCGTAAAGCGCGACTGTCGTAAAATCGGCCGTAAAGCGCGACTGTCGTAAAAGGTGCCGTAAAGCGCGACTGTCGTAAAAGGTGCCGTAAAGCGCGACTGTCGTAAAACTGCCGTAAAGCGCGACTGTCGTAAAATCGGCCGTAAAGCGCGACTGTCGTAAAACTGCCGTAAAGCGCGACTGTCGTAAAATCGGCCGTAAAGCGCGACTGTCGTAAAAGGTGCCGTAAAGCGCGACTGTCGTAAAATCGGCCGTAAAGCGCGACTGTCGTAAAATCGGCCGTAAAGCGCGACTGTCGTAAAAGGTGCCGTAAAGCGCGACTGTCGTAAAATCGGCCGTAAAGCGCGACTGTCGTAAAATCGGCCGTAAAGCGCGACTGTCGTAAAACTGCCGTAAAGCGCGACTGTCGTTAAACTGCCGTAAAGCGCGACTGTCGTAAAAGGTGCCGTAAAGCGCGACTGTCGTAAAAGGTGCCGTAAAGCGCGACTGTCGTAAAACTGCCGTAAAGCGCGACTGTCGTAAAAGGTGCCGTAAAGCGCGACTGTCGTAAAGGGTGCCGTAAAGCGCGACTGTCGCAAAAGGTGCCGTAAAGCGCGACTGTCGTAAAATCGGCCGTAAAGAGCGACTGTCGTAAAAGGTGCCATGTTGCCGGAATCCACGTGTCAGCATGGACGCCGCCATTTTGCCGGAAACCACGTGTCGACATGGGCGCCGCCATCTTTCCGGAAACCACGTGTCTGCATGGGAGCTGCCATCTTGCCGGGATTCACGTGTCGGCACTGGCGCCGCCATCCTACTAAAAACCACGTGTCGGCATGGGCGCCGCCATCTTGGCGGAATCCACGTGTCGGCATGGGCGCCGCCATCTTGCCGGAAACTACGTGTCGGCACAGGCGCCGCCATCTTGCCAGAAACCACGTGTCAGCATGGGCGCCGCCATCTTGGATTAGGGTTAGTTTTTATCGGTAATTTTAACATTTAGGGTTAATTTAAAAGCTCTTTTAGGATTATTTAAGGATTTTTTTAAAGGTTCTTGGGGGATTTTTACGGGTGTTTTAGGGGCTTTTTAAAAGTAGGGCATTTTGAGTGTATTCGGAGGCTCTTTTTAGGGTTCTGTGGGGTGTTTAAGATACATTTTCTCTCTCTCTTTCTAAGTTTGTTTTCCTTTCTAGCTTTAGTTTAAAAAAGCAGCAGTAGAAACTTTCAGGCTCCCGGGGAGTAAAGGAAAAAAATAAAAAATTTAAAAATACAAAACAAACCCTTTACTCCCCGGGAGCCTGAAATTTTCTACTGCTGCACCGGACATGTAGTTTTTATTCTTTTTACTATATACACTAGATAGGACCCCCACCCTCTCCTAATCAGAACCCCCAGCGGACACCAATCAAGCCTAATCAGTCTCGCCTACCACTAGACACCACCCCTATACCCAGGCACCCACCCCGTCACCAAGCCCCGCCCCTAGGTCCCACCCCCCAAACCGCAGCACGGCCCTTAGCCAAGCCCGCGCCGACCTAGCCCTAGCCGCCCCCAGGCACCGCCCCCCGTCGGCCACCCCCGACACCACCCCTCCCCTGGGCGCCGCGGCCCCCGGGCGCCGCCCCAACCCTGCCCGAGCCCCCGCCCCCGGGCACCGCCCCCGGCACCGCCCCCCGTCGCCGTGCCCCCGCCCCCCGTCGCCGTGCCCCCCGCCCCCGGGCACCGACCCTTCGTCGCCGGGCCGCGGCGGCCAGAGGCCGCCCCGACGCCTTAGATGCCCCTCCCCGCGACGCCGCCGGCCTCACGCGAACCGGAATTTCATTCCGGCCCCCGGGGACCCGCGGAGAGCGCAAAAATCCCGGCAAAAATCGAGAAAAAAGATCCGGTCATGGGGGCCGCCATCTTGCCGGAAACCACGTGTCGGCATGGGCGCCGCCATCTTGCCGGAATCCACGTGTCGGCATGGGCGCCGCCATCTTGACCGAATCCATGTGTCGGCATGGGCGCCGCCATCTTGCCGGAATCCACGTGTCGTTATGGGCGCCTCCATCTTGCCGGAAACCACGTGTCTTCATCAGCGCCGCCATCTGTCCGAGCCCAGAGTCTACCCCGACGTCTTAGATGCCCCTCCCCGCGACGCCGCCGGCCTCACGCGAACCGGAATATCATTCCGGCCCCCGGGGACCCGCGGAAAGCGCAAAAATCCCGGCAAAAATCGAGAAAAAAGATCCGGTCATGGGGGCCGCCATCTTGCCGGAAACCACGTGTCGGCATGGGCGCCGCCATCTTGCCGGAATCCACGTGTCGGCATGGGCGCCGCCATCTTGCCGGAAACCACGTGTCTTTATGGGCGCCGCCATCTTGCCGGAATCCACGTGTCGTTATGGGCGCCGCCATCTTGACCGAATCCACGTGTCGGCACGGGCGCCGCCATCTTGCCGGAAACTACGTGTCTTCATCAGCGCCGCCATCTATCCGAGCCCAGAGGCTTCCCCGATGCCTTAGATGCCCCTCACCGCGACACCGCCGGCCTCACGCGATCCGGAATATCATTCCGGCCCCCGGGGACCCGCGGAAAGCGCAAAAATCCCGGCAAAAATCGAGAAAAAAGATCCGGTCATGGGGGCCGCCATCTTCCCGGAAACCATGTGTCGGCATGGGCGCCGCCATCTTGCCGGAATCCACGTGTCGGCACGGGCGCCGCCATCTTGCCGGAATCCACGTGTCGGTATGGGCGCCTCCATCTTGCCGGAAACTCCGTGTCTTCATCAGCGCCGCCATCTATCCGAGCCCAGAGGCTACCCCGACGCCTTAGATGCCCCTCCCCGCGACGCCGCCGGCCTCACGCGAACCGGAATATCATTCCGGCCCCCGGGGACCCGCGGAGAGCGCAAAAATCCCGGCAAAAATCGAGAAAAAAGATCCGGTCATGGGGGCCGCCATCTTGCCGGAAACCACGTGTCGGCATGGGCGCCGCCATCTTGCCGGAATCCACGTGTCGGCATGGGCGCCGCCATCTTGCCGGAAACCACGTGTCTTTATGGGCGCCGCCATCTTGCCGGAATCCACGTGTCGGTATGGGCGCCGCCATCTTGCCGGAACCACGTGTCGTTATGGGCGCCGCCATTTTGCCGGAAACCACGTGTCGGCACGGGCGCCGCCATCTTGGATTAGGGTTAGTTTTAATCGGTAATTTTAACAATTAGGGTTAATTTTAAAGCTCTTTTAGGATTATTTA
This sequence comes from Zonotrichia albicollis, assembly GCF_047830755.1. Lineage (NCBI taxonomy): Eukaryota > Metazoa > Chordata > Aves > Passeriformes > Passerellidae > Zonotrichia > Zonotrichia albicollis. The sequence continues at coordinate 22,870 of NC_133845.1, read as the reverse complement.
AGGATTTTTTAAAGGTTCTTGGGGGATTTTTACGGGTGTTTTAGGGGCTTTTTAAAAGTAGGGCATTTTGAGTGTATTCGGAGGCTCTTTTTAGGGTTCTGTGGGGTGTTTAAGATACATTTTCTCTCTCTCTTTCTAACTTTGTTTTCCTTTGTAGCTTTAGTTTAAAAAAGCAGCAGTAGAAAAGTTATTTACGGTTAGGTTTATTTGAGTTTTTATTAGGGTTCAATGGTGTGGGATGTTTGTTCTGTTAGTAATAGAAATAGGTTTTGTTTTGATGTGCTGCGATGGGATGAGCGTGTGCTGCGTACCGGTGCTGACAAAGGTACAGTATTTTTATGGCTCTGATGTGTCGGGTTAATGAATTTATATGGTCTAATATGTCTAATATGGTCTAATATGATGAAAATAAAAATAAATATACATTTAAAAATAAATATAAAATTATAGTGGTAAACAGAAATATAGAAATCAAATAGATAAATACATAAAACTATAATATATTGTATATTATTGTAACATAACATATAAATTATAGTCTATTATATATATAAACAAAGATATATAACTATAGAATGTAAATATAAAAACAGTAAATTATATTGGAGATTTTTTTTTGTTTTTTTAGGTTATAGGCTGGGTTTTATAATAAATGTGGTGGTGGGCTTTGCTGCAGCTGGAATTTGTATCTATTTCAGGAAGCGTCATATAGTATATCCTGCAATTTAATAGATCCCCTGCTATGTTAGTTGTAGTGGAAGAAGCTGAATGAAACCAGGACACTGAACTTTGGTGCACCAAACCCCTGCCAATAACAGGTTTTCAAATAACAAACCCACAGTTTACAACAATGTTAAAAGCCCAGCCTACAAAAATACCAAACTCCCAGCCAAAAAAAAAAACTAAAAACTTGGCCTACAAAAATATCGAACAAACCAGCCTATAAAAAACTGCATTTCAAAATACCAGAACAACCTAGTTTCAAAATAATAGGAAACCCAATTTCAAGGTACACAGGAGCTGAGGGCTGCGGGGCAGAGGGACCGGTTGAGGGGTAAAGGGAGAGGCCTTGAGGGCTGGACAGTCCAGTGGAGATCAGGGGCACAGGATACAGCTGTACCACCCCCTCACCCCAGCCCTAACCTCAGCCTAACCAGCTCCCCTAAAAACAGCCTTTTCCCCCAACAGCAGCACAACACAGCAACCCTAACAGCGAGACCAGAGAGCAACCCTCACACACCAGGACAATGACAGAACCCTCAGAGAACAACAGACCCACTGCGGCTAGAGAGCAACAGGTAGAGTTTGGAGACTGAGCACGTCTTTTTGAGTTTTTTTCCCAGGACTTTTAAAGGTATTTAGGGGATTTTGGAAGGGACTTCTCTGGGACTTTTTAGGGTACTGTTGGGGCTTTTTCAAAGCCATTCTGTGATTCCCTAGAATATTTTGAAGATTATGGTCAGGGTCAGAGGAAACACCCTCTGAAAAGGCAGAGTTTTAGGACTGCAGTGGAATGCTTTAGAAAGGGGTCAGCGGTGGCACAGCAGGTCGGGTCCCACACTGCCAGTCCAAAGGTTGTAAGTTTTAGACCCAGCTAAGTTGTTGTGGTCAGGGTTAGATGCTCTCAGCTTTGGTCTGGGAGAATTTCTGCACAGAAAAACTCACCCCCTGAGTTTGCTGATGCCAGTTTGCAGGAGGTCCTTGGCACTGCCAGAGCAGCCCGAGTTCTCGGTGGGGGCAGCTTTGCTCCTGGAGAAATCCTGTGCTGGCCCTCTTCCCTGTAAAACCAAACTCACCCCTGCTGCATGTCGACGTCCATCCGCAGGAGGCACGTGGCACTCCAAGGGCAGCAAGAGTTCTTGGTGTTGGCAGCTGCGGACTGCGAGAAATTGTTCTCTGCAGTTTTGGAGGCCGAATTGCAGTTTCTGCCATGGGCACACAGAGAGGAAAGGCTGTTAATTTCCTTAGAAAGGAAAGCCTGGCACCCCATGGTTTAAGGGGCAGACAAAGGGTTGTATAGGGGAAAGAGCTCCTCACAGGACCTTTCTTCACCTCAGCCCCCACTCCAAGGTCTAGCAGGCCCCCGTGTGACAAGCTGCTTTCGGAGGGTTGCCCGGGCACACCTGCACAGGGAGCTGCTAGGCCAGAGGGACTAACGGGGACGGTCGGAGCATCCAGCACGGACTAGGAAACAGCCAGACCCACCTGGGCACTGAGCATCACTTTGAGAAAACGCCAAGGGAAGAGCCCTTTTGGCCAAGGGCCAGCAACTGAGCAGGCCAGGCAGCAAGTGGGGTTCCAGGAGAGGGCTTTCAACTTTCCCCTTTTACAGTGTCAGTCCCTCTCCAAAGCCCCCAGACCCTCCAGAGCACTCCCAGAAAGGAGAGGGGTTATTAGGAGAAAAAGAGTTTATAAAAAAGGGAAAAAGCTTCATTTTCCATTAGTTTTTGTGTTCAAACTGGTAGGGACTTGGATTCCCCTGCAATTTTAATGGTCTCAGTTGAAAGAATCCCTGCCTTTTCTATGCTGTTAGGGGTGTTAATTGACAGGGAGTCCTCATTCTCTATTATTTGGCAGTTTAAAAAGAAGGGGAAAATCTTGACAATGTTTCTTATGGGTTTGAATTAAGGGTAGCCACCCCTTTTTGTTGTCCTGAGGCCCAAATTGAGGGAGAAGGCCAGCTATCCCTCCATCCTAAGGGTTTGAACTGAGGGAAAAATCCTTCTTTTTTCATCACTGGAGAGATTTAAAGTGTGGAAAGCCCCTCTTTTCCCAATATTTAAGGAGAGCAAATTAAAGGGCAGAAACTATTTATTTGCCATTGTATTAGCTTCAGTAGAGGTAACTGCCCCATTTCCTCTTTTTAAGGAGTTCACTGGAAGGAAGCTCTGCCTTTTTCAGCATCTTAAGGGTTTAAAACTACATTTCAGGGCACTTCTTTCTATGCTGTAGGACCAAGTATCTCAGAGAAGGATGAGCCTCACATGCCCTTAACCCTTACACTGCCTGGGAGGCTTTTATTTTTCTTATTTTTCCTTATAATGTAGATAGCCTAAATTAGAGGTCCCAAGGAGACTTAGACTATTCATACCATTAGTATTCTTCTCCACCCAGCTTAGTCACATGGGAAATACTACTTAGTAGCCACTAAGGAATAATTACCTAAGTTAACAGCAAATTACCCAATCTATCTAGTTATGCTGCCTAAACAGAAAGTTTTATTTCTTACCAGTTTGCTGCCCTTTTGCTCCAAGCAGTTGCTACAAAAAAGAAAGCGCTGTTATTTTTCTGAAGAGCTTTCTTCTATAACAAGCACTTTATTCCCCTTGAATTTGAGTCAGAGAGGCCAAACAGCTGCAGCTGCTCTGAGGGCTTTTATACTCGGTGGGATTTGCCCCCTCCCTTTTCATGGGTGCCATGGGAACGAGAGGCGGGCACCATCAGGGGTATATTAACCCCAGCCTTGGCTGTGGGGCTTCATTCCCTCTCTGGGATGTGCTGGGGTAAGAACTCTCCTCTCATTTCAGTGAAGAGGCTCTTTCAGCTCATCTCAACTTCTTTCCAGCAGGTGTTTCTGGGCATCTAAAGCATAGAGGCTTTGAAGATTCTGTGAAGTAAACAGCATGGAATACAGGGAGTATTTAGACTCATGATTTTGGCTTTTGTGTTTAGGGGTGGTAAAGTGCATTTGTAATTTCTGGTTTTGTTCTTGTTTTGTTTTGTATTTTTTTTTAGGAGGAGCGCAGCATCCAGAGATTCCTGGTTGTGTCAAGTACAACACTTTTTTCAGCAGATTCATCATGTCACAAGAGGGATCCGCCCAGTGTCAAGGATGATGTCTGAGATTGAGGCATCAGGTGAGTTGAGGATTGTGATTAGGAGAGGGAATGTGAGCAGGCATACAGTTAGGAATTATTGTGGGTGGGGGGAGGTTTGAAGGTAGCAGGGTGAAAAAGGATGTTTATTTGAGGACCCCCCCCTAAGGCTTCTCAGAAGCCTAGCAGAGGTATTCCCATGTCCTACAGCACACAAGGTTATCTACTGCACTCATAGGAATGCTATCCAACTTTGCCTTTCTCTAACCCAGGTGCCACTGCTAATAAAGGCCACAGCCTTGGAATCAGGGTGAAGCTGGAGCCTAAAGCACCCAGGCACACTCAGGAGAGGGCAAGTAGCTGACTTGCTGGGATTTGGCCCACATAACTCTGGACTCATACTTTGGTTTTGGTTTTCTTTATTGTAGCTAACCAAGAAGCTAACAGGCCATCACGAGGCGTTCCAAGGCAGACTCATTTCAGGTGCAACATGGATCCACATCACCAATCATCCAAACGATAAGTTGGGGGCCAGGGCTTGGAGATGGGATGATGGGAGAGTAGCAGGTTGGGAGATCTTGGGGCAGATGTAAAAATTAGCAGAGGGAAAAGCAATCTTCTCCAAGGGCCTCTTAGGACAGCTAAAGGGAGAGGCTCTACTTTTGATGGCAGCTTTCAGGCAGGCAGTGCAGAACAGTTCTGGTCTATGTTGTAAGTGTGTCACCTTATATTGTGTGTACTTACACTCTATGTACACTTGCACTGTATGCATCAGCTTATAATGTGTGTACTTACATTGTACCAATTATGATTGGAACTGCCCTGCCCTGGCCCGTAGTCACAGTTAGGTGGAAGAGTTATAAAAACTGTACCATTCATCTGTGTTTTGTGGGATTTTGGGTAGAAAATTTATTGGGCCAGTGCGGGGACAAGTCCTAGCTGTCAGATAGACACTCGTTGACCCCTTCCTGTTGTCTCACAGGTCCCCGAGGCTACCGATTTCCCCGGAATCTACCATTTGACGTCAAGGAGCGGCAGCCAGAAGATGCATTGAAGCACGTTCTTCAGCGTCTCGGGTAAGGGCCGCAGCGAGCGTGTGAGCGTGCGTGAGAGCATGTGAATGTGTCTGTCTGAGTCCGCTTGTCTCTGCGTGTGTGAGCGCACGCTGACTGGTTTTACCCTTGTGTGTATGACTTTTGCTTTTCAGGTTTTTCATCTCATTTTTAAATTTAGAATAAAAAATCCCCAGCCGGGGTTTTTTTTTTTCCCCCCCGGCTGGGTTTTTTTTTCCTCGGTCCCGGTCGGTCTGCGAGGCGACGTTCATCGCCAAAGTTTGGGCACGGACCATCCAGGGACCGGGGTTTTTGTCAGGCAGGAGGATTTTTTGGAGGTTCCCGGGAACCACGTTCCCAAGGACCAATGATTGCTGGGGTGTAATTTAGCAGTTGTGATGAGAGGGATGGTGAGTTTGTGTGTAATCTGAAGGGAGAGGTTATGGTAGATGAATGGTGGTTTTTGTGTGCTTTTGTTGTTTTGGGTTTCTTGTAACAATAACTCAACATGTAATGAAAATAGAAAAAGGTTATCACTTTGTGTTGATATGTGTATTGCTCTGTACTGCTCTGTATTGCTCCATATGTAAGTTTGACTTTTACCAGTGTGTCTATGGATTGTATATGCACGTGCGTTTGTATACACTGTTTCTATGTATTTTGCTGATGTCTAAATAAAAACATGCATTTAATAAAGTTGAATCAACCCTAATCAAGATACCCCCTGCCCTTCCCTACCCCCACCGCGGCTCCTGTCTTTTTTGGGTGCGGTTTTGTAATTTCTTTCCTCTGTATTTCTTCCTTTTGCTCCTCACTTTCCTTTTCTATTTCTAACTTAACTTCCATCTGTCTCTAACCCTTTGATTCTGTTTCTCACTCTTTGTGACACTGTGTCTCTGCTTCTGTAACTCTGTTTCCATCTGCTTTCTTTTATTTGTCCATTTCACTATTTCTGTCTAACTGTATGTATTTTTCTCTCTTGTCTATACTTTGCACCTTATTTCTTTTTCTTTGTAACTTTCACCCTCGCTCTTCTTGCTTCTGTTTCTCTGTGTTCTCCTTTTCCTTGGTTTGTCTTTTTTGCTCTCAGTCTTTTCATTTTTCACTCTGCCCTGAATTTTCTAATCCTAACCACTTTCTTTTCCCTCCAAGTCCTGTCTTTCCTTTTTCCCACCCTCCTTTTCTTTTCTCTCTGTCTTGGTTTCTCTCTCTGTTTTCTTTTCTCTTTCTGTCTCTCTGTCTTTTCTTCTCTATCTCCCTCTCTTCTTTTTCTCTCTGTTTTTTTCTCTGTCTTCTTTTCTCTCTGTTTTCCTCTGTCTTTTTTTTCCCTGTCTCTTCCTCTTCTTTTCACTCTTTTTCATTCTCTCTATTTTTTTCAGCCTTTACTTCTCTCTCTCTTTTCTCTCTCTCTCTCTCTCTCTAACTTTGTTTTCCTTTCTAGCTTTAGTTTAAAAAAGCAGCAGTAGAAACTTTCAGGCTCCCGGGGAGTAAAGGAAAAAAATAAAAAATTTAAAAATACAAAACAAACCCTTTATTCCCCGGGAGCCTGAAATTTTCTACTGCTGCAACCGGACATATAATTTTTATTCTTTTTACTATATACATTATATAGGAACCCCACCCTCTCCTAATCAGGACCCCCAGCTGACACCAATCAAGCCTAATCAGCACCCCCAGCTCACACCAATCAAGCCTAATCAGTACCCCCAGCTGACACACCCCCAGCTGACACCAATCAAGCCTAATCAGTACCCCCAGCTGACACCAATCAAGCCTAATCAGTACCCCCAGCTGATACCAATCAAGCCTAATCAGTACCCCCAGCTGACACACCCCCAGCTGACACCAATCAAGCCTAATCAGTACCCCCAGCTGACACCCCCCCAGCTGACACCAATCAAGCCTAATCAGTACCCCCAGCTGACACCAATCAAGCCTAATCAGTACCCCCAGCTGACACACCTCCAGCTGACACCCCCCCAGCTGACACCAATCAAGCCTAATCAGTACCCCCAGCTGACACCAATCAAGCCTAATCAGTACCCCCAGCTGACACACCCCCAGCTGACACCAATCAAGCCTAATCAGTACCCCCAGCTGACAGCAATCAAGCCTAATCAGTACCCCCAGCTGACACCAATCAAGCCTAATCAGTCTCACCTACCACTAGACAGCACCCCTATACCCAAGCACCGACCCTGTCACCAAGCCCTGCCCCTAGGTCCCCCCCCCCCCCTCCCCAAACCACAGCCCCCCCCCAGCCAAGCCCGCGCCGCCCCGGCCCTAGCCGCCCCCAGGGACCGCCTCCCACCGGCCACCCCCGCCCCTAGGCGCCCCAGTCCCCGGACACCGCCCCCCCCGTCGCCAAGCCCCCGCCCCCTAACACCACCCCCGGTACCCAAGCGCCCCGCATCCGGGCTCCGCCCCGCCCCCGGGCGCCACCGCCCCGCCCCCGGGCACCGCCCCCCCATCGCCGTGCCCCCCGCCCCCGGGCGCCACCTCCCCTCCCCGAGCCCCCGCCCCCGTGCGCCCCCACTCCGTCGCCGGGCCGCCGCGGCCAGAAGCCGCCCACACGGCTCAGAAGCCCCTCCCCGCGACGCCGCCGGCCGCACGGGAACCGGAATAACACTCCGGCCACGGGGGACAGGGGGAAAGCGCAAAAAACCCGGCAAAAATAGAGAAAAAACAATCCGGTCATGGCGGCCGCCATGTTGCCGGAAGTGACGTAATTTGGACGGCGCCGCCATCTTGTCCCCTTACCACGTGTCGGCATGGGGGCCGCCATCTTGCCAGAAACCACGTGTCGGCATGGGGGCCGCCATCTTGCCGGAAACCACGTGTCGGCATGGGGGCCGCCATCTTGCCGGAAACCACGTGTCGGCATGGGCGCCGCCATGTTGCCGGAAACCACGTGTCTTCATGGGCGCCGCCATCTTGCCGGAAACCACGTGTCGGCATGGGCGCAGCCATCTTGCTGGAAACCACGTGTCGGCATGGGCGCCGCCATCTTGCCAGAAACCACGTGTCTTTATGGGCGCTGCCATCTTGCCGGAAACCACGTGTCGGCATGGGCGCCGCCATCTTGCCGGAAACCACGTGTCCTCATGGGCGCCGCCATCTTGCAGGCAAACACACATGGGCGCCTCCATTTTGCCAGAAACCACGTGATATTATGGGCGCAGCCATTTTGCTCCAAGTCACGTGACCACCGCCATCTTAGAAAACAATCACGTGACGACGTGCGGGCCGCCATCTTGGATTAGGGTGAGTTTTAATCGGTAATTTTAACAATTAGGGCTAATTTTAAGGGGTAATTTTAAGGGTTACAGTTTATTTTAACATTATTTGAGGTTCGGGATGTGGTTTAGGGTTCAGGGTGGGGTCCGGGATCGGTTATTGCCCTCGGGTGAGGGTTGGGGGCGGGGTTTAGGGTTCGGGGTGGGGTCCAGAATCAGGTTTAGGCCTCGGGTGAGGGTGAGGCCTCGGGCAAGGGGTGTGGGGGTGAGGGTTAGGGTTAGGGTTAGGGTTAGGGTTAGGGTTAGGGTTAGGGTTAGGGTTAGGGTTAGGGTTAGGGTTAGGGTTAGGGTTAGGGTCAGGGTTAGGGTCAGGGTCAGGGTCAGGGTCAGGGTCAGGGTTAGGGTTAGGGTTAGGGTTAGGGTTAGGGTTAGGGTTAGGGGTTAGGGTTAGGGTTAGGGTTAGGGTTAGGGTTAGGGGTTAGGGTTAGGGTTAGGGTTAGGGTTAGGGTTAGGGTTAGGGTTAGGGTTAGGGTTAGGGTTAGGGTTAGGGTTAGGGTTAGGGTTAGGGTTAGGGTTAGGGTTAGGGTTAGGGTTAGGGTTAGGGTTAGGGTTAGGGTTAGGGTTAGGGTTAGGGTTAGGGTTAGGGTTAGGGTTAGGGTTAGGGTTAGGGTTAGGGTTAGGGTTAGGGTTAGGGTTAGGGTTAGGGTTAGGGTTAGGGTTAGGGTTAGGGTTAGGGTTAGGGTTAGGGTTAGGGTTAGGGTTAGGGTTAGGGTTAGGGTTAGGGTTAGGGTTAGGGTTAGGGTTAGGGTTAGGGTTAGGGTTAGGGTTAGGGTTAGGGTTAGGGTTAGGGTTAGGGTTAGGGTTAGGGTTAGGGTTAGGGTTAGGGTTAGGGTTAGGGTTAGGGTTAGGGTTAGGGTTAGGGTTAGGGTTAGGGTTAGGGTTAGGGTTAGGGTTAGGGTTAGGGTTAGGGTTAGGGTTAGGGTTAGGGTTAGGGTTAGGGTTAGGGTTAGGTTAGGGTTAGGGTTAGGGTTAGGGTTAGGGTTAGGGTTAGGGTTAGGGTTAGGGTTAGGGTTAGGGTTAGGGTTAGGGTTAGGGTTAGGGTTAGGGTTAGGGTTAGGGTTAGGGTTAGGGTTAGGGTTAGGGTTAGGGTTAGGGTTAGGGTTAGGGTTAGGGTTAGGGTTAGGGTTAGGGTTAGGGTTAGGGTTAGGGTTAGGGTTAGGGTTAGGGTTAGGGTTAGGGTTAGGGTTAGGGTTAGGGTTAGGGTTAGGGTTAGGGTTAGGGTTAGGGTTAGGGTTAGGGTTAGGGTTAGGGTTAGGGTTAGGGTTAGGGTTAGGGTTAGGGTTAGGGTTAGGGTTAGGGTTAGGGTTAGGGTTAGGGTTAGGGTTAGGGTTAGGGTTAGGGTTAGGGTTAGGGTTAGGGTTAGGGTTAGGGTTAGGGTTAGGGTTAGGGTTAGGGTTAGGGTTAGGGTTAGGGTTAGGGTTAGGGTTAGGGTTAGGGTTAGGGTTAGGGTTAGGGTTAGGGTTAGGGTTAGGGTTAGGGTTAGGGTTAGGGTTAGGGTTAGGGTTAGGGTTAGGGTTAGGGTTAGGGTTAGGGTTAGGGTTAGGGTTAGGGTTAGGGTTAGGGTTAGGGTTAGGGTTAGGGTTAGGGTTAGGGTTAGGGTTAGGGTTAGGGTTAGGGTTAGGGTTAGGGTTAGGGTTAGGGTTAGGGTTAGGGTTAGGGTTAGGGTTAGGGTTAGGGTTAGGGTTAGGGTTAGGGTTAGGGTTAGGGTTAGGGTTAGGGTTAGGGTTAGGGTTAGGGTTAGGGTTAGGGTTAGGGTTAGGGTTAGGGTTAGGGTTAGGGTTAGGGTTAGGGTTAGGGTTAGGGTTAGGGTTAGGGTTAGGGTTAGGGTTAGGGTTAGGGTTAGGGTTAGGGTTAGGGTTAGGGTTAGGGTTAGGGTTAGGGTTAGGGTTAGGGTTAGGGTTAGGGTTAGGGTTAGGGTTAGGGTTAGGGTTAGGGTTAGGGTTAGGGTTAGGGTTAGGGTTAGGGTTAGGGTTAGGGTTAGGGTTAGGGTTAGGGTTAGGGTTAGGGTTAGGGTTAGGGTTAGGGTTAGGGTTAGGGTTAGGGTTAGGGTTAGGGTTAGGGTTAGGGTTAGGGTTAGGGTTAGGGTTAGGGTTAGGGTTAGGGTTAGGGTTAGGGTTAGGGTTAGGGTTAGGGTTAGGGTTAGGGTTAGGGTTAGGGTTAGGGTTAGGGTTAGGGTTAGGGTTAGGGTTAGGTTAGGGTTAGGGTTAGGGTTAGGGTTAGGGTTAGGGTTAGGGTTAGGGTTAGGGTTAGGGTTAGGGTTAGGGTTAGGGTTAGGGTTAGGGTTAGGGTTAGGGTTAGGGTTAGGGTTAGGGTTAGGGTTAGGGTTAGGGTTAGGGTTAGGTTAGGGTTAGGGTTAGGGTTAGGGTTAGGGTTAGGGTTAGGGTTAGGGTTAGGGTTAGGGTTAGGGTTAGGGTTAGGGTTAGGGTTAGGGTTAGGGTTAGGGTTAGGGTTAGGGTTAGGGTTAGGGTTAGGGTTAGGGTTAGGGTTAGGGTTAGGGTTAGGGTTAGGGTTAGGGTTAGGGTTAGGGTTAGGGTTAGGGTTAGGGTTAGGGTTAGGGTTAGGGTTAGGGTTAGGGTTAGGGTTAGGGTTAGGGTTAGGGTTAGGGTTAGGGTTAGGGTTAGGGTTAGGGTTAGGGTTAGGGTTAGGGTTAGGGTTAGGGTTAGGGTTAGGGTTAGGGTTAGGGTTAGGGTTAGGGTTAGGGTTAGGGTTAGGGTTAGGGTTAGGGTTAGGGTTAGGGTTAGGGTTAGGGTTAGGGTTAGGGTTAGGGTTAGGGTTAGGGTTAGGGTTAGGGTTAGGGTTAGGGTTAGGGTTAGGGTTAGGGTTAGGGTTAGGGTTAGGGTTAGGGTTAGGGTTAGGGTTAGGGTTAGGGTTAGGGTTAGGGTTAGGGTTAGGGTTAGGGTTAGGGTTAGGGTTAGGGTTAGGGTTAGGGTTAGGGTTAGGGTTAGGGTTAGGGTTAGGGTTAGGGTTAGGGTTAGGGTTAGGGTTAGGGTTAGGGTTAGGGTTAGGGTTAGGGTTAGGGTTAGGGTTAGGGTTAGGGTTAGGGTTAGGGTTAGGGTTAGGGTTAGGGTTAGGGTTAGGGTTAGGGTTAGGGTTAGGGTTAGGGTTAGGGTTAGGGTTAGGGTTAGGGTTAGGGTTAGGGTTAGGGTTAGGGTTAGGGTTAGGGTTAGGGTTAGGGTTAGGGTTAGGGTTAGGGTTAGGGTTAGGGTTAGGGTTAGGGTTAGGGTTAGGGTTAGGGTTAGGGTTAGGGTTAGGGTTAGGGTTAGGGTTAGGGTTAGGGTTAGGGTTAGGGTTAGGGTTAGGGTTAGGGTTAGGGTTAGGGTTAGGGTTAGGGTTAGGGTTAGGGTTAGGGTTAGGGTTAGGGTTAGGGTTAGGGTTAGGGTTAGGGTTAGGGTTAGGGTTAGGGTTAGGGTTAGGGTTAGGGTTAGGGTTAGGGTTAGGGTTAGGGTTAGGGTTAGGGTTAGGGTTAGGGTTAGGGTTAGGGTTAGGGTTAGGGTTAGGGTTAGGGTTAGGGTTAGGGTTAGGGTTAGGGTTAGGGTTAGGGTTAGGGTTAGGGTTAGGGTTAGGGTTAGGGTTAGGGTTAGGGTTAGGGTTAGGGTTAGGGTTAGGGTTAGGGTTAGGGTTAGGGTTAGGGTTAGGGTTAGGGTTAGGGTTAGGGTTAGGGTTAGGGTTAGGGTTAGGGTTAGGGTTAGGGTTAGGGTTAGGGTTAGGGTTAGGGTTAGGGTTAGGGTTAGGGTTAGGGTTAGGGTTAGGGTTAGGGTTAGGGTTAGGGTTAGGGTTAGGGTTAGGGTTAGGGTTAGGGTTAGGGTTAGGGTTAGGGTTAGGGTTAGGGTTAGGGTTAGGGTTAGGGTTAGGGTTAGGGTTAGGGTTAGGGTTAGGGTTAGGGTTAGGGTTAGGGTTAGGGTTAGGGTTAGGGTTAGGGTTAGGGTTAGGGTTAGGGTTAGGGTTAGGGTTAGGGTTAGGGTTAGGGTTAGGGTTAGGGTTAGGGTTAGGGTTAGGGTTAGGGTTAGGGTTAGGGTTAGGGTTAGGGTTAGGGTTAGGGTTAGGGTTAGGGTTAGGGTTAGGGTTAGGGTTAGGGTTAGGGTTAGGGTTAGGGTTAGGGTTAGGGTTAGGGTTAGGGTTAGGGTTAGGGTTAGGGTTAGGGTTAGGGTTAGGGTTAGGGTTAGGGTTAGGGTTAGGGTTAGGGTTAGGGTTAGGGTTAGGGTTAGGGTTAGGGTTAGGGTTAGGGTTAGGGTTAGGGTTAGGGTTAGGGTTAGGGTTAGGGTTAGGGTTAGGGTTAGGGTTAGGGTTAGGGTTAGGGTTAGGGTTAGGGTTAGGGTTAGGGTTAGGGTTAGGGTTAGGGTTAGGGTTAGGGTTAGGGTTAGGGTTAGGGTTAGGGTTAGGGTTAGGGTTAGGGTTAGGGTTAGGGTTAGGGTTAGGGTTAGGGTTAGGGTTAGGGTTAGGGTTAGGGTTAGGGTTAGGGTTAGGGTTAGGGTTAGGGTTAGGGTTAGGGTTAGGGTTAGGGTTAGGGTTAGGGTTAGGGTTAGGGTTAGGGTTAGGGTTAGGGTTAGGGTTAGGGTTAGGGTTAGGGTTAGGGTTAGGGTTAGGGTTAGGGTTAGGGTTAGGGTTAGGGTTAGGGTTAGGGTTAGGGTTAGGGTTAGGGTTAGGGTTAGGGTTAGGGTTAGGGTTAGGGTTAGGGTTAGGGTTAGGGTTAGGGTTAGGGTTAGGGTTAGGGTTAGGGTTAGGGTTAGGGTTAGGGTTAGGGTTAGGGTTAGGGTTAGGGTTAGGGTTAGGGTTAGGGTTAGGGTTAGGGTTAGGGTTAGGGTTAGGGTTAGGGTTAGGGTTAGGGTTAGGGTTAGGGTTAGGGTTAGGGTTAGGGTTAGGGTTAGGGTTAGGGTTAGGGTTAGGGTTAGGGTTAGGGTTAGGGTTAGGGTTAGGGTTAGGGTTAGGGTTAGGGTTAGGGTTAGGGTTAGGGTTAGGGTTAGGGTTAGGGTTAGGGTTAGGGTTAGGGTTAGGGTTAGGGTTAGGGTTAGGGTTAGGGTTAGGGTTAGGGTTAGGGTTAGGGTTAGGGTTAGGGTTAGGGTTAGGGTTAGGGTTAGGGTTAGGGTTAGGGTTAGGGTTAGGGTTAGGGTTAGGGTTAGGGTTAGGGTTAGGGTTAGGGTTAGGGTTAGGGTTAGGGTTAGGGTTAGGGTTAGGGTTAGGGTTAGGGTTAGGGTTAGGGTTAGGGTTAGGGTTAGGGTTAGGGTTAGGGTTAGGGTTAGGGTTAGGGTTAGGGTTAGGGTTAGGGTTAGGGTTAGGGTTAGGGTTAGGGTTAGGGTTAGGGTTAGGGTTAGGGTTAGGGTTAGGGTTAGGGTTAGGGTTAGGGTTAGGGTTAGGGTTAGGGTTAGGGTTAGGGTTAGGGTTAGGGTTAGGGTTAGGGTTAGGGTTAGGGTTAGGGTTAGGGTTAGGGTTAGGGTTAGGGTTAGGGTTAGGGTTAGGGTTAGGGTTAGGGTTAGGGTTAGGGTTAGGGTTAGGGTTAGGGTTAGGGTTAGGGTTAGGGTTAGGGTTAGGGTTAGGGTTAGGGTTAGGGTTAGGGTTAGGGTTAGGGTTAGGGTTAGGGTTAGGGTTAGGGTTAGGGTTAGGGTTAGGGTTAGGGTTAGGGTTAGGGTTAGGGTTAGGGTTAGGGTTAGGGTTAGGGTTAGGGTTAGGGTTAGGGTTAGGGTTAGGGTTAGGGTTAGGGTTAGGGTTAGGGTTAGGGTTAGGGTTAGGGTTAGGGTTAGGGTTAGGGTTAGGGTTAGGGTTAGGGTTAGGGTTAGGGTTAGGGTTAGGGTTAGGGTTAGGGTTAGGGTTAGGGTTAGGGTTAGGGTTAGGGTTAGGGTTAGGGTTAGGGTTAGGGTTAGGGTTAGGGTTAGGGTTAGGGTTAGGGTTAGGGTTAGGGTTAGGGTTAGGGTTAGGGTTAGGGTTAGGGTTAGGGTTAGGGTTAGGGTTAGGGTTAGGGTTAGGGTTAGGGTTAGGGTTAGGGTTAGGGTTAGGGTTAGGGTTAGGGTTAGGGTTAGGGTTAGGGTTAGGGTTAGGGTTAGGGTTAGGGTTAGGGTTAGGGTTAGGGTTAGGGTTAGGGTTAGGGTTAGGGTTAGGGTTAGGGTTAGGGTTAGGGTTAGGGTTAGGGTTAGGGTTAGGGTTAGGGTTAGGGTTAGGGTTAGGGTTAGGGTTAGGGTTAGGGTTAGGGTTAGGGTTAGGGTTAGGGTTAGGGTTAGGGTTAGGGTTAGGGTTAGGGTTAGGGTTAGGGTTAGGGTTAGGGTTAGGGTTAGGGTTAGGGTTAGGGTTAGGGTTAGGGTTAGGGTTAGGGTTAGGGTTAGGGTTAGGGTTAGGGTTAGGGTTAGGGTTAGGGTTAGGGTTAGGGTTAGGGTTAGGGTTAGGGTTAGGGTTAGGGTTAGGGTTAGGGTTAGGGTTAGGGTTAGGGTTAGGGTTAGGGTTAGGGTTAGGGTTAGGGTTAGGGTTAGGGTTAGGGTTAGGGTTAGGGTTAGGGTTAGGGTTAGGGTTAGGGTTAGGGTTAGGGTTAGGGTTAGGGTTAGGGTTAGGGTTAGGGTTAGGGTTAGGGTTAGGGTTAGGGTTAGGGTTAGGGTTAGGGTTAGGGTTAGGGTTAGGGTTAGGGTTAGGGTTAGGGTTAGGGTTAGGGTTAGGGTTAGGGTTAGGGTTAGGGTTAGGGTTAGGGTTAGGGTTAGGGTTAGGGTTAGGGTTAGGGTTAGGGTTAGGGTTAGGGTTAGGGTTAGGGTTAGGGTTAGGGTTAGGGTTAGGGTTAGGGTTAGGGTTAGGGTTAGGGTTAGGGTTAGGGTTAGGGTTAGGGTTAGGGTTAGGGTTAGGGTTAGGGTTAGGGTTAGGGTTAGGGTTAGGGTTAGGGTTAGGGTTAGGGTTAGGGTTAGGGTTAGGGTTAGGGTTAGGGTTAGGGTTAGGGTTAGGGTTAGGGTTAGGGTTAGGGTTAGGGTTAGGGTTAGGGTTAGGGTTAGGGTTAGGGTTAGGGTTAGGGTTAGGGTTAGGGTTAGGGTTAGGGTTAGGGTTAGGGTTAGGGTTAGGGTTAGGGTTAGGGTTAGGGTTAGGGTTAGGGTTAGGGTTAGGGTTAGGGTTAGGGTTAGGGTTAGGGTTAGGGTTAGGGTTAGGGTTAGGGTTAGGGTTAGGGTTAGGGTTAGGGTTAGGGTTAGGGTTAGGGTTAGGGTTAGGGTTAGGGTTAGGGTTAGGGTTAGGGTTAGGGTTAGGGTTAGGGTTAGGGTTAGGGTTAGGGTTAGGGTTAGGGTTAGGGTTAGGGTTAGGGTTAGGGTTAGGGTTAGGGTTAGGGTTAGGGTTAGGGTTAGGGTTAGGGTTAGGGTTAGGGTTAGGGTTAGGGTTAGGGTTAGGGTTAGGGTTAGGGTTAGGGTTAGGGTTAGGGTTAGGGTTAGGGTTAGGGTTAGGGTTAGGGTTAGGGTTAGGGTTAGGGTTAGGGTTAGGGTTAGGGTTAGGGTTAGGGTTAGGGTTAGGGTTAGGGTTAGGGTTAGGGTTAGGGTTAGGGTTAGGGTTAGGGTTAGGGTTAGGGTTAGGGTTAGGGTTAGGGTTAGGGTTAGGGTTAGGGTTAGGGTTAGGGTTAGGGTTAGGGTTAGGGTTAGGGTTAGGGTTAGGGTTAGGGTTAGGGTTAGGGTTAGGGTTAGGGTTAGGGTTAGGGTTAGGGTTAGGGTTAGGGTTAGGGTTAGGGTTAGGGTTAGGGTTAGGGTTAGGGTTAGGGTTAGGGTTAGGGTTAGGGTTAGGGTTAGGGTTAGGGTTAGGGTTAGGGTTAGGGTTAGGGTTAGGGTTAGGGTTAGGGTTAGGGTTAGGGTTAGGGTTAGGGTTAGGGTTAGGGTTAGGGTTAGGGTTAGGGTTAGGGTTAGGGTTAGGGTTAGGGTTAGGGTTAGGGTTAGGGTTAGGGTTAGGGTTAGGGTTAGGGTTAGGGTTAGGGTTAGGGTTAGGGTTAGGGTTAGGGTTAGGGTTAGGGTTAGGGTTAGGGTTAGGGTTAGGGTTAGGGTTAGGGTTAGGGTTAGGGTTAGGGTTAGGGTTAGGGTTAGGGTTAGGGTTAGGGTTAGGGTTAGGGTTAGGGTTAGGGTTAGGGTTAGGGTTAGGGTTAGGGTTAGGGTTAGGGTTAGGGTTAGGGTTAGGGTTAGGGTTAGGGTTAGGGTTAGGGTTAGGGTTAGGGTTAGGGTTAGGGTTAGGGTTAGGGTTAGGGTTAGGGTTAGGGTTAGGGTTAGGGTTAGGGTTAGGGTTAGGGTTAGGGTTAGGGTTAGGGTTAGGGTTAGGGTTAGGGTTAGGGTTAGGGTTAGGGTTAGGGTTAGGGTTAGGGTTAGGGTTAGGGTTAGGGTTAGGGTTAGGGTTAGGGTTAGGGTTAGGGTTAGGGTTAGGGTTAGGGTTAGGGTTAGGGTTAGGGTTAGGGTTAGGGTTAGGGTTAGGGTTAGGGTTAGGGTTAGGGTTAGGGTTAGGGTTAGGGTTAGGGTTAGGGTTAGGGTTAGGGTTAGGGTTAGGGTTAGGGTTAGGGTTAGGGTTAGGGTTAGGGTTAGGGTTAGGGTTAGGGTTAGGGTTAGGGTTAGGGTTAGGGTTAGGGTTAGGGTTAGGGTTAGGGTTAGGGTTAGGGTTAGGGTTAGGGTTAGGGTTAGGGTTAGGGTTAGGGTTAGGGTTAGGGTTAGGGTTAGGGTTAGGGTTAGGGTTAGGGTTAGGGTTAGGGTTAGGGTTAGGGTTAGGGTTAGGGTTAGGGTTAGGGTTAGGGTTAGGGTTAGGGTTAGGGTTAGGGTTAGGGTTAGGGTTAGGGTTAGGGTTAGGGTTAGGGTTAGGGTTAGGGTTAGGGTTAGGGTTAGGGTTAGGGTTAGGGTTAGGGTTAGGGTTAGGGTTAGGGTTAGGGTTAGGGTTAGGGTTAGGGTTAGGGTTAGGGTTAGGGTTAGGGTTAGGGTTAGGGTTAGGGTTAGGGTTAGGGTTAGGGTTAGGGTTAGGGTTAGGGTTAGGGTTAGGGTTAGGGTTAGGGTTAGGGTTAGGGTTAGGGTTAGGGTTAGGGTTAGGGTTAGGGTTAGGGTTAGGGTTAGGGTTAGGGTTAGGGTTAGGGTTAGGGTTAGGGTTAGGGTTAGGGTTAGGGTTAGGGTTAGGGTTAGGGTTAGGGTTAGGGTTAGGGTTAGGGTTAGGGTTAGGGTTAGGGTTAGGGTTAGGGTTAGGGTTAGGGTTAGGGTTAGGGTTAGGGTTAGGGTTAGGGTTAGGGTTAGGGTTAGGGTTAGGGTTAGGGTTAGGGTTAGGGTTAGGGTTAGGGTTAGGGTTAGGGTTAGGGTTAGGGTTAGGGTTAGGGTTAGGGTTAGGGTTAGGGTTAGGGTTAGGGTTAGGGTTAGGGTTAGGGTTAGGGTTAGGGTTAGGGTTAGGGTTAGGGTTAGGGTTAGGGTTAGGGTTAGGGTTAGGGTTAGGGTTAGGGTTAGGGTTAGGGTTAGGGTTAGGGTTAGGGTTAGGGTTAGGGTTAGGGTTAGGGTTAGGGTTAGGGTTAGGGTTAGGGTTAGGGTTAGGGTTAGGGTTAGGGTTAGGGTTAGGGTTAGGGTTAGGGTTAGGGTTAGGGTTAGGGTTAGGGTTAGGGTTAGGGTTAGGGTTAGGGTTAGGGTTAGGGTTAGGGTTAGGGTTAGGGTTAGGGTTAGGGTTAGGGTTAGGGTTAGGGTTAGGGTTAGGGTTAGGGTTAGGGTTAGGGTTAGGGTTAGGGTTAGGGTTAGGGTTAGGGTTAGGGTTAGGGTTAGGGTTAGGGTTAGGGTTAGGGTTAGGGTTAGGGTTAGGGTTAGGGTTAGGGTTAGGGTTAGGGTTAGGGTTAGGGTTAGGGTTAGGGTTAGGGTTAGGGTTAGGGTTAGGGTTAGGGTTAGGGTTAGGGTTAGGGTTAGGGTTAGGGTTAGGGTTAGGGTTAGGGTTAGGGTTAGGGTTAGGGTTAGGGTTAGGGTTAGGGTTAGGGTTAGGGTTAGGGTTAGGGTTAGGGTTAGGGTTAGGGTTAGGGTTAGGGTTAGGGTTAGGGTTAGGGTTAGGGTTAGGGTTAGGGTTAGGGTTAGGGTTAGGGTTAGGGTTAGGGTTAGGGTTAGGGTTAGGGTTAGGGTTAGGGTTAGGGTTAGGGTTAGGGTTAGGGTTAGGGTTAGGGTTAGGGTTAGGGTTAGGGTTAGGGTTAGGGTTAGGGTTAGGGTTAGGGTTAGGGTTAGGGTTAGGGTTAGGGTTAGGGTTAGGGTTAGGGTTAGGGTTAGGGTTAGGGTTAGGGTTAGGGTTAGGGTTAGGGTTAGGGTTAGGGTTAGGGTTAGGGTTAGGGTTAGGGTTAGGGTTAGGGTTAGGGTTAGGGTTAGGGTTAGGGTTAGGGTTAGGGTTAGGGTTAGGGTTAGGGTTAGGGTTAGGGTTAGGGTTAGGGTTAGGGTTAGGGTTAGGGTTAGGGTTAGGGTTAGGGTTAGGGTTAGGGTTAGGGTTAGGGTTAGGGTTAGGGTTAGGGTTAGGGTTAGGGTTAGGGTTAGGGTTAGGGTTAGGGTTAGGGTTAGGGTTAGGGTTAGGGTTAGGGTTAGGGTTAGGGTTAGGGTTAGGGTTAGGGTTAGGGTTAGGGTTAGGGTTAGGGTTAGGGTTAGGGTTAGGGTTAGGGTTAGGGTTAGGGTTAGGGTTAGGGTTAGGGTTAGGGTTAGGGTTAGGGTTAGGGTTAGGGTTAGGGTTAGGGTTAGGGTTAGGGTTAGGGTTAGGGTTAGGGTTAGGGTTAGGGTTAGGGTTAGGGTTAGGGTTAGGGTTAGGGTTAGGGTTAGGGTTAGGGTTAGGGTTAGGGTTAGGGTTAGGGTTAGGGTTAGGGTTAGGGTTAGGGTTAGGGTTAGGGTTAGGGTTAGGGTTAGGGTTAGGGTTAGGGTTAGGGTTAGGGTTAGGGTTAGGGTTAGGGTTAGGGTTAGGGTTAGGGTTAGGGTTAGGGTTAGGGTTAGGGTTAGGGTTAGGGTTAGGGTTAGGGTTAGGGTTAGGGTTAGGGTTAGGGTTAGGGTTAGGGTTAGGGTTAGGGTTAGGGTTAGGGTTAGGGTTAGGGTTAGGGTTAGGGTTAGGGTTAGGGTTAGGGTTAGGGTTAGGGTTAGGGTTAGGGTTAGGGTTAGGGTTAGGGTTAGGGTTAGGGTTAGGGTTAGGGTTAGGGTTAGGGTTAGGGTTAGGGTTAGGGTTAGGGTTAGGGTTAGGGTTAGGGTTAGGGTTAGGGTTAGGGTTAGGGTTAGGGTTAGGGTTAGGGTTAGGGTTAGGGTTAGGGTTAGGGTTAGGGTTAGGGTTAGGGTTAGGGTTAGGGTTAGGGTTAGGGTTAGGGTTAGGGTTAGGGTTAGGGTTAGGGTTAGGGTTAGGGTTAGGGTTAGGGTTAGGGTTAGGGTTAGGGTTAGGGTTAGGGTTAGGGTTAGGGTTAGGGTTAGGGTTAGGGTTAGGGTTAGGGTTAGGGTTAGGGTTAGGGTTAGGGTTAGGGTTAGGGTTAGGGTTAGGGTTAGGGTTAGGGTTAGGGTTAGGGTTAGGGTTAGGGTTAGGGTTAGGGTTAGGGTTAGGGTTAGGGTTAGGGTTAGGGTTAGGGTTAGGGTTAGGGTTAGGGTTAGGGTTAGGGTTAGGGTTAGGGTTAGGGTTAGGGTTAGGGTTAGGGTTAGGGTTAGGGTTAGGGTTAGGGTTAGGGTTAGGGTTAGGGTTAGGGTTAGGGTTAGGGTTAGGGTTAGGGTTAGGGTTAGGGTTAGGGTTAGGGTTAGGGTTAGGGTTAGGGTTAGGGTTAGGGTTAGGGTTAGGGTTAGGGTTAGGGTTAGGGTTAGGGTTAGGGTTAGGGTTAGGGTTAGGGTTAGGGTTAGGGTTAGGGTTAGGGTTAGGGTTAGGGTTAGGGTTAGGGTTAGGGTTAGGGTTAGGGTTAGGGTTAGGGTTAGGGTTAGGGTTAGGGTTAGGGTTAGGGTTAGGGTTAGGGTTAGGGTTAGGGTTAGGGTTAGGGTTAGGGTTAGGGTTAGGGTTAGGGTTAGGGTTAGGGTTAGGGTTAGGGTTAGGGTTAGGGTTAGGGTTAGGGTTAGGGTTAGGGTTAGGGTTAGGGTTAGGGTTAGGGTTAGGGTTAGGGTTAGGGTTAGGGTTAGGGTTAGGGTTAGGGTTAGGGTTAGGGTTAGGGTTAGGGTTAGGGTTAGGGTTAGGGTTAGGGTTAGGGTTAGGGTTAGGGTTAGGGTTAGGGTTAGGGTTAGGGTTAGGGTTAGGGTTAGGGTTAGGGTTAGGGTTAGGGTTAGGGTTAGGGTTAGGGTTAGGGTTAGGGTTAGGGTTAGGGTTAGGGTTAGGGTTAGGGTTAGGGTTAGGGTTAGGGTTAGGGTTAGGGTTAGGGTTAGGGTTAGGGTTAGGGTTAGGGTTAGGGTTAGGGTTAGGGTTAGGGTTAGGGTTAGGGTTAGGGTTAGGGTTAGGGTTAGGGTTAGGGTTAGGGTTAGGGTTAGGGTTAGGGTTAGGGTTAGGGTTAGGGTTAGGGTTAGGGTTAGGGTTAGGGTTAGGGTTAGGGTTAGGGTTAGGGTTAGGGTTAGGGTTAGGGTTAGGGTTAGGGTTAGGGTTAGGGTTAGGGTTAGGGTTAGGGTTAGGGTTAGGGTTAGGGTTAGGGTTAGGGTTAGGGTTAGGGTTAGGGTTAGGGTTAGGGTTAGGGTTAGGGTTAGGGTTAGGGTTAGGGTTAGGGTTAGGGTTAGGGTTAGGGTTAGGGTTAGGGTTAGGGTTAGGGTTAGGGTTAGGGTTAGGGTTAGGGTTAGGGTTAGGGTTAGGGTTAGGGTTAGGGTTAGGGTTAGGGTTAGGGTTAGGGTTAGGGTTAGGGTTAGGGTTAGGGTTAGGGTTAGGGTTAGGGTTAGGGTTAGGGTTAGGGTTAGGGTTAGGGTTAGGGTTAGGGTTAGGGTTAGGGTTAGGGTTAGGGTTAGGGTTAGGGTTAGGGTTAGGGTTAGGGTTAGGGTTAGGGTTAGGGTTAGGGTTAGGGTTAGGGTTAGGGTTAGGGTTAGGGTTAGGGTTAGGGTTAGGGTTAGGGTTAGGGTTAGGGTTAGGGTTAGGGTTAGGGTTAGGGTTAGGGTTAGGGTTAGGGTTAGGGTTAGGGTTAGGGTTAGGGTTAGGGTTAGGGTTAGGGTTAGGGTTAGGGTTAGGGTTAGGGTTAGGGTTAGGGTTAGGGTTAGGGTTAGGGTTAGGGTTAGGGTTAGGGTTAGGGTTAGGGTTAGGGTTAGGGTTAGGGTTAGGGTTAGGGTTAGGGTTAGGGTTAGGGTTAGGGTTAGGGTTAGGGTTAGGGTTAGGGTTAGGGTTAGGGTTAGGGTTAGGGTTAGGGTTAGGGTTAGGGTTAGGGTTAGGGTTAGGGTTAGGGTTAGGGTTAGGGTTAGGGTTAGGGTTAGGGTTAGGGTTAGGGTTAGGGTTAGGGTTAGGGTTAGGGTTAGGGTTAGGGTTAGGGTTAGGGTTAGGGTTAGGGTTAGGGTTAGGGTTAGGGTTAGGGTTAGGGTTAGGGTTAGGGTTAGGGTTAGGGTTAGGGTTAGGGTTAGGGTTAGGGTTAGGGTTAGGGTTAGGGTTAGGGTTAGGGTTAGGGTTAGGGTTAGGGTTAGGGTTAGGGTTAGGGTTAGGGTTAGGGTTAGGGTTAGGGTTAGGGTTAGGGTTAGGGTTAGGGTTAGGGTTAGGGTTAGGGTTAGGGTTAGGGTTAGGGTTAGGGTTAGGGTTAGGGTTAGGGTTAGGGTTAGGGTTAGGGTTAGGGTTAGGGTTAGGGTTAGGGTTAGGGTTAGGGTTAGGGTTAGGGTTAGGGTTAGGGTTAGGGTTAGGGTTAGGGTTAGGGTTAGGGTTAGGGTTAGGGTTAGGGTTAGGGTTAGGGTTAGGGTTAGGGTTAGGGTTAGGGTTAGGGTTAGGGTTAGGGTTAGGGTTAGGGTTAGGGTTAGGGTTAGGGTTAGGGTTAGGGTTAGGGTTAGGGTTAGGGTTAGGGTTAGGGTTAGGGTTAGGGTTAGGGTTAGGGTTAGGGTTAGGGTTAGGGTTAGGGTTAGGGTTAGGGTTAGGGTTAGGGTTAGGGTTAGGGTTAGGGTTAGGGTTAGGGTTAGGGTTAGGGTTAGGGTTAGGGTTAGGGTTAGGGTTAGGGTTAGGGTTAGGGTTAGGGTTAGGGTTAGGGTTAGGGTTAGGGTTAGGGTTAGGGTTAGGGTTAGGGTTAGGGTTAGGGTTAGGGTTAGGGTTAGGGTTAGGGTTAGGGTTAGGGTTAGGGTTAGGGTTAGGGTTAGGGTTAGGGTTAGGGTTAGGGTTAGGGTTAGGGTTAGGGTTAGGGTTAGGGTTAGGGTTAGGGTTAGGGTTAGGGTTAGGGTTAGGGTTAGGGTTAGGGTTAGGGTTAGGGTTAGGGTTAGGGTTAGGGTTAGGGTTAGGGTTAGGGTTAGGGTTAGGGTTAGGGTTAGGGTTAGGGTTAGGGTTAGGGTTAGGGTTAGGGTTAGGGTTAGGGTTAGGGTTAGGGTTAGGGTTAGGGTTAGGGTTAGGGTTAGGGTTAGGGTTAGGGTTAGGGTTAGGGTTAGGGTTAGGGTTAGGGTTAGGGTTAGGGTTAGGGTTAGGGTTAGGGTTAGGGTTAGGGTTAGGGTTAGGGTTAGGGTTAGGAGGTTAGGGTTAGGGTTAGGGTTAGGGTTAGGGTTAGGGTTAGGGTTAGGGTTAGGGTTAGGGTTAGGGTTAGGGTTAGGGTTAGGGTTAGGGTTAGGGTTAGGGTTAGGGTTAGGGTTAGGGTTAGGGTTAGGGTTAGGGTTAGGGTTAGGGTTAGGGTTAGGGTTAGGGTTAGGGTTAGGGTTAG